>NC_140392.1:8927204-10127204 GCF_056956725.1 Heliconius melpomene rosina
GATCGGCGCGGGCGCATCAGGCCCGCGGGCCCGCTGTGGCGGCGGCGCAACTAAAGCCACTCGGCGTGTGCATGCTCGGTGCATGTCGTTCGGTAAATTCGATCATTCAGTAGGAAAGTATCACTTCAAGTAATATAATTATGATACACGTGGTGAGAAGGGCCACTTCAAAATAGTATCTACTACTTCTATATTAAAGAAAAGATTATAGTACGGTTTTAACGGATTTGTATTTACGTATAGAAATACGGAACAAATAAAAGCAGCGATCGCTCTTTCAGGTAGACGGCTACGACGTACCGACGTACCTGACGTACCAGAACGCATTCTCTGCTATCAGCTACGCCGTGAACAGAGCACTGGATGTCCGAGATGTCATTTTACTATACATTTTTTATATCAGTTTATGTAATAGCACTTAATTAAAGTACTAGTAATAACTATTACTAGTACTTTAATAATATTATTTTATATAGGTATTCGTGTGTGTGTACCTATATTCAGAAGGAGTTTGGTATTCGGTTAATAATACACGTCCCTACATTTTACATTAAATTAGTAAGTAAAGTAAAAAGAAAACATTACAAGCTCTTATTAAAATTGTTTAATAAAATCCTACTTTAAGGCAATTTATTATATCTCCTTTATTATGAAATTATTAAGAAATAATGCATGGTTATTGAACCACCCACAAAATTATATTCAAAATTTTTAACACACAAAATGATATTGAACTACGATAGATAGGTACTTACATTTCAGTTTTACATCGTCGTTGTCGCATTCTCCTTTTACTAGCACTAATATTTACTAATATTTTTAAAAACTCAACATTTGTTTGAAATGTCTTAAAAGAATGTATGTTTTGATAGTACACTCAAATACTGACACAATAGTTTCACATTTGAGAAAAATACTCAGTAATCACATCATCACGATCACGAAACATTCATCACGATTTTAGAAATCTGATTAATGATAAAATTAATATTAAACAATATCCAAATAATTTAAAACACTTAATAATTATTCAACATCTAAAGTCGAACAAAATAATGTAAATACAACAGAACTTAGCCGTTCCGCGCCGTTCCGCGGCTAAGACAGATAATTCAAAACAGATAATTCTTACACAGATAATTAAAAACATTGTAATAGTTGCCATTAACTAAAATACTTTTCAACGAATAAAATATGTAGATATATGAAATAGACTACTTCTTTTAGTGGAAAAAAAGAAAGAAAGAAAAAATATCATTCTAAAGAATAATTCTAAACATAGTCGATATCACTCACCATCACGCTGTTTTCTGTATTGCAGGAAGAGAACCTATTGTTAAGAAACTCCATTCCCTATTTTTTCGCCATTTTTCGAGACATTGAATGCAAAACTAAGACTTTGTCTAGAGCGTTTAATTAAAAATTGTTTTAAAAAAATAATTCCTGGCGAGAATCGAACACATAACTATCTCGATTACAGTTAGACGCTGGCCAGTGGCCTCAATTTGCATAAAATAAATTTACACTAACAATTCTCAGTACAAATTAATATGAAATGGAAACTATAAAATGATTATTCATCTTAAAGTTCTTATTTAGAATGTAAACAACAGTTCTCCTTTTACTTGAATATGCTTTGTAAGCGACTACTGCTTTGAAGCATCCGATTCAGAAATTTAACTTATTTGATTGCACTATTGTAGTTAACGAATGGTTTTGAGTTATAACTTATAAGACTGGATTTCTTATATTTGTTAAGTAACTTGGGAATGAATGTTCTTTAGAATATATAACAAATATGTGTGGATTCTTAATTCTTAGAATATTAGTTATTATAGATTATAATCCACGAATGAAAACGGCATATGTACTTATATTAATTAATAGGTATTAACTATTAATATACGTACATTCAATATAATATAATGTTTGAGAAATGCTTTATTTGAAGATACTAAATACACTTACATGTGAGTATTTATTCCGTGGCTTACAACTCTATTTATATAGGACGAGGTTAGATTTTTATTTTCTTGTACAAATAATATAGAAAAGGTTACGTTTGTTCCTAGCTATCGTAAATACGATGATCGAATTTCAAGATCCAAAGCTTTGAAAATAGTGATATGGGAAAGAATTAATTGAAGTTGATAATCTCAGGAACTTTTTTTTTCTCTCTTTAATCGTCCAAGCGCTCTGTTCACTAATATAAGCCATGCTTTCGCATCAAAATGATTCTTTATACGTTTATAATAAAGTATTTTTCCATCCTAAGTGTGGAATCACACTTTAAATGTGTTAATATATTTATATTGAAATCTAAATGGGATTGAGAAAAATTATAGGCTTTATTACATCATTGTAATAGTTCTGATGTAACTACCTCTGTATCGGTCGTCAGAGTTGTCAACGGTAGTCATAATGTGTCATACCCCTTTCTTTCCTTTGACGCCAGTCGTGGCGTGGCGCAGGGGCACAAAGTATGCTTCAAAATCGACTGGTCGTGGGTTTGATCCCCACTCGAGAAAAGGAAATATTTGTTTTTTAATTAATATTTTCATTTCTTCTATGAGATTTTATTGGCTAGATTTGAAATTATTTTTTTTTTATTGTATAAAGGCCAACATTTTATTGGTCTAGATTATGAAATGTCAGTACGTATTATGTATTTTTTCTAAATAGCAATCATAGTTTGTATGTAAGTATTTGATATTCTTCGTCTCTGTAACTATGTGGTCGCTTCCACTCTGGTTTCACATTTCACACACTGATTACAATGAGCAACTGCATCTTTTTCCTTCACCATTTTTTTGATTTTGCAACAACAATCATTTAAAGGTATTTGTACTTTTGTTGTTGCTACAATTGAAGAAGCTGTCGGCGGCGGTAGAGGCAATAACAATTGTTGTTATGCATGCTACCATATTTAGAGTTCGTTGGGTCAACTGCATCGTAGCGAGTGAATGCGCAGGAGATAGCAGAAGCGACACTCTCACTAGCGTTACATGTGTGGTAGAGGTGGAGGAAGAATACAATAAACCTCAATTCTCCGTTCTCCACTTTATGTTGATTTTAAAAACACAGTGTTTATTAGCGAAATTTAATGCCGTATTTTAAATAAACAAAAAAAATCAACTTCACGCTATATCCCGCACATAGCAGGGTAGGCAGAGGGAACCTAGTTTTAAGACATTTCGTTCCCCACTTCCTGCCGAATTCTAGAGGCATTTTGCGGCGGTGTCTTCTTGAGGCGCTTTGCTTCGACACCAGAGCGAAGAAATGGAAATATAAAAGTAAATAAATATTTCACTTCCTCGAGTGGGAATGGAACCCACAACCATAGCATTACCACTGCACCACGACGGCCATTTAACACTTTAAATAAACGAAGCTAAAAATAAACACTCCTCTAAATCGAGATTGAGACATATAGACATTTCCAAAGTATAATGGTGTTGTATTGAAGATCTGTTTTTGACTTCACCTTTATCCTACTTATACACAGGGTAGGCATAGAGGGCCTAGTGTTAACATACTCCGTTCTTTCTTTTCCACTCGAATTGACTATACTGGGTAGTTGCGTAACTGAACGCTGCATTTCAATATACTAGAAAGAGAAATTCAAAAAGTTCCATTACTCATCACCTAGTTACATCTATAACCTCAGGCAGGTTATAATACGGCCTCAATGCATTATTCATATTTTCATTGAAAAAAAAATGTATATTTCGCCTAACTCTTCCTTTTAAAGTCAACACGAACATTTACGTATATTTACAAAGCAACCCTAAATCTAAGCAAAGGACCTATTATATTCGACTATACCGCCATTAAGAGTTCATTCTGTGAACTTTAAAAACATTTCTTTGATATGGAAATTATGTTATCGTTCTTCTATCGTGTATAGTTATTTAATTTGAATTTTATTTTATTACTTTGTAATTGTAACCTGAATTATTAACTATTAAGCGGGACGGTCGTGGGTTCGATACCTGTTTGGGGGAATTTGGAAAGTTGCAGTAAGCGCGGCGTTGAGTTCTGCCACTCAAAGTCACAAAAATAGAACGGAATGAGGAGAATGGAGTTTTGTGATATTACCCTCGTTCCGCCCAATTTTAATAGCATTTTGGAATGGGGCTTCTTAACATTAAGTCCCCTCTGACTGGCCTGCTACATAGAATTTATTTCTTCATTTTCTCGCTCTGCCTGGTAATAAGACAACCCACAAAGCCGGTGTTCGGCGTAAAATTGGAGAACTGAAGTGTCTTAATAAAAATAGAGTATCTTAAGGTTCCCAGGTTCCCTCTGCCTCCCATGCTATGTTCGGCGGGATACAGCGTGAATTATTTTAAATATCTCTTTCGGTCTTTTTCTTTGAAATGGTTTCTATTCTATTAAATTTTATAATATAATATTTGAAAAAAAAAAGTCTCAATTACTTTATTATAAACAGCCCTGAAGCTTAACATTTAATAAAAAATCCAGGCCTTTGTCCAATTTGTAATTCACAACAGAAAAAACAACTATTTGTAATTCACAACAGAAATTTGTAATTAACAAAAGAAAAATTTCAAAGCAAACACACAAAAGTAACCTTTGAACATGATTTAAAAATATCGTCCTCTAAGTGAAAGGATCGTAAAACCTTATAGAATACAGTATACGGCAACAATGTACTTAAAGGGTCAACTTTGTCAGAGGTATATCTTGCAATATCTATAACAGAGTTTCGTTTTGGTTAGCTGTGGTATTGGAAATTTAATACTGTAATAACTGTTATCGCGTTAGATAATGTATGGAATTAATGTGTATTGAATGTAATGCAGGATAGCTGCCAACTAATGTAATAGATTGTGATTGTACCATTGCTTTTGAAAAGAGCAACTGTTGAGTTTCTTGCCGGCTCTTCTCAGCAGAACTGCCTTCCGAACCGGTGGTAGCTTATTGTTCATATGTTCATTCGACGATTCAAAAGTGCTTGTAATAATAGCCTATTTGAATAAAGAAAAAAAAAGATGTGGATGGTATGATTACCACACATTACTATATGCGGGATATAGTAATGTCTTGAAGTTAAAAAATTCTAATAAAAATGTTTGATAACTTTAAATAATTTTGCTATTAAATTTAATAAATCTTTTCTTTTTTTACTAATCCAATAATTCTATTTTTTAAATTCAATAATTTGATCACGATTTCATTATTAGTTGACAGAATGAAATTTAAATTTTATTACATTGAACTAAAAACTTTTTGGCAGTAATTTAATATTGTAAGCCAAAACTCTGTAAAATAATTACTATAAATGGTAATATTCAAGTAACACTAAATTTTACTTAATAATATATTCAAAATTATAAATAAATATTGAATTGTGCACAATAAAGTGCAATTAAATAAATAAATAGGACAAGCATATTACTAAGAAAAGATAAAAGATACCAGCATCTTTTATAAGAGATTTTCTAAGAATTCATTAGTCCACACATCTAGAATGGGCTATTATCACACATTGTTAAGACTAATTGGACAAGGCTCAATTTAATCTTTTCATTTAAGCTATAACGATGCCATATTATGCAGAACAGCTTTCATTATAGCAATTATTAATTTATTATTTAATTGCATAAGCTTTTGTGTATGTGGTGTTAATAAATTAATTATCATTCGTTTAATGATTCCTATATGGTGCTGTTGTTGGATATACTCGTGTATTTGATAGTTCGCAATAGTAGTGAATTCAAATTTTATGGTAACTGTTTAAAAAAATATATTTTAATGTCAAAAAAGTAAGAAATGAAGTTTTTTTAGAAATAAGTTTCATAATTCGCAATTATGTCGATAGAATTATAATGCCTCTTTATCACATTATGAGAATTTATGAGGCGCGAGAGTTAATATAAACAATAAGTTCCTACAAAATATGATGAAAAATTAATTTTGTCTTTCATATAAGAAGACTAGTGGAAATCTTCTGTTAAGGCATTAAATTCCCCAATTTTTCCGCTGTCTCAACCAGAGCATACACTACTCTCGCTTTTCGCCTTTACAGTCATACGCGATACCTTACCGTGATTGTCTCAAAATTGAGCGGCGAAGGGAGTGTCTTTCTCTCTCTTCTCTCTCCTGTGATAGTAGGCAGAGGAAACCTAATGTATTATACCATATAAAGCTAGGCTCATAAAAACACACATACATTAGAATATTCAACTAAAAAATACAACAGCTTCAATAAAGAGTTTTAACTTTCGAATATCGATTTACTTCCCGTTTGATGCAATAAGTCTGATAGAGTATGTAGGCCACTGCGCTCGCACGTGCATCTCTATCTACCTTTCCGAGTACGTGCATGCTGTAGAACGAATTCAATTTTTTATATAAATTTAAGGAAATTTACTATTTTGAAGAAGGTACGTATGTTACATAATGTATATTATTAAACAAATTATACAAAAATAATTTAAATTCATATTTGAACGGGATACAGCGTGAAGCTGATAAAAAAAATTATTATAGTTATCAATATTACATCGATGGACACGGAAAGGAAAATAACGATCTGTACAGGAAATCGACGATCTAATACGCATTGGCAATCGTATGAAAAAATATTAGGCTCGTAAAAACTATCCAACTTACAGAGTCTACATATTATGAATTAAAGAGCCGTAAAAATGGAGAAAATTACCTATAATATTGTGATAAAATTGTAGTATTTATTTTTAGTACTTTTAAATTAGTGTTTAAAATTCTTAGTAGTTGTAGTTTTTCCAGCAGTGAGTTCAGTCGCGATTCAGGGGCCCAAGCGTGCAACTGTAACCGCGACTGGTTGTAGAAAATGAAATATTTAATAGTGTAAAGTAGGGAACGGAAGTGTCCTTATGGGAATGTGAAAAGTAAAGTATATTAACAGTAGGATACACATGCCTTAGTTACTTTACCTTTATCTTCGTCGTTACATAGATAAGAAGTCTTTTGAGCTCAATTTCCAGTTGATTAATAGATGTAGCTAAATTTCATTTGATTAAACCAATGCTTAGGTTTCACTTGACACACTATACTACTAAAATGGGAAGAAAGTGGAGAGAGGAGAGTTGTAACACCATGTTTTCTCTAATATTTTCACATAAGAATAGAAGGTAATGGATAATTTTTTATATAAATTTTTGCCCTTAAATTTCATTCCTGATTTAATGCATCAGTATTGCAGCAATTTGAGCACTAATCGGCGAAATTATCCACACCTCATAAATGTCCAACTAATGCCTTTCATATTGAATTTCTATGTGGAATATAGCAGAATGTGCTACGATTATAATTATAACACTTCCATTTAAGACCATTGTAGCGCAGTGACAGCGCTTTTTTGTATACGTAAAGGTTATGAGTTCGATTCCTATTCGGTGGAATAAACAGCCATCTTTTCCTCACTCAATATGCGGTTCTTTTTGAATACCGGGTTTAACATATGATATGAACAGCTATAACGTGAAGCTATTACTTAATAACGTTATATATTTTGGGGGAAATATTTGATCTTCTCAGAACAGAATGTTCAGTTAAGTAAGAAAAAAAAAGAAGCGAAACTGGATAGAAAATTAATAAAATGTAGAAGTAAATAAAAATGGAAAAACCTCTAAGTCTTTTTTCACAGACGTCTTGTGAAAAAGGCCCAAGAGAATTATTTCACTTTACGATAGAGGACCTCGTGATAAATCACTTATTTTCTATCCTTTTCTGAATATAATTTCACGCTTTTATGCATATATTTTAAATATCAATAACTCTTTTAGAAAAAACTAAACATATTATAAATATGCCTGTAATATTATAGAATAGCAATATGATATTAACCATTCTAAACTATAAATTATTAAGATAAGAGTAAAGACACTCCGTTCTCTACACGACACCCAAATTTTTTAGACTTTACGTATAGAGTGGCGTAACTTAATGAAAAGCTTTGGTTTGATACTAGAAAGAAGTAATAAAAGTAGTGAATATTCCGGTATGCGACGTCCTCTATTTTACTTTTGTAAAAATTTATTCAGGCCAAAAACTATTAATTGAAACATTTCAAAGACTAACGACCAAATATTTGCAGAGTCGGGATCAATTTCGTGAGACCCTTGAAAGAACACTTTTGTACTAAATTATCTGAAATGTCTTTGTAGAGACGTATAATGTTAATATAAATAAATTTTACTTGATGTATAGTATTACCATTTTAACGCGTTTTTTATTATTTAGAAATACATATATTTAATTGCAATTTGGGAGAATGAACTTACTTATCAGAATTTTTACTATAGAGTCAGAACACAAACCTAGACGTTAAGTTCTGGCATTCACAATGTAGAAAATTGGACGTTATATAGAAACGGAGTGCGTTCACGCTAGGTTCCCTCTGCCCCCCCTACTATAAACGGGATACAGATTGAAATTTATTGCCAAGGTATAATTTATTTAAAATAAGATATTTTTTCAACCTTTTTAAGTATTGAAATAATAGGAATCGAGGAATTAATTCGTTTATTTTCTCTTTCTCACTCTCGTAAGACAAATTCATTACATATCAAAATAATAAAAGAAAAAACAATTTAACTTGACAATGACTTTCATCTATACCACAGTGACTAACAATTATTTTCTAAAATCAAAAACAAAAATAAAAAAATAATTAAATAAAGGTTATTTAATTTTGTTAAAGTCAATTTGTAGTTCAAAGAGTTCAAAGATTTTAATTAAACAGCAAAATGAATACAAAAATGAGTAGATTACGAGCCGTAGCCGTATTGTTCTCGCTTCGGGAAACACGATAAAACGATTGCGAGCTAAATGAACGACACTCAAGTAAGTGAGGTTCATTTCGCAACACTACGAGTACTGCTCCTGTTCAAGCGCGGTGTTTTAGAAAATGGTTTTTCAGGTCGATATATGTGTTTTTTTCTTTTATTGTGAACCCAGTTGTGGTGCAGGCGCATAAGTAAACACGTCAGGATGTGGGTTCAATAAACACTCGGGGAAATGTATTATTTAATATTTGAATTTCTTCGCTCTGGTGTCGGGGCTAGCGCGGCGTTGAGTTTCGCCATTGGTCATACAATGCCTTCAGAATTCAGCGGGAAGTGGAGAGCGAAGAGTCTCTATACATATGCTGTTACATAGGGGATACCGCGTAAAGATGAGAAATGTATGTTTTTAGGACATGTCCTATGTACATATTATTTAGTGATACTAAAAAAGTTAATAAAAATTTACTTTTTTATATTAAAACCAAAAAGAATACGAAATACGAAAAGCCTTCTACTTTAGATGGTAGCGGGCACCGGGCACCGGTTCCATGGTGTAATGGTTAGCACTCTGGACTCTGAATCCAGCGATCCGAGTTCGAGTCTCGGTGGGACCTAGGAGCTTCATTTTTTATTTATTTTTAAACTTACATCAATCATGATATATTTATGAAATTTTAATTGTTTATTATTTCATACTATCCAATCAAACTAATTAAATTCAAAATATACAAACTTCTTACACGAAAATACTTTGAAAATTACCGAGAAATATTGATCACATTTAAAGCAAATAATCACAGTGATGTGTTTTTTTAGCTTTACGCCTCCCACACACAGCTTTTCCACACAATTCAGATTATTGGACAAATAATTATGCAGATCAAGCGGGCGAAGCCGCGAGCGAGTCGCTAGTTCAAGAATTTAACGTTCCAATTTTTGTCCTAATATAAAAGAATAAATTGAAAATTTGTTTACACTTGGTCTCATAAGAAAAATTGTAGAGGTATTAAATATTTTGCGAGAAACTGGCGAGCCCTACATAATTTATATTAGTGAGAGAACGCAAACAATTCGCTTCTTTCGACTTCATTTTAGACACCGTCAAGGTAAGCCGGCTATCATCTGGCAATTCAATTTGTTACCATGTAAACACTGTAAGGCCTGTAGCGTCAGCAAAAATATATTATATACGTTTTTCTTTTTAATCCCCGACGAAAAAAGGGGGTGTTATAAGGGACATGTAAGTAGTATGTGTGTATATATACAGGATGTCCCAAAAATCAACAATAATCCGAAATCGGACGGATAGACCAAGTCGTGACGTTAGTTTTCTATTTTAGTTCTTTACGAAATCTAAATTTGCCTATATGCATACTAAAAAAAAAATATGTCATTACTTTTAGTTTATATATTTTTTCCAAAAAAATATGTATTTTGAACCAACGAGTTATTTACTTCTTTTAATATAATATGTTATTGTTATTTATTTTGTTAACAAAACGTGTCTGCACTTACTATAATTAATAGTACAACTAAAAGCCAGGATAGGAAAAAACCACAATCCTAAAAGGATCCACTTACGTATTTCCTTAGCGTCGTCTTATTTTCTTTACACTCAACTACTAAGTTAGTACACAGCCACTAGACTTCTCTCAACTGTTAAAGGAGCAAGGAACAATTACAAGAGACGATAAAAATTAAAAAAAATATATAAAAAAGAAGAGAAGAATGAAGAGAAAATTATATAAAATCGTGTTTTTAAGCACTACACCTCATATCATTTTCAATCTACTCTAAAAAGAGGACCGACACCGCTTTTTATTAAATTGTTGTGTTAAATGAAAACGTGTTTCAAGGTTTATTAGAATTCAGCCTCTATGCTGAAAATAATTTCATAAATATATTTAAAAAATATTCGTATAGTTCAAGCGAGCGAAGCCGCCCGAGTCCGCTAGTAAACTATAAGTGTGCCAACTTTCATGCTCCTTCGTCCGCGCAATCTTCATAGAAAAGGGGTCCAAAGATTTTGTTTCACGTATAAATATATTAAATACACGACAGCATTGAGGTTTTTAAGATTTTTAAGTGAATTTCTAAGCATATCGTGTCGCATACAGTAAATGATGTTTACAGCAACCCGACGAGTATCTCTTTAAGGAAGCTACCAGTGGCTACGGTCCGCTCCACGCGCTAACAAACGTTTGTATATATTTCAGAAATGAACACAAAAATTCAAAGTACGTAAGTTAAAACAAAAAAAAAACTAAATAATAGATAATAAGTATAAAATGTAAAACAAATTAAAAATATTAAAAAGTAATTGAAAAAAAATTAATAAATATAATCAATTACGGTAATAGCTATGAGACGAATTACGTTTAATATTACGAATTACGTTTAATAGATTTTCTGGCTCTGTCATCGAGACGAAGCGCGTTTCATTGATCGTTGAATTGAGTTTGAAAAGTGGGGAAGGGAAATGTTGTAATGGTAACGGAGTGCCTTAACACTGGATTTCCAGGTTCCCTCTCCAGGTCCCCTCAAAAAATCAGGGGAAAGTGGACTACGTTTCTTCCCCCCTCTGCCTATTCTGCTACAAGCTGGATTCAGCGTATAGCTGACAATACAAAACCTTTTAAATACATTTTTTCCATGCAAGTTTAATAATGAAGTCAGTAGAGTAGTACACATTCGCAGTAAAGTTCCAACCATTCGAAATGACGTATCGCACCAATAAATCCTCGCTGAGCACATTCCCTGCGTTTTTCAAAGGAAGTTTAAGCTGTAAATTAAGCACTCATAAAAAGATAGCTCGAGGCGCATTTGTGATTTTTTTTTCATTTTCATTTTAAAACCATTGTGCTTAAGTATGCAAATGGTTATTTAGTAGGCATGTTCTAGGTTTTTATTTGATTTTTTTACACATTGCAGCGTAGTCTGGACAAGGAACCTGGGAACCTTGTGTTTTTTTAGCAATTCGGACATCACACATTGCAGGGTAGTCTGGGTAAGGAACCTGGGAACTTTGTGTTAAGGCACGCCGTCCGCACTAAGACATTTCCGGTGCGTACTTTCTACTGAATTTTCAAGGCTTCGTATGTGACGCCAACTCATCGCCAAGCTTTGGCTAGTTACATAGTGAGGAAATACAAATATTGAACAATTAATTCCGTGAGTAGGAATTGCACATAGAATTGTGGCGTTTACAGTCTGACGCTTGTGCTGCTGCGTCACAGCGGCCTCAATTTTTTAAATTTTGTAAAAAAAATTGAAATTTTAATATTATAAATAGTTATTTTTACATTTTCATTGTTAAAAGAAAACTAATAAAGGATAAAAAAAAGTAATATATGATTGTAGGTTGTAGGTTCTATATCCACTTTCTATATGCCGATAGCTACAAAAATCAATCAGTCCGTTGCAATATTATTTTCTATTATTTTCTATAATAATCTTATTTCCAAAGTGTCAAGAACATCTTTGCATTTCGTTTCGACAGTTCCAATTTCTTTGGTAAGTGTACGTAGAGCTATCGCCGTCTAATTGATTGCCTATTTGCCGACCGTTCATTTGAAAACTCGCTATAGGCTTTGAGGAAAATGTTCTCAAAAGCCTATAGTGAGGTTTCAAATGAACGATCTAATCTAATACAATAATAAAAATGTCACGACACTATGCTAATTCGAAGTGTTAGAGGTCGTTTAAATTTTGTAAAGGAAATTAGGTAATTGAGATACCGAAGGTACCGAGGTATAATATATTCCGTAATTTAGATATGAGGCGATTATATATTTTTTAAGATTTACTTTGCCATAGAACATTTTTGAAAGTTCACAACTTGTAGTCCCGACATATATCTAAATATTGAAACTTCTGTTATATTCCTACTATACAATACATTCCTATTACTGGAAATTGAACCTACAACCATCGCGTTTGTAATCTAAATTCATATTTAAAGTTTTCTATATAAACTAATTTTAAGCCTTACTTCCGAATATCCGAATAGAACCGTAGAAATAAATGAATTAATTATCTCTTTATTCAGCTGCTCCTACAAATTGAGTCTCTTCAATTACTTTAGAGACTACGCCGGTGTACATGTAACTTAAGAGCTGTTAAGAAAGATATTAATGCCTGTTGTGATATTAGATAGGTTTACTTTCTCTTCTCTCTTTCTTTTCTAATAATAAAGATATGGAATAGCCAAAATGATCGTTTACGTTTTTGATTTCAAGTATAGGTATTTTCTGAGATTTGAATCCATAATTGTAATATTCAATAAATTTGAGAATAAATATTTCTAACGGAATTCTAACCCAAAATCTATTTCAATTATTATAGACCTGTCACAACTGAACTACGAAATCAACAACAACTTCCCCTTGATTCGTAAAAAAGGCTTAAATTCGTCGAGCTTCAGGTTACTCTATAAACTTTTCTTCACTTTTCCGTATTTTTTCTAGTTGTAGAGCAATCAACGACTAATTGATTGCCTATTTTCCTACCGTCCAATTATTAAAGTGGGTTTTAGAACTTAATCAAACGCCTTTGAAATACAATTTTATTAGTAGAATCGTAAGCAATTTTCTGTTGTGAATTGAAAGTAAATACTGTTTATATTTCGTACAAGATCTATCGATGGCCTCACTTTGTTGTATAGAAAAAAATATTGAAATCGTGTATAAGAGATTCAAACTAATGAGTGATGAGTGATGAGTTCTAAACTCATGTTTTTTTTCTTTAGCTTATAGATAGTTTCTCAGAACATTTTTTTTAGGTTCACGCTGTATTCAGTACACAGCAGGTTAGAGAACTTAGTGCTAAGACACTCCGTTCTCCATTTACCGCCTAATTCTGGAAGTATTGCGTATTGGATAGAGGAAAACAACACCGCGCTTTTCCTCGATGTCAAAACGAAGAAAATGGAAATATTAAATATTTAATTCTGAAGAAGAACTCTATGGTGCCCTTTGCCCCATTCATATAGCGTATTCAGAGCAAAAAAATGAAAGTATAATTTTTTCCCCTGAATTAAAATCGAACCTCCTATCGTCGCGCTTGTCCTTCATGCACCACCATGCGGTTGGTGGACGGCCTATTGTTCTATTATAAACATTTTTATTCTTCCCAGGTTTGTAACGGAAATTAAATTAACATAACAATAACATCGCGCACCTAAATTTGTGTTGAGTTTCTTAATTCCAAATAATTCCAAAACAAAATGTATATAAGTATTCACGCGCAGGAAGGATCTAAGTCGCTAAGTGGCAGAGGCTGTTTTTGTTTTCGAACAATAGCAGGCGGACGAAGTTGCCTTAATAAAATTATAGCACAAAAGTAAAGTATTCATTCATATGCATAATAATATATTGTGAGAACTGTTTCGCTTTCAGTGATTTACCTACTTGTAATGATAACTCAAAATTTTTTGTTCTTCTGTTACTCTTATGCTTCTTTCAAAGACTTTTATTAAAATTAACTATGTTTAATTTCATTTCCTAGTTCTGGTAATGAGTCAAAGCGCGACATTGAGAATTTGGCGAAAAGTAGGGGAAACTCAAGTGTCATAATGGGAACGGGAATAACGTATCTTAATACTAGGTTCCCAGGTTCCATCTACCTACCTGCTATGTGCAAGATACAGCTTGAAACTAATGTTTAAATTTGGATATAATTTTACAAATATATCGTTTAAAACTAAAAAAAAAACAATATACATAAAAATAAAAAAATATATTAGTGTAAAAAAAATATCTATATAGAATTTGTCAAAGCATTCTCTAATTCTCTAACCTCGTGTTGGTATAAATATGTCATCCAGTGGTAGATATTCCATCGACGGTGGAGTGGAGAGTGAGTGTCCGGCCATTGTGTGTCGATAGGCCTATTGTATTACGTATTTGGACCTACCCACTATAACTGCATGGATATGAGTACTTGTTCAAAGTTTTACGATTTTGTCATTGTTTTTCATAAAATTAGGTTAATATAGGTAGGTTATTTAAGTGGTTAATTACGGCTTTTTATCAATTTAGTAGGAATTTACGGAATTTAATGCTTATATTTTAGCTGCAATAAGAGATTTCAATTTCAATCAAATTTAAATATCAAAATGATTTATAGAAAGAAATGTTAATCACTCCGTTCTTCACTTTTCATCTAATTTCAACGTTACGGTTGTTGAATAGTGAAACACAACTAAGAAATCATTTAATAAATAAATTACTTTTGTGAGCCTCGCCTTGTGATCCTTTTGTGAGGAATCGAACCCAAAATCGTCTTCCTTGAAGTAAGCATCGTTATGAAGGTACGAGAATTTTATTAATAGTAACAGTAATAGTAATCAAGTAGAAGTGCAGAAGCCGCACAATATGGTAACAAAATTCTAATAAGATATTAAGATTCAAAGTCAAAGTAGTCGCTATAATTAAAGTCTCCTTTATAACAAATCTAATAGTGTGCTAAATGTCATCTTTTAGTTTACTTGGTTAAAGTCTGTAGAAAAGTGAATCGCGTAAATGAAGTGAAAATGTAATAAAAAAAAAAGAGTAATACAATTAACAGTGACGTGGTCTCAGTAAACGGCATTGTTTTAAATTCTTTCATTAAACTAGGAAGAACTTTAAGTGAAATAAAAGGTCAGTAGTATATTAAGTAAAATAAGGATAAAACGGAGCCTCCGATAGGTTTTGATAACTCGACAGTTACACCCGTAGATAGTTATGATATTTAAATTATTATTAATAGCATTTTTGCAATAACGGAAGTGCTTAGTGTCTAATGAATATTTACTTAGGTTATGCTGTTACAGAACAAACATTTATAATGTTTATGACTTACGATACTTTTAAAATAATAGCTAAATAAAATTATAATACCCGCAGTATTATCATTTAGTAGAATTGAACAAAAAAAGTCTTATTAAGTCAAAGCATCAAACAACGGTTTATCAATGGTTAGTGTATAGCAATGGTAGATGTAATAAACTTATAGACGTGTAAAGAATATTTTGTTTTATAAGAATTAAATGAATTTAACGATAAAAATGGCAAACTTATTCTAAAATAATTTGTTGAAGACAAAAAGAAATAAGCTTTCAAAATATAGTTTAAAGATAGTTATAATGTGTTTCAAAAATTATAAAAGTAATAATAGTAATTTAAATAAGCAGACCAAAACTTAAAGTAACTAAGAAATAGAAAAGGAAAAATAATGATAAGCGTTAATATAGATGTTTCATTAAAGGAATACATATTGAAATTGTTTTGCTTGTAATTCAAGAGAATTAGGCGGTGATCTAGCAAATTAAATTAATTGATATTAGTGCAGTAGTTTCTGCGTTACAGTGCTTTAGATTTTATTCACTCGTCTAAAGGTTAAAATGGTGACATATTGTATTCATTGCGGGCAACTTTTGAAAAACGTGATGTTAATTAAAAAACTCGAGGGAGTTACTCGCTGGTAGCGCCAGATTCCATAATGTAATTGGCACATTGAATAGTATGGCTAGTAAAATGAGCCACGCGGATGTTTTAAGTCTTAATCCAGTTTTAAATGATGAACAGAACACTGATGTAGTCATTTATGTTTCAAGTAAATTCAACAAAGTGCAAAAAATACGTACAGTTATGTTTATATTGTGTTTATCACAAAACTGATGCAAAACCTAAAAGATTAGTAATAAAAATAGTTAATTGTTGTGAATCATTGATATATTTTCCTAAACTATGAAATAATACAACCAGTTAAGAGGAACAGATGCTAATTATGTAAATACAATATAAAATGTTATATTTTATATTCACTACTTCAGTTAGACTGACCAGATAGTTGACTTATAAGACAGACATTTAAAAACACGAATTACGTGTTAAGTCTATTGTTACCGTTATCTCTACTCCACGATCTAATGAGCAGGTGGAGAGGATTATCGTATGTTCCGGTAGTGGTTTGAATATAGGAATAGTAAGGCGAGCAGCGTCATGTTCTGTTGGACTCTCATGGCTAAACAAATTGTTTATTTGTATATTTTCGAGCTTATTGTCAAATGAGCTACTTTTATATTTTAAATTTGTACAATATAGAAAGTAAATATATTTGTCACAGTATTATTTACTGAGTATTATGTCAGAATGTCATTAATTATTAGTTATAATTGAATTGAGTATAACAGACTGGTTAGAGGTTTTAGAATAAAAGTTATACAATAGGAAATAGAATACAGTGTTGCTGGTGCTAGTTACAAGTGCTTTTTACATAGTAAATGAATCTACTTAATTTAAAGTGTCATTACTATTATAATAACAAACCCTTTTGATGTATAAAAAAGATAATAAATAGAAATATTCTATTTAGTATTGCTAGTGCTGTTTAATACGTACTTTAATTCAATCGTTAGCAATTGCAGACAATAATTGTGTTGTTAAATAATATTCATAATAAAGGAATCGGTTGAACGCCGACTGAGGTTTAAAAAATGAGTAGCAACTGTGAGAGTCTTATATTAAAGTCATTAAGCGTAGATGTAAAGAATAAAATAGAGAATCAATTCGTAATAAAATTATAAATGAAGTATTTAAAAAAAAGGGGTCAAATATATAATAGCATAAAAGAACCGCCGTGTAAGTACCAAAATGAATTTGTCGTTAGAGTTTTTCGTAATAAAAAGGTTACAAGTTTGTAACAAAAAAACAAATGACATTTAAGATCTTCTTCCAATTACAAAAAGTGTACTGGTGTTTATAAAGCAATAATGACCATAGATAAAGTTAGAGCGTGGGTAGTGTTGACCATCTTTCAGATGATAGTGATTCTCAAGCCAAATCGGGTAGTCATGATGATAACGAATGTCAGTCTCGAATTATTTAATTTAATGAAGTCTTGTATAAGTTGATAAATAGTCTAGATAATATTTTAGTACTATTATGGATAGACAGATAGATAGATATATGCTAGGGAGGTATGTAGGGGCCCGTGGCGTTTGGCGCTCCTTTCTCTCTTGACTGCCCCGCTAGGAATAAAGCGTGGCGTTAAGTGAAGTTAAAAGTATAGTATACAGTGTATACTTATGTCACGTAGATAAAGTATACATGTATATGGATTTATTTACTTCTAAGTGAATTGTTATGTTTAATGTATAGTTTTAGATTTAGCTTTAGAGCAATTGCCCCAGCTCAAGAGGGGCAGATTGCCCCAGTTCAAGATGGGCAGATTACCCCAGTAAAAGATGGGCAGATTGCCCTAGTAAAAGATGGGCAGATTGCCCCAGTAGATGATGGGCAGATTGCCCCAGTAGACGATAGGCAGATTGCCCCAGTAGAAGATGGGCAGATTTCCCCAGTAGAAGATGGGTAGATTGCACCAGTTTTAGTTGGGCTGATTGCCCTAGTTTCAGTTGGGCTGATTGTTCCAGTTTCAGTTGGGCAGATTGCCCCAGTTTTAGTTGGGCAGTTTGCCCCAGTTTCAGTTGGGCAGATTGCCCTAGTTTCAGTTGGGCAGATTGCCCTAGTTTAAGTTCGGCAGATTGCCCTAGTTTAAGTTGGGCTGATTGCCCTAGTTTAAGTTGGGCTGATTGACCTAGATTTAAGTTGGGCTGATTGCCCTAGATTTAAGTTGGGCAGATTGCCCCAGTAGATGATGGGCAGATTGCCCCAGTAGACGATAGGCAGATTGCCCCAGTAGACGATAGGCAGATTGCCCCAGTAGAAGATGGGCAGATTGCCCCAGTAGAAGATGGGTAGATTGCACCAGTTTTAGTTGGGCTGATTGCCCTAGTTTCAGTTGGGCAGATTGTTCCAGTTTCAGTTGGGCAGATTGCCCCAGTTTTAGTTGGGCAGTTTGCCGAAGTTTCAGTTGGGCAGATTGCCCTAGTTTCAGTTGGGCAGATTGCCCTAGTTTAAGTTCGGCAGATTGCCCTAGTTTAAGTTGGGCTGATTGCCCTAGTTTAAGTTGGGCTGATTGCCCTAGATTTAAGTTGGGCTGATTGCCCTAGATTTAAGTTGGGCAGATTGCCTTCAGTTTCAGTTGGGCAGACTGCCTTCAGTTTCAGTTGGGCGGATTGCCTTCAGTTTCAGTTGGGCGGATTGCGTTCAGATTCAGTTGGGCGGATTGCCTTCAGTTTCAGTTTGGCGGATTGCCTTCAGTTTCAGTTGGGCAGATTGCCTTCAGTTTCAGTTGGGCGGATTGCCTCCAGTTTCAGTTGGGTAGATTGCCCTAGTTTCAGTTGGGCAGGATGCTGCCAGATTCGGTTGGGTAGATTGTGCCTAGTTTCGGTTAGGTAAATTGTACCAGTTTCATGTAGACAGATTGTCCCAGTTTCATGTGGACAGGTTGTCCCCAGTTTCGGTTAGGTAGATTGTACCAGTTTCATGTGGGCAGATTGCCCCAGCTTCATGTGGGCAGATTGACCCCGGTTCATGTGGGCAGATTGCCTCAGTTCATGTGGGCAGATTGCCTCAGTTCCAGGTTAACAAATTGCCGCAAAGCTGATCATCTACCAACTTGGGCCAAGTAGACGCGCAGGTAGCTGCCGCGTGCTACCTTAAGCAGACCATCAATGATGACAGCATCACCTTTGACCCCGTGAGGTGCCTAGCAGACTTCTGCCGCCACGTTTCACGGAGGATTCTAATCTTCGCTGGCTCGCAGCCAGTGGGAGTCGAGGAGCAGCACTGTGAGGAGGGACAGATTGCCGCAAAGCTGATCACCTACCAACTTGGGCCAAGTAGACGCGCAGGTAGCTGCTGCGAGCTACCTCGAGCAGACCATCAACGGTGACAACATCATCTTTGACTCCGTAAGGTGCCTAGCAGGCTTCTGCCGCCACGTTTCACGGAGGATTCTAATCTTCGCTGGCTCGCAGCCAGTGGGAGTCGAGGAGGAGCACTGTGAGGAGGGACATATTGCCGCAGGTTCAGGTTGGCAAATTGCCGCAGGTGAAGGTGAACAGATTTCCGCAGGTTAAGGTTAGTAGATTTTTGCAGGTTTAGGTGAGCAGATTGCCACAGATTAAAATGGGCAGATTGCTGCAGCTTAAAATGGGCTGATTGCCGCAGTTTAAAATGGGCTGATGGCCGCAAGTAAAGGTGGACAGTTTTCCGCAGGTTAAGGTGAGTAGATTTTGCAGGTTTAGTTGGGCAGATTGCCACTGATTAAAATGGGCAGATTGCCGCCGCTTAAAATGGCAGATTGCCGCAACTTAAAATGGTCAGATTGCCGCAGTTTAAAATGGGCAGATTGCCGCAGCTTAAAATGGGCAGATTGCCACAGCTTAAAATGGGCAGATTGCCGCAGCTTAAAATGGGCAGATTGTCACAGCTTAAAACGGGCAGATTGTCGCAGTTTAATATGGGCATATTGCCGCAGGTTAAGGTTAGCAGATTACTCTAGGTTCAGGTGGGCAGATTGACCCAGGTTACGTAGGTAAAAATTGGCCCTAGTTTAACATGGCAGATTGCCTTTAAATATTGTTTGTGAAAGCTGTAAATTATTTTTGTAAGAGACATTGTTACAGTCAATTATGTAAGAGTTATGAACCATAGTTATTCTCTTTTTGTTTTGTTTTTTTGGAAACACGAGGTCGTGTTTCGGTGCAGGACGGCCGAACTGTAAGACAATTGTCAGTGTGAGGGTATTTTACAGAAAATAAAATAATAATACCCACATAATTATTTATAAAAGAGGAAGGGAACGGCTATAAAAAGTGACGTTTTTGAAGGATTGAGTCAGTACGTCGTTATTCTGCCTGTCGTAAGGTGTAAAATTGTGACAGTGTTCAAGTATTTAAAATCAGTGTCATTGTTGGAACTATGCGTTTTAAAACGTGTATAAGTGTAAAGTGTTATATAGAAACAGTGTTAGAAGTGTGTATATGTAAAAGAGGAACAGTAAATTATGGTTATTTAAGTATTTTCTTATACTTACCACCTGACATTTTTACAATAAGTCCAAAAAATAATTGGGGAATATTTTACTTAAAATATTTTTATTGTTCCACTTCGATTAAATAAATTGTGGCTCTCGTGGTGCAGCAACAGTGTTTGACCTGATGCGTTGGTTGTGGGTTCGATTTTCAGTCAGGAGAATTAATTATTTTGAAAATCTCGCTCTGGCAAAAATACAAAACGCGATACATCACACAATTTACAAAACATTGTGCGGAAAGTTGCAACGATAGTGTCTTATCTCTAAGTGACATGTTGAGTGGCAGAACGAAGAAATGTATGGCTTTTCCAACATAAATCCTTGGAAAGCGAACCTCAGTAAGTAATATCGCTTCATCAGTCTGTGTAATGTTAGGAATTTCTTCTTAGACCAGTTAATTTATGACCCTGAATTAACTTGATCTTAAGATAACGTACTACTAGCTTAAACTTGAATTTACGATCTAGTAGTTTCTAATAATGTATTATATTATATGTCGGGCCAGTCGAGACGCAGGGATAAAAATTTTGACTGTAATCACCGTAGGTTGTGGGTTCGATTCCCAATAGAGTCAATTAAATTTTTAGTACTTTCTTTTCTTCCCTCTCGTGTTGAGTTCTGTCATTCAACACGCAACGCCTCCAGAATCCGGCGGAAAGTGAGGAATTGGGTATTTTAATACCAGGTTCCCATTGCGTACCCCGCTGTATGCGGGATAGTTAATATTTCAATCTCATGATCAATTTAGGCTTCCAAGCACATGTCTCTCATGTTAGTCCATAAATTTCTCCGAAACTTATAGTAACATAGAAAACAGTCAGTTTCATCAAATTTGATTCACAAATTTGTGTTGTTTTTATTTATTAATTACTTTTTAGAACATTTGTACCGTATAGAGGCTTATTACTTTAAATTACAAATAATACAAGATGTACTTGCAGATCCACATAGAATGAACAATATGAAAGGGGTCACGAGGGTAGAACTAATTTGTTTACAACAGAACTTGGGTATGAGAGGTATTAGCTGCTAACATTAGGCTTAGTATAGTTGAGTAATTTATAGAATCATTCAGTTATATTGGATTTTAAATTAAATTAATTTAATATAAATCATTTAAATAGTAAGCTCATGGGGGAAAAAGAAAATAAATAAAAAATAATATCAGCTTCACGCTGTACCCCGCACACAGCAGGGTAGGCAGAGGGAACATAGTGTTAAGACATTCCGTTGCCCACTTTCCGCCGAATTCTGAAGGCATTGCGTGTTGAGGAGCGGAACTTAACGCCACGCTTTTCCTTCGATATCAGTGCGAAAAAACAGATATATAAATTTAAGTAAATATTTCGTATCCTCAAGCGGGGATTGAACCCACAACCGGTCGCGTTTATAGTCACACTTTGTGCCACTGTGCCATAACTGGCCTCAACATACATACATACCTATATATGTATAATATATAAGCATATTGCAATATTAATATTTCACCTGGAATCCTTGTAATTTCATTTACGCGACAAAATAAACCGCAAATTCATTCGGCGATAAATTAATACGCGGTTGTAAATATGAATTTATTTGAATCCATCCTTTCCTTTTATATCCATCATCGATTTACTGGTCAATGTACTTAAATTCTTATTAATGTTTTATAAAAAATACATTTAGAATTGGAACGTTGGAATGAAAACAGAAGTTTGTTTCATCAAAATCCATTCATTAAAAAAAAGTTTTGCCTGCAAATATAAAGTAATCCATATCTATATTTATACTTATAATAAAAAAAAAATCATGTAGTTCAAGCAGGTGAAGTCACGGGCGGGCCGCTAGTATATAATAATAATAATAATTAATAACATATATTACTAGTATCAATGCCTAATACTTGATGAAAACAGAAAAAAACAGTGATGAGTTTCTAACAATACTTGAATAATAATAAATACAATAGACTATTGTAATCTACCTAATAATGTCATAATGTTATAGATAAGTATACAATATACTCACAACATATAATTTAATATGCTCATTCTCTATATGCTTAGGTCTAAACGATTTTAAATGACGCTGGCCCCATATATGCATCTAATATTATGCGAATATCAAACGAATATTACATATTATTAGATACGAAATAGCCTACTTTTCAAACGGAGTCGATATCTTTCTTGGATAAAAAACTGATAAATTAAATATTAGATAAGAGCAAGCTTTTTTATAAATAGATTGTCTTTTTTAACTTGACTCTTTCTCTCTGCATTTTGCACAAACGAGTACTTCGGTAGACAGAGGGAACCCGCTAATTCAGTGATAACACATTCCGTTACAATAAAGAGTGGTTTTGGTACAGAACTGGTATGTTTTACACATATTCTTTCGTTCATTTCAAAATCAAACCCAGATCCTTTTCATTCGCGCAGGCTCTTCCCGTATATTTTTTTAGAAAAATCTATGCGGATTTTTCTAAAAAAAAAAGAACTATAAGAAAACAATACAAATGTCTTACTTACTTTCAAGTCAAAACTCTACCATTACTTTTCATCTACGAGTGAATATATTACAAATGTTTCTGTCTGAAATAGTTTCAAGGCAATCACATTAAGAAATCCACTTATGTTATAGCAGTGCTTATCGTTCAAAAGTGCTTGTAGAGCTTTGATGAGTTTTTTTTAAATAAGAAAACTAACAAAATTATGAAAATAAGTCAATGTCATTATCTAACTGTCAATAAGATGGTTGTGGGTTTGATTCAGGTTCGGGACAATGAATTATTATTATTTCCTCGCGTTGTTAACAAGACAACGCGCGGCGTTGACTTCCGCCGCTCTAAATGCAATTTTTCAAAGATTGGGCAGTGTGTAGAAATTTTTGAGCGTGAAATGTTAAATGTCTTATCAATAAGTTGTCTCGGTTTATTTTGCCATATAGACAGACGAAGTCCATTGATAAGACGATCGTATTTTCATACCTAATATTTTTTCATACCTATATGAGAAAATTGTATATAAAAAATATTGTGGTATAATTTTGAAATGTCAGAGACGGTGTTTGTTGGTTCGTTTCCTACTTGATGGGATGTTTATATTAAAAACGTTTTAGTATTTCTAATAAAAGAAGAGAAACAATGCATTAGATATTCACAGTGGATTAGTTCAAAAGAGATCAAAGTGTCTCAACACTTTTTACCAATGTTTAGTAAACTGTTAAAACAAATAGAAAAGGAATTAAAATTTTACTCCAGCGAAAAGATATGCCACTTCACTATAAAAGCAAAGAAAGATAACGTAACTTAGTTCTATGATAAAACAATTTTTCCTTAGTCTTATTCAAATACAGCAGGAAATTTGAGCCTGTATGGCCAGAACACTTAATAAAAATATTCCTCTCTAAAAAGTACTAGTTTCTTTCAAATTAAAACGACAAAGCCCCACTCAGTTTAATTTGTAACAAAATCTTTATAAAAACGTTTATTTAGTTGCAGTTATATTGAATTTCGTTTATTGGCGGCACAACATTATCAAACTTTTTCGTGTGGACTTCTATATTACGGTAGCTTTTTGAACTTTTGGCTTAGAAAAGTGTCTTCATTACACCAATTTAAAGTTTTGCGACCTGACATGCAATACATCGAGAATTCTACGGAAAGTGGGGAATGTAAGTGTCTTAATGGCTACAGATTGCCTTAATATTAAGTTCCCGGGTTCCCTTTGTCTACTTTACGTTGTGCCGATAATAACTAGTTATTTAGATCGACCCAAAAGGAAAAACGGGCACGAATTCGAACCTGCTATAGCCATCTATTTAAAAAAGCTCCATTACGAATCCACTGTACGAAAAACACTTTGGAACATGTAAAAATCTAAACAAGACGGCAAAAAGACTTAAAAAAGAGCTCGTCAGAAATTTGCAGCTACTTTGACCGTGACCTGGTTTGTCTCTGTGCTGGTGCAGAGAGAATGCACCGCAACGTAAATATCTCAGGTAACAATAGGTCACTTTGAACGTACATAGGAGTGTATTATGAAAAAGTGTTTGTAAGTGTTTTTTTATTTATAATAGACTTACGCTGTACATTGCCTGTTGAGTCGCGGACTCATCAATTGAAACTTAAAGTCAATAGAGATATCACTAGCGATGAATTGCAGAAGAAGATAGAAATCTGGTAACAACACTCTGTTCTCTATTTAGCTCATATACGAGCGATTGTGCGGAACTTAACACCGCGTTCGATCTTACGAACGAAATCACAACCATCGCACTTACGTTCTTTAGCTTCGTGATATAGAAATAACCAACATACATTTTCTAGCATAAAAAGTGTACATAAAGTGTCTATTGAAAATAAATCGCTCATGAACGAACATTTCATATCGACCATTTATATATACGAGGGCACTATCGAAGACGCGAGGACCCTTTACTTGTGAATGATAAAAAAATGAAAGGTTTTTTCCCTCCCCTTTGAAAACTATTCAGTGGAAATAATTTTTCTACCGTTCACTCACTTCACTAAGTACGATATCAATATAGTGCTTGAGACCATTTAGTGTGTAACGAGGTGGTTAGAGTTCCCTAGTTTTTTCGTAGCAAACTTTTTTGTGTGTGAATTTTTTAGCTAGTTCTTGGTTTTTTGACGCAATTTTTTTTGACAGTGTGCCTCGTAATAATTAATTTTCTTTGAACCAATTATTTTCTCCATTTACCTAATAGTAAGTACATAATGCAATTATTTTATTATTTTTAATATTTTAAGCAACATATTGTTATTAAACTAGGGGACTACGCTTTGCCTCGCTCGCGGTAAGGCTTAATTCCCGAGGCATTTCCCCCGAATAGAAATCGAACTCAAAACCGTGGCATTTACAGTCGCCCGCTGGTGCACCTGCGCAATGACGGTCTCATAATATAATCATCAATTATCAATCAACTCTTATATTCAATCATTAAAATAGCTTAATTGGTACTTATGCTGTATTATTTAGTTCCTACATTATGAACGTATCAAGGGGTTATATTTGTTATATTTATCTATAGATGCTTATAATTGAATTAAGACAATGGTTCTCTTTGTATAATAAATACAATATATATCAATAAATGAATAAAAACAAAATGTTTTTGTTATATAGAAAAGATTTCTAATTGTATTACAACTGTATGGCATTATTTTTAGGGTTCCGAACATAAAGGAGAAAACGGCATCTTAATGATAAGACTTCGCTTTTCATCCATCCGACTATTTGTCTGTCTGTAACCAGGCTATATCTCATGAACCCTGAATTTTACACAGATGATGATATTTTTGTAAAATGGAAATATAAACGTAAATAAATATTTCACTTCCTCGAGTGGGGATCGAACCCACAACCGTCACGTTACAGTCACACTCTTGTGCCGCTGCGCCACACCAAGAGAGAGAAGAGAGGAGATGCGGCTGCTTAAATTATTCTTCCCTAACACATTAGCTATGTACTTATAATGTTTGGATGGCATCCGAAAGTTTTCATACAGTTGAATAATCTATTTAACTAGTTATATTCGTATCGCTTAAGTTAGGTTGCTAGGGTTTCGCATCAGATCGTCATTCCTTATAGCAATAGAAATTTCTCCAAATCATCGTTGTGTTGTGTTATATTATCAATGTAATTTTCCTATTATCTTCTACAGACGGAAAAATGTAGATTATATTTCAATCCTTGCTTAAAAAAGCAAAACTATAAAATCTACTTAATAATTTCACCACATGAATAGATTGCCTAAATATAGACGAATGACGTATTTTATGGTATTTTATCAAGAACTAGTGGACCCGGACGCGGCTACGCCTGCTTAAACTATAAGAATATTTATTAACTATATTTTCAGTTTTCAATAGAATTAGTAAGAAAATATAAGCTTAAATAATCAAAAATAATAATAAGTAGAGACATATTATGAGAAAAAATATCTGAGAAATTGAAAACCAACATAAGAAGTAAAAATACCATAAGAAGTAAAAATAACCCGTACCTAAAAACTTTTGTTATTAACATGGCAGAATAAATTGCATGTCAAATTAAAAAGTACTTTAAAATATATTAATTTATATGTGTAATGTAATGTTATATAGCCTATAGCACTTCTGAAGAATGCAGCTTTTATACAAAACAAAAACAATGTAAATCGGACCAGTAGATCCAGAGATCTTAGCGTTCAAACAAACAAACAAACAAACAAACTCTTCCGCTTTATTATATTAGTATAGATTGTATAAAAAATTCGTCATTTCACTCATTATGGGACGCTACGAAAATAACCTCTTTAGGATTTATATGAAAAGATCCCGGAGCGAGAGGAAATTAAAGGAAAAACAAACATTACGAAGTTAAAAAATGTGTCTCAAAATACCTTTGGATATCTTTTTATGGATTCAACTTAAAAAGTTGTTTCACCAAAATTACCCTGGGCATAATGAGGTATTGTCATTTGAAGGTAGCTTCATTATAACAATGAACGGAATATGTAACGTTCTTTCATATTTTAAAAGCTTTTATTTAACTTGCAATGTATGTATGTGGGTTCGGGTGAAATCTTAGAGCTCAATTTTGAAGTAGATATCGTCAACCGATTGAGCTGAAATTTTGTATACACGTTTACTTTGGATGACAATGCACGATAAAATATGTGACGTCATTCTAAATCTAATATGGCGGACCGTGCAAGATGGCAGAATAGTTATTTTTAATGTACTTCTACAATATGGGTATCAAATGAAAGGACTCGTTGAGAGCAACTCAAAAAATAACGTGACGTCACTCTAAATCCCATAAGAAGGATATTGAAGATAGCCGAGTATCTATTTGATCTACTTCTACAATATAGATATTAAATGAAATGGGTCGTTGACCGTAACTCTAAATATAATGTGACGTTATACTAAATCCAATATGGCGGAACATCTAAGATGGCGGAATAGTTATTATTTATGCACTTCTGCAATATGGGTATTAAATGAAAGATCTTGCCGAGAACAATTAGAAAAATAATGTGACATCACTTGAAATCCAATAGAATTGACACGATTCAAGTTTTTTGTGCTTTCATATAATGAAAGGTATGTTCGAACGATTGAGCTGAAATTTTGTATACACGTTTGGTTTGAATGACAATGCACGATAAGGTTTGTGACTTCATTCTAAATACAATATGGCGGACCATCCAGGATGGCGGAATAGTTATATTTCATGAATTTCTATAATATGGGTATCAAATAAAAGGGCTTGTTGAGAGTAACTGGAAAAATAGTGTAACGTCATTCTAAATCCAATATGGCGAACCATCCAAAGTAACAGAATAGTTATTTTTCATGCACTTGTACATTACGGGTATCAAATGAAAGGGCTTCTTAAGAGCAACGTGAAAAATGATATGACGTCATTCTAAATCTAATAAGGCGGATCATCCAAGATGGCGGAATAGTTATATTTAATGCACTTCTATAATATGGGTATCAAATGAAAGGGCTTCTTGAGAGCAATTTGGGAAATAATGTGACATCATTCTAAATCCAATTTGGGGGACCATCCAAGATGAACGAATAGTTATTATTTTTGCAATTCTGCAATATGGATATCAAATGAAAGGGCTCATTGAGAGCAACTCGAAAAATAATCTAACGTCATTCTAAATCCAATATGGCGGACCATCCAAGATAGCCGAATAGTTAATTTTAGTCTACTTCTACAATATGGATATCTATTGAAAGGACTCGTTGAGAGTAACTCGAAAAATGTGACGTTTTTCTAAATCCAATATGGCGGAACATCTAAGATGGCGGAATAGTTATTATTTATGCACGTCTGCAATATGGGTATCAAATGAAAGGGCTTGCCGAGAATAATTAGAAAAATAATATGACATCTAGTGTGAGAAACCTTCTTCCTCCTGGCATTAATCCCGGCTATTGCCAGGGTCTGCCTTCCTACTCAACCTACTCCACTTTGCGCGGTCTTTTAAGTCCTCGGTGGTTAGACCATTGGCTCTCATATCCGGCATCACGTCATCCAACCAGCGCTTCCTTGGGCGTCCAGGTCTCACTCCAGGAACTGATATAGCAAGGCACTTGCATCCAACATAGTTCTTAGACCGGCGCGTAACGTGGCCAAACCATCTCAGGCGGCGCTCTTAGAGCTTATCCGCTACGTCACGGACCCAAGACTACCTTGAACGAATGTGTTGCGTATGCGATCAGACCGCGTTTCGCCGCACATCCACCTCAGCATCTTCATTTCCGTGACGTAAAGCTCCTGAGTGTGCCGAGATAGTGCTGGCCAACATTCGCTGCCGTATAAAAGAACCGGTCGTATGATGCTCTTGTATATCAGTCCCTTGAGCTTGGCGGTTTTCTTCGGTCACAGACCACACCAGTGACCTCCCGCCATTTGGCCCAGGTAGCACTTATCCGGCCATGGACATCGTGATCGATGCCTCCAGACTCGTGCATAACGGATCCAAGGTACCTGAACTTTTCTGACTTAACGGCTGGCTCCAGGACCTATAAGGATCGTGCTCAAGTACGGGCTCCCGCAAGCCATGTACTCGGTCTTCGACACATTTAGTTTAAGACCGCCGTTCTCAAGCGTACCCTTCCAGGGGTTCACTTTACGCTCCAGTGTCAGTCGGTTCTCGTCAATGAGTGCTATCTCGTCGGCATACATCATCAGCCATGGACTGCACTACATTGAATAAGAACGGACTAAGAGTCGAGCCCTGGTGAACCCCCACTATAATCGGGAAGGTTCTAGCCTCGCCAACAGCATTCCTAACCATAGAAGCGGAATCGTGGTACATGTCTCTAGTGTGAGAAACCTAGCCAGTGGTAACTAAAAAGTAAAAAATAAATTATTAGCAAAAAATCATTTTTAGAAAAAGCTTTTATTTAAACGCCCTAAAAAGGAGAAAATAAAATTTGTCTTTTAAATTTTAACTATCAACTCATAACCTCATTGTACACAATTTATAGGATTATAAAAGCTTGTCGCGTTAATCAATATTTAATTAAATTGAAATTTTAAAAATTGAAACTTAGCAGATTTTACATAATTAAATTAGTAGGTACTAGTTAGTTTACACAAGTAATTTACACAAGTAAATCGCGCGACAAGCTTTTATGATCATATAAATTATGTACAATGAGGTTATGAGTTGATAGTTAAAATTTAAAAGACAAATTTTATTTTCTCCTTTTTAGGGCGTTTAAATAAAAGCTTTTTCTAAAAATGATTTTTTGCTAATAATTTATTTTTGAGTAAATATACATATATATTTATATAGTTGCTAGTATAAACATTTCGAATTAAATTAACTATTAAAATCTAAAATGATATTAACCTGTACAATATCTACCTAACTAGATTTTGCTTGTCTACCCGCAATGTTCGGAAAAAACGATAAAAAAATGTATTTTCTATAAAAATAATATTAATAAGAAAAATAATAAAGATATGCTATATTCAAAAATATATTTTGATTCATTTAATAATTGAAAGAACACCAAAATGCCCTTGTTCACTTTTGGTAACGTAAACTTTGTTATATTCTTCCTACGGGCACTAACAATGAAAGTTATAATAACTGTATAAAAATTTCGCATTGGAGGCTCGAACATATATATGTACGAAGCTTAGGTAGAATAAATATTTAAGGAAACTCCTAATAATACAAGCTTTTTTGACGTTTTTATAAATAATGGTACGGAACCTTTTTTTCTTTTTAACCTTTTTTATTCGTGGAAAGGTTAATCTTTTTTGTTTAATTAAGGAAAACATAGTTTCATGCATTTTTGAAATGATTTGTAATTATGTTTTTAATTTTGATTTTCTTTTATAGTATTCTTTACTTACAATTGTCACTATATAAGGCCGCCAGTAGTGGGGCTGTCGTGGTGCAGGTCTACAAACTGGTTATCGGGGTGGTTGTAGGTTTGATTTCTACTCGAGGAACTGAAATATTTATGACACTCAACACGAAATACATCCAGAAGAAAGTGGAAAGTCTTAATGGCACGCAGTGTCTTAACACTAGTTCCCAGGATCTGCCTACTTTCCTATGTGCCTGATACATTGTAAAACTAAAAAAAAATATAAGTAAATATTTATTTTTCTTATCTATCTATATATTATATACCACATGCTATATCCCATTTCACTTATTTCTATTTCATTTAATTTCATTTTATAACTGAGAGCCTGTACCACCACAAACATCATTCATTCCACAATTCCTAGTCCGCTGTCAATGGAACGTTAAGTCGGATTAGACAAGACGCCTAAGCCGGGTTGATCTCGATATAGAATCTCTGCATCATTTCACAGAATACGAACGTAATATTTGCTATTATTTCTTTATTGTAATTGTCATAGTAATTTTTTTATGATAACTTTAAATTTCTTATTAATATTGTTTTCATCTTGTTTCGTTACTTATTTTTTTTAGCTTTACGCTGTATCCTGTTCATAGCAAGGTAGGCAGAGGGAACGTCACTACGTTAAGGCACACTATTCCGCATTCTGGAGGCATTGCGTGTTGAGTCGCGGAACTCAACGCTATTCTTTGCCTCGATACCAGAGCGAAGAAATGAAAACATAAAATATTTCATTTCCTCGAGTGGGGATCGAACTCACAACCAGTCGTGTTTACAGTCACACACTTGTGAAAAATAATGGCAAAAGTAACGAGGCAAAGCAAGGCGTTGAGTTCCTCCACCTTCAAGTTTCTTCGGCAATTGAGGAACGGAAATGTCTAATCACAAGGTTCCCCTACTACCCTGCTATATGCGGGATACAGCGTGAGGCTATAAAAATATATAAAGTGAAAGCGATAAAACTAGCGCTTGTTAAAGTGTTCACAAGGTTTATGTGACATCTAATGGGTGGAAAGATTGATATTACGGACCAGATTAAAACAGCCACAGGTACTCGAGAACATCTATGATATATAACATATAGATATATGGACGCCCATTACTGTAATACTACGTAATATTGGGGCTGTCACAAATTGCTGGTGCTTTACTAAATGGACATTTACTAATATTACTATATTTTATACTCGCTGTTCTTCCTGACTTTTGATGTTTCAATATTTTTTGTGTATTGTTGGTTTATTTTATTTAGTTGTATTGATACTGTTGATATGACTGTTAACGTGATGATAGTGGGTTCGATTTCCACTCGGGTGAATGAATTATTGTTATCTATCTTAATAAAAAAACTCGGACTTGAACATTCAGCTGAAAGTTAAGAACGAAGGTCCTTCCTTCAGGTTTTTTTCTAAATATAAATTCTGTATTTTCATTAATGAAAAAAAAAAATACTAGTTTTCGTTAGCTTAGTGTAAATATTTTAAATTTGTAAATGTTATAAATTAAATTATTGTTATCAGTTTTCAAATAATATCAATAAAAAAACTATCGCTAGCCAGTGTAGTCGTTCTAATTGCTCAATTTTAATAGTATAGTAAACATACATGATGAACCTGAACGATTCATATTTTATATGTCTAATATATCTCTATCGGTTTTATAAACAAAATTAAATATATGTTTATTTATATAAATAAATAATAATAATATAACAATAATTTAATTTATATAAAAGGTAACCCTTTCATTGTAACTAAGTAACGTCGTTACGCCAGATGAGCCTCGATCTATCACGTAGATTGTTGCGAGAGGCATTTGTATCGCCATTTTGTGAATCACCAAACATTACACTTTTAATATGAATTTGGTTAAAACTTATTATATAAAGTGCTTTTGAAACTTTCATTGTTTAAAATAAATTTGTTAGAGCAACTATTCATTGTAGTGTCTAAATGGACTTAATAGCGATGAGTTCAAATGTTAATCGAAAAAATATTTTATATAAATCGCTTCCATTTCTAAGTAAATGGACAGACGAAAATACAGTCGAAACTACTGAACTTAGAAACTTTAGTCAAATTTGGCATATACGAAGGTTAGAGAGTGTAAGGTACTATGAGAAGATTTCGCGAAATTTTTAAGGCAACGGAAAAAATCGATATATTCTATTTTAAGTCTTTTTACGTCTTAAAGTCCACGTAAACAACTACTACCTAAACATAAAATTAATAATATTGGGTAATGAATTCAGGTTACAAAGCTTTAGAGTCGACGGTTATTAAAAGTAATATAAAAGCTCTTTGTGTAAAGGAATTTCTAAAAAAGTTTCCCTTTATTCTCTCTGCCGGGCACCCTACAAATTCATTAGCCACAGTTGCCACTTCACGTGTTTTTGGTCTAACAAACTAAAAATTCTGAAAATATTTGCAAAAATACATCTGTAAAGAGAAGAGAAGCCTTTGTTAAAGATATTTTAGGTTTACTTATATGAATGTAAGCTTTATTTTTAGATTTTACAATGCAAATTGAAGTATGTTCTGTTTCTGGTATTCGCTGGTCTAAATATATTTATGAATATATATTTTTATCACGCTATGTTTCTCGTAGTAGTATAGGCAAAGAGAACTTATTGTCAAAATTCTCTGATTCCTTTGACTGTACACTGACGGGTTATGGGTTTGGTTCTAATAATAATGTAACAAATTATATTTTAGTAACTTGCATATAAAATTGCATCTACTGTATAACATACTGTATAACATTACTCATTCATTTTTCTTTGTCAATTTTCATGTTTTTCAAAGCAAACGTAATTATGCTATGTCCCATTGCTTACTAAAGCGGGGTGACGCAACCAAATCTAAACAGCATACTGGTTTTAGAAAAGAAAGCTCAAAAGTTCAAAGGAACTAGAACAACTTCAAATTGCTCGAAGGATCGCTTAGTTCACGTGTCAGTTGCCAAATATCAGCATTTCGAATGATTTCACTTTAACAAAAACGGTGTTAGAAATGCCGTATTATTAATTTTGCTCAAACTTCGTCACAGGCGTTTATGGATGTAATATTTCAATGTTACTCGACGAGAATAAATCTATTGGGGATATTAATGTTTTTTTGCTTTATAAGAAAGTAATATTAATTTGGGGGTCGCAGCGTTCCCACTCGAAGGAAAAAATTATTTTCATTTCCTCGCTCTGGTGACAACACAAAGACATTGAGGCGGAGTGGGAAATGGAGTATCTCACCATTAGGTTCCTTTCTCTATCCTGAAATGTGCAAGGTACATCATGTAGCTATTGTTAGATATAATATTTTACAAATTAAAAAAATAATATCTTATAAATACAATGAAATTACAATTAATCGTTAAAACATTAATAATTAGTAAAAAAAGCAAAAGGTTTTTTTTTAAGCAGATATTTTAAGAGGCTATAAGACAGTTATTTGTCTCAGGGTGCCTCCTACAGGACCCTTCATATATCAAACACAGAAATTGTTTTAACAGTCCAGTGATGTACCGCTGTGGCGGGCGGTCGCACTCTAGACCATCTACAATTCCATGTCTCGTGGCCAGGCTCTATCGCCCAACCATCGAGCAACCTTGGTTGTATTATCCACCCACTCATTCGGTTATCCCGAGCGGCTGAACCAACACCCAAACTGACCTTAAGGAGATATCTGTTAGACTTAAATGTTATAGGACGATTGTAAGGAACAAGGGGGGATGATGTCATTGGGCAGTCGTAAATGCCACGACGGGTGCTGGAACCCACTGGAAATACACAGAGAGTTAGGTAACAACCAAGGCGTCGGTCAATGAAGAAGCCTCTAAGAGGACCGACAGTTATTCTTTGGAAGTATTATTTATATCGTTAACGCAAAAAACTTTGTTAGCGCGATTCAGAACGAAGATTTTAAGTGTCTTTTTCTAAGTGTTATTCAAGTCCTACAATCCTGTATTTTGGACAATAGATCAAATGCACTGTTTCATTTTGGTTACATTATATGAATATATTTTAAAGTATTTTTTCTATAATATTTTAGACTTTAAAAGAAATCGTTATTACAGTTTCTGATTGGCTGAAGCTACTGTGCTTTTGGTGTCGTCACTGGGATTCCCCGAACGTACTACACCATGTACGAGACATGTTGTTAATGATCAAGCAACTGTGGTTTAGTACTTTAGTACTATACATATAAAGTCTTAATTTGCATAAACTGCTTATAATATAGCTTTGTGGAATATAAATTAGTACTATTTGAATTATACTATTAATAATAAAAATAAGTATTTATTATATAATTAATATTTTTTCTAACACCTAGTTTCTAACAAGCCTAGTTGTTATAATACATTTATTACTGTATAGTAGAATAGAAGCAAAAAGCTATTTATAGTTTTACTAAATGATTTCCTATGTTAAAATTTTTTTTAGCTTTATGCTGCATCCCGCATGTAAGCAGAGGGAGAATGATGTTAGGACACTCGGCTCCCCATTTTCCGCCGAATTCTGGAATCATTGCAGTTTTGTGGCGGAATTCCATGCCGCGCTTTGCCTCGACACCAGAACGAAGAAATGAAAATATATATGTATATATAAATATTTCATTTTCTTGCAAAGGGAATCGAATCCAGTCCAGTTACTTCGCCACGACTGGCCTCTGGAAAATGGGAAACGGAGTATCTTCACAATAGTCTCCCTCTGTCTACCCTGCTACATGTGGCATACAGAGTGAAGCTGATTAATTAAATGCCATTAATAATTAGGCATCAGTAACTTGTGTTATATAATAAATGGTTTGTGAGATGGACATTTAATGAACTCTTAGAGTTTCGACGGACGTCTGTCGAAAATATCCGACTTTAGTACCAGTTACGAACGTGCCCTACTTCTGCTCTCTTAACTAAGTATATATTTTTTGTCTTCATGTTATTTCATTTCCCAGGTATTATGCAGGAAATACTCTGTCCTCTATTTTTCTTTTTTTTAGAGACATTGCTTGACTCTGGCTTTTGCTTGGTTGGTGGGATTTTTATACTAAAACGATAATGTATTTAAAATGTTATTGGAAAAAAGTGGGGAACGGAAGTGTCTTAATGAGAACAGAGTGTTTTTACACTAGTTTCTCAGGTTCCCCTTGCCTACCTCGCTGTGTGCACGATACAACTTAAAGCAAAAACATATTTAAATATAAACATTAACATCCGTAGCAAAATCATAATAATTTGAATAATTAATGAAGCTATAACCATCACGTATATTCAGTATTCTCAAAATCAAAGATAATATGAAATGTTAACAAACAAATTGCAAAAATAAATATCCCTAATGTAATTTTACATAAAAGTAAAAAGGAAATTTATAAATTTACAATTAAATATATGTATATCGAATGAAAGGTAATTAATTTACTTGGGAAATGCTCAACTTGGATGAACATAAAGTATTTTTCAAACAAAGTTATCCTACGGTTAACGTCTTACATAGGCCGTATTTGTTTAGCTAATTATGCTCTTTTTCATTGTTCTTGAGAAGATTTTAATTTGTTTTGTCTTAAGATATTTTCTTATTTGTATTATAATATATTTAAATTTTGATTACCATGAGGTTAACTTATAAAAAAAAAACTGTTATTCAAACGCCATTGTTAGGATGTGCTAATTTCAAACTACATTAAAAGGTTCCTAACAGTAGGTTCCCGGGTTCCCTCTGCCCATCCTGCTGTGTACCAAACATTCTTAAGCAAAATCAACAATAACTGAATACTCTAATACAATTTCAAAACATATTTCCCTTAAAGGAACCATAACAATACTATTCAAAGCGATATATAGGTAACATGTGCTTAATGTTGCGTGAACATTTAAACTAACATAATGTTTACAATTCAAAACGATATATGAAATGTTACTTTGATATGAAAATGAGGAGTTTTCTTTATAAGAAGGTGATATATGCAGTGTATTGGATCAAAAAGTACAATATTTTTTTACTAGATATTTTTTATTTATAAAGAAATTGGTCCCGTAAATATTTGGGAATAATCATTCAACACCAGGAAAAGAAAGTAACAGTTGATTTCTCTTATCGGTTTTAAAGCTAAGATATCATCATCATCATCATCAGCCTGTCCTCGTCCACTGCTGGACATCAGCTCTAAGATAAGATAAGCTTAAGCTAAGATATACTAACTCTTTATACATATCTCTCATAGTTGTCCTGTTCCTGGTCTCATGTAATAAATTAAGAAAAAAAAACTACTTTAAGGAAAAGAATGAGATAAAACTTCTCATATTTATTACATTATTAAGAAATTAGCTATTAAGGTTAATATTTAGTTTATCATTTTTCTGAAAATACTTTTTAATACTAATATAATTTCTCAAACTCAAGGAAAAAAGCATTCTAATAATTTCCATATCGTAACCAAACCCCGCTGGGATAATCTATTAACTATGTACAAGCCTTTCCACTTAATTCTGTAATATATCGTACTAATAATTTACTTAAAGACGATCACGCAACTGAGTTATTCCTAAGTATATGAAAATAAAAGCAAAAAGAAAACTCTAATCTATAGAGGCCAGTTCAATTGAGATCCAGTAGTGGGTCGTAGGGGTACAAGCATGCGACTGTAGAGACGATAAGCTGTGTATTTGTTTCTTATTTATTCCATGATATCAATAGAGGTCGTCGCGGTACAGCGGCACCAGGTACGACTGTAACGCGACGGTTATGGGTTCGATCCCCACTCGAGGAAGTCAAATATTTATTTACGTTTATATTTCCATTTCTGAGCTCTGGTGTCGAGGTAAAGCGTGTTAAGTTCTGCCACTCAATGGAGGAATGGGGAATGGAGTGTCTTCTTAACTGGGTTCCTTCTGCCTACCCCGCTGTTTGCGGGATACAGCGTGAAGCTCATTTTTGATTTATCGATCTACTACCTCCAACTACAAAAGTATAGCCACCACCAACCAGACTTACGATCGCGAGAGCGGGCAAACAATTAAAACTTTACATATAAGCTTTTTGTTTTATTACAACTTCTATTGACTTATAATGAATTTATAATGAATCGCGTACCGAAAATGAATTCTTGGAATTTTTGTTTAATGAAAATTTTGGATTTTAAACTTAACAAAGATAAAACGATCAATCATGTTTGCACCTATGGTGACGGGTCTTTGTGATTTTATTAAACACGTAAGTTCAGTTATTAAAAAACTGATTTTTTTATTATTATTTTTTTTTTTAATTATGTTTTGTTCCGTTTCACGCTGTATTTCTAATATAGACTGAAGGAACCTATTGTTAATACACTCCGTTTCTCACATTTTACCAAATGTTTGACATTTTAATTTTTTTTAATTCAGCTATTGCTTTGAAATATTTTCTTTAAATGCTAAATTTTAATGCTTTCTTTACAATTGCAATTAATACAGCGTATTTAATAAAATTATCCTTAATTTCGCTATTTTTTAAAAATATTAGGTATTTTTTAAAGCTTTAACCTGTACGTAATCCGCTCATAGCAGGTGTATTGTCTTCTTTCCAAAGCCAACAAAAAATTCATTCATCAGCACCTCGGCACCAGAGCAAAGAAATGAAAATATAAATTTAAATAAATATTTAATTTCCTCGAGTGGGGATCAAATCCACAACCAGTCGCGGTTTACAATCACACTTTGTGATATCTAATAAAATCTATATCTAATAAAATAAAAAGACTAAGCGTTGCGTTAAACTCTGCCACTTAACAAGTAGTATCCCGATAATTAGGCGGTGCAAGTTAAGGAGTATCTTAACACTAAGTTCTTAACCTGTGTGAAAAAAGAATTAACTTCGTCAATTTTATTTAAACAAAAATATTTTCATATATTTCACTCACACTATAAAAATATTGAAACAAGCTGGCCGTTTTAGTCTACCCGTGCCATTTGTGTCGGAGCATCTATTTTTCCAATCCAAACACTTTGATTGATGGACGTCGTTTTTGATCCCCTTTTTTCTATTTTGTTCACACCATATTGACGCTATCTAGGCGCAGTACAGTGGGTTGCAGGTACAGATTTGATTCTTATTTGAGGGAATATTCATTTATTTTTCAGACTTACCATTTATTCCTTACAAAGTGATCCTAGGGCTTCATCGTTTCCGTTTTAGTTACTTAACCCTAAAATAATACCGTATAAAATAATTACGAGCATATGCACGAGCTTTCAAAAGTTAAATTCAATAAGTTGTACTTCCCATTGACCTACTATCCCGAAATTGTTACGGAACCCTCTGTGGATAAGAACTCGCACTTGTTAAACAAATAATCTAACAAAACCCCAGTTATTCTGAGATAATATAATCATGCACGCCCTAGTCGCGTTTGAGTTCAAGCATTATGCAAAAGCACGCGCGGAATTTTTCACATTTAGGTACTATCTATACTTACTATATTATCTACAAACATTTTCAGCGTATCTTTTTTAGCTTTACGCTATATCCCAGATGAGGTAGCAGAAGGAACCTGGGAACCTAGTGTTAAGACACTCCGTTCCCCATTCAGACTTTTCGGTTGCTAACTTTCCGCCGAATTCTCGAGGCATTGCGTGCTGAGTGGTGAAACTCAACGCTGTATTTTTCTTGGTTATCAAAGCGACATATTATACACACATATATCACATATTATATATACATATATTTCAAAACGATAAGCTCCTTTGCTTTGGATGTCTGTAAAAAAATATATATTTTTTTTTTATTATTTGTTTCTCGTTAAAATGACAACGTATTACAAAGATTACTGTACATTAATTTCCTGTTATATAATGAGCCCAATGTAATGTAAAAATGTATTTATATACCAAAAAATTTAACAATCTTTTTTAATTGTAATGTTTTTGTTGTTCATAAGAATTTTATTTTCCCGCTCTGGTAATAATAATTGAGGTCACAGGGGCTCAAGCATGTGACTCTAAATACGAAAGGTTATGGGTTCGATTTTCACTCGAGGGAATTAAATATTTTTATTTCTTCGCTGGGATGTCGAGGCAAAGAGTAGACTTCCACCACTCAACACGCAATGCCACCAGAATTCGGCGGAAAGTAACGGAGTGTCTTGTTTTTGTACCATGGTACAAGCGAGATACAGCGTAAAGCGGAAAAAAAATCAAATGATAAGCGAAGCTGCGAGCGGCAGTTCGTATAATAATCGTGAAAACTAAGTAAAAAGAACTTTTCGTAACTAATTACATTCTTGAACACAAGATTAAATATAAGCTTTTATACAAAAGGAAACTGAAGCAATATTATATTTCAAACAAATTTCTAACTAGCATCTGGTTTATGGTTGTAAGTAAAAACTGTTGTTTATTTCATAATGAACTATCCATCCCAGTTTAAATCAACCTCTACTTTTAATCATGAATTCTCTTTTGTATGAATGAAATACTTTTAGATTAATTCCATTCTTTGTTTAGTTTCACGTTTTATCACGCACTTAGCAGGATAGGCAGAGGGAACCTAAAAACCTAGTTTTAAGACAGTCCGTTAACATTACGACACTACCGTTCTTCATTTTCCGGCGAATTCTGGAGGTATTACGTGTTGATTGACGGAACTCAACGCCACGTCGTGTTACGTCGTTGCGTTTGTGGTACGTTTGCGCCACTGCTAGCCTCATAAATAATAAATTATATCATAATTTTATAATTTAATTTACTTTTTAACGGCACTTATGTAACCAGAACCGTTAGTAGCTGTAAAAAATTTAATTTTGTTACTTTAACCTGTCAGTTGCTAGATTTTCTTTCCACATTCAACAAAATCTATAAAAACAAAGGAATAAAACTAAAATTTTCCTGACGCATAGCCTATTTCAGGCAAAATGTCGAATAAAGGGGAACAACGAGTGTATAACAATAAATAATACATATCACGTATCAAAGAATTCTAGAGACAGTTCGTAAAACGTACACTCTATTCCCTGCATATACTCGTGCAAGGCAATACAAGAGAAAATTGGAAATATAAAAATGACACGACAAGCGAAATGAGGAACGACGCACGTTGAGGAACTATTTGATATACATTTTTCAATTTTAAATGGGCACAGGTTTTACATTTTTCAATTTGAGGTCGTTTTGGGTCAGATTTTCACATGAAGAATATTTTTATAATTATAGTAGACCTGTGACTGGAGTGGCGCAGAGGAACTAGTGTGTTACTGTAACATGATGGTTTTGGGCTCGATTCTCACTTGAGGGATTGAAACATTAATATTAATTTACTATTACATACAATAAATATATTCATTACTTGGCGTTGAGTTCCGCCACTCAACTCAGTATGCCAAAGAGAATTGGCGGAAAGCGGGTAACGGAAGTGACTAGATGGGGACCAACATTTCTTAAGGTTTTCAGGTTCCCTCTGCTTACCCTGCTATTTGCGGGATAAATAAAAAAATATATAGAGATATCAATTGTATTTATAAAGACCGTTGTGACGCAGCGGCACCGCATAAGACTAAACGAGGTGGTTGTGGATTCAATTTCACTCGGTGGAATTAATTCTATTAATTTTTTTGCTTCCTCTGATAACGGGACTGAGCATTGCGTTAAGTTCCGTCACTCAACATTGAAACAATATCTCGAAAATTGGGCAGTGCATGGTTCCCTAAATCTACCCTGCTATACCCTGGTATACAGTGTGAACCTAAAAAAAAATCCTCACATCTATAAATAATATAGCTAAACTATTTTTCATTAAAAATCCTTTTCTGAACAAAAGCCGTAGTAGATGCGACTAAAACAGTTGTTTTAAACAAATAAGAACAAAGTTTGTAACTGGTACTAACTTCACTCGGTAGTGGTTGGAGCTATATTTAATGAGACAGGTGTTATACTGTCAAATGTTTACAGAGAGTGTAATATTAAATAAAGTTTGGTAAGTTAAATTTAACGAAGTGTTTGATTCCCATATTTGAATCTCTCTGCATACCCTGCTATGTGTGGAATACGACATTAAGCTAAAAAGTTAAATTTTAGTGCTTACTGGCTTTATCCGCGACTCGACCGCGTGGTGATATATTTTTTTTGGCTTACGCTAGTCTAATGAAACCTGAAAGAGTAGTGACACTATGACACTCTGTTCTCACAAAAGATAATTTCGTTCCGGAGATATAAAATCGGCTTTGTGAAAATTCCTACGGGAACGGAAGAAAACGAATTTTTTGACGTTTTAGAGCTATAAAATCCACGGAAACGAAGTTACGGCTGGCCATTAGTACCTTTCGAGTTTGATCCGCCGACGAGAGTAGGCGTGTTGGTAGCGGTAAAACGATCAGACAAACATAACAAAAATTAAAATTTATTGTTTTGGGTATTATTATTATTATTAATAAAGGCCCCCAATTACATTTTTCTTATATATCATTCCTGTATATGTTTATTATAAGCATAGATTTTACTTTCTCTGTTCAATATGCAAAATGCAAGAGATACTTAAAATTATAAGTAATATTAACTTTCACTTAGTTATTAAGATCAATATCAAATTATATTTATATAAGAAACATATTAAATTAAATAATAATTAAAGCTTAAAAATACTTTTGTTTTAGATTAAATTAAATTTATGAATAAAAAATATATAATTATTAGGTACAATTCTTTCGTCCAATAAATTCAAAGTTTTCTTTTACTCTGAAGTTCATTATAAATATTTCATTTCAACCCCCGTTAATGAACGTTTTGTATTAAAAAAAAGTATTTTAAAATCTTGATTAAGTATTTTTTGAATGTGCCATTTATTTTCCGGCATAAAAAGCTTCCACAAGAAATCTGTACCCGATAAATATTCATTATTTTCATATAAGCCCGGGAAACAGGTAAATGTTCGAATTATAAAAAAAAAAAATTAAACGTATAAGAGTGGGCAGAACTTTTTTTTACATTTGTCGAATAAATTTAAATTTACCTTTTTTTTTATATATATAATATCACTAATAGCTGCTCCCGTATTCGTTTCGAAGAATAATAAAATAAAAAATTTTCAACCTAACATGCCAAAATTTTATTTTCTATGTCGTATAGTTTTAGTTGTACGTGGTCTGTCACTCACTCAGTTACTGAAAAGTTTTATTATTTCATTTTCGCTTCTCAGCTACTCCAAATTGCGGATCCAATCCAAAGACCAATCTCCAGAATTTAGCAGAAAGTGGGGAGCGGAAAAAACAAAAAGTTCACCAAGTAGTGAATTGTAGACAGCTATTTCATGAATTAAAACTTCGCTAAACACATAAATTTCTTCGTCACATACGTTTATTTTGCTTGCTTGAAAAATAGCGGGAACTAGTTTTTTTATTTATTGCATCTTCAAAATGTTACATTTAATAGTATTAAATCCAACCAGTTACATTAAGTACAGACAAAGAGGTTTTCATTATTAATAATACGAAAATACTTTTGTCCCGACCTAATAATATATTATATTTATTTATATATTTATATATAATAATTTGGCTATCCAACACAGAAATAAAATTCACTTAGAACCAGTGGTTTCTGAGATTAGGGCGTTCAACCAAACAAACTCTTCAGTTGGCTTGATAAAAATCAAGCCAACATAGGTACAACTATACTTTTAAATTAAAATATATTTACTAAAATATTTTTTTTTACTATAAAACTCATTATCATATTACTTACAATATATAAGAAACAAAGTTACAGTATTCCTTTATTCATGCAAAAGTTCGCTACAACAAATAGAGTTTTTGACTTTTCAGCCTTTACAAATTCTCAACTCAACTCAAGTTGAGTTTCAGATCTCGAGAGTTTGTTTTCGGATAATTCTCATGAAATGTCTTTATATTATTTTAGTTCGTTACTTATTTGATATTGCAAGAATTCTTTGAATGCCTTTATCTTAAAGAAAGTTATGTTATAATATCTTAAGAAATTCTCAACTAAAATTTTAAATGCATTAATATTTTGTTAAAAAAATATATAAACGAAACGAGTAATTTTGTTTCGAAGAGAGTATTAACACACTTCTGTCCCGTCCTTCACGTCTTGAGATTTATTTCTATATTTTTATTTTGAACTCAACTCTGCGCTTTATTTTAAAATGTTATAGCTGAGTTATTAAATAAATATAGCAGGAATAACAGATGGAACCCAGTGTTCTATTTTCCCCCTTATCCCTGCGTGTTGAGTGATAGAATTCAACCCCGCGTTTCTTAACTTAACCCTTCTTACTAATAAAGCGAAGAACTCTGGAAAATATCATTCTCGTCATAGTGGGAATCAAATCCATATCCACATAAAAGTACTAAATTAAAGCATTTTTAAACTAACGAAAAGGAGTATATTGGTAATTCAATATGTAATTTTTTTTAAACTATATAAACTATTTACAGAATTTCACACTTTTCACACGGATTCGTGACGTTGCAAATGGCGAAACTTAATCTAAACGGAAATCGAACTCACAACCATCATTATTGTCACCAAAATAAGGAAAGCATTATTGTGACCTGTTTTCAAATAAAAGAGAAAAACAGAACGACAAGACAGTGAAAATGTAAGTTATTTGGCACGGACCAGAATTTCTAATTAAAATGCCACCGGTTCAATTAGGAGAGACGGATGGGTCCTTTATTAGAGGAACAATAATTTTCATTTGCAAAATCTTAGATAGTATGCTTCTTTTTAATTTAATAAAAAAAGACTTAGGCTATCGTGGCGCAGTGGCACAAGCGTGTGACTGTAACGTGATGGTTGTGGGTTCGATCACAACTCGAGGAAGTGAAATATTTATTTACGTTTATATTTCCATTTCTTCGCTGTGGTCTTCTACTATTTTAGTAAAATAAAAAATACATACTGACATCGTTTAGTGATCAAGACCTATAAAATATCATAGAAGAGTACACACAGTACATTGTATCAAATTTGGAGTGACACAGTTTATTGACACAATTTAATTATACTTCTTTAATTATTCCATTGGCATGTTTCTGACAATTTCAGATTCAACAAGACATATACTAGAAATTAACTAGATTTTTTGTATAAGCGGCATTTTCAAATCAATGCATTAATTGTTTAACTGTCTTAGGTTTTAATACATAAATTAGGAATAAACTAAAAAAACAAATATCTACTAACTCAAATTTGAAAACGTCCTATATATACAAGAACAGCTCGTGGGATATCTTCCACACATCTAGGTTTAATGAGCGCGTCGGCTCTGCCTTCTCCTGCGAAATAAAAAAATAAATATAAAAAAATAAATTATTGTTAAAATAAAAAAAAACAAATACCTACTAACTCTTAACTCAAACTTAAAGCTCTAACTAAAACTTCAAGCTCTTGGGATATCTTCCTCTGCCTCCACCACATATCTAGCGCCAATGAGCGCGTTGCTCCTGCCTTCTCCTGCGCCTTTAGTCACCTTCGGTGCATGATGTATATGATGGACTTCAAATATGCTATCATTGTTACTGCCTCTACAGCCACCGACAGCTCCTTGAACTGTAGCAACAACAAAAGCACAGATACGGGAATACACAGATACCCCAAGTTGATACACTGAAACTATAAATAGTTCATGCTTAAACTAAAAGAAGTTCTTTTAAAAGAACATTTTTAAATGATTGTTGTTGCACAATCAAAAAACAGAGGAGGAAAAAAGTAGTTGCTCCCTGTAATCAGTGCGTGAAATGGGAGACCAGAATGGAAGCGATAATATAGTTATAGAGTAGTGTCGAGACGAGAAAGAGAATATCAAGTGCTGACTTACAAACAAAGATTGCTATTTTTTTAAAATACAAAATACGTACTGACATTTGCTATTAATCAAGACCTATAAAATATCATAACATCACTAATTAAAAGTAAAAAGACTGGAAGAGATTATTTACTGATTAAAAAGATTCAACTTATTTACTAGATTTTTTGACTTTTTCTTATTATTTGTTATTGTATTATAAAAATAAGTAATAATCTGTTTTGTATAATTTAAAATACATTAATTAATATAAAATGTTCACGCCAATTTAGCAATTTTGGCACCCTCCATACAGTACAGTAGTTTTACGAGTGTTGAGACGACAGTCAATTAACGTTGGTAGTCCTTTATCTCTACGGCAACAGTTGACAGATAATCGAGTTATCACAATCTAAATTATCATTTTATTCGCATTTCAGTTTCGCTGTATTCAGAGATTTTTAGGTATATATTTTTTTTTAATATTTGCTCTATATCTCGTATGTAGCAATAGCAAGGTAGGAAAATAAAACGTAGTGATAAGACATTTCGTTCTCCAGTTAGTGTTCCTATTAAGGACAACGTTGAACTTGTAAGAGTAAACTGCACACTTTTATTCCCACCAATAGATACTCAGGCGGAAAGGATAGAGAGAGCAGAAATGTACTCGCTCAGTACTAGGAAACTGGGGGAAGTAGTAACAAAATACAAAACTCTTTGTTGATGAAAATGTAAACCTACTTTATTTAAGAGAATTAGGCTCCTTTCTATTTCGCTGTGGCAACTGGGTTTACTTGCTAATTGTAGATGACGTTTGAAGATAAAATAAAAGATGAAAATGTGAACGAGTTATTTCAGCGGGCATTTTTCTACAAATAAATTAAATTTTTCCTAACGATGTTCTAATGATGACAACCGTAACGCACCAGCTGTCTAAAGTCTCAGATTTTCTGATTGTATTGTAAAATTAAATATCAATTCGAAGGTCTGTGAAATTAATCTATTGAGAACGCCTAAATTATATTTTATAGCATCTTGTTACCACAGTGAGGAAGTGAAAATAATTTATTCCCTTTCAGTGGGCATCAGACCATAACCATCAATATAGACCATGCAATCACAATCACCTGAAATATAATTTCATCTTACTTTAAACATTACACTACGAAATGGAAACGGAGAAATACATCACTATTTTCTCTGCTCATTAACCAAACCACAACCGTTCAGTTACTAATGACGCCAATCAAATTAGGCTCGCCACGGAGGGCCAGCCCACATGACGACTAATGTCCTAACGTTCTTGCCGCTATTAGTCTTAATTGCTAGGTATTAGAATATAGGCACGTGCTGTTACTATAAATAAGACTAAAGCTGAAAACATTTTTTTAAAATTTTTATTACGTTATATGATAAATATAAAGTTTAGTATTTTTTATCTTCTTCTGCTTGGTGTTACTCCGCGGTGTAGTGGTGTAGTGGTGTTAGTGCGGTCTTCAACATTTTATTTTCACAATTAGGGTTCTGTACCTAAAAAGGTTAAAGCGGAATCTTTATTGGATTACTTTGTTGTCTGTATATCTGTCTGTCAAGTCCATTTCCAGTCCAATTCCGCAGTGTATTCTTAGTTTGCCACTACAAAAGTTTAAAATATCTGTAAAAAAAATTCTAACAAGTAAAGCGTATTATACTGTTCAAGAATATCTAGAGGATAAGCATGTATGGAATTAATGTCTACTGAATGTAATGCAGGATAGCTGCCAGCTAATGTAATAGATTGTACCATTGATTTTGAAAAGAGCAACTGTTGAGTTTCTTGCCGGCTCTTCTCAGCAGAACTGCCTTCCGAACCGGTGGTAGCTTTTTGTTCATATGTTTATTCGACGATTCAAAAGTGCTTATAATAATTGCCTATTTGAATAAAGAATATTTTGAATTTGAATTTGAATTTGAATTTGTCTTGAGATTGCTTGGAGGTACGAGCAAAAAGCTAAAATTTATATCAAATATTCAAGTCTGTAATGCTTTGTGGCACAGAAAAAAAATTAAGCTTTTATGTCAACGGAATCAAAAGATACGAGCCATTATGGTATAATTTAGGGTTGACCTACAGTTATAAAATTTGACGCGAAGTGGGCGCTTACAATATAAATAAATGAAAAAATGTTAAAAATGAAAATTTGTAGGTATTTCGTAGAAAAAATCATTATAAACTTATATTTGTAGTTGATTTCATACTAAATGAGTGCGTAGAGTAAGTTAGACAACTTTTATAAGTCACGTTCCCGTTGACGTACAATTCCGAAATTAGTACGGAACCCTCGGTGGGTGAGTCCGACTCGCACTTACCCTTTTTTTATATTTATACATAACTACTGAAGCTAAATGCTTATACCTATCTAGATTTAATTGATATGCAATGAGATCGCTTTCCAGGTCACTTATCAATAATTTCAGGGTAAATTAAATGAAAATGTGGATTAATATTATACGACTATATAAATCAGATTGCAGCGTTCGGAAATATCAGGGTAATAGGCCATACTCTCTACTTAGTAAGTAAGGATTTAGATTCATTATTTTTTAATCGTGCTAGTTACGGGTTCAAATTTTTTTATTGAAATTTCAAAATATAGTTCTTATTTATTTTTTCTAAGTTCATATTTTTAAAACAGTGTCGTTTTTGTCCCCGACGCAAACAGAGGAGTGCTATAGGTTTGATGTATCTGTATTGACATGTCTGTGACATCATAGCTCCCGAACTGATGACCTGATATTGATCTAATTTACTTTTATAACATTTTTATGTCGAAGGTTTTAATTTTTTTTAATTTAATTAATAAAATAATTGGACAGATTCATACATTTATGCATATATTCACAAAATTAAATTTGCTCTTGCCATGCTCTTAATAACTAATTAAAATTGAAAAAGTATAACCCAGAACGATCCCCATATTAATAACAGCAAAAAATATTCAATGGAACGTGCTTTATTGGATATGAAATTCTCTTTCCAGCAATTTACGAGTTTCATGAATGCATATCGATTGTTCATTTTATTTGTATTGGAAAATGGTAACTTATATTTTGTATTTATACTTCACACTGTATGTATGTACCCATACACAGCAGGGTAGGCAGAGGGAACGTAGTGGTAAGACAGTAGTGGCGGAACTTAACGCCGCGCTTTGCCTCGAGTGGGAATCGAACCCGCGAATCAGTCGCGTCTGCAGCTACAAACTTGTGCCACTGCGCCTAAAGGGTCCTCAATTTGTACATAATAAAATTTTATTATTTGTAGTTATATTATAAGGATTTTTTATTATCAATACATATACACATATAATATTACTTTAATTTTATATGGCATGATGCCACACAAAAAAGCCAAGTGGCGCAGTGCGTCGGCGTCTGGCTTTAAGCCCCAGGGTTGTGTGTTCGTTTCCCATACGGAGAAATAATTATTTTCAAATAATTTTCCTTGTGGCGATCACAATCAACCGTCGGTTAACAATTGTGGATTCTATTCCCATTCGACGAATCTTGAAAGTCTTGAAAATTTGAACGGGGTATCTGAAACAGAGTATCTGAACACTATGTGCCTACCCCGATATATGGGGGATAGGTTCAGCATGAATCTATAAAAAAGTAGGTATACATATGCATGGCAAAACTTTTTATAAAATATTCGATCTCGCCGCGACTGCTTTACATAAACGCCATTTTAAATCACATCAGAAAAAGGCCAAGAAAATTAACGATGTATCTCCTTCGAATTTATTTCCTAAATTGAAGTATCTTATTTCCTTTTATCCTTAAAACGGTCCACACTGTCGAATATTTATTATGGAAAGTGATAAATTTCACAGAATATGTATTTACTTTAATCCCGCAAATAGTAGGGTAGGCTGAGAGAACTGAGTGTCAAGACACTTCGTTCTCCGCTTTCCGCCCAAATTCAAGACATTTTGTATCGAGTGACAGAATTTAACACCACGCATTGTTCTACTATAGCGGGGAAATGAAAATAAACCATTCTCACGAATGAAGATTGAATCCACAACCATTACTTTTACAGTCAGATCCCTGTCGAACTCCGCCATGATGTCCTCAGCTTAAATATTACTAATTATTTAACATTTTCGAAGAACATACTGTATGAAATTAACTATTATTAAAAATTATGTATTAAAATTAATATAAACAAAAAAAAAATTGAAATCAAGATTGTCCATACCTATATTATAAATTCGAAAGTAACTCTGTCTGTCTGTCTGTCTGTCTGTATGTCTGTTTGTCTGTCTGTCTGTCTTTTACGCAATCAGGCCCAAACCGCTAATTTAATTGTAATAAAATACTCATACAGAGATACATGAGGGTACCGGGATGAACATAGGATACTTTTTTTTCTTATATTTGTAATATTTTCGATATATACCAATATATTAAAATAATTAATTTGACATGCAATTTATTCCGCCATGTTAATAACAATCGTCGCTACGCGTTGCTAAGCAACGGCTTGCAAAGTTTGTTGTTTTAAGAAAACGTCACCCAAAAGGAGCTTGCTTAATGCATACATGGTGCGCGCCGATATAGATTTGTATACATTAAGAAAAATTAGATGATTTCTATAATTTGATATTCATCCTTATATGAAAATAAATATAATAGTCACTTTTAGCATTTCATCTTGATGGAAATTATAGTTTACTGGATAACATTCTAATAAATAAGGAGATGTCACTGATTCCAAATGACCTAGCCTACGAGTGGTATAGTATGACCGATGCGAACGGGCAGATGACTTTGATGGTTTTGTAAATTTTTATATATTTTCGAATTACTATTATTTTTTATGTAATTATTTGCTGCTTATAATTAATTTAGCTCAGTTCGATTATCTATACCGATGTTATATACTTAAAATATCGTAATTTTAATCATTTGGGATTTTATTTAATATTGTTCGCAAAAATTAATAATTATTTAATATAGAAAAATGTTTAGTGCGCGCGCACGGCCAATTTTAGGTACTTTTTCTAATATTAAGAATTTCCTTTAGTTACTTTTACTTCTTTTGTTTGTTCATTTCGGTTACTCAGATATTTTTTTTAATAATAAATCTCCACTTATTATTATTTTTTAACTTATTTTAATGATTTAGGCTTATATTTTCGCGTGCGTAGCTGCGTCCGGGCCCACTAGTCTATGAATATAAAAGGATAAGCAAAAGAAATCACCACCGATCTACTGAAACGTTAGCTCTTCAAAAGATTCAAAGTGTATGTGGCCTTTTATTTTTGGTTTTTTTGTAAAATGGTATATTAATGACGTACCTATACTACCTATGTATGGAAAAAACAATGCGTATTGTAAAAGAAAACAATACCCTTCAGTGCTTTGTTACACATTGTGTGGAAGATCAAAGGGTGGTTTACATTCTAAATAAATTGTATTGTAAAATTTACTTTCCTTTTAAATTATAATACTTTTTGTTTTATTTTCAGCTTCACGCTGTATCCCGCATATAGCGGGTAGGCAGAACAAACCTAGCGTGACACAAGACACTCCGTTCTCCAATTCCGCCGAATTTTCGGGGCATTGCATGTTGATTAATTTCCTCGAGTGGCGATCGAACCCGCAACCTGCGACGACGGCCTCGATGGATTGATTATGATCCATTTCCACTTCACAAAAATTCATCTCCAAAAATAAATATACTAAAATTTATATAATTAAATACAAGAATTCTAATAAATCACAAGTTTAATTAACTGAGTTTACATTGATTCATATCTCGAAGCCGGAGTACTCAATTAACAAACACCGATAATGTTCCGCCGCCAGGCGCTAATGACGTACCGTTACTATGGCCGTGGAAATTATAATTATAATTATTATAATATTATATTATTATACTAGTATAGTGATGTTCAAAGGAAGTTTCGTATTCTAATAATTATTATATTTACTTGTCACTTAATAGTACGTCGTGGTTTCTGTTATATTATACACGCACATAAATTATGTAAATGATTTTACCGCCAACTAAGAAAAAATTGAAGGAAAGATACTGAAAGATACACAAAAAAAAGTAATTTGTATAATCATTCCAATTATGTAGCTACTAATGACGCAATGTCATTAAAAATTAACATCATTATTTGCCTTAACAAAAAGAATAGAAAACAGAAATAAATGAAATTTTGCTTGAAGAGAATGCACTAATACTGAATTCACGCTAAACTAGACCAGCCAAAAGGCCAAACCGATAAACTCAGCGAGATGCCAACTTACAGTAAAGTTAGTTAAAGTGAAGATAAACAAATTGACTTGGAACATAAAGGAAGAGTTAGCGATTAATTTCAACGTAAAATATATTGACTGACTTCAATCGCAATGGTCGTGGGTTCGATGACATTTAATCGGTGGATTTTTTTTTTTTTTTTAGTTCAGTCAGTCATCCGATAGGTAATGTCGCGAAAAAAAGGCGTTACACAAGTAACGTCTACTTTATTATATTTATTTTTTCTTAGCTTTACGCTTTATTCTGCATTTTGCACGTACACTGAATCCTATAAGGGATCGTTATTTTTTCTTTTGAGGCACAGTAACATAATTATTTGATTTACTTAAAAATCTCTAATTAATTTATAATCAACTAGCGGTCCACGTGGGGCTTCGCCTGCTTCTTGTTGTATTATAGCCAAATTATACAAAATCTTTATATAAATTGTATTCTATGTGTTTCTGATATATAACCACAAATAAATCTGTTCAGAATATTATAATAATATTAGGATAGAAAAGGATTATTATATTTATTAAATAATGATGACTGTTTTGTAACTTTACCAAAGTTGAGTCGAGTTGAGTTAAAGTTGGTTCAAAACAACAAGGGGATTTACTAAATTGCCGTATGATACTCCAAAATCTATCGAAATGATAACCACTTTGCGTCTAACAAAGTTTGGGGCGCCGATATATTTAGATATATTGAAAGTTTCTAATATGGTGCACATGGTTGAAAATATACTCGTAGCTTATTTTATTTATGATTGATGGAATTTCTAGGGAATTTCTATAGAATTTAATATAATAAATTAAAATGATCCCTCTAAATTCCCTCTACCTACCTTGCTGTGTGCGGGATACAGCGTGAAGCTAAAAAAAGACTATATTTTCATTATATTATTAAATTTAATATAACTATATTATATAATTTAATTATATTTCGATGTTATTTAAAGCTAATTAAAACCAAACTTTGATCAGAAATACAATGTTAGGATCGTATTATTTACAAGACTAATTTATAGTTTAAGCAAAATACATATAAAAAACTACGTGGCTATTCAGTAAACTATACAAAGTAAACTTACATGAAACCTTTAGCTTTAAGCTTTACATTCGGGAGCATTAAAAATCCGCAAAAATCAAACAAAGGAAAAGTTATTACATGCCGGAGTTCATTGTTCATTTTTTGGTAAAGTCAATTAATATAACCTCAGAATAGCCGTTTTGGAACAGCTATGGTTGTTTCAATAGCTCTACCATGAAACGGCGAGGGTTTCTTTGACATAATTTTGTATGAAACTTGTAGGCGTAAGTTCTTATGTATTATTTGTTTTTTTAGGCCTCGACACGAAATGAAAACATTTAATATTTCATTTTCTTGAATTAGAAGCGCTCCATCATCATCAACACATTAAGAAACAGAAAAGAGCTTTAGGGCTATATCAAATACTAGCGACCCTCTTGCGGCTTCGCCCGCTTTTACTACTGGATTATTCATATAATGTATGTTTGCGAAGCACTTAAGATAATGTGAAAATTAAAGGTATTCTGTCCCTGATGAAAAGCAAGCACTACGTGGCTGCCTGTGAGGAAAATTATATAGAATGCATCGGCCGGGAATCAAACCTGGGCCGCCCGCGTGGCAGGCGAGCATTTTACCACTGAACCACCGATGCGTGTAAGGCAGGCGGGCGCGGCGGACGCATGGCGAGTGGCGAACCGTTTCGCAGCAAGGATTTTTTGATATTGTAACAACTTCTAAAGTACTTATTAAAATGAAAAACAGTTAAAGACAGTTTTGATCTACATTAAATGGCCAACGTAACTAATATACTTATTTATATGCTGAGAGTAAAGGATAAGTGAACTTAAGTAACATACAGTTGATGTGTCAACGGCGGGATGTGTCAACAATTAAATGCGTTTTTCTCTAAAACTATTCGCAATTTCGAAATAGTGTAAAAAGCAAATTTTAACGTAGAAAATTAATAAAGTATTTTAAAGGATAAGGATTAATACCATTATGGAAAAATATGACTCACAATAAAAAATATATTGAAAATACAATTTTTAGACAGAAAAATGATCACTACACGTTATTCTTAAAAGATACGAATATGCCGTCGCGGACTTTTTTGTAGATCTTATTAAGAGGAACAATACTCCAGTACATTATTTTCATGTAGTACTTACCATTAAAGCAGCGCATGCGCGAAAGTGTCTCAACGGGTAGGACTTTATACATATTTATCGTATTTATGTTAATTTACATAAGAATGTACAAATAATAAACTATATATAAACCTTCTACGAAAAATACTCGACCTAATGGTGAAAACCGCATCAAAATCCGTTGGGTGGTTTAGAAGAAGAAGAGTTAGAAACAACAGACAGACACGAAAAGCGACTTTGTTTTATAAGATATAGGATATAACAGGATATATATAGATAACATAAGATATAAGACATTCCGTTGTGCATTTTCTGCCTAATTTTCGAGACACTGCCTATTGAGAGAAGAGAATATTTTCTTAGTGTTCTAACCTAACTGGATTTAAATTTCGGCTTTCTAATTCTAGTAGTTTCATCAGCCATTTAGTGACGGAATTATTTTATAAGTGGATATGTGGATTACTGAGACAATATTAAAATTTCTTTTACAAATGTAAATACATTGAGTTTATCAACTTAAAAAAATGATTAATAAAAAGTAATAAAAGTAACTTCATTAAAAAATCGAGGCGGATATCGAAATAACATTAATGAGTCTATCAAACGCGGGATGAGAGACGATTTTTTATTTGTCGTTAAAATGAAAAATTTCATAAATCTTTTTTGGTTTCAATCTTAAATTACATCGTAGAAGGTGAAGGTTATTTTGGCACAGTGGATGAATTTCATTTTGAGTGACGGAACTTAACACTGCCGCGCTTTGTATTTTACCATAGACAAGAAATGAAAATATTTTATTCACCTACGTGGAAATCGAACCCGCAACCGTTGCGCGTACAGTCAGACGGTATGTCACTGAGTCACACTTAAATTATGACACTATACAATTTTTTTTTCACCTTTACCTTGTATCCCCATGTAGTTGGGTAAGCAGAAGGAACCTAGTGTTAAGAAATTTTGTTCCCCATTTTCCGCCGAATTCTGGAGGCTATTGCGTATTCAGTGGCGGAACTCAACGCCGCACTACCAGAGCGAAGAAATAACAATATTTAATTCAATAATTCATTTCATTAGTATCCCTGCGCCACGACTGGCCTCAATTATATAATTACTTTTGTCTCTAAATAAAACGTTATTACCGCATGCAGAGTGAAGTACATCTATAATAATTCATATCGACTATCATACAGTACCGACGTGACGTCAGTCAACTACAGACACGGCTTATGCGGTGGCACGCCACTAAATGTCGCTTTAGATAAGAGGAAGTGATTATTATAGTCATAGTGGTAATACAACCTAATTTTTGTTGAGGCCAGTCGTGGTGCAGGGCGACGAGGTTGTTGGTTCGATTTCCATGGAGGACAATAAATAATTAATATTTTCATTTTCTCAAAAGCGCGGGGATGAGTTCCGCCACTCAATGCTTTCAAAATTCGACAGAAAGTAGGGAAATATATTAATGGTAATAGAGTGTATTAACACTAGGTTCCCAAGTTCCCTCTACCAACTCTAATATGTGCGGGATGTAGCGTGAAGATAATTAAAAGTTGTTGTTAAAAAAGGCAGCTTCACGCTTTTCCCGCATAGCATGGTTGGCAGAGGGAACCTAGTGTTAAGACACTGTTTACTACTTTCAACCCAATTTGCGAGTTCTAGTGTTTTATTTTGTTACCATACCAAGTAAATGTACATAAATTATTCCCCTTAGTGGGTAATGTTAATGTAATATGATTAAAATGATTGCATTGAAAGTTCTTGTTATAATCACAGTTAATTTTAATTTTGTTTGTTTAAATAACTAAAATAAAAATATTTTTTCTATTCCCTTAAACAAATTTGAACCCAAAATGGTCTACAATTTAATTAAACAATTATTTTTTGTGCCAACTGTGCCTTACGTATTTAATCTAGTATTTACACCATTTTTTCGGCCAAGATTTATAACTAATCTAATTCCAACACAGCCGGGAATGTAGGTCGTCCCCGCAATTAAGCAGTATGCTCATTCGAATTATTAATTTCCTTTACGTGAATACCTGTTTGGCTCTCGAAATTAATATGAAATCGTACCTTTGTTTCCTGTTAGTATTTGAAAATTTGCGTGCAATTTGTAACTTAGTTTTTGCAGTCGGTACTAAATTTTTTTCTATCAGATTAAGTCTAGTGTTATAACACTCCGCTTCTTTTCATTTTCCGCCGAATGCTTCTCATTTTCCACCGAATTCTGGAGGCATTACGTGGTAAATGACGGAATTCAATGCCGTGCCTTGCCTTGACACCAAAGTCAATAAATAAAAATATTTAATAGTATAAAATATTTCTTCGTCTGGGCATCGAACACACATCCACGACTGGAGTCAAGACTAAGCCTTCAGTACTAAGATGCTATATATTAAAAAGTAACATTTATACGCTGCCTTTTTAAGCTTCCCGCAATGTCCCGACTACTAGAACACTCCTCCCCACGCCCCGCCCAATCCTTAAGCCATTGCGTATTGAGTGGCAGAACTTAACGCCGCACTTTTCTTATTACCAGAGAGATAAAATGAAAATCGGATCCACAACCATCGCGTCAGTCAGACGCTGAACTATTTTACTTGCACTTTCTCGAGGACTAACTTTATTGTATGTAAAATTAGTCTATTGTATAATATATTACGAAGACAGGAGTTTCCACAAAGACTTTCCAAGGAGTAAGGTGGAACTAGCTATAAAGTATCTAAATTTCCTGATTACCAGGGCACAGAGTGTGGAGATTATAAAGTTAACCTTCCTGGTGCTTAGCTTAGGAATATTATACTGGCTAATATGAATCTCTAAAAGATTGTCTTAGAAAATTTATATATTTTTTTTTCCTCCTGTATCTAGCACTTACCAGGGTAGGTGGAGGGAACCTTGAAATCTAAAATGGTGTTAAGTCTGTGAGGAGTAGGAACTAACTATAAGGACCTAAATTTCCTTATTACTAGGGTTCAAATTGTTTACGTTATAAAAGCTTGAGATATATAATATACATATATCAAACTTCTCCGATATATGTACAATTTTATAATTAAAGTTTTACAGTGTACTCTGTATGTAGTAGGATAGGCAGAGGAAATAAGTTTCCTATAAGCACTAAGGTGAAGAAAGTCAATTCCCCAAGCACTTACCAAGTTTCTAGATATTCGGTGTATTTTTTTTCGAAATGAATGTAAATCGTTTCCCCAAATAGGAATCAAACTCACAACCATATTGTTTACACTTAGACGCTGTGCGTCTAAGGGTCGAAAGGGTACGACGACCTTTATCGTTTTAATAAAATATATACCTTGAATAAATACCTTGAAGATAGTATCAGCAGTTCATTTTACTTGTAGTTAGAAAACTTTTCGGTCATCTATTTAGGTGCCTTTCACCGTTCGTCAGAGAGAGCCCAAGAAGTAACTTGTTCAAACAAGTTTTATATGAAACTCTTGTTAGTCGTAAATTGTACCTATAAATTTTGTTATACATTATAGAGTTACTTAGTTCGTTTTGCCCAATGAAAGTAATTTAACATAAGGTTGTTCTTGAAGTTCTGGACTGATTCTAGACTTTAATAATTAATCTTTTTTTTTTCTCTTCAGTAGCATCACCAAAATACTAGAGTTCTGTGTAAGTTGAAAGAGTGCGCATTCATTATGTTTACAGTCTCTAATTGTCTTAATGCAATTTTCACATTCGCAAACTTCCCTTAATATTTAGTGTTTGTTTTATTTAAATCGATTCATAAATTAAAAAAAATATATTTAAAAAAATAATTCTGTTCGGCAATACTGACGCAAAATAAATATTTTATTGAATTGTCTAAAACTTATGTTACTAATGTAAGAATATTGTTTTTAAAACGATGTTAAACCAAGAATCGAATGCAGAAGGCAGTATTGTTTGAGACGGTGCATATTGTGAGACTGTTGATATTGTCACTGATGGCTTGAACCCTTGTACCGTCGTCAGAAGAGTTTTTTTGTAGTTTTAGTTATATTCATTTATATTTAGAAATATTCCACTTTCATCGCTGATAAGAAAACCATATATTCCAGCCTTGACCAAATTCATACAAATTAATTCTAATTAAACATGATATTAATTATTTAATAATGTCGACATAATATAATTAGCTTTTCCATCAGCATCTAGAACAAAAGCTCGTTCCAAACTAATGAAAGGACTTTAGAGCACGAGCTTTACGATGTTGTATGGTGGCAGTCTGTAACAATAACAGCGTCTACTGCCTAGGGCATTCTATCTTCCATTCAGTATGTACAATTTCTGATTTGTTTTGCTAGTTTAGAGGATTTTTTTAATTAGCTGTATTGTAATATGTAATGTAATTCTTGAGGAATTGAATGTTTTTACTATTTTTTCATAATATTTTTATCAGCTTCACGCTGTATCCCGGTGATCATCATCAGGTGACCCGAACGCTCGTTTGCCTTGTCCTTTTTCCATAAAAAAAAAAAAAAATTTAGCAGAGTAAGCAGAGGGACCTCTGCCTACAAGCTTCGTGTAAAGATACTCCACTCCCCCACTTTCAACTGAATTCTGGAGGCATTTTGTGTTTGATATCAAGACCTTATTGAGGACGACTTTAAATGCCTGTCGCATTTGTGGGTTCGATACCCACTTGAGGAAATGAAATAGTTCGACTTCCGCTATTAACATTCTTCACTTTTCACTTATGTCTATAATAATAGTAATAAGTAAATATAAATAAAAAAGTAAGCCACATAATAAAAGGTACTTACGTAAGTGAATATTAAAAATCAATTTTAAAGCATTATAAAGCAAAAATGTTCACTAAATCAATTTAAACCACTCATCGTTTACACGCTGGCGTAGTTCGTGATGACATCCATCAAGGCGGTCCATCAATCATGGACTTCTAAAACATCTGTTAATTTGTCGTCCTAACTAATTGCTTGTAAGATACTTATTATGTTGTTTCATTGTTTTATCTTAGAAACCACTGGTTCTAATTGAAGTTTTTTTTGTATGAATATATAGTACTAGCGGACTCGGGCGGCTTCGCCCGCATGTAGCAAGCAGGCAGAGGGAAACTAGTGTTAAGACACTGCGTTCTCCACTTTCCACCGAATTCTGGATTGCCTGTTAAGTGTATCTTACAGCGACACCAGCGACACCAGAGTGAAGAAAGGAAAATGTTCAATATTTCATTTCGTCTAGTGGGAATCAAACCCACGACCTGTCGCGTACATTCGTAGGCTTGTTCCTCTGCTCCAAGACTGGCCTCAATTAGACATCATACCATTCCATTGTGCAGCGAGTTTCGTTTATTATAACTGTAGTTTTCTCAATCAGTTCAAGTAATTAATCGGGTTACCTATGGGACGCGTCGGTCGTTACAAGAAACATATTGAGATTGCGTATGTTTGCAATTTTCCTTGAACAACATTTAACTACAGATTCGGACTATATATGTATGTGTATTTCTTTTTATTTTTTTAACTTTAACTTTTTGTAGGCAGAGGGATTTTCGAGCGATTTTTCAATTTTCGAGACGTACTTTGAAATGAAACTACATTCTTCCTAGACAACTTTTCCTCTCTAGAATAAGTTGAAAGTACAGCCGACGCGCTTACAGTCAGACGCTGTACCGGTGTGCCATGATAGTCAAGCCTATAAGAAAATGATCTTAAAACAAAACGTCTATGGCGACTTCAAATATCTGGTACAGAATTGACTTATTTTTATAGACTTCCTTTAGATTCTTTCCTTTAGATTAATTATAAAAATTAATTAAAACGTTCGTGTAAAATATATCCGGTCTAATAAAATCCGGTCAAGTGTGAGTCGAAATCGCCCACCGAGGGTTCCATAACGATTTCAAGATTTTAGGTCGTAAGAGAAAATACGCCCTATAAAAGTTGACAAACTTAACTTTGCACTTATTTTGTATAAAATAAATAATAATTATAAGCTAGTAAACTTTTTTCTACTAAATATCACGAAAATCAATAAATTTTCATAATATTTAAAAAGATGGCGAATTTCATACAGATAATTTTTAAAGCTCGTATTTTTTGATAGCGTTGATTTTTAATGTGCTCTAAGGGACTGTAGACCAGATTTTTCTTCTTCCAGATCGACCAGATCTTTTTTATTTTTTTCACTTTAATATCTCCTTAAGATCTTAAATGACGGACGGGTTACAAAGTGATCTTGTAAGGGTTCCTTTTTTTGCTATTGAGATACGAAACCCTAAAAAAAACAGTAAGAGGAAAATTTGTTTGAAATTAATCGAGAATTTATGATTTCTTTTGGCCAGAGGCGGAGAAATGTTTCAGAGGAAGTTAATTAGAAAACATTGTTGTCTTTTGTTAATACATATATCTACCTATTTAATTTTCTTTAAAACGTTGTTGTTAAAAAGTAAATAAAATATTTATATTATTATTTATAGTGCCAGCGGTGGTGCAGGGGACAAGATCATGGGTTCAATTCCCACTCGAGGAAATTAAGTATTAAATATTTTCATTTCTTTGCTCTGTTAAGGAGGCAAAGCGCGTTGTTGAGTTCCACCACTCAATACGCATGTCTCCAGAACTCAGCAGATAATGGGGAACGGTAGTGACTTTATGTGACCGAAGCGTCTTAACACTAGCTTCCTAGGTTCCTTCTGCCTACCCTGATATTTGCGGGATAAAACGTAAAGCTAAAAAAAGAAAAAAAACCATCTTTAGACACCATGGAATTAATATTAAGTATTTCATTCAAACAAAAGAGAATTCATGATGAAAAGAAGAGGTTAATTTAAACTGGGATGGATAGTTCTTTTTGAAATAAACAACAATTTTTACTTGCAATCATAAACCAGATGCTAGTTAGAAATTTGTTTGAAATATAATATTGCTTTACTTCCCTTTTGTATGAAAGCTTACATTTAATCTTGTATACAAGAATGTAATTAGTAACTAAAGGTTCTTTTTACTTCGTTTTCACGATCATTATACTTTAATTTCTAGTTGTTGCTTGAAATTTTGCTTATTTTAATTTACAGTACTATTTTAATTTTTTGCATGTTATTTTCCAAAATTATAACAAATCTATACTAATATAATAAAGCGGAAGAGTTTGTTTGTTTGTTTGAACGCAAAGATCTCTGGATCTACTGGATCGATTTACTTTGTTTTTGTTTTTGAATGCATTCTTCAGAAGTGCTATAGGCTATATAATATTACATTACACATATATACTAATAAATTAAAATATTTTCTAATTTGACATGCAATTTATTCTGCCATGTTAATAGCAACCGTCGTCGCGACGCGACCGCGTTCGTTACCGCGTCATGTTGATATTCATCCTTATGAAAATAAATATAATAGTCACTTTTAGCATTTCATCTAGATTGAAATTATATTTCTATAGAAATTATATTCTTATATTTCAAGCAGGCGTAGCCGCGTCCGGGTCCGCTAGTTATTTATATATGTATAATTGTATATAACCATTTTCATTCCTATATCTTAGTGTAACTGATGTCTTTTTTCGACAATATATAATCTGAATTTATGAGTTTTTTTGCTTGTAAATTTTGTGGGGTTACTTATTGTACTTTTTCATAAAATTTTTCAGAATAAGACTTTTTCACGTTAGTTTGCGTAAAGAAATTTTCTGTCGAATTCTGGAAGTATTGTGTGTTAAGTAGTGAAACTCAAGATTATCGGAATGTTAATTAATTATCAAACTTTTAATTTCTCTGATATCGAATCATCGTATGTGTATGAATCATCCAAATATTTTGGAAGATGTAGTGATATTAACTGTTCTTAGATATATCAATCACTGTTAAAACTGTCATGAAATGTTTATAGTAATTAATTTATACGAAAGTATCACTTGTTTGGTTTGAAGCTAAAGAAGTTTAAGTTGAGGGCGATTTGATAAAGCTTCTTGTCTTCATTTATTTAAGTTTTTATTAAGAGAAAGAATCCCTTAAAGAAACTTGTCAATGTACTTAACAATGATGAACTATCTTTATTACCTAGAAGAAAACGATCTAATATAATTTGTCATTTGACTCTTTGAAAGCGAAAACTAATTAATTTACTCTAAATGCAAGTCTAGACAATTATTTTAAAATACGCATTTAGAAAATATTTAAATTTTGAGGAGTTACTAATAAAGAAGTAGTTATTCAATTTAATAGTTAATTTTTGTTGCTTTTTCTTTTGTTGTGTTATTACATTACAAATTTAATTTAAATTTTCAAGTAATTTTGTAATATCTCTGACTTGTAGATGATGATATATTATCTTAATATTAGATTTTATAGTTCATTGGTGTTTATCTATGTCCAATTCATCTATCATATAATTGCTATAAGGCCAATGTATTATCCAAGGAATCTGGAACAAACAGTGTTCTTAAAATGAGCGGATTGATACCTTTAAACACTAAAATCCCTTTTTCTGTGTTGTTTGCGGAGTCATTGTAAATTTAAGGAAAATAAAAAATATAACTCTTAACATATGGAATATTGTTGTCATTTTTAATGTATTAAGTTTATTACTTGATATTTTTTTTATTCAAAACTTAAATAATACTTAGCAATATCTTTGTATACAATAATAAAAAAAAATGTGTAATCGAATACATATTAATAAATAATAAAATAAGTCGTAAAAAGACAAAACTGTTATACTGTATATAGTCCACGACAAAAATAAGTATGCATGCGCGTGCGCAACACAATGAACAAGTAGCGCCATCTGTTAAAAGCAAGGCATTTTAAGACTTATGAACTTAATATTAAGTTCATAAAGACAACGGTGTGCGTTATTGAAAATATTTGGTTAGATGGCGCAATGAAAAGTACAATTTAAGTATAATTAACTAAACATCATATATATGGTACGAAATTATTTGTAGCATTATTATTTATTTTCAGGTTATGATTCATTTAGTAATAATTTATATTCCACAAAGCTATATTATAAGCAGTTTATGCAAATTAAGACTTTATATGTATAGTACTAAAGTACTAAACCACAGTTGCTTGATCATTAACAACATGTCTCGTACATGGTGTAGTACGTTCGGGGAATCCCAGTGACGACACCAAAAGCACAGTAGCTTCAGCCAATCAGAAACTGTAATAAAGATTTCTTAAATTATCTAAAATATTATAGAAAAAAATGTTTAAAAATATTTTAATAAAATGTAAACAAAATGAAACAGTACATTTGATCTATTGTCCAAAATACAGGATTGTAGGACTTGAATAACACTTAGAAAAAGACGCTTAAAATCTTCGTTCTGAATCGCGCTATCAAAGTTTTTTGCGTTTAGCGATATAAATAATACTTGAAAAGAATAACTTTCGGTCCTCTTAGAGGCTTCTTCATTGACCGACGCCTTGGTTGTTACCTAACTCTCTGTGTATTTCCAGTGGGTTCCAGCACCCGTCGTGGCATTTACGACTGCCCAATGACATCATCCTCCCTTGTTCCTTACAATCGTCCTATAACATTTAAGTCTAACAGATATCTCCTTAAGGTCAGTTTGGGTGTTGGTTCAGCCGCTCGGGATAACCGAATGAGTGGGTGGATAATACAACCAAGGTTGCTCGATGGTTGGGCGATAGAGCCTGGCCACGAGACATGGAATTGTAGATGGTCTAGAGTGCGACCGCCCGCCACAGCGGTACATCACTGGACTGTTAAAACAATTTCTGTGTTTGATATATGAAGGGTCCTGTAGGAGGCACCCTGAGACAAATAACTGTCTTATAGCCTCTTAAAATATCTGCGTAAAAAAAAACCTTTTGCTTTTTTTACTAATTATTAATGTCTTAACGATTAATTGTAATTTCATTGTATTTATAAGATATTATTTTTTTAATTTGTAAAATACTAGCGGACGCGCGCAGCTTCGCTTGCGTATTTAAGGGCGAATTCTAATAACCCATGAAACATGTGTTCAATGAAATATTTTTAAAAGTCTAAATTTCAAATTTTATAAAAATCGGTGGCGATTTAAAGAATTTTCCATACAAACTTTCAACCCCTTATTTGCACCATTAGGGGCTGAATTCTAGAAAACCATTAAACATATGTTCAATTAAATATTTTTAAGAGTCTAAATATCAAATTTTATAAAAATCGGTGGCGATTTAAGAATTTTCCCATACAAACTTTCAACCCCTTATTTGCACCCTTAGGGGGTGAATTCTAGAAAACCATGAAACATGTGTTTAACTATATACGTTTAAGAGTCTGAATTTCAAATTTTATAAAAATTGGTGACGATTTAAAAAAAACCTATACAAACTTTCAACCCCTTATTTGTACCCTTAGGGGGAGAATTCTAGAAAACGATGAAACACGTGTTAAATTAAATATTTTTAAAAATCTAAATTTCAAATTTTATAAAAATCGATGCCGATTTAAATTTTTTTCCATACAAACTTTGAACCCCTATTTCACCCCTTTAGGGTTAAAATTTTTCAAAATCCCTTCTTAGTGGATGTCCAGATTACGAAAGTAAACTTTTGTCCAAATTTAACGTTTCTACCATCAGCGGTTGCGGCTGTGCGTGCGTCTTACCTCAGTCAGTGAGGACAAGTCCTTTTATATATATAGATTACTAGCGGACGCGCGCAGCTTCGCTTGCCTATTTAAGGGTGAATTCTAATAACCCATGAAACATGTGTTCAATGAAATATTTTTAAGTCTAAATTTCAAATTTTATAAAAATCGTTGGCGATTTAAATATTTTTCCATACAAACTTTCAACCCCTTATTTGCACCCTTAGGGGGTGAATTCTAGAAAACCATGAAACATATGTTTAATTATATACGTTTAAGAGTCTGAATTTCAAATTTTATTAAAATTGGTGACGATTTAAAAAAAACCTATACAAACTTTCAACCCCTTATTTGCCCCCTTAGAGGGAGAATTCTAAAAAACGAAGAAAAACGTGTTCAATTAAATACTTTTAAAAATCTAAATTTAAAATTTTATAAAAACCGGTGCCGATTTAATTTTTTTTCCATACAAACTTTGAACCCCTATTTCACCCCTTTAGGGTAAAAATTTTTCAAAATCCCTTCTTAGTGGATGTCCAGATTACGAAAGTAAACTTTTGTCTAAATTTAATGTTTCTACCTTCAGCGGTTAAGGCTGTGCGTGCGTCTTACCTCAGTCAGTGAGGACAAGTCCTTTTATATATATAGATTATATCTAACAATAGCTACATGATGTACCTTGCACATTTGAGGATAGAGAAAGGAACCTAATGTTGAGATACTCCATTTCCCACTCCGCCTCAATGTCTTTGTGTTGTCACCAGAGCGAGGAAATGAAAATAATTTATTCCCTCGAGTGGGAACGCTGCGACCCCCAAAATAATATTACTTTCTTATAAAGCGAAAAAATATTAATAGATTTATTCTCGTTGAGTAACATTGAAATATTACATCCATAAACGCCTGTAACGAAGTTTGAGCAAAATTAATATGAACCGATTTTGAAATTTTTTTTTTATTTGAAAGGTAGTGCTTCCCGAATGGTCCCATTTTTTTTGGTCCATGTCTGACAATGGTATCTATGAGAAAATCACATAAGTCTTAAATTTGCAAATAGACGAATAACTCAATGTCGCGCCAACCGATTTTGATGATTCTTTTTTTATTTGAAAGGATACACTTCAAGGATAATTTGGTGAAAGTTTGGTTAGGTTCCGATTATGGGATCCGGTGAAAATTTTGAAAGATTGTTTTTTTTGGTAAAAAATTGATTATACTGTAATAGTTACAAGCAAAAACTTTTTAAATTGATGTCAGAGGTGAGATTCCTGATCGTTGCATTTCTTATCAACCAACCTCAAAAAAGAGGATTTTCTCATTTTCAACCAACTTCAAAAAAGGGAGATTCTCAATTCGAAAAATACTTTTTATGTATATGTTCTTGACAATATACCAAAATATAACTTTGCACAAAAATAATACCTAATTAAATAAAGTTTTACATAGGGCAACCACAACCACTCGTTGACAACCACTACCACCATCATCACCACTCGTTTAAGAGGCATCATTTTAAGATCTACCCATCACTTAATTAATTATTAACAAAAAAAAAACCCCATTAATTTTTAACAAAAAAAAACCGACTTCTAACAACGAACTAAAAAGTGAAAAATAATTTTACAAAGATTTTATAATTTTGAAGTCGGTGTCAAGCTAATGCTACAACACCTTTACTACAATATCTAATTTATAAGCCCGTTTGTTTTTACAATAGTAAGAGACAAAGAAAACACTAATTAATAATTTATAAATAGTAAGTAAAGTTTTATATGCAACTTACTAAATTATTTTTAATGGATTATTATAATTATGCTTCTTTTATTATTATTATTTTCTTAGCTTCAGGCAGAGAGAACCTAGTTTTAAGAGTGACAACTCTACACTTTCCACTCTCACGTGCCAAATTGTGGCAAAATTAAAATATTAAAAATTTAATTTCATCGGATGAGAATCGAACCCACAACCTGTCATCTTTACAGTCTGATACAAATGCCACTGCGCTATGAGTGGGTTCACTAATAGTTTTTAGAAAGTATTCTACTTTGTGATTTAATTTGCCTCTCCTGTTATGAAGAATATAGCGTGATTAAAATATATATTCATAAATATATTTAGACCAACGAATACAAGAAACAGAACATACTTCAATTTGCATTGTAAAATCTAAAAATAAAGCTCACATTCATATAAGTAAACCTAAAATATCTTCAACAAAGGCTTTCTTTTTACAGATGTATTTTTGCAAATATTTTCAGAATTTTTAGTTTGTTAGACCAAAAACACGTGGAGTGGCAACTGTGGCTAATGAATTTGTAGGGTGCCCGGCAGAGAGAATAAAGGGAAACTTTTTTAGAAATTCCTTTATACAAACAGCTTTTATATGACTTTTAATAACCGTCCACTCTAAAGCTTTGTAACCTGAATTCATTATGGAATATTATTAATTTTACATTTAGATAGTTTAAAGTTTTTAATGTTTTCGTGGACTTCAAGATGTAAAATGGAAAATCTCGTTTTGCCTTGGGAATTTCGTGAAATCCTCTCGTAGTGCTCTGTTTCTACTTCCTATATGCCAAATTTATACTTTCTAGGTCCAATAGTTTCATGTGTTTCATACAAACGGAACAGTTTTATATCCCATTAAAAACATACACGTGAAATGAGAGCCAAGTTAAAAGTTAAGTAATGGATCATTCTCGATTGCACCGATATAGACTGGGAGATCTGTACAGGTACCGAGTAGTACATTTATTTGGGATTAAATTCGAGCTAAATGTAATATATATATATATTTCTACGTACAGGCTTTATTACATTTGCAAGTTAGAGTATGTCCAGCTTGTACTGGAATATCCTGGATGGATATTTGGTTTGGTGCCTGGTGGTAAAAAATAGCCAAGTCCAATTTAGACCTCAAATTTATTCCCTAGTGAAAAATGCAAAAAAACTAAATTATTACTCGTAGTTATCTATCTACATAGGTATTATAGCAGTGAGATTGGCGTTATATTTTCTTTGTAGGTAGTCTATAGAAAGTTTGTTTTTGGTATCATTTTATGTATTTTATAATAATTTATTATTGTATTATTCCTCTTAAAAATTACATAAACATAAAGCTATTTTTATCGTTACGTATCCGACCTTTATGTGGGAAGCGGACAAGTGATAAGATTGCTAAATGGTAGAGCTGTATAGAGAACATTGTAAGTAAAATATAATAAAATTGCACGTTGAGTGTACAACACAAAGGACAGTATATTAACCGGATTTTTAAACAAGCATTCTCATATTTTTTAACTTTATCTCTTCTTTTACCAAACTCCTTCGTGTTCACTCCGTACAAGGTGATATTGGCGATTGAAATTATTATTATGATTTACGTGAAATCTCGCATATAGGTAAAGCATAGGGTAGACCGACCGATGGAACCTAACGTTAAGACTCTAAGACTTAACTCCGTTCCCCAATTATCGCCAAATTTTCAATATATTATATAGTGGGTTGAGTGCAGAACTCAACATCACGCTTTTTTTAGCAGAATAAGAAATTGAAAATATCAGTCCCCAAGTGGAAATTGAAGCTACAATCGAAATTGAAATCCCCAGTATAAATAATTTTTCGATTAACATTTGAACTCATAGCCATTAACTCCATTTAGACACTATAACGTAAAATTGCTTTTACAAATTTATTTTAAACAATGAAAGTTTCAAAAGCACTTTATATAATAAGTTTTAACCAAATTCATAATAAAAGTGTAATGTTTGGTGATTCACAAAATGGCGATACAAATGACTCTCGCAACAATCTACGTGACAGATCCAGGCTCATCTGGCGTAACGACGTTACTTAGTTACAATGAAAGGGTTACTTTTTATATAAATTAAATTATTGTGATATTATTATTATTTATTTATATTTTTTTATGTAATGATGAAATATGAGTTCAGGTTTGTTTTCTGTATGTTTACTATATCATTGAAAATGAGCAAAAAGAACGACTCCACTACTACTGGCTAGTAACAGTTTTTTTTGTTGAGATATTATTTAAAAACTTATTATTCAAATTTAAAATATTGTTACTTAGAAAGAGAAGCCAGAAGAATTTTTGATGAAAATACAGAATTTATACTCTTGATCACGCATATACATATAGCAGGTAGACAGGCGAATCCTGGTGTTAAACACTCCTCACTTTTGGCTAAATTTTAGATAATTTGCATGTTGAGTTGCAGAAATTACGTACTTACCTGGGCAAATTAATAAAAATAATTGATCAACATCAAAAGTCAGGAAGAATAGCGAGTATAAAATATAGGAATATTAGTAAATGTCCATTTAGTAAAGCACCAGCAATTTGTGACAGCCCCAATATTACATAGTATTACAATAATGGGCCTCCATATATCTATATATCTATATATCATAGATATTCTCGAGTACCTGTGGCTGTTTTAATCTGGTCCGTAATATCAATCTTTCCACCCATTAGATGTCACATAAACCTTGTGAACACTTAACTAGCGCTGGTTTTATCGCTTTCACTTTAGGTATATATTTTTTTATAGCTTCACGCTGTATTCCGCACATTACAAGTTAGGGTAGGGAAACCTAGTGATAAGACACTTCATTCTCATCACGACATTTTTGGTCTGTGGTTTCTACCGAATTATTACAAAAAAATTGCAATACTATTTCTACCGAATTACTGAAAAAAAAATTACAATAACAATTACAAGAAATGAAACAATGATAGAAATAATAGCAAATATTACGTTCGTATTCTGTGAAATGATGCCGAGATCCTATATCGAGATCAACCCGGCTTAGGCGTCTTGTCTAATCCGACTTAACGTTCCATTGACGGCGGACTAGGAATTGTGGAATGAACGATGTTGGTGGTGTTACAGGCTCTCAGTTATAAAATGAAATTAATTGAAATAGAAAAAATGAAATGGGATATTTTGTTCAAATGATAGTATGTATTTCTTTATTTTAATAACTTTTAAAGTGTTACCGAATATTAAAATATTTTTTAAAATGTATAAAACTTAACGGGATTTGAATTCGCTTCTCCTAAAAACTGTCTCCAAACAATAACTACTTTTTTTCGAGTTACATCGCAAGTTTTCACGCACGCGTTTTCGCACACGACGGATATATTTGTTATAATTTATGTACGTGTATTTGCCCTAACATGGGGTAGAGATTCTTATGTTAAGAAAAATATTTTTTTTCTTATTTATTTATTATTTTAGCTTTTCTTAAATAGCAAGGTAGGCAGATAGAATCTGGGAACCTAGTGTTAAGACACTCCGTTCTCATTAGCCACTTTTCGTTGAATCCTGGAGGCATTGTCTGTTTAGTGGCGAAAATCAACGTCGCGTTTTGCTTTGTTACCAGAGCGAGCAAATGTAAATATTAAATATTTCATTTCCTCGAGTGTTTGTGATCTTGCGGCAAGACGGCCTCACTACCAGCGTATTTACTTATATGGTGTAAAATATAAATAGAGAAAACGCAATGCAAATCGGTACAGTGAGTTCTAGTAAAAAAACAATAAAAATCAAAAAGTTAAACATAAATAATTGAAAAAAGTGTATGAGCCTATGTTATTTAATTAAAGAAATAAAATTAACCCTTCCACAAATAGATATTAAAATTTAATTTGTTATACGGCGAAATAAAGTTAATAAAATATAGAATGCAAGCGTAATAGCATCAACTTCACACACTGGCTGTTCTGAATTATTTATACTCTTAGGACGAGGTCCAGTATCTCTTGTCTTGTCACATCTAAACACCTTTAAAACAATAAGCTTAAAGTCTAAAATTGCGTAAAGTATAGTTAATTATAATTTTGCATATATTTTCATGGCGGAAAATATTTTAATTTAAATTGAACTCCATTTCCTAAGCCATACAGTTTCAAATTGAATGTTTTTAACGAGACCTTGGCCAAGCAGCCCACTGAAAGTACCAGGAGTAATGCTCTTTTTGAATATTTAAAAGGACTGTAAAGCTTATTTCCTGTAATAAGGTGTTAGGTGGTTAGTTGATCCTGTGGCTCAACAGGCCATGAGACTTGGTAACGTAATTACTTAATTAATATTGCACATTGTGTTAATTATCCTTTGTGAAGGAAGGTCAAGGTTCGATTCTTAGCTTAGATAAATATTTTTAGATAGTAATGTTTTTTTTAATTTAAGAATTGAATCGTTATTTAATGGATCCATTGATAGATATTTCAATGTTAAAAATATTTAGGGAACATTAAAATATTCAATATTTCATTCCTACGAATAGGAATCGGTCCTGCAGAACTGCCTTCCGAACCGGTGGTAGCTTTTGTTTATATGTTCATTCGAAGATTCTAAAGTGCTTGTAATAGTCTATTTGAATAAAAAATATTTTGAATTGAATTGAATTTGTAACCGACGCGTTTACAATCGAAACGTGCCCCTGCGCCACTACCCCTAAATACTTTATAACTACACAATAGAATTACCAAAATAATACAAAGTAGCGAAAAACAAGTTTCTCACTTATTTTGGCGTTAACAAAGTTAACGGGAAAGTTAAGTCTAACTTACTTACTAAAAGAGTTTCGCGTTCGCCTCATTTCGCTCTTTGTGAATCCGACACATGCTCAATAATAATGCGGCTGATGACTATTCAGATTTGTTCGAGCATTCCTTCGCACAAGGAAACTAAAATTATGAACCAAATTAATTTCAATGTTAAATATGTACTTACATTGTAGTTTTTTTTTCAGTTTCACGCGGTAACCCGCGTATAGCAGGTTAGATAGATAGGTGTGTATTAAAACATTCGGTTATCCATTTTTCGCCGAATTTTCGACGCATTGCGTGATGTTTGGCGGAATTCAACGCTGCGCTTATGTGTATGGCAGATGAAAAAAAAATCCTCGGGTCGGAATCAAAACAAGACTAGTGGCGTTTACAGTGTGACGCTTTGCTGCTGAGCCACGACATCCTAGGTTATAATAGGCTTAAAATAGGTATGTTTTGAATTTTTCACAATTAAAAATTATTTTTAAAGTTTCAAATCCTCCTCTTATAATATTATTCATGTTTCACAAGAATGTAAAACGAAAATTATATAACATATTAATGATGAATATATAGTGCATTCATGTTTAAATTTAACCTATTTTAAGCAATTCTCAACAGGTGCAGGTTCTTTTCAGTCTTAACTTACCACCAATACGCTCATAGTCTTAGTAGTTCCTCGAGCGTATAGCTAAGCTTACGATAAGCCGGTTACATCACGGTCTTTGTCTCTCCTATACACAGCTTGTCAGATTAAAGATTGAAATTGAAATTCAAAATATTTTTTATTAAAATAGACTACTATAAACACTTTTGAATCGTCGAATGAACATATAAAAAAGCTACCACGGCTTCGGAAGGCAGTTCTGCTGAGAAGAGCTGGCAAGAAACTCAACTCTTTTCATTTTAAATTAACAATAAACTTCGTGTTTCTAAACAAAATAAATGAATATAGCGCTTACGCTTTTCTCGACTAACAGGATAGACATAAATGAGTAGATGATGATGATTTAGTTTCAAAACACTTCATTCTCCATTTTCCGTGAATTGAATTGAATTTTCCTCGAGCAGGAATCGACCCCACAACTTGTCGCGTTTACAGTCGCACTTTGTGCCACTGCGCCACGACTGGCCTCAAATTATTTATTTAATTTATTTATTCTTATTTATTTATCTTTAATTTATTTTTATCCACGTCTAAAATCTCAAGCTCACCCCTACGTACAAGACGATGTATCCTCCATTCCTTCATTGTGAGATTTTGTACCGCAAGCTGTCGCCTGTCACACTAACATCCTACGACACTTAAGAGCACTTGGATTTCGAAAGCGACTCGGGAAAATTCCATGCAGCCAAACAAAAATGTCAAGGATTTCTTTTTTTTTTTTGCGAGGGAGATTTTTAAATGGTTTAAAAGCTTTTTATTTTGTAACTTCGTTAGTTTTGTTTTTTTTTTCAGTTTCCCGCTGTATCCCGCATATAGCAGGTAGAGGGAACCTGCGAAATGAGTTTTTGTTACCTTGAGTTGTTTGCTCAGTTCATTTTATGTGTGGATTTTCGTGATTCTTATTTTGTATGGTAACATAATGTTTTTTATTTTATTTTTTACTTCGCAAATCTTTAGTTTAAATTACAAATGCATGAATTATATCTGGTTCCAACATTCTACTAAAATAAAAAATATATATATTAGGTTTCAGGTAGACATTACACACATAAAACAATATAAGTTAAGTATATTAAATAATCTGTATGTTATCAATAAAAAGTACTGACGGCAATATGTTCATGAGTTCTTTGCTATAGAAATTACTACAGGCGTAGGTGGCATTTAAGACTATAAAATATATTAGTAATTTCTATTTAGTTAAGCAATTATACATAATATTTTTCACTTTAAAACTATATTTTTTTTTTAAATTATATTTAATTTTCAGTTCATTGTTAGAAGTCGGTTTTGCTTTAATGTCTCTCAGTATCTTAATACTAGGTTCCCTCTTCCTACCTGCAGTCAGTATAGGTAATGTATGCGGGAGACAACGTGACAAAAACATACATAAAAACTCTTCGAATTTCACTCATTATATTCACACTCAGTATAAAAGAAATTTCGGAAAAACCGCATTTCCTTAAAAAATTTCGTCAGGTTTTCCACACCTAATTGCGACGTTTTTCGGCAAAGTAAGTCCTACCGTGCACGTAACACTCGTCTACACTCAAGTTGACATTGCTGAAGTACTTGGGAAAATGTACAAAAGAGATTTTGTTTTAGCATATTATTTTGTTTCGCTTATGTTGGTAGTTACGTTTATATTCGCCCGCGTGGCTTCGCCCGCTTCTTTTTTATTTTATATTATTTAATTGTATTTAGGTCGCGGCGCAGGAGCACAGAGTGTGACTGTAAAACCGACTAGTTGTGAGTGCGATTCTCACTCATGTAGATGAAATATTTATTTAAATTTATATTTCCATTTCTTCGCTCTGGTGTCGAGGCAAAGTGAGTGCGTTGAGTTCTGCCACTCAACTCTGCTAACTCCAGAGTGCTGACTCTGCTGACTTTAGAGTGAAGAAATAAAGTAACTGAATATAAATCAGTTGTAATGATTGAATATACTGGTGAATATACGCAGCTTCGGTGACAATACAATAATACGGTATTATCGAGCTGTTCTGATATGAAGGGATGACCTGAATGATGCACTCGAGATTAGTCTCATATGATTTGTAATTTGGGCACAAATTCGGCGGCAAATGTGGAACAGAGCCTGCAAATGTGGCCTTAACACTGGGTGCCCGTTGCCTTCACTGCAATATGCGGGAAACAGCGTGAAGTTGAAAAAAAAAATAAAAAAAAAAATTGTTACGTGCAGTTGTTCTAAAGAAGTATTAAGAATTAAAGACCATTGACCATTTATTGCTTACAACATAGAAGTTTAGACCAATAAATGGTTGCAGACTAGTTTGCAAAGCGCTATTTAATTACTTTAGGTTACTAGTTCAGAAAGTATTAGTCTCTTAATAGTTTACTAAAAGATCTCGACCTGTCTAGAATTATCATCAATTAGTTCTAGAACGTCCTTCGAATGTTCCTCTTGTAGAATTATTTCGAATTTGGTTAGTTAAAGAAGTAGAAGGAACTTAGTATTCGTTGGTGTTTCTAGTGAACAGCTTCCACCCGCAATCGAGACAGAGTGTTGAGTGGCGGAATTCAACGCTGCTCTATATCTTGCAAGAGCTCCACTTTTGCTAGATACACGAAATGAAAATAATTTTAATATAATAATTTCCGTGAGCGGGGGTGGAACCCACAACCAAAGACGTAACAGTCGTCGACAGTAATATTAGGGCGCTGGCTTACGACGGCTTGAAGAAAATTTGAAACACTGTAGCAATTATTCTTCAACTCTAACTTCAATTAGTATTTTAATTACAGATGGCTGCTACGGTGACGGCAAATTACTAACTATTCAAGCAATTGAAAAGGTAAGAATTGTGAAACTAAACTAAATGCTAAGTTAGGATAATTCCTTTATCTTATTACTCTAGATTTTTTTTTATTTTATGACTCGGTTTATGGTTTGGTTCCTCAAAAGAAACAACTGATCGAATGCGAGTCAGACTTGCCCACTGAGGGCTGTATAGCAACTCCTTGATTGTTCGCCAACAGGAAGTACAACTTATGAAACTTGACAAACTTAAGCTTTCGGGCTTATGAGCTAATTTTGTATGAAATGAATTATAAATATAAATTTGTAATGATTTTTTCTGTATAATAGTACAAATATAATGCATATTTCAAAAATATAATACATATTTCAATTACAGACGAAATAATATTTAGTCTCTTTTTAGAGAGATTCACGCTTAATCCCGCAGACCGCGCAGATCTCCCAGTTTCAGTAGAGACTTATTGTTAAGATAAGCTAGTAGTTATTGTAAATTTTTACTCCATGTTTCATATTTTTTATTTCAAGTAATGTTACAATTATGTCATTATTTAAAAGGTTACTTTAAACATTGTAATATGTAGATTGGTTATTTCATATGTCAATAAAGTTAATTAAAAACTCCCAAAGGTGTTCAATTTTAAAAGGAAATAGTAATCAGAATACATTAACAGGGTTTTTCGTTGTGCTTAATTATTCAAATTATATCTTTACAAAAAATATATTGGGAGAAATGTAATTTCTGCAAAAAAAAAACGACTTCACGCTGTATCCCGCGCACAGCAGGGTAGGTAGGGTAAGCAGAGGGAACCTAGTGTTAAGACTCTCCGTTCTTCATTCTCCACCGAATTCTGGAGGCATTGCGTGCACTTTGCTCTTACCTCGACACCTTAGCGAAGAAGTGAAAATATAAATTTAAATAAATATTTCATTTCCCCGAGTGGGGATTGAACTCACAACCATTCGCGTTTACAGTTACACACTTGTGCACTTACCCCCCGACTGGTCTCAAATTAATTATCTGATGATATTTACCTGAAACTAGAGAAACCCTCAAAGGAAAATAAATACGCCGTTGCCACGCTTTCGTTTTACACAGAACGCAGGCACTGAAGTCATAGGCAACTAACGACAGCAATGAAACACCGTATGCATGTAACCGAGTTAGCTCCTTATGTAGTGTGGAATATAGACCTAGTGATAAACTAATATGGTTATGTCAAAACAAGGTTTAAAGCTCGATATTAATTTGCTTCCTTCCTTCCTTGAACCTTAAGCTTCTTAGGTTACCTTCTTGGTAAGTTTCACATAGTTTTACTGGGCCATATTGTATAGTGTACATGTCTATGTATGTATGTATGTATGGTCTTTCGCTATTTTGACGCAATGGAATGGCGTGTAAACACGGGAATAGTTAGTAAGTAATATATGTATCAAATTAAATATTTATTAGCTTTTCACGCTATATCCCGCACTCAGCAAGATAGGCAGAGGGAACCTAGTGTTATGACACTCCGTTCCCCACTCTCTTCCAGTGGGGATTGAACCCACAACCAGTCAGTTTAACAGTCACACTTTGTGCCTCGGCCTCGGCCTTCTTCATAAAAAAACAATTTTTTTTAGCTTAGTCCTTTATACCGCATATATTGTATTAAGACAAGTATTGTTAATAGCAGAATAATTCATTAACTTATTAATACATTATTTTTAAATTTAATAATTAATTTAAATAATGAAAGGGCCCGTTGCTATATTCTTAGTTTCTGGCTTGAAACTATGATAAAAGTTAAAATAAGCTAAGAAAGCTGACGGCGATTAGTGCGGCACCTCGTTAAAGAAAATGATTTAGTTAACGACGCGACGTACTTTTTCACTTACAATGTTAATTTTAAGAGGTTTTTGCTAGACTTTTTAAATAAGTTTTATTTTAATTTTACAGTAAAATTATATTTTATAATATACTAGCCCTCTTGCGGCTTCGCCCGCTTTTACTACTGGATTATTCATATAATGTATGTTTGTAAAGCACTTAAGATAATATGAAAATTAATTAAACCCTAATGCAACCCGCATTTTCGTAGTTTCAATAAGGATTTTCCAATTGTTTTACACAGCAAGGATTTTTTAGTAGGTACCATAATTTTAAATCTGTGCTACTAATCTTTTCAAGTACTTATTAAAATATATTTAAATGACTATTTTTAGATAGTTAAATGATCATTTTTAAACGGAAGAAATTATAAACAAAAACCTACCTATTATATGCTGATACATTCAACTCCAATTATCCAATACGTGCAAACGCATCTAAATTTTCAGAAGATAATACATTTTTACATGGAGATCGGAATGTCTTAACACTACGTTCTCTCTGCCTACCGTGCGCATATAGCTTAGGCTATTCCCGCCTGCGTTGCCTTTAATTTAATTAATATGGGGTTTTTTAAGTAACCTATGTTCCAAATGTCTTAACACTAGGTTCCCTTCCCACCCTGCTGCATGCGGGATACAGCGGGAAGCTGATGTTCTACATCATTCCATGGCTATTCAAACAATATAGTAATTATAGTATCTTCACACGATCAGCTGAGAAAGCAATTTGGCTCGGTTATGGCGTGTAATGGGGAATTAAACATGGGGTTGAATGGGGCTAACGATCGTTAAAGTGTCGTAAGAGCTTGTTACGTTGTATATATTTTACATAAACGAAATCCTCTATTTAGAATAACTTCTTTAAGGCCAGGCCAGGCCATTTGTAGGGGAGATAAAAGCGAAGGCTTCCGGAAACTTATTGGTATATTGATATGTTAGTGTAATTCTACAATATTTTAATTCAATACGGGATGGTGTCGGTTTGATTCCTACTTGAGGAATTCATTATTATATAAGCTTCATACTGTAATGCTGCCTCCTGTATATATAGTAGGGTAGTTAGAGGGAACTTAATGTTAAGACAGTCTATTCCCTACACACCGCCTAATGTTCGAGACATTGAGTGGGAGAACACAAAGCCGCGTCTCGCTAATGGTGGAAATGGTTAAGAGGTGGAAAAATATAAAATAATTTATTTCTCAAGTGGACATCGAACCCACATTCGTCGCGTTACAGTCAGGCGCTGAGGCCTAAGTGTCGGTAACATTCGTTAAAATTGCTTTGTTTACTTGTTTGTTTTTATATTTTTATATTATTATTGAATATAATATTTTTATAATATTTTATAATATTTTATACTCGCGGTCCTTGTTGATATTTGTTTTTAATACAACAAATATAAAAAACGAATAAACAAAAAATATATGACGAGAGATATTGAACGGCCAATCACATATAGTAGTAGTACTACAATTAGGGTCTATATATGTTTCTAACTATTGAAATTTATTATTGAATTAAGAAAGAATGTTATTTATTAAATTATAAGAAGAAATGTTATTTATTAAATTTTATCGCCCTACCTGTTCATCGCAGGGGGGGGTGAAGCGGGGACTTCGGGATTTGCTAAAGCGTGGCAGATTAATATATCAGGGGATTCCTTATACTTAGTTAAGTTCTTCCACTAAATATGAGCGCCATATATGCATATGGCGAATAGGCCTCTATGACATCCGAGGAAATCCCGAGTTAGCATCGTCGGCTCCCCATCTATCAGGGGATTTTATTGCACGCGTTTGTACGCAGTTCAAACTTCACTTGGCACAGTGTCTTGGTTTCTTTCCTTTCATGCTCTATCCTGATAGTAGGGGAGGCAAAGATAATTTAGTATCAAGATATTACATTACTGAGAGAACAAGCGTGCGACTGTAAACGCGACCGTTGTGGGTTCGATTCCCACTTGGTCTGGTACTGTCAGACACTGTTCAACTGAGCAATGTTATCGTCGTGAATATATTTATCTAAATATTTTTTATAACTTTTTGACTTATACTATGAAACGTTTATACTAGAATACAATTGCCTATTCATTCACTAGTTGGAAAATAATTTTAATACGAAAAATATTTATATATTTTTAAACAAATGAATACAAATAATATTCTTTTTATCTCTTTTAACTGTATAAAAGTAAAAATAGTTAACACAATAAAGTGTTTCAAACTTCTGTACTCAGATTCATTGTAGATTCCTTTATCGTTTTAAATAAGTGGCATCGCCAAGCAACTTACAAAGTGTACGAACGAAATTTTATAATTAAATTAAAAGTTTGATAATAAAATTACGTAAATGAGTACTTTTGTTTAATATTAATTAATTGAAATCTATACTTATAATAAAATCGTAACGGATCGGTGTCTGTATATGGAAATATATCGCAAAAAATGATATTGAAGCCCTTTATTAACATTATAGAACCTAAAACAAGGATTTTTATTTTTTTTGTCTGTTTGTACGTGTGTTTGTTTACTCTAATCTTACAGACGGCTTAACCGATTGAAATGTAATTTTCACTACTCTATTCCGGCAAACTTTCATTATGATTTTATTATTTGAATTACCTGAAACTTTAGCTTTAGTAATTCAGACGAGAAAATACATAAATAATTATATAGTACAAGCGCCAATAGTTGAATTATAAAACTTACGTATTTTTTTCTTTTTTTTTACTTCTTTAAAATTTAAATAATCAAAAAGATTCACGATGTATCCCGCACACAGCAGAGTAGGCAGAGGGAACCTAGTGTTAAGACACTACCTTCTTATTAAGATACTTCCGTTCACTACTTTCCACCGAATTCTAGAGCCATGGCGTGTTGAGTGGCGGAAGTTAACGCTGTGCTTTGCCAAGAAATAGATATATAGTGTCTTGGAAATAACCATTTTATTAAAACACGAATGTAATTCAGATTAATATTTTATATTTAGAGGCCGCTAGTTAATTATAAAAATGAAATTTGTCTTAGAAATGTAAAAATACTACCCAAGTTTCAGCTGGTGTAATTTAATTTAATTCTCCAGGGTACCTTCACACCGTTCTCTACCTCAGGGCTTCAGGGAGTTTACACTAGCCATATTAATTCGAATCGTTTCGTAATTGAATTAACCAATTTTACTTAATATGAGTAAAAATTGTTCACTTATGTGGAAATGTATATCTAAAACAAAGTAAATTTGACAGTCGTGGGTTCGATCTCCACTCGGGGAAATCAATTATTATTTATTGATATTTTAATTTCTTCGCTTTAGTTACAAGGCAAAGCGTTAGCGCGAAGAGGAAGGGAAAGGAGGATTGGTGGGATTTAAACCCACACTCGTTGCGTTTACAGTTGACGTTTGTGGGCACCACGATGGCTTCTTAAAAATTATATAATACTAGAGGACGCGCGCAGCTTCGCTTGCGTATTTAAAGGTGAATTCCAAAAAAGCACGAAACATGTGTTCAAAGAAATATTTTTAAGAGTCTAAATTTCAAATTTTATAAAAATCGGTAGCGATTTAATTATTTTTCCATACAAACTTTCAACCCCTTATTTGCACCCTGAGGGGGTGAATTCTAGAAAACCATGAAACACATGTTCAAATTAATATTTTTAAGTCTAAATTTAATTTTTTATAATAATCGGTGGCGTTTTAAAGATTTTTCTATACAAACTTTCAACCCCTTATTTGTACCCTTAGGGGGAGAATTCTAGAAAACGATGAAACACGTGTTCAATTAAATACTTTTAAAAATCTAAATTTCAAAGTTTATAAAAATCGGTGCCTATTTAAATTTTTTTCCACACAAACTTTCAACCCCTATTTCGCCCATTTAGGGTTAAAATATTTCAAAATCCCTTCTTAGTGGATGTCCAGATTACGAAAGTAAACATCTGCCCAAATTCTACATTTCTACGCACAGCGGTTACGGCTGTGCGCGCGTCTTACCTCAGTCAGTGAGGACAAGTCCTTTTATATATATAGATTACAACAATACAACCAGAATAGATGTTTTTTTTACAAAAATCTAAATCTAAATCGGCTAATATTATAAATCCCTATACACACATGTTAGATCAAAAATATATTCATTAAAAGTAGGAGGGTGTTTCCACGCCTTCAGTGATTACCCCCAGTACATTTATCTTTGTCAGAACTGTCAGTTCACAGATAACAAAATTTTCATAAATAATAATTGAGTTAAGATGGCTGTGATGCCATTTTGATTGCTTCCTTTTGACTTTTTTGCGTAAATGTATTAAATTCTAGTTCAGTTAAACTTCATCATCATATATCTTGAATGAAAATTTTAATGTAGCTTATTTAAGTTTCAATTTGCTCAAGAAAACATGTTAAAATTTACTGTGATTACAATAAACAGTATATTTTTTACTCAATTAATTTTTTTAACAGTAGTAAGTATATTTTTTTCGTTTGTTCATTTACACATTTTACATTTGTTTTATTGAGACTAGTCAAAGATTTTTTTTTAAAAAAAAAAAGATTTCCATTTTCTTCAGAAAATGGTCTTCAATTTTTCATTTTATATAACAAACTGTTTACTTCTCCTTAAAGAGAAGCCGACACTACCTAATTATAGCCGATCACTCAGTAAACTCAGTTTAATATGTACGTAAAAAAAAATCAGCTTCACGCTGTTTCCCGCACACAGCAAGATAGGCAGGGGGAACCTAGTGCTTACACACTCCGTTCCCCACTTACTACCTAATTCTGGAGGCATTGCGTGTTGAGTGGCAGAACTCAACGCCGCCCTTTGCCTCGACACCAGAGCGAAGAAATGGAAATACAAACGTACATAAATATTTCACTTTCTCAAGTGGGGATCGAACCCAGAACCGTCGCGTTACAGTCACACCCTTGTGCCGCTGCGCCACGACGGCTTCAACGTATAAAAGTAGTATATAGATAAAACAACTTCTTTTCATCGCAGCCCAAAAAATCATTCAATTGTAACAAACTTTCTATACATTCCGTCTGTTGTTTCAAGATTTCTATAGATATTTTGTAACAGGCACAATATTTTTTTTTCGATTTCAACTTACAATGTTATAGCTGGCTGGAATATGCAACGGAATTTATTGAGGCGATACGCTACGAGTATATACGGCTAAGATTTTTTGGCCGAGCGGACGTTTAATAAATAGGCTTTTGTGATATATTCGTATACTGGCTGTGTAGCTGTAGCCAGCAAAACCTATTTATTTCTATAGAAGCGTGACGAGTTTTTGCTTTGAAATTTACAAGAGTATGACAAAAACAATCGTAGAAATAACGTAGGTACTCGTAAAGGTTTCGAGTTTTATTTAAAAAAAGGAAAATATTCGATTTTACATTGTAAATGTGAAAAGTGAAAAAATAAAATGGTACTACTAAATAATAAGCTTTACTTTTTAAAAAACCAATGCCAATTTCAATGGAATATATAAGATCTATATTTTCTTATATCTACTACTTACATAGATTATAGATATCGATCGATATCTATAATCTATGTAACGACATCAAGAAAATAAAAATTTATATTTACTGTTTATTAAGGTGACAGACGAACCTATAACTAGTGATAGTGCAAACTTAGCAGTAATCAGTTTTATGTGATAGTATATGTACATTGATAATAAGTGTGTTTATATATACCCTTACTTTCGTTTGGCCAAGTTAAGATGGCCAAGTTGAATGTCCTAAATAAGGCTTGTACCTACATTAAATAAGGCTTGTATGGAAACCCAATCCATAACCTCCTCGGTAGTTATATACACTAACTACTCTCCGACCGCCATAGTCCTGTATTATATTTTAAAACTCTTTTCACTGCACTCGATACAAGTCCACGTACAATAATCCTTTACAACGGCGACGGGACTCAAAGGCAAAATGTTGCTGACAAATTAATCTTTGTGATTTTTCTTGAACTACAGTATAAAATATTTTTGTGTTTTTCAACCATCGTGGTACAGTGGTACGTTGCGGGTTCTACTCCCATTTGGGGGAAATAATAATTATTATTTCTCTATTCTGGTAGCGGAACTCAATTTTGCTATCCAATTTGAATACGAGTGAAAGGTAAAGAACAGAATGGTTTAACACTAACTTTTCTCGGCTTAAACTGTTAAAGTGTGTTGCTGAAAGACACAATCAAAGAAACATCTTTATTAGAAGCGTAATAAATATGCTCACATGGGATTTGAACCAAATATATACAACATAATTCATTTTGTTAAGATATTTAGAGAAATATTTTGCAAAGAAAGTTTTAATTAAATCAGTGTACAATGCGCACTGATGCCAGAACTCTGGAATAGGCTCCAACTAAGCCAGGGCTTTCGAGATCACGTTCCGTGTAGTACAAGACCCGTTGACAATCTAAATCCTAGCTAGTAATTTTTAGTTCCTCATTTCTCATAGCTTGCCTTGAAATTAAGTGAGCGTTTCAATTTATGCGGCAAAATATAGTATTTATTCTGAATAGACTATATCCAAAAGTGAAGTAAGTACAGTTCGCGAGGCTCAAACCGAGCTTTACATTTGTGTGAGTTGTTATAAAAGTATAGCAAATTCTTTTTCTTTTTATTTTGTTTATTATTAGTAATGAACAAAAAGATCCAACAAAAAAAAATATTTATTCTACGCCGGGTATTGCATCCTCATAATTTTTACTCTCGTCTAATTGTTTGAGTTAATACTGAAACTTTATTTTATATCATCAAGAACAGCTTTGTGACCACGAGTGATTTTCTTGTTTATTGACTGCTAGGTCACATATAATTTTTTTTATTTTTTACAGTGATAGTGATATATCACTATCACTGTGATAAATGTGATGTAGTACTACTTCTTATTATAACGTCATCTTACACTTTTTATAAATCGAAAACAAAAATAAAATATTAAGAATTGAATATACGATCGGTATGCGAGGTGTAACGTTACACGCAAAGTTCAGTTTAGACCTGGCGAAATATAAAGACTTTTCATTATGATTTTGTGTCCAAAAATTTGTTACAACAAAAAATTATAACATGCAAATAAATAAGAACAAAAAATATTTGACATCACTAAAATACTTTATTTTGATTTTTTGGTACGTCTAACATAAGATTTTTCCTTGTGTTTACTTATAATATCAAAAAAAAGGTGGCAAAATTAAACATTTTAAAACAATTTCCTTATTTCAGAGTTGAACCTACACTTATCATCTAAACATTTAATTTGCAACTTAGCTATAATAGCATCTTACCACCCTATTTCCAACTAAATAAAGAAATATTACACGACATAGTCACGGCTTCCAAAAAAAATTATGACAGCAAATCTCGCAAATCCCATATTAATGTTGGGGATATCCAAAAAATGTCATAGTTGCCAAGGAAAAATCCCCCTTTCCGCTGACTCACGCGGGCAGAAAAGACAAATGGCGACGCGAAATTGATGACGAATAGTGCTCTCAATGACGAGGGTCAACAATATGCGATACCTCCATTTCTTATTGTCAGCTGACCTGTGTCTGTGGCGATGGTAGATTGCAGGGTAGTTTGTGCTAAATTAATACATCTTGAAGTTCTATTTTATACTCTATTGCTTAAATGGTAAGGTTTGAAGTGGAAAGGTTGTGGAACTCGAGGTTCAGGCTATTCATTTCCAAGGAAATTAAGGCTTAGACATGCTTTGAATTTTTCGGTGTACGACCTATACTGTGAAACATATATGGAGGTATATTCACAATATTGCTTCTCATCTACTATGAAGCGATCGTGATACAATCACTGTCCTCATATTCTCGTTTTATCCTCATTTCATTTTGTTAAATTTTGTCTATAGAAGTCCTCCTGGAGACATTGCCTAATGAGTTGCGAAACTCAACGCCGCGCTTTGCCTTCATACCAGAGCAAATAAATGAAAATATATATTAAAAAAAAATATCTCATTTCCTCGAGTGGGTATCGAATCCAGTCGCTTTTATAGTCACATACTATGCCCCTGAACCGCGACTTGCCTTACAATTATTTAATATGAAATAGTTCCATACTAAATAGTAATTCTGTTTGTTTTACTCAGAAATAAAAACACAACAGAGCATTATTTAGTTCTAGGCGATTAAGCTGTACTGGACTTAGAAAACCGTTTAAATTGCCAACTAGGTCGAGCAAAGCGACTTAAAGCGTTAGATAAAAAAGTGATTTCTTTTCAATTATTATGAAACTCTTGGCTTAAGTATAAAAATATGATACGAAATAGCCAAGATTAGGTTTTTAACCAACTTGTTTGAAATATAGTAATGTTATTTTTTTATAATGTAAAAAAACCTTTTCTTTTTTAAAATATTAGCTGTTTAATAGTCTAGTATTTACTTACAATATTTTTTTTCTAGATTACAAGTAAGTGATATAGTAAAATAGTTTGTCAAGATACAAGTGCTCTGTCTTAAAGCTGTCTAATCTCTTGTAGACAACCTAACATCATGCTCATGTAATACAGCCTTTGTTTGACTGTAAACGTGACGGCAGTGGGTTCGATTCCCATTCTGGTAACAAGACAAAAAATGGCTTTGCATTTCACTCAATGTCTGCAAAAGTAAGCAGAAGTTAAGGAATGGCTACCACAATTTTATCTCTTGACGGACATAAATAAAGGAAAATTCTAAAAGTATTTCACAATATAAAGCGAAAATAAAAGTTAAAAGTTACTAAGTCTTAATGTTTGTATAATATAATTATTTTTCAATCGCATTAAGGTTAGAAGAGGCTAAGGAGGGACACGCAACCTCATTACAAAGCAATCTTCTACCGGTATTACGGGCGCGGACAAATAGCGTCGTTTGTTGCCACAGATTGGATATACTGACATTAGGCTAAGTGACCTAAGGGACTAGACTTTAATTTTTTTTTTTTTTTCAGCTTCATGGTAGGAAGAGGAAGAGTAGTTTTAAGGCACTCGGTTCTCTACTTTTAACTCAATTTCGAGACATTGAATGTTTATTTTGTTACTACGACAAGGTAAAAGAAAGTAATTCATTACATTTGGGACAAGAAAGTAAGTAAATTGTGAATTTTGCATATTTCTTCTAAAATATTTAATATTTTCTTCTTCGCTCTGGTAACAAGGGAAAGCCTGGTATTGAACTCCTCTACTCAACATGCAATGACAATGACACCAGATTTCGGCAGAAAGGGGGGAACAGAGATGTATGATCTTTTCGACAATACTTTGAAATACTTAAGGCATAAGCGAATTAGAAATTAATATTTTTCCTACTCCTTGGCGCTCCGTTCTCTCTGCCCACCATAATTGAGAAAAGGTGTGAAACTAAAATAATTAGCCAAGTGTGAAGTCACAAAAATTGTATGACAGGTCAATTAATAGTTACTATAAAAATATGCTTTCGAAAGTGATTTTTTTTGCAAAAAAAAATGAAAAAAAAAAAGAATTTAGCATTACTATAAGTTAAATATAACCCAATGGAGAAAATAGTTGTTTTTTTTTTTTTTAATATATTATTATGAGGCACACTGACAAAAGAGATTGCGCTAGAAAAACTAAGAATACTGGCACGCTCGAAACGCCATATTTCGAGAAATCAATCAATCAAAACTAAGAACTTAGAATAATTAAAAGTTACACAAAAAGTTTGCTACAAAAAAACTAGGGAACTCTAACCACCTTTTTACACATTAAATGGTCTCAAGCACTAGATGATATCGTACTTAGTGAAGTGAGTGAACGGTAGAAAAATTATTTCCACTGAATAGTTTTCAAAGGGGAGGGAAAAAACCTTTCATTTTTTTATCATTCACAAGTAAAGGGTCCTCGCGTCTTCGATAGTACCCTCGTACATATAAATGGTCGATATGAAATGTTCGTTCATGAGCGATTTATTTTCAATAGACACTTTATGCACACTTTTTATGCTGGAAAATGTATGTTGGCTATTTATATATGACGAAGCTGAGAAATTTAGGTGCAACGGTTGTGGATTCGCTCGTAAGATCAAACGCGGTGTTAAGTTACGCCACCACAAAATGTAAAGCTTAATAGAGGACAGAGTCTTGGCATCAGATTTCTATCTGCTTATTCTTCTATAGAAATTAAAGTTTTAATAAAAAGCAGCAGGTACAATGTAACCAAAAATGAAAGCGTCTTGCCTTACGAAATAAGATTAAATTTGTCTGTCGCGTTTTACATATTCTTATTCAAAGGAATGTAACAGTGGAATAAGATACAATGAAGCTTCAGGCAGTAAAATCTTTTATGTTTTGAATTGTATCACCTAGATGTAGAATATCAGTATCAAATCTATCATTATAATTATGAATTTTCAGCTTTTGTATCTTCATTCTGTATCCAGCACATAGCTGGGTAGGCATAGGAAACCTGGGAACCTAGTGTTATTCTACACCGGTCCCATTAAGACTATTTCTTTCCCCACTTAAACAATTCATGCTTCATAAGGCGAATAACGATTTACGAAGTAAGAAATATTTTTTGAGAGGTTTTTTCATTTACAAAGTATCTAATGTCTTCAAGGACAATTATGTATTTTTATTTAAGCAGTATGGCTTGAATTCCGCGACTCACGCGAATTTTTTTAAAAAATTGAGCGGTGCATAGAGTTAATACTAGGTTCCCTATTCCTGTCCTGCCATGCAGGATACATTGTGATCCTATTATAAATAAAAAAACACTTACAAACACTTTTTCATAATACACTCCTATGTACGTTCAAAGTGGCCTATTGTTACCTGAGATATTTACGTTGCGGTGCATTCTCTCTGCACCAGCACAGAGACAAACCAGGTCACGGTCAAAGTAGCTGCAAATTTCTGACGAGCTCTTTTTTAAGTCTTTTTGCCGTCTAGTTTAGGTTTTTACAAGTTCCAAGGTGTTTTTCGTAAAGTGGATTTGTAATAGAGCTTTTTTTGAAAGGATGGTAATAGCAGGTTCCATTTTAGAATCTGACCCCTTTTAGGGTACAAATTCAGATTTTGGGGTCAATCTAAACACTTATTTATTATCATAATAAGTGGTTCTTTTTACTCTTCACGCTGTATCCGGCACATAAAAGGGTAGACAAAGGGATCCCGGAAACGTAATTTCAAGACAGTCAGTTTACGCAGAATTCTCGGTGCATTGCACGTTGAGAGGCGGAATTCAACGCCGCTCTTTACCTCTTTACTAGAGCGAAGAAATAAAAATATTAAATATTCTCTCGAGTGGGAATCGAACTCACAACTACCCTTCTATGCGATAAAATGCGCGCACCTGCTCTTTATACAGCTATTACACTAATTAGCCACTTGTAACATAAAATTGGTGTGATAAAGCCACTTTTCTTAGCTGAAAGTTGAAAAAGCTACTATTAGTATAGAAGTTCACATGAAAAAGTTCGAAAATGTTGTGCCGCAAATGAAAGTAGAAGTCAACATACGAGTAAATGCAACAAAATAAACGTTTTTCTAAAGTTTTTGTTACAAATTACATTGGGTGGAGCTTTGTCGTTTTAATTTGAGAGAAACTAGTGCTTTTTAGAGAGGAAAATTTTTATTAAGTGTACGGGTAGCTTTATTATGTAGTTTCTTTCTTGATAATGATTATTTAAAAATAATCTATTTAGAGGTTTTTTGAAAAAAAATAATATAAAAGCCATATGAAAGAATTCCCGTACCGGGAATCGAACCCGAGCCTCCTGGGTGAAAGCCAGGTATCCTAGCCACTAGACCATACGGGATGTGTTGTAACTGTATGAATACTGTAATTTATATGATAAACCTAAGATAAAGTAAATCAGAGCTTAGCTAAGATTTATTAGGTTTTCTTCAAATATTTAATATATTTTCATTTCCTCGTTCTGGTAGCGAGAGAAAGGGCGGTGTTAGGTTCCGTCATTCAACGCGCATTGTCTCGGAAATTTGGCCTAAGTGTCTTAACATTAGGTTCCCTCTGCCTATGGTGCTGTGTGCGGGAAACAGCGTGAAACTGATTAAATATTTTTTTAATATGCCAGACCATATTTTCATTTACCAATAATATATGTAGACATAGTATACACGTAATTTCTGTTCTTTATTAAGTGTTACATCAGAAACCCGAATGCCTACACAAAATAGGTCGGCCGTTCGGACGTGGGAGGTTGTAATATACAGATATTACTTACTATTTTCTCACGTTACAGAAATATATTGACATTATTGTGAAGCTTAGTTTATTCCTTTTTTTATAAGTTCACGTAATTTTCCGCCATTAGGAGGGTGGGCAGAGGGAACTTTGGAACCTATCTACCTGTTAAGATACTCCATTCCAATTAAGACGCTTCCGTTCCCCATTTTCTCTCAATGAAACTTAACGTCACACAAGGTAAACCTTGTTACCAGAGCGAGGAAATGAAAATATGAATATAATTTCAGTTCCTCTGGAGGGAATCGAATCCACAACCTGTCGCATTTATAGTCACACGCGCTACGACTGAGCTAAATCCTTCCGATTAATCTTTCACAGAAACATTCTTATCAATGGAGTAAAATTTATTGCTTTTATATTTACCTATTTTAACACTTAACTAAACATTGGTCAAAGTAGTTAAAATGTTCACATTAGAAATATTAGAAAACTAAGGGTGCTGCAAATACATATTACAATACAAGCACACATCAGTGAACGAAATAAATTAGCTTTCAGTTAAAGCGGGCGAAGTCGCGAGCGGGTCGCTAGCACTATATATAATAATAACATAAATATTACTAGTATCAATGCCTAATAAGGTTGATGATGAGAAAAATAACAGTAGTAAGTTTGTAGCAATACTTGAACAATAATAAATACAATAGGCTATTGTGTTCTACCTAATAATATCATAATGTTATAGATAAGTATATATAATGCTCATTCTCTATATGCTTAGGTCTAAACGATTTTAAATGACGCTGGCCCCATACATGCACCTGATATTTTGTGAATATTTCACGAATATTACACATTATTACGAATGAAATAGCCTACTTTTGAAACAGAGTCGACGTGATCCTTCAATAAATTTGATAAATTAAATATTAGTTAAGACTAAACAAGAAAATTTTTGTAAATCATAGAGCACAGTAAGCAGAGGGAACCCAGTAATTTGATGATAAGACATTCCGTTACCATCAATTGGTCTCGCAACGCCTTGAGAATATGGCGAATGAGCTAGAAAATTAAAATATTAAAGATTCCAACTTGAATTATTTCGAACCCACTATCAACGGATTCGGTAATTCAAATAGATATTTCAAGTATATTATAAAAAAAAAAACAAATTATCCCTAACTTAAAATATTTTTAAGCCCTCTGAATATCGATCGCTGAAGGAATCAACGTAATTAATAAAAAAGTTGGCTACAAGTCAGTGGCCGTGACATTATTACTAGCATTCTTATAATAGCAGCCAAAAATACTTGGCGGAATACAAGAAAGAGAACAGTTATGTAATACGTACGAAATCTATAGATACTAATAAATCTATAGATACTACATACTCGTATATATTTTCAAGCAGTTGTTGATTCGATTCCCAGTAATAAATTATGTTCATTGTATCGCTCTGGTTACAATACAAACGAGTGAGTCAACACTCAACATAAAAATGGAAAATCTCGAAAATTGGACAGAAAGAGGGGAATGGAGTATCTCAACCCTAGGTCACCTATCCTGAATATATGCAATGGAGCATGAACCTATGAAAAAATATACCCCTTGGGTATCCCTAAGATTCTATGCACTTTCTGCCCCACTGTACTTGATACATGCGGAAATAAAGCATGAAGAAAAAAATAAATCTCATTTTACGGAATAACGATATTCTTTATCAATCGTCTCTACATATATACATATGTATATGGTTAAACACAGAAGGTAAACCTTTTATAGAGCACATTTGCTGCTGCTAGCGACATTTTCATCAAAGAAAATAAATCTCTATAGTATGAATATTGCGGTATTGTAAAAACGAGGTTGCCGAGGGAACACTTACGGTAACGCGTGTGCTTCGTTTTTAATGTTTTCTTTTCACTCAGCCGGTAAATAAACGCTAGGGTTATACTCTAGTTGTTGGATGGAATGGGTTATTTCCTGGTGTAGTTTTAAGTAATGCAAGAAATTAAGTCTATATTTCTATATAAATTTCAATTAATAGATTTTTATAATTGACTTCCAAAAAATGAGATTGTTAATTGGACGTGTAAGTATGGTATAGTTGGAATTAGATAATATTAGAGTTATTTTAATTAAGGCAGGCAGAGGGAAGCTGGGAACATGTCAAGATACTCGGTCCCTGCTAATACTATTAGAGTCGGTGACAGCATGGATTTTATTTTTTTATTTAGTTTTTGTTCAATGTATCTGTCATCTCTTCATTATTTTACGTAAAAGTTAAAATTCACAAGAGTCAGCTATCAACAAATTAATTACACCAACCTACCGCAAATAGACCAGCTATAGGTACCTACCTCTTTCCGTTCCATAGTACAAAACAAAGCTACCTCGTTTCACATTACAGGTGGAATAAATCAACGGTTTAGCCAAATTAGTTACCAACTCAAACATTTGCTGTGGAGACTGGAAATGAATAGCGCTGGCTGTTGGAAATTACGAACGAATGAATTTCGGGACTTTTTTTGGCTTTCACGCTATTTACGTAAACTTTCATTTACGTATAAACCAGGATAAGTGGAGAGAAATTAGTGCTAAGTCACTCCATTTACCTTCCGCCCAATTTTCGGAGAATTGCGTTAAATAGCGGATCCATATAATCACAAATATGGATATTGAACTACGTGTACTTATCTATCTAGCAAACGATTTAGCTTCATAAACGTGTGAAGTTAAATCTTCAATTCTCTAGGAAAAAGGTTCCTGTAGAGAAGGCGTCTTGAATACCAGACATAGCAAGGTAGGTAAGAGGGAACATGGGAACCTGATGTTTAGATATCTCCATTTGGGTAAATATTCAGATATATACAGCAATAAAATCTGTACTAGATTTATTTTCAACATATAGAACGGGATTTAATAAGAAAAGATAAAAATCCTGTTTTAAATCGGTCCAATGATGCAATCGCTTTACCATAGCGTACGGACGGGTTGTATGAGGTGGAACATTCGAGAATTCAAACGCTGGTTCCCTGCAATATGTAACTTGTATGCGGTGAACGTGACAGTCTTTTAGATAAGAACAAATATGACCCGATATTTGAGTGTGAATAACTTTAAATTTCTATGTCTACTTTGAAATATTTGGTATGGGAGGCCAGTCGTGGCGCAGGGGTACAAGGTCCTCTTAATGGGAACGGAGTATCTTGACACTAGGTTCCCAGGTTACCTCTGCCTCTCTAAGGGAAATCTCTAATGTACGGGATAAAGCATGTAGCTTTAAAAATATTTAGTTGAATGGGATGGTTGTGGATTGAATACTACCTCATTTTTTTCGGTTTTTCGCTCTGAAAAAAGAAAATAGGTCTTTTAAATTTCAAACTGTATTTCATACAAAGGAGATTAGGCGAAGGCGGTAGTGTTAAGACACTACTCATTAATACACTATCTTTAGCCACTTTCCGCCGAATTTTCGGGGCAGTGCTATCGAACCCGCAACCGTCGCGCTTACAATACGTAAATAATATAAACTAACTAATATATTACATAAAATTATTTTGTCTTAGCTCAAAGACTCTAACTTAATAATATTCATCCCATGAATTATACATACATATGTTACTCGCCACTTAACGATCGTTAGGTGTTTCCCATAGCCATTAAGAACCCCATCTTCCATACAACATCAACTTAACAGTCCTTCATGGCTAAAGATACCCATAATTAATGTATGAATGCTTGCACAAATACATTTAATAAACGTTATAATTTGTTGAATTTTAACGTCTGAGATTTAGCTATACTTTTTTTAGAAAATGTATATAAATATTTCAAAATAGCGGGATTCGAATCCGCGCCTTAAATAACAAAAATAAGTTATAACAAGCGTATAAGAATGTTAGCATACGTTGATGAGAACGTATAGCTTAGAAGTCAGAGCACTTGAAAAAGGTTTTTCAAGGGGCGCGGCTTCAAATTCCGCTTTCATAATGCTAAAAAAGCATGAGGTTTTTTTGTATTTACGAAATTTAAGAAGAATATTATTCAATAATAATATTTTTCTCAAGGACTTTATGGTGCAGGCGGAAACTAAAACTAAATATATATAGTTATTTTTATTTAGCTATTATTTCTTCTTAAATGGACTATACATATACCAATGGAAATCGTATCTGAGTAGAATTACATAGGTCCTAGAGACTTTCGTACTTTCATTTATTAAGAGATAACTTTATTTAATTACAAGCAATTTTAATCAAACTTTCAAAGTTTATAACTACAGCCGTCGTTGTGACGAGTGAGTCGAAATGTTATATAAAAGTTCCTACACAGGTACAAGAGGCTATATTTGTACGTTTGGAATTAAACTTTTAATTAATTTTCACGACAATGTAATTACATATATTTAGCTTACTTATAAATGTACAAAAAAAAAGGTTTGTAATTATTGTTTTGCATCATTTAATTTCAGATTTCAGTAATTTAATAAAATAATTGTCAAAATTAATAAATTTAATTCAGTTTAGTTTTAAATATAAGGCACTTCTGCAATTTTAAGTTGTATGGAAAACACAGAAGGAAATTGATCGATAAAAAAGAATTACTAATTTTATATATGTACCTATATATGTATTTTTTTAAGTATCCCATGTTTTTTACGGTAAACGAGCGTGCGGGCGATGGTAAGTGATCACCGCCCACGACTCCGTGTAACACCAGAGGAGCTGCAGGTGCGTTGCCGGTCTTTGACGTGAAGATAGACCGTTTTCTAATATCTCAAGGAATATGTTTATTATATTAGTATTAGGTAAGTTAAAGTCAATATTAGTGTTTATAATAATAGTACAATAGTTTCTTTTAACATTTCTCACATGCTTTTCTGAGATCTCTTTAAGTTAGTGTTTTTGAAGAGCTTTTAGTAGCAAGAGATAGAAAAAACCTTAATAATAATACCTCTAAAGTATATTCGGTAAATACCTCATATTTCACATATGAACATGGTACATACGTAACATAGACGTTTCCAAGTTGTAATAGTTAAAATCAACGGTTCGAGCAAATTAGTTATGAAGTCAAACATTTGCTTTAGTACCGACGTCGGTGGAAACGAATAATGGCTGTTCTGTCACATAATGCTATTTAAAATCATGATATGCTGTGAAAATTGTACTGAACAGCATACAGGGGGAAAACGAATAATGAAGTTGTTTTTGGTTGGTTTTTGAGGAGTAGAGGCCGAATGGTGAATATATAACAGGAAAGATTGAGGGATCCCAGTGCACAGATATTCCGTCCACCACGCACACTTATCGTGTTGGGTGGCGGAACACAACGCCGCGATTAGTTAGCCAGATAAAAATAGTTTTAAATTAAATAATTAAATAGCTAAACAAACTAATAAATTGATACACAATCTTGGTATATCCACGTACAATATATTCACATATTTATAGAACTCTGTTAATTAGTACTGAAATAACAAACGTTAGTTTATAAGTTTTTTTGAATTTATCTTCTGAACGACAATATATACCATCTTATAAATCACAAGTAGGTAGTTGATTAATATAGTTTATAGCTATAATATATTGTACTACAGATAGGGATGCAAGGGGGTCATAATACCTAAGTGCCCTCAAACAGTCAACCTCACCTGCCCGTGGTGCATCCTGCTGATCTACGAACGAGGCTCTGACGACCGAACGGTGGCGGTATAACCATCCAATCAGCCAGGCTTCAAATTAGGCTGGTGACGGGCAGCAGCGTCACCAGTGCAAGGGGGCCCGACCCTGCGCTCGCCAACACGCCCTTGCCTAGCGTGGCGAGTATGGGCAACACTTCCCATGTCAGCACACCGAAAGAAACGGCCCTCAGTTCCCGGTGGCCCTGCTATTCCCGACCATCGTGGTGACGGTCGTGGTCACGGCGGGGCAGAGGGTGCGAAGAATCTCCGGGTAGGATCCGGTCACCACACATACCACCAACTACATTTGGCTACATATAATGTTCGTTCGTTGAAGGAAGATGTCTATCTAGCTGAGCTCGAGTCGGAGTTAGGACACATAAACTGGCACATTCTAGGGCTGTCAGAAGTCCGAAGACAGGGAGAGGACACGATAACCCTGAAATCGGGCCACCTACTCTACCATCGAGAGGGCGATAAGACGTCACAAGGCGGAGTTGGCATATTGGTTAACAAAGTTCTCTCTGGCAATGTGATGGAAGTCAGCAGTGTGTCCACTCGGGTAGCATACCTCATACTCAAATTAACTAGGAGGTATTCTCTGAAAGTGATTCAGGTTTATGCTCCCACGTCGACACACTCTGACGACGAGGTCGAGGCCGTCTATGACGACATAACAAGGGCCTTACACGACACCACCAAGACCCACTTCACTGTTGTTATGGGGGACTTCAATGCCAAAGTAGGAGCACAAGAACGCGGTGAATCGGTTATTGGATCGCACGGTATTGGTAGCAGAAACCGTAGGGGCCAAATGCTAGTTAACTTTCTCGAATCCCAGAGGCTCTCTCTGATGAATTCTTTCTTCCAGAAAAAGCCTCAGAGGAAGTGGACATGGCGAAGCCCAGATAATGTGACTAAAAATGAGATCGACTTTATCATGACGAATAGGAGGTATATATTCAAAGACGTCTCAGTGATCAACAGGTTTAATACCGGAAGTGATCACCGACTTGTACGAGGGACTTTGAATATAAACTTCCGACTCGAAAGAAATCGTCTGATAAAGTCTACGCTCCGACCGTCACAACGCTGCTAAATCCGATGAGTTCCAGCTGGAACTCCAAAACCGATTCCAATTGCTGGAAACTACGGAGGATGTTGACCAATGTGCCAATCAGTTTGCGAAGGTCATCCGAGAAGTGGGAGAGTCATCCTTTTGTCAACAAAGTCAGAGGAGTAAATCATCTAAGTTCTCGGCCGAAACAGTGGATCTGATGAGACAGAGACGGGAGACGTCTACGGATTCGCCAAATTTCCGCCTTCTCAATAAGCGTGTAAAAAATCATATACGATTCGACCTCCGCCAAAGCAATCTAAGAGCAATCGAAGATGCTATAGAACGAAATAAAGGCTCGAAAGTATTCGCTAAACAATTGGGAAGGAGTCATTTGGCGAAGCTGACGACATCTGATGGTCGAGTCATTACATCCAAACCAGATCTACTCCTAGAAGCCGAAACTTTTTATGGAGGACTGTACTCCTCTCATGCACCTAAACCCACCATTGAAAACGCGAATGACAAACGTGCCAAGCTGACCCGTCACTTCACGAACGAGCTACCGGACATAGAGATTGCCGAAATTGGGATGGCTCTTGAGCAGCTCAAAAACAACAAGGCACCTGGGGAAGACGGTATTACCACGGAACTCTTAAGAGCTGGTGGGCGTATTGTCTTGGAGGAGCTCCAAAAGATATTTAATACCGTCTTAAACAAGGGCACAACGCCAGAAGCATGGTCTAGAAGTGTGGTCATATTGTTCTTCAAAAAAGGAGATAAAACGCGCCTCAAGAACTACAGACCGATAGCACTTCTAAGCCATGTCTATAAGCTTTTCTCAAGAGTCATATCAAACCGGCTTGCCCGAAGATTTGACGATTTCCAACCTCCTGAACAGGCCGGGTTTCGAAAAGGCTACAGTACCGTAGACCACATCCACACACTAAGACAGGTTATACAAAAGACCGAGGAATATAATCGCCCTCTGTGTCTCGCATTTGTGGACTACGAAAAAGCCTTCGACTCCATCGAAACCTGGGCTGTTCTCGATTCTCTGCAGCGATGTCAAGTCGATTGGCGGTATATCGAGGTGCTGAAATGTATATATACATCCGCTTCGATGACTGTCCAAATTCAGGATGTCCAGACAAGACCAATCCCTCTGAAGCGCGGAGTAAGACAGGGAGATGTAATATCTCCGAAACTGTTTACTAACGCTTTAGAGGATGTCTTCAAAACACTGGACTGGAGTGGGCAGGGTATTAATATCAACGGAGAATACATTTCACACCTTCGATTTGCTGACGACATAGTTGTAATGGCCGAATCGCTGCATGAGTTAACGGAGATGCTGCAAAGCCTGAGTGTTTCTTCCAGACGGGTGGGTCTGGGAATGAACTTGGATAAGACTAAGGTCATGTTCAATTCATTTGCAGATCCAAGGCCAGTTATCGTCGATAATGTTAGCATCGAAGTTGTCCAGGAATACGTCTACCTAGGCCAAACTATACAACTTGGTAGGAACAACTTCGACAAAGAGGCTGACAGAAGAATACGTTTGGGCTGGGCAGTGTACGGAAAACTTCGCCAAATCTTCGACTCGCCACTACCTCAATGCCTGAAATCTCGGGCATTCGACCAGTGCATTCTTCCGGTCATGACGTACGGGGCGGAGACATGGACTCTAACGAAAGGCCTCGTCCACAAATTTCAAGTCGCTCAGCGCGCCATGGAGCGGGCTATGCTCGGTGTATCTCTTAAGGATAGAATCCGAAACGAGGAAATCCGGAGGAGAACCAGGGTTACCGACATAGCCCAAAGAATTGGCAAGCTGAAGTGGCAATGGGCGGGGCATATCTGTCGTAGAGCCGACGGCCGCTGGGGCAGACGTGTCGTAGAGTGGAGACCCCGTACAAAACGACCGGTGGGACGACCCCCTGCCAGATGGGCTGACGATATGAAGAGATTGGCGGGAAGCGGATGGGTCCGAAAAGCTGAAGATCGAGTGTGGTGGCGAGAATTGGGGAAGGCCTATGTCCAACAGTGGACAATAGATGGCTGTTGATGATGATGATGACAGATAGCCATTATAATTAAGCTTCTGATTGTAAAGGCGGGTGTGGATTCGATTCTCACGCGAGGGAATTCATAATTTTCTTTTCCTTTCTCTGGTGACAAGACAAAGCGCAGTATGAAGTTTCGCTTCGTAAACGTAATGTCTCTAAAATTGTTAGAAGGTGCGAAACAGAGTGATTTAACTCTCTGTTAAATAATCAGCTTCACGCTGTATCCCGCCTGTATAAATTTACTTTCAGTACTACACATTTATCTGGGAATGCATAGGGAACCTTTTGTCAAGAAACTCTCTCTATTTAAGACTCTCTTTATAAGATTTTTTAATAAAAAGAATATAAAAAAGTATTAAGTCTAAGTTAAATCAAAAGATATATGAAAAACTATTCCAAGGCACTTATAATCTCGTAAGCATGATTGCCATATATAGTAAATCAGCATTCGAGTAAGTTATGCGTGATTCCTGAAGCAATAGACTGGTCAATCGTTTGGAAGAAAAGATTTATCTCTTGGAGATGCTGTGTACTGACCGTAGGGAAATATAACAGGATAGGCAGACGGATCTTATTGTCAAGAAACTCCGCTTCCATTAAGACGCTTTCGTTCCGTGTTGAGTGGTGGGACGAGCTTTGTCTTTACTAGAACGAGGAAAAGAAAAGTGGGAAGCGAACCCACGACCTAGCGCCTTCACACGCACGCTTGCCCCCTACGCCGCGTCGTGGCGCAGCACTATGGGACGCTTCCTATAAAAGCGTGCCGAAAATGGTCGAAACAAAAGTCGTAATTTCAAAGTTCTGTTGATTGTTCTATATACTAGAATAGAATATCTTATCAATACAACAAGATTTTTATTTTTGATAGCAGTTTAAAGTATCCAAAATGACCTTCAAACAATACACTTCCATATTTCTCTATTTTCCATACTGCATATAGCGATATTTAAGCGTTAGTTTCTTAATAAATTTCTATAGTAACTATATTTATGTTATACATTTTTATAAAGCCCATTGTTTCTTCTTTAAGAAAATATAATTAGTGTATAATAAAAACCTATATTTAAAAAGATATCTTAAAATTTTTAGAAGTATTATATTTTAACATTTTCATATTTTCAATTGGAGTTTTCACTGTTGCCGCTGGCTGCCGCTGCCGAGAAAACTATATTTATGTATACTACAACTATTTAAGAATTAGGGGAAAGAATAAAATTTTGAAAAAAAACCAAAATGTAGTAAAATATAAATTTTTGATATTTCATGAATACTGCTTATATTTTAAATAATTGGCGTCCTATTTAGTTCTTTTTTGTTCTATAAGTAGAAAAAAACTATTAGAATGATTATTTTAACATGAAAAATAATAATATGTCTATTTTTGAAAGAGCATATTTGTTTTGAAATTGAGATTTTTTGTGGTCATTCCAACCATGAACATGATAAAATTATAATTTTTTTATGTGAATAAACAATATTATGTGAATACAAAATAAAATATTTAATTAATTTGATGTAGTTTTGCACAAAACTCTTTTCTGGACTAGTATAAAAAGACCAATTATAACTAGTTGCTTTCATTAGAGTAATCGGACTTTTCCGCATTGTTTCTAATACTGTTAACTTATTAAAAGATATACATATATTTTGTGCAACATGAGTGAATTCGCTTGCAGTAGACGTAACTTATGCACTTTTATAATTGAAGGGAGAAATACTTCTGAAATAGAAAACTTTTAAAAGAAGAACTTCAATTTGTCGTCATCAGACGTACAAACTATAATGAACAACATTCAAAAATGTTTTTTATATAATTCTTCAAGCTATGTCATCAGGACTTGCTGTGAATGTCGAAAAATTCGATCAATATACACTTAATACAGCGCAATTGTATGTTAACAAATGTAACAAGTATTACATGCCTTCTTCGGTGCATAAAATTCTTATACATGGAGCTCAAATTATACAGTACTATGCAATTCTTCCTATTGGGCAACTTTCTGAAGACGCTCAGGAAGCAAGACATAAGGATTACAAAAGTATCTAACGAACTGTTTGACGAAACTAGAGAACTTCTGCAAGTCACTGAATAAATTCCTTGTTTACGTCACTATTTTTATTAAAATTATTTTTATATTACATATGATACATCAGTTTTTTGTTTAACAACCTAGATTTAGTATACTTAAGTTACTTTTAATGATTTAAAAATAATATTAATTTTTAAACATTTGATTTTAAACAACTTTGATTTTTTTTTATTAAATAACTCATTTTTTTTTTTTTTTTTTTCCCTAGCCTACATCATCCCATTGTTGGGCAAAGGCCTCTCTCCACTTCTTCCATTCCGGTCTATTTAGTGCTATTGAGCACCAGTCAGGCCTATAATGGTCCAGCTCGTCCCGCCATCTCCGTTTTGGTCTGCCAATTCTCCTTTTAGAGCTTGGAATCCATCTGGTAGATGATTTCGCCCAAGACTCTTCCGGCATGCGGCAGACGTGTCCGGCCCAGTCCCACTTCAACATAGCGGCCCTCATGCCCACGTCAGCGATTAAAAAAAAACTCATGACTTTTATTAATATCTATTTTATGTCATTGATAGCAAATATATTCAAGTATATATATGCAAAATTTTAACACTTTACGATGAAAACTGAATGAGTTACGGATTTTTGACACGAAGCGCATCATTCCGTCCCACTGTGCGCAGGGGAACAAAGGTGTGACGGCAACACGACGGTTGTAGGTTCCATTCCCACTCAAGGGAATGAATTATTATTTATTTATATTTTTATTTTTTCACAACTATGTTTATACTATTATAGGTTCCCTCTGCCTACCCTGCTGTATGCGGAATATAGAGTGAAGCTGATTTTTTTACATAGTTTTCTATACTAAATCCGCATTACGATCTAAATATATTTTTTTATGAAAGGTCCATAAGAATTTACCTTTCCCAGGAGCACGATGGATATAAAAAGAGATGTTGGATTAAAATAAATTCATATTTACAGCCGCGTATTAATTTATCGCCGAATGAATTTGCGGTTTATTTCGTGGCGTAAATGAAATTACAAGGATTTCAGGTGAAATATTAATATTTCAATATGCTTATATATTATACATATATAGGTATGTATATTGAGGCAAAGTGTGTGATTGTAAACGCCACTGGTTGTGGGTTCGATCCCCACTCGCACATCTTACTACATTCATTGGATTCCATCACACAACTCCTAATCCCATCACAAAATGACAAATTCGTATTTAAAATATAAAGAAAAATATAAGCCAGCAAAAGCTAAAATTAAAAAGCGTATCTGCATTTGTCACATTGTAAAATATCTGTTAATAAAAGTGAAACGAAACTCATTTTTCGTCCCTTGTGTGTGTGCGACCGTCGTCTCCTCCTCCACACTCCCGCCGTAGTGGACACCATTAGTCTCCGTCAGGACAATGGTGTCAACTTATATCGAAATCTATAGCTGACGAGTGAAATTTTTCACGCTGATATTTTACACTGTATTTCTTATTTTATTTTTATCTACTGGAATTGAGGCTGTTATGGAGCAGTGTAGCGTTTGATTGTAAAAGCGAGGGTTGTGGGTTCATTTCGGAGGTTTTTGGAATCTCCAAGTGCGAATTGAACCTTACTGCTTATTTTTTTGCTCTAGGAGGATAGAAGGAACAACATTAGTTGTTCGAGATAGCAAAGCAAAAGATCGAAATTGAGTTCCGCCAGTCAACATGCTATGCCTCGAAAAAATCGCTGGAAAGAGGGTAACGGAGTGTCTTAACACTGTTCCCTCTGACCTACCCTAAAAAAATGTTATACGTTATGCACAACGATAGCGTGGGTTGAAAATAAAGAAAAAACCGTTTTCAATACGTAATTACACGATTTTACGATCAAAGTATAACAGACTAGCGGACCCGGACGCGGCTACGCCTGCTTGAAATATAAGAATATAATTTCTATAGAAATATACTATTATATTTATTTTCATAAGGATGAATATCAAAATGACGCGGTAACGAACGCGGTCGCGTAGCGACGACGGTTGTTATTAACATGGCAGAATAAATTGCATGTCAAATTAGAAAGTATTTTAATTTATTAGTATATATGTGTAATGTAATATTATATAGCCTATAGCACTTCTGAAGAATGCAGCTTTCATACAAAACAAAAACAAAGTAAATCGATCCAGTAGATCCAGAGATCTTAGCGTTCAAACAAACAAACAAACTCTTCCGCTTTATTATATTAGTATAGATTATGATAGGTCCTTATTTCCTGATGTAAATTAATATTTAATTAATTAATAAAGAAAATTCAGTCCCTTAACAGAATTCAAACGAGGCAACGAAATTGAGTGAATTATATAAATATTGTTTGTTCAGTCAATTAATCGCTTTTCCGTGACTCGCAATTTGGCTTATTCGAATAAATAACGTGTTAATTTTTAATAATCTGTTGAAATAGGTTTCGAGAGACAAGAATTAATTGGGCAAAACGATCGGTATGGTTAGTTTATAAAGAACTTTGTAAATTATTTTGAGGTGCGGTAGTGGAAAATCTGTTTTAGGTTCGATTCCTGCTCATAAAAATAATTTATTTTCATCTCAATTTCATAAAAAGTTGGGAAACATTAAATTTTAAAATTGTTTTTTAAGTGTTAATCACAATTATGTTAAGAAAAGCAAAATATTTAAAAACGTATAAAATTTTCATGTTGTAGCGCATTTGGACACCATATTGGACACCATGATTTTATTTATTTTCAAAACCTAACTTTGGTTGACAAAGCGCGGCGTTAAGTTTCGCCATTAAATAGGCAATGTCTTGAGAGTTGGACGGAAAGTGGAAGTCAAGCTAGATTAAGTTGAGAGGTCTTATTTACCCACGTTCAAATTCTACCGAATAATTACTATTATAATTTTTTAAATTACTATCTCTGTAGACAGATTTTTATTTTTCATACACACTTTAAATTTTGACATTTTGAAAAAAATCGTCTAAAATATAACGATTAGAGTCCGTAAATTCCTACTAAATTGACAATTTAACTCATATTAACCTAATTTTTTGAAAAACAATGACAAAATTGCAAAACTTTGAACAAGCACTCATATCGTACGCACTTATAGTGGGTAGGTCCAAATACGTAATACAATAGGCCTATCGACACACAATGACCGGACACTCACTCGCCTCTCCACCGTCGATAGAATATCTACCACTGGATGACATGTTTATACCAACACGAGGGTAGAGAATTGGAGAATGCTTGGACAAATTCTATATAATTATTTTTGTACCTACATTTTTAATACTGGTTTTTCTTAGTTTTAAATTATGTATTTGAAAAGTTGGAATCTTTTATTATCCGAATTTATTGAACTGGGTTTTTATATTAATTTGAGTAGTTATATTCCAATCCACTTTTTTAACTATTGCGTGTTATAAATGTTTTAATATATTTTTTAAAAAGAATCGATTTCTATTATATACTTTTTAAGCAAAAACTAAACTGTAGATAATAATGTTTTAATTACAGTCAATCTGAGTAATTTCCGATTTCTAACAATATGTATTTTATTTTCCCAAGTGGGAATCGAACCCACAACCAGTCGGACTTACAACTAAATATAGTTGACAATAATTAATTCTTTATAAGAAGCATAAGAGCAACAGAAGTACAGAGAATTTTGAGTTATCATTACAAGTAGATAAATCACTGAAAGCGAAACAGTTCTCACAGTATATTATTATGCATATGAATATTTTACTTTTGTGCTATAATTTTATTAAGACAACTTCCTCTGCCTGCTATTGTTCGAAAACAAAAACAGCCTCTGCCACTTAGCGACGTAGATCCTTCCTGCGCGTGAATACTTATATACATTTTGTTTTGGAATTATTTGGAATTAAGAAACTCAACACAAATTTAGGTGCACGATGTTATTGTTATGTTAATTTCGTTTTCGTAAGGTTCATACTTGGGAAGTATAAAAATGTTTATAATAGAACAACAGGCCAACGTTACGGTGCTGAGGCACAAAGGTGTGACTTTTGACGTGGGTTCGATTCTTACTCGGGAGATTGAAATATTTAATATTTTAACGAGGCAAAGCGCACCGTAGAGCTCCCCCACTTAACACACTATGCCTACAAAATTTTGTGGAAAATAGGGAACGTAGGGTTTTAATATTAGGTTACACATACATATACAGCGTGTGCTAAAATAAAAAAAATACTATAATGCTAATTTTTGAGATACGATATATTAACGAAAGAAAGAAAATACAAGTCCCAAACTTGTTTGAATCATTTATACACAATTTCAATATTTTTTCAGTAGAACAAAGTGAGGCCATCGATAGATCTTGTACGAAATATAAACAGTATTTACTTTCAATTTACAACGGAAAATTGCTTACGATTCTACTAATAAAATTTTATTTCAAAGGCGTTTGATTAAGTTCTAAAACCCAGTTTAGTAATTGGGCGGTCGGAAAATAGTCAATCAATTAGTCGTTGATTGCTCTACAGCTAGAAAAAATACGGAAAATGAAGAGAAGTTTATAGGGAAAGTACCTAAAGTTCATTGAATTTAAGCCTTTTCTACGAATCAAGGTGAAGTTATTGTTGTCAGATTTCATAGTGGGTCCAGTTGTGGCAGGCCTATAATAAAAGCAATAGTTTTTGGGTTAAAATTCTGCTAGTAATATTTGTGCTCAAATATATGGAATAAAAATATTTTTAAATAAAGTTTAATCTAAGAAAACAATGAAAGCTTTTAACGAACACAAAAGACTTCTTTCATCTACAATAATTAATGTTTACAGTAAATAAATATATATACCTTTTTACTTTTTCATAATTATGAAAATAGAAAATAATAATAGAATAGAATAGACTTTAAAAACCGTTACGTAGTAAAATATACGAATTTATAAAAAGTGAAGTAAATTAGTTCGCGTTGTGAAAATCTTTCCAAGTCTCTATCTATATGAAATAAGAACTTGTAATAAAGAGTACTCCTTTCAACATGTAAACACACAGGATGGCGGGAGGCTGCCAAGCTGAGATGCTGGATTTTCCATGAAACTATTAAAATGGATATGGTACGATTATATATATTTTTCTATATATTTAAACTTCGAGGCCAGTGATGGCGCAGTGGTATAAGCGTGCGATTGTAAACGAGACAGGAAGTGGGTTGATTCCCACTCAAGGAAATTAAATATTCATTAAATTCATTGCTTCGCTCTGGTGTCAACGCAAAGCGCGCTCCGCACTGCCTTAGTGCGTCAGCATATGCTCTTATGACAGTACTTCCTCAAACATGATTTTTCGAACTAATGCTGGTATACAAAAATTACTCAAACAGTTTTTAGGGTTCCGTACTTCAAAAGGAAAACACGGAACCTTTATAGAATCATTTTGTAGTCTATATGTTTGTCTTTAAAGACAGTGACAAGATATCAAGCTATATTAATATAAAAAAGTGTTGTTCTACAGTCTCTACGAGCACAGAAAATCGTAAGCTTAAGTTAACATAATCAAAAATTAGTAAGAGCATTTATGCAATGGTTTTGCTGTAAACTGTGGAAAATTTGCCTCGTAATCATAACCTATAGGATACTTCCTGTGGACCTTCAATTAGGAAATTTGGCACGAAGTGAAAACTTCCGGTACATTTAATGAAAAAGAACCAAAAAATAGAAATTCGTATTTATATTTTACAAAAAAAAAAAACTTATAATAATAATTATTTTTTTCTTTAAGACTATTATTTAAACAGACTATTTTTTAAGTTTAAACTGCTTAAATTAAGTACAGCCAACTCTACATATTTGACTGTATTCTTTAAAAATAAGATAGTTTTTCATATGTAACGTATCCATTTCCATCGTATATGTGAGTTGGAACACATGCTCGTATGTGACAGGGACGAGCAGCGATGTTTACTTTGTGCTCACACCTGCGCTCTCGCCTAATTGGTGACAACTTTAATTAGAACTTAGAAAAATTACTCTTTGGTACAATTCACTTTGAGTTACATTTTTTTTCTACGTTCCGTTCTAAACAGTTTTTACGTTCGTTTATTTTTTTTTACTGTAAATGTAGCGTTACATGGTAGAACTTAACGCAGCTAGCTGAGAGGAGGCTAGGATTGTTAATAAAGTATTTTAATTTCTAAACTCCAGCATCTAGGGAAAGTAAAAAAAGGGAGAAACAATTGTGAAAAATTATACAATTTCGTTCTTAACCAAAAAGTAGTATCAAAAATAGCTTGGAAAGTAGTGAAAAGTGTTAATATTAATAATTTTTATTTGCGTAAAGCTATTACATATATTAATTATTTAAATTTTGTATTTTTTAACTTTTCAAGGCATCATTATTTACTAAGTTTCTATCAATTAATTAAAATAGTATCAATATTCTAAGTATACGCTTAGAAGTTAAGCTTACTCCAGTACTTTTCAACGGCGATGTTTGAAAACTGCAGCTAAATTTCTGTAGAATATGGTTATTTTAACGACTTAGCGGAACTTTCTAACAAAAGATCCTTACTATCAACTTAGTCAAGTGAGTATGGAAAGTTGAGACATATAGACAAAACTCGCTCGCTCTTTATAAGAAGGAACATAGAAATTAAGTTTTTATCAGCTTTTGAAAAAGATAATATTATAAGTTATGTGAAATTATAAGAACGTACTCGTCACAGCCATTTGAAAAAAATATTTTGCATTTTTGATTTTTTTTTTAGCTTTACGTTGCATTTTGTATAAGTAAGTATATAGCTGGGTAGACAGAGAGAACCTAAAGTTAAAACATTCTGTTCCCTACTTTCAGCTATGGTTTCGAGACATTGTATGTAACGTGGCGAAACTGAACGCCGCGCTGCTTCACAAAACTACATAATTCAAGGCGTAATTTAAAAAAAAAATTGACGGTTATAGATTCAAATCTCAGTTGATTGAATTGTCACAACTATTGATATTAAATTCAGAAAATATCTTTATTTTGAATCAATTCTAGAAAAATGAAATACGTAAACGCTCATTTCATCTATTCTATATCTTTATTATTAGAAAAGAAAGAGAGAGGAGAAAGTAAAGCTATATAATATCACAGGAATAATAACTTTCTTAACAGCTCTTAAGTTACAAGTACACTGGCGTGTAGTCTCTAAAGTGTAGATTGTGTAATTGAAGACTCAATTTGCAGGAACAGCTGAATAAAGAGTTAATTAATATATTTATTTCTAGAGTTCTATTCGGATTAAGTAAGGCGAAGTAAAAAAGTTATAATTAGTTTATATAGAAAATTTAAAATATGAATGCTGGATATAAACGCGACGATTGTAGGTAATAAGCGTTATTACACTGTTCAAGAATACTTAGAGGACAAATATGTATGGAATTAATGTCTATTGAATGTAATGCAGGATAGCTGCCAGCTAATGTAATAGATTGTGATTGTACCATTGATTTTGAAAAGAGCAACTGTTGAGTTTCTTGCCGGCTCTTCTCAGCAGAACTGCCTTCCGAACCGATGGTAGCTTTTTGTTCATATGTTCATTCGACGATTCAAAAGTGCTTATTATAAGTTTATTTGAATAAAGAATATTTTGAATTTGAATTTGAATAGGAATTATTTATTTTCTTGCGGTGGTAACATGATACCTATAGCACGACGTTAAGTTACCCCGTTCAATTCGCAATGTTTCGAAAATTGGTCGATTCGTATGGTTCTTACACAACGACCGTGAAGTTGCAAAAAATAATTAAAATATTAATAGAATTTCAATAGTTTTTTGTTACGAAGAAAATGGTATGTGGTAATTGTGTTTCGCTTTATCCTAGCAAGCTTTAGTGAAATAAGTGGTCCATACATTACGTTTTTCACTTTGAATGAATTCCAAATTGTGCGTTGAGTTTGGGCACTCAACGGCACAACTTGTGAATTTTTGCTAAATCAAAAATAACCTTTAGAAAATTATAATCATCCATACATCTAAATTACGGCACATTGGTATCTCAATTAGCTAATTTCCTTTACAAAATCGAAACGGCCTCCAACACTTTGAATTATCTAAGCAGCTAAGAGTGTCGTGACATTTTTATTATTGCATTAGATTTATTTGAGAACATTTTCCTCAAAGCCTATAGCGAGTTTTCAAATGAACGGTCGGCAAATAGGCAATCAATTAGACGGCGATAGCTCTACGTACACTTACCAAAGGAATTGGAACTGTCGAAATGAAATGCAAAGATTTCACTGACTCGGTGGAAATGAGATTGTTATATCAAAATAATTGTATATATTTGTCTGGTAATATTGCAACGGAAGGCAGAGAAATTTAGTGTTAAGATTCTCCTGTTATTGATGATATTTCTATATATCCTTCTGTTATTCATCAGTTTTAATATTAGGTTTCCATTATGCTAATGTGCGATAAGTTAAAAAAAAAATTAAAAAATTAAGGAAAAACGTACATGTTTAAATGCAATGGTTTTAAAATGAAAATTAAAAAAAAATCACAAATGCGCCTCCAGCTATCTTTTTATGAGTGCTTAATTTACAGCTTAAACTTCCTTTGAAAAACGCAGAGAATGTGCTCAGCGAGGATTTATTGGTGCGATACGTCATTTCGAATGGTTGGAACTTTACTGCGAATGCGTACTACTCTACTGACTTTATTATTAAACTTGCATGGAAAAATGTATTTAAAGGTTTCGTTTTAAATTTTTAAAGTGTTAGTCCATTATTGATTAATTTGTATAAAATTTTCTCTATCAGTTTCTTAATATACCTTAACATATTCTGTATAATATTTTTAATCTTGTTTATTGTATTCTTTTCTATTCTTTATTTTTGTTTTCTTATCTGACGCATAATTTTCCCTTCCCATCAAAAGGATAAACCTCCATACAAATCTTAATAGCTACGTTTAAAATCCATTATAGCATTTATAATTACAAACACCACTACAGTATCTATTTGGGTACCCCGACTATATAATGTAAATTTATTTATTTAGTCCTAGAGCAAATGAGCTTATTAGTTTGCGGTTGCGTTCCTAGATTGCTTTGTAATGAGAGTCGTTGCTAGGATGTGGTGTGTTTCTTAGAAGTTAAAATATATATATATATATTTAGTTCTTGCTGTTGTATTAAGACTTTACTATTAAGATATACACATTTACTTAATTCCATAAAAAAAGGAATTCTAAGATTGCTTTAGATCACACTTAAATTATTTTTTATATTTAAGCGTGACAGTTAACTATTAGCCTCAGGTATTAGCGACCTCTGCCTTAAACTCGGTCCCCATACAAGCCTTCCAAAACACTGGGTTTTTTAAAACCCGTGATCCATGAGGAAAAATATAATGATTTTATACAGTTAAATATTGTAAGCAACGAATGTGAAACATTTTTTTATTCTCTAAGCCCAAATTAAGGCAAATCAAATAAATACCATTTTCAAAACAGAGCCTTAAAATATTTATAATAGAAACTGAATATTACAATAACTTGTAGAAATATAATACTTAGGCACTAGGAAAATACAGCTATTAAGTAGGGAATGGCTTCTGTAAATAATAGGAATACTTGTAATATTTACATGGCATACCACCCACATATTACCTCGCAACAAATATTTGTATGATGACATATCTATATGTAAAATATATTGTTTGTACGATTTTTATGTTCTCTATATGATTGGAGATAATTCTCCATTAATTGATATAAAAAATTTGGGCGGTACACAGAAAATGGAGTGCCTTAGTACTGTGTAGTATGTTCCTGTAGCCTAGCCTTCGGATATATGCGGAATGTAGTATGAAACTGAAAAAATAAAGAATAAAAAATCTTTTTATGTTTTATAGAGCAGATCCGAGATTTGCTTTTAAATATATACGTAAACAAAATATATATAAAATGAAATATTTCCTTTTTAGTGTCTGAGCAAAAACCTAAAATATTTTCAAATATTTAAATAGAAAAAATTGTAGTTATTATCTTAATGTTTCTTTTGCCAATTTTAAAGAAACATAAGCTTTTATATTGTATATCTTTTATATTGTTATGGCGCAACAGTTTTTTTTAGTTTCAATATTTAAAATAAAATCAAGTAACGCCGTAATATAGTACTATGTTACAACTAAGTGGTAGACGTATTTATTTGCTTGCACTATTTTCCCTTCCACTCAGCTTTCATCTGTCTTGCTCTTGTATAAGATTACTGTTTGCTTTAGGCCCAAGATAAGAAAATAAAAGGACCTTTACGCTATGAACGCCACAAACAATGTTGAATGTGATAATATTTCATAGAAATTCTATTATATATGAAAAATAGATATTAGGTTGACGCTGTCAGGGCGCAGTGGACGTGTGCCTGTAAACGAGACGATTTTGGATTCGATTCGCACTCGGGGGGAATGACTAATTTTATTTATTAGTATTCTTATTTCTTCACTCTGGTACAAACTGGGAAACAGACGTGACTTTGCAATCGCTCTCTTCTCAATTTTTGTTCTTTTTTTACGCAATGAAATAATATTGTGGGTTCGATTTCACTCAAGAGAACGAAATATTTAATGTTTCTATTTCTTCACTCTGGTAATAAGGCAAAGCACTGCGTTGAATTCCGCCACTCAACACCCAATATCTCAAGAATCCGGCGCATAGTGAGCAACAGCAGTGAGAACAGAGAGTACTACTAGATTCCAGGTTGCCTTTACCTACTCTGCTATGTCCAGGAGAGCGTGAAGCTCTCTACTACTACATGATGATACTAGAGTAGTATAACAATGCTATAGTAGAACTCAGTATTTGAATTTTTGTGTTCATTTCAGAAATATATACAAACGTATGTTAGCGCGTGGAGTGGACCGTAGCCACTGGTAGCTTCCTTAAAGAGATACTCGTCGGGTTGCTGTAAACATCATTTACTGTATGCGACACGATATGTTTGGAATAAAATTTTGTCTACAATAATAGTATTCAATAGAAATTCTCTTATATATTTTTTATTAAATTATTGAGATACGTCCATTTTTATTTTTTTATAGAATTTTTTTTTTCAGCTTCACACTGTATCCTATACAAAGTAGGGTAGATGGAAGGAATCTATTTTTAAGACATTCCGTCTAATTTTCAAGATATTGCGTGATGATTGGCGAAACTTCACTTTTTTCATGTTTTTCGCTGTATCGTTTTTTAGCTTTACGCTTTATCACATAATTCTGTACACATCTAGGCGGGCAGAGGGAAAATTAAATATTAAATATTTCATTTTCTCGAGTGGGAATTAATAACCTCCGCAATAAAAAATATATTTTTTGTATATTATTTTGTTAAGTCCTTTTTTATATATTTTTTAATGTTTAACGTCTCTTGTAATTGTTCCTCCTTTAACGGTTGAGAGAAGTCTAGTGGCTGTGTACTAACTTAGTAGTTGAGTGTAAAGAAAATAAGACGACGCTAAGGAAATACGTAAGTGGATCCTTTTAGGATTGTGGTTTTTTCTTATCCTGGCTTTTAGTTGGACCATTAATTATTAGACACGTTCTGTTAAGTAAATAAATAAAAATAACATAATTATTTTATTTATATTACATTTATTGTTGAAAAATAAATATATATATTAACTACTAAATAGTAGTTTTTTTAATACACAAAACTGGAAATCGGACCCAAAACCGTCACATTTACATCCAGTCGCTATGCCTTTTCGCTACGAGAGCTTTAATGATAATATCTTTCATCAATATAAATATCTATAATTGAAGAACTGAACAATTTTCTTCTATAAAATTATACAAGAGAAGATCTCTAGAAGCATTTCTTTTCTTGAACGAGGACTTTTTATATGTAAAACAGTTTCTGATTTCTGTAGAACCTTTCCAGTTTCATCATCGGCACCGTAATGTATTTACTGAAGTGAATGAATGGGTTGAAAAATTATTTCCATTCAATAGACCGTTGATAAAGGGAAATATCTTTTATTTTTTATCAAAGAAGATAAAATGTCTTTCGCGTATTTGAATGGGCTTTTTAGTATCCATTGATTCATATAGGACTAGTTGCTAGTTATTGAGACTTAGAAATTGAGTTTCGTAGGTTCGACGCTAGAAAAAGAAAGGTTTTCGTAGAAAATAGCGTATAGCAGTAGGCCAGAGGATTTCTCTTTGTCTTGTTATCAGAACACAGGCAATGTACCCACAACCGATCCGAACCGAACCGTTGAGTTCTGCCACTCAACACGCAATGCCTCCAGAATTCGGCAGGAAGTGGGGAACGGAGTATCTTAACACTAGCATCCCTCTGCCTATCCTGCTGTGTGCGGGATACAGCGTGAAGCTAATTTATTTGATTTCTGAACTTAGAAAAAAAAAAAAAAAAAAAAAGAAACAACTTTCGTCTGAAAGTTTGTTAATTTTCAATTAAGTTTTAGGTTTGATGGTATAAAATATTAAACATTTTAATTGAATAAATACATAATTGATTTATATTTAAAAACAAAAACAAGCCACTAGGTCCCACCGAGATTTGAACTCGGATCGCTGGATTCAGAGTCCAGAGTGCTAACCATTACACCATGGAACCGGTGCCCGGTGCCCGCTACCATCTAAAGGAGAAGCCTTTTTTTCGTGTTTCGTATTCTTTTTGGTTTTAATATAAAAAGTAATAAGCAGAGAGAGCCTAGCGCTAAGCAATGTGTGATGAATGGCGGAACTCAACGCTGCGCTATGCCCTGACACCAGAGCGAACGAATTAAAATATTCAATAATACATTCCCCCGAGTGTAGATTGAACCATTTTCTAAAACACCGCACTTCAACAGTAGCTGTACTGGTAGTGTTGCGAAATGAACCTCACTTACTTGAGTGTCGTTCGTTTAGCTCGCAATCGTTTTATCGTGTTTCCCGAAGCGAGAACAATACGGCTACGGCTCGTAATCTACTCATTTTTGTATTCATTTTGCTGTGTTTCTAAATTAAAATCTTTGAACTATAAAAGGATATTTAAATTTGTGACAGTTAAATTTTAGCTTAGGTTTATGTTAAGTAAATTTATTTTTTACTTTTTAGTTTATTGTTTGAAGTCAGTCACTCCTTAAAGTAAGAAATTAAAGCATATTATACATGTATAGTGTTAAAATATTCTGCTTTCCACATTCCACTAAATTTCACAAACATTGCAAGTCGTATCATGGGCATGTTTTGTTTTACCAAAACAGGATTCATGAAAATAATTCACACCCTCAAGTGGAGTTCCACCACTACACACACAATGTCTTCAGGATGGGGCGGAAAGTGAGGATCGGAGTGTCTTAATTCTAGATTCCCGTTGTTTATTCTGTTACATAAGGGATACAGCGTAAAGCTAAAAATGTATCAACAAAGTTTTAGCTACCTTTAATTTTACTATTTCATTTAATAAATTTTATCTTTTTTTATTAATCCTTTAACGAATTCTTTTTTAAACTCAATATTCTAATCACGTTAACGTTATAAGTTAACAGAATGAAATTTAAATTTTATTACATTCAACTAAAAACTTTTCGGCAGTAATTTAATATAGTCAGAACTTTGTAAATTAATTACTATAAATGGTAATTTTCAAGTAATTGAATCAAACGATATCTCTGTATTGAAATTTACGCCTATTGATAAATATTTTTGCTAAATATCGATATTTTCTTAATAGACCAAACAATGAAAAAAAATTTAAAACAAATATTTTATTAATCTTTCTTTTTTTAGTATCGAACTCCTTTTTTTAGTACTGTACTGTAAGCGTGAAGCTGACTTAATTTTATTTTTATTATTATAAGGTATAAATAGAACAAACTTATTATTAAGAAAAGATAAAAGGTACCAGCATCTTTTATAGGAGATTTTCTAAGAATTCATTAGTCCACACATCTTGAATAGGCTTTTATCACACATTGTTAAGACTAATTGGACAAGGCTGAATTTAATCTTTTCATTTAGGCTGTAACAATGCCATATTATGCATGAACAGCTTTCGTTATATCAATTATTAATTTATTACTTAATTGCATAAGCTTCTCAGTTTGTGGTGTTATTAATTAATTACAATTAATTTAATGGATTCTTACATGGTGCTGGTATACATTAAGTTTTCGAGACTTTCGAGACATTAACTGTTGAGTGGCGGAGCTCAACGCCGTCTTAACATTAGGTTCCCTCTGCCTACCTTATTATGTACAGGATACATGGTGAATCTAAAAAAGATACGATAATATAATGAGAAATAAAGAGTTTTAACTTACGAATATAGATTTAGTTCCCATTTGATGCAATAAGTCTGATAGAGTATGTAGGCCACTGCGCTCGCACGTGCATCTCTATCTTCCTTCCCGAGTACGTGCATGTTGTAGAACGAATTCGAATTTTTATAGAAAATTTACTATTTTGTCTGTTAGTCTGTTATATATATATTTGTTACGAAATGAAATATTTATTTAAATTTATATTTCCATTTCTTCGCTCAGTTGTCGAGGCAAAGGGCGGCGAGTTCCACCACTTACTCGTAACACACTATACTCTCAGAATTCGGCGGAAACTGGGGAAAGGAGTGTCTTAACACTAGGTTCCTTCTGTCTACCCTGCTGTAGGTATATTCGTTGGCACTTACATCTTTACATCAGTTAATAAAAATTAATAATAAATTGTTCTTATTGTAACTTTGCAATATTATACATACTCGTATATTATTGATTCAGTAAGTTACTTTAGTTACTAGTAGTTTACTTAGACTGTCTCAAAACTTTTCCACGTATCAGCTTCTATTTATAGCCTATACAAATAATTGATGCAAATTGTATAGATTTCTCATACAATTTTATTATACCAATGAAAATGGAAAAGAAAATAACAATCTCTACAGGAAATAGACGATCTAATACGCATTGGCAATCGTAGAAAGTTTATGTGATGAAAAAAATATTAGACTCGTAAAAACTGTCCAACTTACAGAGTATTCGCATTATGAATTAAAGAGCCGTAAAAACATAGTACACTCGACGTCAAATTGACGTAATCTATAATATAGTGGTGGAGTTAGGGTATTTATTCCTATTAGTTTTCAATTTTGCCTGGAAATTAAAATTAATTTTCCCGATTGGGAATCGAACCCACATCGATCACGACATTTTGAACCTAATATCATCGTCAGTTTATTCACGATAGCGTTATAACTGTTATATGTTTTGTTTTTAATTAAAAGTTTCCAAAGCATTCCATCGAACTGAATGGAACTTTCGCAATTTAAATAGGATGTTGTTATAATAGTATTCATGTTAATAATTATTTGCTTTTAATGAGCTTTTTGTATCTAGATTTATATTATGTTACGGCCATAATTTTATTAAATTATTTCATAATTTACTAAAATATAATACATTTAATATAATAGATAGATTAAATAATATTGTAGAGGTGGTACAGAGACACAAAGGATGGAAAAAATGGCAGATAGTAGGTTCGATTTCCACTCGCAAGCCCAGTGGTCACTCTGATAAAGAGGCAAAAAGGTCACCGTTGAATTCCGTTACTCAACACGCATTGCCACCATAATACGTCGGAAAATAGGGAACGGTTCCCAAGTACCGTTCTATTCCACCAATCAAAACAAAAAAAAATTTTTATGTAAAGTATTGCCAAAATGATGACTCGCATTGTTAAAAAATTATCAGATCTCATATAGACTCAAATTGCTTACTCTACACGTTCTTACTTTATGTATCTTAGACAAAATTCTTATAGCAATGAAACTACCAAGCTAAAATGTCGACCAAGGTGTTGTATGCGTGTTGAATGCCGAAATTCAACGCCGCGTTATTAAACTATAATGATTTTTGCCATTTATATTATCTCTAAAGCAAAATGATTTAACGCATTGATTTAATTCTCTTAATAGGTATTAGAATTTCTAATATCCAAATAAAACTGAATCGTAAGGAATATTAATAATTTTAAAAAAATATTGTATAATTTCAGCGACCTACATTTATTTGGGCGGGAGTACTTTTGTTTTGTTTCCAGGTTATTACGTACAAAGGGTGTAACCCTTGGGTATCGTTGGCCGCGGGGCGGTTAACGATGCAGTCCAATTTATTGCAAGCGCTTAAAAAAGTAATATAACTTTTTTAGCTTTACGCTGCCTCCCGTACATAGTAGAGTAGGTAGAGGGAACCTAATCTTAAGTCACTCGATTGCTATTAAGATGCTTTCGTACCTCACTTTCCGCTGAATTTTGGATATTTCATTTTCTCTAATGGGAATCGAACCCACAACCTGTCGCGTTTATAGTTGCACGCTCGCACCCCTTCGCCACGACTGACCTCAATGGCAAATAATATAAATTAATTTTAAAAGTATGCTGAATTAATTATTTATCCATACCCATATTATAAATTCGAAAGTAACTCTGTCTGTCTGTTTGTCTGTCTGTCTTTTACGCAATCAGGGCCAAAGTGCTAATTTAATTGTAATAAAATACTCATATAGAGATACTTGAGGGTCCCGGGATGAACATAGGATACTTTTTTTTCCTCATATTTGTAATATTTTCGATATATATCAATATATTAAAATAATTAATTTGACTAATTAATATATATGACGGCGCGCTGCTATGTATTAGTTTTAATTATCATTTCGCAATTATTACGTTTCGATTTTAATTGATTTATGTAATGGATTATATTAGAAGAATATTTAAAATGGAGCGGGTAACCCCGAATAGGGTAGTAGGTGTAGCCACGGATAATAGCAGACGTCATTGGTTGACAGCTATAGCGTGAGATGTTCACCAATTAACCTATTGGCTCCTAATCTATTGTAATTTTGCAAATCTTGTGAGATTTATTGTAAAACTCTCTGTTGCTTCAACGCCCACAAATGAATAGTAACAGCCAAGACCGCCATGAGGCCCCTTCTGATGCTTCTACATATATATATTTGAATAATTAATAACAATCGTCGCTAGGCGTTGCTAAGCAACGGCTTGCAAAGTTTATTGTTTTAAGAAAACGTCACCCAAAGTGAGTTTGCTTAATGCATACATGGCGCGCGCCGATATAGATTTGTATACATTAACAAAAATTAGATGATTTCTATAATTTGATATTCATCATTATGAAAATAAATATAATAGCCACTTTTAGCATTTCATCTTGATGGAAATTATAGTTTACTGTATAACATTCTAATAAATAATTAAGATGTCACTGATTCCAAATGACCTAGCCTACGAGTGGTATAGTATGACCGACGCGAACGGGCAGATGACTTTGATGATTTTGTAAATTTTTATATATTTTCGAATTACTATTATTTTTTATGTAATTATTTGCTGCTTATAATTAATTTATCTCACTTCGGTTATCTATACCGATGTTATATACTTAAAATATCGTAATTTTAATCATTTGGGATTTTATTTAATATTGTTCGCAAAAATTAATAATTATTTAATATACAAAAATGTTTAGTACGCGCAAACTTTAGGTACTTTTTCTAATATTAAGAATTTCCTTTAGTTACGTTTACTTCTTTTGTTTGTTCATTTCGGTTACTCAGATATTTTTTCTAATAATAAATCTCCACTTATTATTGCTGCACCACTACGGTCTCTTTATTTTCTTTTTTTTATCATCTTCACGCAGTATCCTGTACACGGCAGGGTACACAGAGGGAACCTAGTGTTACCCAATGTTATATTCCCTTTATTTTCTGTTAGAAAAAATCGCATATAGAAAAGTAAATTAAAAACCACTACTATACCATTTGTTCCAGAATACACAAAAGAAACTACTGTCAATAAACATTTTTATCGGCCCTCCCTTTTATTTCTTATTTCAAAAATACACGAAGGATGTTTCTACCGTATCGGATATCCAACGCTCATGCCACTGGGCTCCGGTACGATAAGGCGGATCGTATTTGATTTGTTCTAGATCTGTGTCTAGTCTAGATATTTCTAGTGTTTCTTTTAGAAATAATCTAGGTTTCATTTGAACTGTTCACTCGATATCGACAAATAAATGGGTCGTGTTATATTTATAATGACAAATAATATATGTAACCGTAACCAAGGCTTTTTATCAAAATTTTTAAGAAGTTTTCTGGTTTTCTGTAAACGTGGCAGGTTTGATTCGTACTCGTTCTTTTGTTGAGACAAAGCGCGGCGTTGTGTTCCGCCACTTAACACGCCACGCTTGTTCATCGTGGAGCAGGCCGTTTTACAGCAGAATTGCCTTAGCGCAGTCTCTATAGACAAGATCTAGCCGCCCCAGTTTCTCTTCAACGTGCTAATTCACAAAGTATAAGAACAATATACATACAATAAATTATAATTTAACAAACACAAGCTTTGAAAAAAATATCATAAAATTATCCAGCTATTTTCTCCTACCACAGTTTACCCAAAATAGAAATAATGTATAAAAACAAAGTCCGATTTTCCGTTAGAAATAACATTAATAAACTTATCTTATTTCTTTGACGCCCAGAACAAAAAAAAGCTTGAAAGAGAGTAACTGGCCCCGTCGATTCAAACGTTCTGTAAAGATCTTTTGTTTCCATTGTTCTATTATTACATGACAACTCCAGATACGAATAAAAGAAGTAATGATTTCAAATAAAGATGTATTTGGGTAATCAAATTACGTATTAAACTAAAAAACTGGTTAAGTACGAGTCTAGGTCTGTAGTTCGAGACTGTAGGTCCTTGGGACCGTCTAAGGAAGTACCCTCGACGTGTTTGATTATGCGGTGAACTTACTATAAAATGCAGCAAAAACGATGCATAAATGCTCGTAATTTTGGTCTAACTTGGAAGGTTTGTAGACCTGAATATTTTATATGAATTTCAGCTTAATATCTCCACGCGAGCTCGAACCAACTATAAGTGATAGTCTTAGGTTTGATCCTCATGAGAGAAACTGATCGTATCTAAATTGTTTTTACTTTTCTGATTTGGTAAAGCAATGAGCGGTTATGGCGTCTGCGACACCACATTACATAACGTTTTCCAATTTCCGCCTATGTTAGAAAAATGTAAAACAGTGTCTTAAGTGTCTGGTAAATAAGCTTTGTTTGCCCTTTGCGGGAGGAAATATTTATTTTTCGACGATTTACCATCTATAATGAACAATTTTCAATCTAATACAATTAGTTTTAGCTTCACATTGTATAATATTTTCCAAACGAATATCTAGAAAATTGTATTATATTGAGTGGTGGAACTCCACTCGAAAATTTAAAAAAAATGTTTCGAATGATAATCAAACTCACACCCTTCATGGTTGCAGTTATTACAGTATTAAATTTCCAATACGACAGCTAATCGAAAACGAAACTCAGTTATAGATATTGCAAGATATATGACAAAGTTGACCCTTTAAGTACATTGTTGCCGTATACTGTATTCTATAAGGTTTTACGATCCTTTCACTGAGAGGACGATATTTTTAAATCATGTTCAAAGGTTACTTTTGTGTGTTTGCTTTGAAATTTTTCTTTTGGTTACAAATTGGACAAAGGCCTGGGTTTTTATTAAATGTTAAGCTTCGGGGCTGTTTATAATAAGGTAATTTAGACATTTTTTTTCAAGTATTATATTGTAAAATTTAATAAAATCGAAACCATTTTAAAAATAAGGTAATTGTATTTAAAATTATTATAATTATTGATTGTCCATTTTAATAAGATTTAAATATTTGTATGGCTTTTAATTGAATTTTTAAGTTTATTAAATATGTCTCGTATATTATGGTACTCAATCCGGATACTGTTTTTAAAATGGATAGAATGTTGAGAACGGAGTAATTTATCATAATATTGTCTCTCCACAATTCAGCATAGTGCTAAAATACGTAAAGCTTTCCTTGCGACACTCGACGATGGGGATCTATGACATACCTCAAGTTACCTATATAAACAAAATCAGGCAAGCTACAAATGTAAAACACTACCAAAGAGATATCAAATGTTTACAACGTGTCTACATACAAATGAGAATGGTAAGTTTATGGCCGTGGATTCGCATAAATTACAAAGACTTGTCACATTGTGGATGCGGTACTTCGACGCTGTGCTCACCTCATTCCATTTCGTAAATCCAAATATATACTGCAACATATTGGTAAGGTGTCGGAATGTAAAAATAAAATAGATTCTTCGCGTTACGTTGTAATGTAAAGGTAATGCTGCTTTTATTTCTTGGTCTACATCGAGGGTTTGGGGTGATCCTATTTTAGTCTAAGATATTTTAAAATTTTAATATCACAGCACTCCGTTTCCCACATTCAATCTTCAAGACATTTACAAGACAATTCCGTAAAGTGGCGGAAATCGATGTCACAATTCTTCTAGAACGGAGAAATGAAAAATTATAAATAATAATTTCCCAAAGTGGAAATTGAAATCACAACCATCATTTACGCAGACGCAATGCCCGCTGCGCTACGACGGCTTCGAGTAATACAATACGTAAGAAGCTTTATCCTCAAAAAGTAAGTCACTCTGTTCCAAATTAACTTAAAATACCATTTTAATTGTAATTTGGAGAGATTACAAGCGGCTAATGAGATAGACATCAGGATCGGAGGGATTGGAGGGGTGTCGCCGGAAAAGCAATAATCTGCAATTAAGAAGACTCTCTTGACTTAGTTAATGTAAAATGTTTCTACTCGCGATATTATCTTCTGTCGACATAAATTAGGCTTCATCTGAAATTAGTTGGTACCATTTTGGCGCAGTTCATGATGGGTTTAAATCCTGTAGGAGAAAGAAAGAAAGAAATTTAGTAATTCAGCTATGTTAAGATATTTCGTTGTATAATTTAAGGAATTGTATGTTGGGTGGCGGAAATTAACGCCGTGTTTTATTTTGCCACAGCAGACATGAAAATAATTTATTGTTCCAAGTGGAAATTGGATCTATAACTATTACGTTTATAGTAACATGTCGTTTTTAGTTTTAGTCATACGGGTAGGTGTAAAGGGCGAGGATAGCTCGCACCGTTCCTCGCTTCTTAGTCTGATAATATTTAGTCGCGTTTTTCTTTTTTAGATTTTTAGATGCAGGTCGCACATAGAAGGGTATGTAGAGGTAACATAGGCCTCTATGTTAAGACACTCGCTTCCCATTAGGAGACTTCCGTTTCCCTATTTCCACTTCCATTTTTTTAAGGGAAACGCTTTACCTCGTTCCCAGATTGAGGAAATGAAAACATTAAATATTTTATTTAGAACCAGCAACCTGTGACATATGCAGACGCTCGCTTGTACACCTTCGCCACGACTGACATTAAAATATTTAATATATTCCTAATAAAATAATTTTTAAATAACAATTCTGGAAATACTATAAAATTTCGAAATTACATATCAAATAGAACAATTTACGTTAACAACATCTGTTGATCCGTTGTTTAAACAATACATCATAAAACAATGTGGACAGAATTTACGAAAGCTTTGTTTCGTTGAGATTTGTGACGATGTTTAAGTTACCGTTTCTTTAAAACGATAGCAAGTTGGTATTTAATTTTAAATAGTTTTATTTGGCATTTTTTAAACATTAATTAAACATAATAATATAGAGGCTAAATAGAGAGTGAAGCCAAAAACAATCATCAGGAAAGCAATGCCAAGTTGGCCCCTAAGAATCTGGGCAGGATGAGATAGTACTTCCCACCAAAACACCCATTGGCCCTTTATAGGGTCCAGGTTCGTTCTGGTGTACTGATCTCATCTCCGGACTGATGCACCCCAGTAACAGATATAGTTTAGATATAGAACTATACTAAAATAATTAACGAATTATATATTTTAATGATATAAATAAATATTTCAAATCAATGACTAATATAATTGAAGTCGGTCGCATTAGTGTGACACAAGCTTACCCACCGCAGACACTATTGTATAACTTCGAAAGTAATTTAAAACGAAAGAATTTTAGTTTAATGAAAAATTCATGTGGAAATGGAAACTTTAAATAGGCGTAACGTTTTGTCAAATGATGGAGGCCTCTTTATGAAAAGCATAAATATTTAAATATACAAGCACATATATTGTTTAAAAGCTCTCAAAAGCTTATATTAACATCACACTTAAGTTTTAAATCTAAATAACATATTATACAATAAAAAGACAAAGGAAAATAGAAGTTAAATTTTCTTTTATAATTTTGCTGTAGAATTTTTATTATTGTATAATGTTTATGGAGTATTTCTATTTTGGTTGATTTTGTTTTATTTACATATATTATAGCGTTTGTTGGTCCTAATAGAAAGAAAGTATGTTTTTCATTAAAAAAAAATACTTGTATATTTATGTTCTTTTTTTGTTATCTTCTATATATATAAAAGGACTTGTCCTCACTGACTGAGGTAAGACGCACGCACAGCCGTAACCGCTGATGGTAAAAACGTTAAATTTGGACAAAAGTTTACTTTCGTAATCTGGACATCCACTAAGAAGGGATTTTGAAAAAATTTAACCCTAAAGGGGTGAAAAAAAAATTAAATCGGCACCGATTTTTATAAAATTTGAAATTTAGATTTTTAAAAATATTTAATTGAATACGTATTTCATCATTTTCTAGAATTCTCCCCCTAAGGGTGCAAATAAAGGGTTGAAAGTTTGTATAGGATTTTTTTAAATCGTCACCAATTTTTATAAAATTTGAAATTCAGACTCTTAAAAATATTTAATTGAACATATGTTTCATGGTTTTCTAAAATTCACCCCCTAAGGGTGCAAATAAGCGGTTGTAAGATTGTATGGAAAAATCTTTAAATCGTTACCGATTTTTATAAAATTTGAAATTTAGACTCTAAAAAATATTTCATTGAACACATGTTTCATGGGTTATTAGAATTCACCCTTAAATACGCAAGCAAAGCTGCGTGCGTCCGCTAGTCGTATATATATAGAATTTAAAATTTAAATGAGTGAATATTTATATTTCGTAGTCTCATGCTTTATCCTACATATAGCAGAGTAGACATGACGGAACAATAAAAAAAAAATTGTGTATCGTAATTTATTTTTTACCTTCACGCCGTATGGGACATAGCACGGTAGGCAGAGGGAATTTTGTAACCTAGTATTAAGATACTCCGTTCCCATTAAGGCACTTCCTTTGCCCAGTTTCCCCAGACTGCACACGTGACAGATTTGGGTTCGATTCCTGCTCGGTGGAATGAATTATTTCCCTTTCCTCGCTTTGGTAACAAGACAGCGCGGCGTTGAGTGCTACTTAACACTTAAAGTCACAAAAATTGGACGGTAAATTGGGAAGTAAATGTCTTTTTTCTGACGATCCTATCATATGGGGAATATAGCGTAGAGCTACTTCACTTATTATAATTAAAACTACAAATCTCGATATAAAGCAACAAAAATATGTATAACATTCATATTTTTCCGCGAAGAAGGTCAGATTTTTACATCAATTTTATATGAAATCACGACCAATTCTTAACAATAATCCACTAAACGTGCAAAGTCGAGAGAATGACATACGATACCATCAAGTTTTTATCTCGCGAGATAAAAAGGTGTTACCCTAAATGGTGGGGGAGCGAGATTTATGTTTGCTAAAGGAATTTGTTTTATATTATGAAAGCTGAAGCGCTTTGCGTAATTGTGGTATGCTTGGTATAGAATTATAGGAACAAGCGTGGAACATTTTGGTGATTATTTGTGAGGGAATTAGTTGTTTTTTTTTATGAATTTTATTTTTAAAAAATAATAGCATCTTCACGCTTTCTCCCCCTTATACAGGATAGGCAGACGGAACCTAATATTGAAATAATCCGTCCCCCACGCACTGCCGAACTTTCGAGATATTGCGTGCTTAGTGGCGAAAATCAATACCAGACTTTGTCTACCAGAGTAAAGGAATAAAAATAATTACAATCAAAACTCAAATAGAGATCGAACCCACAGCTTTCGCGTTTACAGACAAGCACTGTACCGAATATAATAAATATATATTTTTACTAGTGGGCCCGGACGCGGCTACGCCCGCGAAAATATAAGCCTAAATAATTAAAATAAATTAAAAAATTATAATAAGTGGAGATTTATTATTAAAAAAAATATCTGAGTAACCGAAATGAACAAACAAAAGAAGTAAAAGTAACTAAAGGAAATTCTTAATATTAGAAAAAGTACCTAAAGATTGCCGTGCGCGCGTACTAAACATTTTTCTATATTAAATAATTATTAATTTTTGCGAACAATATTAAATAAAATACCAAATGATTAAAATTACGATATTTTAAGTGTATAACAAACATCGGTATAGGCAACCGAACTGAGATAAATTAATTATAAGCAGCAAATAATTACATAACGTATAATAGTAATTCAAAAATATATAAAAACTAGCGACCCCCTTGCGGCTTCGCCCGCTTTTATTACTGGATTATTCATATAATGTATGTTTGCAAAGGACTTAAGATAATGTGAAAATTAATTAAACCCTAATGCAACCCGCATTTTCGTAGTTTCAAATCTGTGCTAATAATCTTTTCAAGTACTTATTAAAATATATTTAAATGACTATTTTTAGATAGTTAAATGACTATTTTTAAACGGAAGAAATTATAAACAAAAACCTACCTACTAATAACTACTACAAAAAATATGAAACCAAATATATCGCGCTGAAATAATACATTCAACACCAATTATCCAATACGTGCAAACGCATCTAAATCTTCGTTGCTATAGAGACAGGCGGGTTTTTTTTTTCGAGCTTGTGGTTAATGCTGAAGAGGGTATTCTGTCCCTAAAGAAAAGCAAGCACTACGTGGCTGACAGTGAGGAAAATTAAATAGAATGCAATGGCCGGGAATCGAACCCGGGCCGCCCGCGTGGCAGGCGAGCATTCTACCACTGAACCACCGATGACTGCTCATGACGCGCTTTTATAAGCAAAACGTCGCGGGGCGCGTTTCGCAGCAAGGATGTTTTGATATTGTAACAACTTCTAAAGTACTTATTAAAATGAAAAAACAGTAAAAGACAGTTTTGATCTACATTAAATGGCCAACGTAACTAATATACTTATTTATATGCTGAGAGTAAGGGATAAGTAAAACTTAAATCGGCACAGCTGATGAGTCAACGGCGTGATGTGTCAACAATTAAATGCGTTTTTCTCTAAAACTATTCGCAATTTCGAAATAGTGTAAAGAGCAAATTTTATCTTCTTTTAACGTAGAAAATTAATAAAGTATTTTAAAGGATAAGGATTAATACCATTATGGAAAAATATCCCTCACAATAAAAAATATATTGAAATTACTATTTTTAGACAGAAATATGATCACTACACGTTATCCTTAAAAGATAAAAATATGCTCTCGCGGACTTTTTTGTAGATCTTATTAAGAGGAACAATACTCCAGTACATTATTTTCATGTAGTACTTACCATTAAAGCAGCGCATGCGCGAAAGTGTCTCAACGGGTAGGACTTTAGACACATTTATCGTATTTATGTTAATTTACATAAGAATGTACAAATAATAAACTATATATAAACCTTCCCTGAGAAATACTCGACCTAATGGTAAAAACCGCATAAAAATCCGTTGGGTGGTTTAGAAGAAGAAGAGTTAGAAAGTTCAGACAGACACGAAAAGCGACTTTGTTTTATAAGATATAGGATTTACAAAATCATCAAAGTCATCTGCCCGTTCGCGTCGGTCATACTATACCACTCGTAGGCTAGGTCATTTGGAATCAGTGACATCTCCTTATTTATTAGAATGTTATACAGTAAACTATAATTTCCATCAAGATGAAATGCTAAAAGTGACTATTATATTTATTTTCATAAGGATGAATATCAAATTATAGAAATCATCTAATTTTTGTGAATGTATACAAATCTATATCGGCGCGCGCTATGTATGCATCAAGCAAACTCACTTTGGGTGACGTTTTCTTAAAACAACAAACTTTGCAAGCCGTTGCTTAGCAACGCGTAGCGGCGATTGTTATTAACATGGCGGAATAAATTGCTTGTCAAATTAATTATTTTAATATATTGGTATATATCGAAAATATTACAAATATGAGAAAAAAAAAAGTATCCTATGTTCATCCCGGGACCCTCAAGTATCTCTATATGAGTATTTTATCACAATTAAATTAGCGGTTTGGTCCTGATTGCGTAAAAGACAGACAGACAGACAGACAGACAGATAGACAGAGTTACTTTCGAATTTATAATATAGGTATGGATATATATTTTATTTTCTTCATTCACACAGAAAATTAGGTTATGAATAAAAATCCACTAAGATTAGGACGTACCACGCTATGTGCATCAGTGGTTAACCTTTAAAAGTTAAAAATGTTAGACAATTTTCTTTAAATTTTTAATCCCTTTCTTGATCTCAGGTATTAAAGCCTGCAAAGTACCTTATATTGTTATTTCCTTAAATATAAATTAAATAATTAAAACCACAATCCTTACTCATATATATTGAGTATGTATTCTTTTAATTTATTGTCCCTTAAAGATATTAAAACTAAAAAAAAATAGCGGTCCATGAGACCTCGGGTCCATCAATATGTTACAACATTTTAATGTTCATATTTAAAGGTTAATATAGATAAATATGTATATATATGTATAATAATATGACGATATCCTCATATAAGTTACTGAAATATAAAATATATAATACGTACATATATTTACCTTGATAGAGGGTTATTGCGTAAACGCGTGATATACAAACATTTAGATGATTACTTTTGAAATCGAATATCCCTTTTATTGTTCTTTTTTGTACAATCTAAATTAACTTTTTGTTTGTAATAGGCATATTTTGGGCCAATTGTGATATTTTTTTATTTCTCTTTTTAATTACATTGTTTTGGTGCAGATCGTCGTAGCGCAGTAGAACTGCATCGGAAAATAGCGGAGCAGTGGTTACGCGTTCGTTTCTCACTTGCTGAATGTAAATGCAAATAAATAATTGTTTTTATTTCTCCGCTTACGGCTTTTATTTCTCTCTTCTACGGTTAAATAAAAGTACGGCGTTTACGTTGTTGACAAGGTTAACATGGCGGAGGGGTACAAGCGTGCAACTGTAAACGTGACGATTGTGGGTTCGATTCCTGCTCGGGGTAGTGAAATATTTAATTATTTTCATTTTCTCGCTCTGGTAACGAGGCAAAGCGCTGCAATGAGTTCTACCACTCAACACACAATGGCTCAAAAATTTTGCGAAAAGCAGAAAAAAAATATTTAAATAAAATATAGATAATATGTACAAGACAACTTCTTCAAAAGTAGCAGGTATCACAAACGAATGATCCTACAACTCTCTATTTTTCTTAAAAAAAAAACTTTTTTTATAACATTTTATGGGAAACCATTAGGGTATTAAAATATCTTCAATAATATTAAAAATGCATTGCAATGCGACATCAATTTCGTTAATGTAAGTTGGAAAAATTGTCGGCGGTTGGTTGTATCGGCGTCGCTGCGCTCGTGGTATTAATTATTAGATTTTCAATTAAAAGAAACCAAATCAATTTAGTAAATGGATTGATGTCGTGACGCAATAGAGAGCTACGTCTGAGAGAACGATAGTTGTAGATTCGGTCTCGCTCGAGGATATGGTTGCTTTTGTTTGGTTAGTATAAGAGCGGCGTTGAACTCCGCCGTCTTCTACGAGCTAAAAAATTTGGGATAAGTAAAAGTTGTGTAATAAAGTTCTTAATCCACCTCATATTATTATGATGATATGAAAAATATTTAAAAGTAAAAAAAAAGAAAAATATTTACAAATAAAAAAATACCTTTTTAATGAAATTAGTTTATCTGACTGTAAATAAGATGGTATGGGTTCAATGTCCAGTCATATGTACAAATTAGTCCTTTATCTTAAAATTACTGATTTGTGGCAGGAGGTCCCATTTAGTTCATTCATCCAAAACGCAATGACTCTGAATGGATGGATGGTTCTTTCTTTCCTCCCAAATGTGGTGCAAAAAAAGTAAAATATATTTTATATATATAGTTTCCGCTTGAAGCATTAAACTATGGAAGACTTAACGGCTTATGTCTTAGTATAACGGTAACCGCAATGTATAGTAAGGTGGAAAAGTCGTGGCTGCCTTAAAGTAAGGTTTGAAGCTCTTAGTTTTTGTTCACTCAGAAAAATAGTTAAAAGGCACCTCCTCCAGCGGCCACGATTCGTCGAGCTTACTATAGTGTGCACTGTACATAATGTTGCCATTAACTGTAGTTACTATAACCGTTATGAGACCTAATGTTTTGTAATTAAGTTGTTGTCCGGTTCCTTCCTTCGAAATAATGTTTATTCAGTAGTTCCTTACTAATATTTTTTATGATCTTAACATGTTTATATTATACTTATATGTAATAAAGTTAATTATTTTTAAATTTTCGGTCGTTGGCATCGACTATAAGCGCGATAACTGCGGGTTGGGTTCCCGCTTAGAGGGATTAATTATTTCCATTTCCCCTTTTATCTTTTTTATAAGTGGAGAACGGAGTGTCTAAACACTAGGTTCCCTCTGCATATCCTGCTGTGTGCGTGATACAGTGTGAAGTTGATTTTTTTTAAATATTTATGACAGTTTTTTTGTCTGTTGGGAAGCTGAGTCACCGTTGAAAATAAGTAAGAAAATAAGAACAAATCTTATGAATTTTGTTTTTTAAAATTCATTGATAAGTAGATGAATTGTATAACAAACTATTTTGTTGCCAATTCCAAGTTGAAGGTTTTGGCAAGTTTCCATCTTTCTTTTCTCTTTTAACGCTTCAGGTCCGATGCCAAATTATATTAAAATGTCTAAGAACAATTGCTTTCACGAAATATGACAAGTGTACATTATTAGGATTTTTTGTATTAAGTTCATACAAAATTTTCTTTGTTATCGTTAGTTCTGTCGAAGCTAAGAATAGCGATAGTTCAGTATACTTTATATATTAGTTTAGTTTCTATTTTATTTTCAGTGTTCCGTACGTATGAAGTAAAATCAGAACCCTTATAACTATACAACAGAACCCTTTGTTCTGTGTCTGTCTGTCTGTTCATCCCAGAGAAGTCAGCATCAACGGCAGATCGGGGAAATTTTCACCCACTCCCATTCATAGCTTTTACAATCAAATAAAAAAAAGACCCGCTGAGTTTTTGCGTCGGTTCTTCTTATGTCTGCAGTAGTAACTTAAGAGATGAAGGGTGGTAAATTAATTGACGGTCCAAAAATTGAGAATTATTTGAATTTGACTTTGAAACCTACCCATAGTTCCGCGATAGCATTTTTAATATAAAAACGCTTACATAAAACCAAAAAAAGCTCACAAACTTTCGGGTATCACTAAATTAAACATTCCCCAAGCATTCAGCCGACGATACTGTTACAGTGAACGAGTCCATGTAAAAGGAAAGAAATCTCTAATGGAACAGTTCACACGCGAGTTTCGTTCGTGAAAAGAGAGGAAATCGACACGGCTTAACCTAATGTTGGGGGATATCGAGTTATTTACCGGATGACTACGAAAACTTAGAGTGGTTTCGTGGATTTTTTTAGCTAATTTAAAAAAAGTGTATCATTTTGGCATGTGTCCCGAAGGATTGTTTGCTTTGCTGCTTGTGTTACTCAATTTGTGTTATTACTCTAGTACTCTATAATTCATTTTCCAAAGTGGAAATCGAACCCAAAAACCGTCGCGCTCATAGTCAAACGCTTGTGCTGCTGAGCTACGACGACCTCAATAAAAGAACATTCGACAACTAATATAAACTACATACATACATATATACATTATTCATACAAATAATGAACATGGAATTAGTTGTACGTGCCTCTAATATTTGTGGTGAATTTAGAATTTGCTAAAAGTATTTTTGTTTGCGATAAAAAACATTTCAACGCACGCATTCATATTTTGTAAGGTATGCGAGACACGTTTGGAGTTTTCGGTAATTTCAGTAAATCCATTGGCAAATTGTTATTATTGAAGTTTTTGTTTTTTTTTATATATGTACCCTCTTTTTGAGCACAACTCTCTTTATGGGTAGAGGGTTCCTAGTGTTGAGCAATTTTGTGTTTCATTTTCCATTCCGTTGACGGACATAATGTATTGATAATGTACGAATATTGAGGGTAGTGCCCAACGCACCGCTCTTTTACCATTAGGTGGAAATGAAAGTAATTTAATTACAAACCATTTAAATGAGTAGGATTTAAAATTTAAAAACCACAATCACCTCGCTCCCGCTGCGTCTCGATGGAATCTACATGCATCTATGCACAAAATGCTCGTATATGTATTAAACTATTAGTATATAGTTTCCTCTTCTCAAACTCAGGTAAGTCAGAGAACTGTACTGATGAGTTACATCGTCAGCAAACTACCCACAAAGATGAATCAGCCCTTGCTCGGACCCCAAACCTGTACCAATGAACGAAATGTCAACTTGTTCCCAAACAACCTCACATTTCAAACACAGTGTTGACTAAAAGGCAAAAATTTCAGTTTCAAAATTGTGTAATATGGGGAAAAGTAATTGTTAATATAAGAAACACTAAATTATACTGTATTTACATTGTGTTAAAGTTTGAAATTGATTGTACAATAAATATACAGTTTTTAAGCTCCAATGCCGGCTTTAATAAAGCTAATTAGCGGCGGTATATTCTACGTCTGTCATTTTGTAAGCACTATACGAGCATATTGAGATGTGAGGGAAGTGTGACTTGAAATAGGTCGTTAATTTCGGCAGTGACATAACTCTTATTATTCCGTGTGCACAGTACCAGAGAATATACATTTTTGTTGTTATTTTTTGCGTATTTTTCGTTTATGGACCCGGACGCGGCTACGCCCGCTTGAACTATACGAATATTTATGAAATTATTTTCAGTTTTCATCAATAGAGAGATGCATTAAGCAAGCTCATTTTGGGTGACGTTTTCTAACAACAAACTTTGCAAATCGTTGCTTAGCAACGGCGGTTGTTATAAACATGACGGAATAAATTGCATGTCAAATTAATAAGTATTTTAATAAATTGGTATAAATCGAAAATATTACAAATATGAGAAAAAAAAGTAACCTATGTTCATCCCGAGACCCTCAAGTATCTCTATATGAGTATTTTATCACAATTAAATTAGCGGTTTGGCCCTGATTGCGTAAAAGACAGACAGACATAGTTACTTTCGAATTTATAATATAGGTATGGATTTATGTATTGCTAAATGATTCACTGACCTCAACGGAAATCGGCGACTCATTATGTAAATATGTGAATGTCTTAACACTACGTTTTCAGGTATACAGTGAAGGGATACAGAGTGAAGCTAAAAAAAAGAAAAAAGCAAGTCGAACATACAACCATCGTGTTTACATTCCACTGTGCCACAATGGCCTTATATCAAATAGTACGTCATCCACAAACCTGGCATATCAGCGCATATCAGCGCGCCCAAACATCGCGGAGTGTAAGTGCGGGGTTTAAGTAGAATATTGTGCTACTCCAATAGAGCCAGGTTCACGTGAGGCACGACAAGCACGCCGCTTAGTGAAAACATAATGCATTATATTGCAATTAGGAAGGCTAATTTAATCATTCTAGACGGTCGTCAATTCAGATCTATTATTGAGTATCTTTTATAATTTTTAACACACGTGTTAAGAGTGCAGAATAAGCTTTTTTTCTATAATAATTTTATTTATATCTGTATTTACAATTTTTGAAGTATAATAAATAAGTATAATAGTTTTGGAAAATTATAGTTATAGAATAACTAAAACTATATTTTTAGGAACGACTTGTAAACCTTCTTAGAGACCGTCCAGTGCTCTGTCTACCGACGCCCGCCAAGAGGCACGCTACGTTTTTACATTCCAATATGGTTCCGTGTGTTTCCATAACGCGTGCATGTGAAAGGAATGTGCTAAAGTAAACTTCACTCATATACTTTTGTATACACACGGTGGCCTTTGTCGTAAAATGTTCCCGTATTATTGCAAAATTACAAGCTTAGCCTATTGTGGCAGTTTTATTTGCACGAAACTTTATTGATTAGAGGAAAACGTTCAAATACGACGACTATTGTATTACAAATGCTATGGAGAATAAGAAAATATATTTTAAAAGATTTTATTTATTGCATTTCATTGCATATATCTATTTAGTAGGTACTATTCAAATTTCCTATAACGCTTTAAATATGTTAAAAATATTTAATAATAACAAAATAATTCAGTATTGTTTGAAGAATCAATCAATACTAAAATATTTTGTTTTTATTAGAGAAGCCAATTCTCTACTTCCAATATAAGTAAGTACATATTGTCTGAGAATATAAATCATTGAAATTGAAAATTTAATTTGTAGGCTTCATTTTCGTATAATTAAGTAACAATGTTACGATGTTTTAATGAAAGTTTTTAATAATAAATCTAGTCTATTCTGTATTTTAGTACTCTTATATAAAATTAATATAAGTTATATTAATACTATAACTATATAAATATAGGCATAAACAATGTTAAGGCCGTCGTCGAAATCGAAGTCGAAATTAAAATATTAATTACTTCGTCCCCTCGAGTGGGAATCGAACCCACAATCGTCGACGTTGTAAATTTTTATTATTTATAATTCGAATTTATCATACGTTTAAAATACAATTTCTATTTGATTAAGCTGTCACATTTATATAAGCTGTGGCTAAAAAAGATATGGCGCAGATTTGATAAGAACTTACTCTATTTACTTTCTAGTTCAGAATACGTCTTCGTTCGTTACATTGTGAAGTCACACATTTACTTTAATTAGAGATACGCGATATATGAATTTAAAACCTGTTTGAAATGGAAAAGTAAATTATATTTAGTATATATACTTTTTTATCGTCAGAACAGTGTTTGTTCTTCGCTTTCCGAGGCACTGCGTGTTGAGTGGCGGAACACAACGCCACACATTGTCTTGTTACCAGAGTGAGGAAAAAATAATTAATTTCCCCCAGTTGGGATCAAAAACACAACCATTACAGCCAAAGGCCTATTCCACTGTAAAAATATTTTATTTCCTCGAGTTAGAACGCGCAAACTATCGCAATTCTAACCTAACCTTAGTTTTATATTTATAATTTTATTATTTACTTAAAAATAACGAAAGCAACGAAAGGGAACCTAGTATGTGGCATTTCACTATTTGTTATCTATTCAGCTTCCATAGAGTAAACATTGCAAAAAACCTTAGTCGTTATAGTAAAATATATTTGATTGCAACTACACAACGCGCGTTCTGGGAGCAATTTGGAAGTATATTACTACAGTTCTTGTAGTTCAAGTTGCGATAGCGAAACGTAAAGACCTTTTTCAGTTGGTATAAATGCAAAGGATATGCTTATTCAGATTTTTGTTTTTATTATTATTGTTTTATTTTCAGCGTTACACTGTATCCCATAGCAGCGTAGGCAAAGAGAACCCGGAAACCTAGCGTTTAGACACTTCCGTTCACCACTAGAGGCCATACGTGTTAAGTGGCGGAATTTAACCCCGCACTTTGCCTCGTTACCCGAGTGATGAAATGAAAATCTAATGGGAATCGAACCCATTTAATTTATTCGAATTATGATTACAGTCAGGCGCTGTGCTACTGTGCCACGACGGTCTTTAAATTCCTGTATAAAAACATATTTACAAGACTATTTAAAAATTAGGCTAGTTGACTATTAGAAAATCATTTTAAAATGAAGTTATTTTATATATTCAGCTATTGTAAACCACTCAATGTAAATGATAACAAAGGATGGCAGGTGGATTTCGTCAAACTTAAGAGACGATGTCACTTTATAAATAGGATGTGAGTATGCAATTGGTTTAAAATATATTGTAGTTTATAATATAATAATTACATTTTTTACTTTGCCTCGAAACCAGAGCGAAGAAATGAAAATATTAAATATTTTATTTCCTCGAATAGGAATCGAATTCACAACCCATCACGTTAACAGTCATTCTTTGTGTCCTTGCGCTGAGACTGGCCTCAAATTTGTATTACATTTTTTTCATTTTTCCAATTTTTCAAAATATGAAAATTGTTTTCATGTGGCATAATCATATCCAAATAAAATAAACTTACTCAACAGATATTCGCAATTTTTCAATTGTACTCAGGGCGATGTCATTATCAATTTGGTCGGTAATACTTGTTACTGTAATTCCATTTTATTTTTTTAAATTTAAGCTATCGAAATAAAGTGAGTGTATAAGGACTGATTAGGACCGAAAAATATTATAGGATTTAGGATGGCTATAAAGCCCTTTGTAATTCCAACCCCCCTTTAAAATATGTTTTTAAGTTTCACGCTATACCCTGCGTTTAGCAGGTTAGGTAGGGGGAACCTATTGTTAAATATTAGTCCTCCACTTTCCTCCCAACCTTCGAAGCCACAACCATCGCGTTTACCGTCTGACGCTGTGCCGCTGCACAGCATCAAAGCTCTAAAACCGAAATAAAATTATTTAATACAATCGTATATCACATTCAGAATTGTACATTCCAAATAATAAATGTTTTCACGTATTATCATATAAAACTCCTCTCAAGTGACTTTTGCAGGTATTCAGTAGAAATTTAAAAATAAATTTCAAAAATTGCGGCTACAAAGTGCGTTTGACGGGTACCGACCGGGCTTGTGTCAGGAACGTAACTCTGGGAATCGGAATTCTCACGTTGCTATGAACAAAAACCTTTATTTAAATTTTCACTCATCATGGAGGATCAGTAATATTATTAAGTTTTTAGGTTTTTAGGCCGATAATAAGTTAATAGTCTTTAGTTTAATTTTTGGAAATTTAACTTTTTAAGGTTCCGTACCTCAAAAAGTAAAAATGGAACCGTTATAGGATTACTTTGTTGTCCGTCTGTCCGTCTCTCAAGAGGAGATATTAAGCTAAAATACATATCAAATATTCAAATCCACACTACAGTCCCTTACAGCTATATACATTCCCGCTGCGGCACAAGGGTCTATTCTGCTTTATATTTAGATAAAATATGTATTTAGTGAAGAAATTCCTTAAAAAATACCAATAAATATTATAAAACTAGTCCATGCTAAAGGAATCAAGACTGTAATTCCTGAAATCCACTCGCTAACTTTGAACGATTTGCTATCACTGCTGTAATCAAAGGAAAGGAGTTTCAGTTATGCCAACTATGGAGATCTCTTAAGTTCAGATTACTTAAAGTTTGTTTTTTAATAAAACAGTGAAAAATGTGTGTCTGTACATTTTTAAAATATACTTTACAATTTTATTAATTCTTAACATTTGCATTTTGAGGTCATCGGGTCATGCGTGATGGTTGTGGGTTCGATCACCATTCAGGGTAATTAATTATTGTACTCGCTCTGGTCAAAGCGCGGCGGCTTCGAACTTCCAGACCTAACATGAAAAATCCCGACAATTGAGCAGAAAGTGAGGAACGAAATTACTTAACACTAGGTTCCCTCTGCCTACCTTGTTAGTGTTAGTAACATTTATATTAATAAATGTCACGTTGTCAATCTCGTGTAAAATTATATTTTTGGATATGACAAATTATTCCCGAAAAGCGTCAGAAACTTTGCAGTGAAAATTATATAAGCTCGTACTATATTGTTCTTCCGTTTGTATTTTAGCGAGCTACGACTGAGAGTATTTTCAGGTTTTATATACTTTCGAAATTTCTTCTTTCCTATAATTTTAAGGTTCAATTCCCTCTGGGGGGAAGGAATATATTTAAATTATATAAATATAGAGTTCTGCAACTATACACACAATGTCTCGAAAATTAAAGCGGCGGTTATTTCTATTAATCCTGATGTAATACTTTGATGACTTGCTAATTTAAAAATGTAATATAGAAAAGTGACTCGTATGCTCGTTTGCTTTGTCTTTTTCATAATGAAAGAACAAAGTTTGAAGCGACTATTTTAAAGATTTATTTTGCATTTTTAAGGATAAAAGGCTAAGAACTGTGATTTGTACATACATATATTTTAATTTTTTCCTGTTTAGCGAGAATTATGAATGACTTGTAAATATAAAAAAATATATTCCGATCTATGTCAACATTCGTATTAAAAATACTTACAGAAACGTAGGTGCATGAAAATAATGACGTACATTATGAGGATCTCGGCTTCACAAGTATGTCGAGATTGTAACTCGTGGCTTTAGCGTCGTACAAGTAAGGATAATAACGTTATTTATGTAAAATATAGGGGGCATTCCACGTAAAGTGGACAGGTAAAAACAGGTTAAATAAGCTGTTATGCATCTATTACTCTTTTTATATAAAAACCTTTAAAATTGTTCAATCCATCGTTATTTAAATTAAAAAAATAATAATTTATTACGAAACTATATTTGAAACTATTATTTTTTGTTAAATTCTATTCCTCAAACATTGACTCATTTTAGTTAAAACAAAGTAGAATTAAATAATACCGTAAGGTGGCGGTGGAGTGACGAGTGCAGATCGCGGCAGCGCTCCAGAACCACCAGTGTAGCACACTATTAGCTGTTTTCAGACTTGACTTAGCTAAATTTAAAAAATATAATATTATCTTTATACTACTGTTATATTCATTCTAGAGTTGTGAATGGCCGTTATACAAAAATCATGGTTGAAGAAATTATATTCTACCGCTTAAACAATAATCGTCACTTTTCTAGTTTTTTGTGTTGCATTTTTTATTAATAGTAATAACTAAATAATCAGCTTCATCCCACACACAGCAGGGTAGGCAGAGGGAATCTAGTGTTAAAACACTCCATTCCCCACATTCTGCCGAATTCTTCACATCACCACGTCATATACACAGTTATTCAGTTCAGTTATCTTATCATGGTGTTTATAAACTTATATTTTTATTCGTAATAAAAATATCAACTTATCAAATCAAATATAAACTCACAATCAACATTAATTTTCCAAAAACCATAATTTAAAATGTCACCAAGTTGTCATTTAAAATAATATTTATGGTAGACTAAAAAAAACGTTTACTAATTATATTTTCTTCTTTTAAATAGTGGTTAAATAATTTAGGAATATATGTAGTAAAATTTATTTAATTTAAAATTAAATTAATTAATTAAAATATTTATAATTATATTATTTATATAATTGGCAAAAGTAAACACCACGCTGAACGATCCCACAACCTGTCGCGTTTACAATCACATGCTTATACTCCTGTCGCACGATTTCAAATGTCGAATGTTTATATCATCATCATCATCATCATCATCATCATCATCATCAGCCTGTCCTCGTCCATTGCTGGACATAAGCCTCTTCATGTTTATATAATAATAGATAATACCATTAACACACGCAAATTCTAATAAAATATTATTCAACCAAATCTTTATTCCAAAACACTACATACACGAGACACCTATATGTAAGTATTTATTCCGTGGCTTACAACTCTATTTATATAGGACGAGGTTAGATTTTTATTTTCTTGTACAAATAATATAGAAAAGGTTGCGTTTGTTCCTAGCTATCGTAAATACGATGATTGAATTTCAAGATCCAAAGCTTTGAAAATAGTGATATGAGTAAGAATTGGTGGAAGGCGCTAATCTCAGGAAAATCTGTTTCAAATTAAAAAAAAAAATCTTTTTATATTAGATTCCAAATGGAATTGAGAATAGTTATAGGGTCGTTAAAGTTATCAACGGCGGATATAATGTGTCATACACCTTCCATTCCTTTCAGGCCAGTTGTGGCGCAGGGGCAAAAAGTGTGTTAGGGTTGTGAGTTCGATTTCCCTATTATATATTTATATTTTCATTTCTTCGCTCTGGTGTCGAGGCAAAACGATACGTTGAGTTCTGTCCCTCAACACGCAATGCCTCCAAAATTCGGCAGAAAGTGGGGAACGGAGTGTTTTAACACTAGGTTCCCTCTGCCAACCCTGCTGTGTGCGGGATACAGTATGAAGCAGATTTTTTTTTTTTAAGTTTTAAGCTATTTACTTTTTTGTAGCAGCATAGTTGTAAAACTTGTTTGCTGTTGTGAAAGCTAATGTGTATCTCACGTTTGACCCCAGAAGTAGGGCACAGTGAAGAGGATTTTGTTCGTGACTTGCTTATGGGAAGCTCCCGAAGAATATATAGGAAGTCGATTAAATATAAGTACATCTTCTTAAAAGTTGAAGAGAAAATTTACATGTTAATAAAAAATACGATTATAATTACATATATGTTGGTAATTTCCGTTATTATAAAAGAAACCCTATATAACAGCTATTATATACATTTTATACACAAGTCTATAGTAAATGATGTTAGGCTCTTAGAAACAACGTGCTATAACCTTGTCGCACCTGTTACTCGTATGTTTCTCAATAATTTATTTTCTTCAAGCTAGAGTTCGTCGTGGTGGGAAAATTATTAAATGAAAACATTGAATATGTCCAAAATAGGAGAAAAAAAAAAAATAATAAATGATTTATTGCTAGATAAATAATTTTTCTTAGCTTCTGCATACCCTCCAGGGATATTCCGTTCCTCATTTTCCATCCAATTCAAGCCATTGTGTATTCAGTGGCCCAACTCCGCTCTTCTTAATTCATCAATCTCTTGAATGGGAATCGAACCCCATAACCGTCGCGATCACAATCAGATGATATACTCGTAGCAGTACGAGCAGTACGAGCACCTCGACTGATTTTGTATGTTTTAAGTATAACTAATACAAAATAAACAGCTAAACAAGTAAATGATATTCAAAAGCGATAGCAATCATTACTATTTCCATCACCTCATCTAAGACGTGGAGGTTAATGAATAGAATAGAATAGAATAAGATGAATTTCTAAACAACACATGTACTACTCATTTCACGGTTCAACTACGACGTCGACTAGTGTCGCTGTACTTGATTTAAATTGTGTCAAATGGAGGTTACTTTTCTGTGACGTAATGCTTTAGATGTTATATACAATATTATATTGTAATTAATTACAATGAATGTCTTGATATTGAGGGCATTGGTGGCGCAGGGGCACAAGCGTGCGACTGTCAGCGACAGTTTGTGGGTTCACGGTGCAGCACGGTGTTGAGCTCCGCCACTCAATTCAATGCCTCTAGAATTTAGCGGAAAGTGGGGAACAGAGTTCTTAATAGAAACAATGTGTGTCAACGCCAGGTTCCCAGGTTCCCTATAGTTCCCTCTACCATGCTATGTGCGGGATACAGTGTGAATCTAAAAAAAAACATTTACTACGTCTACTCAGTTAAGCGGATGATATAAATTATTAATTATTATTAAACAGTCATGGAGAGAAATAAAAACTTAAAACTATATATTAAAGCTTAAAGTTTACCAATTATATTTTTCAGTTTGAAACGTTACTTTTTGAAGGTCAGAATATGAAAAGTAAACTATTTCACACTAATTGGATAAAAACATCATTTCCAAAACAATATTTTTTTCTTTTTTTAGCTTCATCGTTCCCGCAACTTTCAGTAAGTACCCTGCAAATAAGATATGTCCATTCCCTACCTTTCGCCGAGTTCTTAAGGAATTTTGTGTTGAGCGGCGAAACTCAACGCCGCTCAACATTTTCATTTGTTTGCTTTTAATATTTCTTTGACTATTTAATATTTTCATTTTCTGTTTCCGAGTAGAAATGGAACCCACAACCTGTCACGTTTCCTGTCACGCGCCTGTGCCTTTGTGGCACGACGGCTCTAATATGGTTTTTACTAAATATTACATATATTTAAAGTTGGTTAAATCACATATAGATTCTAGTATTACGTATATGTTTTTTAAATGATTGCATAATAATTAAGAGGTTTGAGTGCGCATTTCACATTCACATGCGCCTCGTACATTAATGTAAATATAGATTATATACGAGTATATTATTGGAGTGAAGTTATTCGCTATGGTAAGGTTAGTTTAAATTTACATATCTATACTAATATAATAAAGCGGAAGAGTTTGTTTGTTTGTTTGTTTGTTTGTTTGTTTGTTTGTTTGAACGCTAAGATCTCTGGATCTACTGGTCTGATTTACTATGTTTTTGTTTTGTATGAAAGCTGCATTCTTCAGAAGTGCTATAGGCTATATAACATTACATTATACATATATACTAATAAATTAAAATATTTTCTAATTTGACATGAAATTTATTCTGCCATGTTAATAACAACCGTCGTCGCTACGCGACCGCGTTCGTTACCGCGTCATTTTGATATTCACCCTTATGAAAATAAATATAAAATAGTCACTTTTAGCATTTCATCTAGATTGAAATTATATTTCTATAGAAATTATATTCTTATATTTCAAGCAGGCGTAGCCGCGTCCGGGTCCGCTAGTATATATATATATATGTAACAATGATAATCGACCTAGTCTTATATCTTGCCAAATTATGGAAAATTCCAGATTATATAGAACCTATTTATATACAGGGTGTCCCAGGAGTCAACGATAAAACGAAAACAGGTGATAGACCAAGTCGTGACAGTTATGAGAAAAATATAAAAAAAAATCTTTATCATGTATTTTTCATATTATATTGATTTTAAAAAATATCGGAAAAACCAACACCCTGTGATGGTTTTTCAAGTCCCAGGACTACAAATATTACTCTTTCTACATTTTTTTTTCTGTAATGTAATCATGAGTAACCCTTCTGCGAATTACAGCTTAAGATTGAAACATACCTGCATCAGTTTTCAATAAAATATCGTGTTTTTGCCAAACATTAAATTCAAAATATTTACTACACCCAACTTTAACCGACTGTACTATAAAAAAAATGTACTACACTGTTTTTGCAAGTAACTTTAAAAGTTGGCGCATTTAATCTGGATTCCGAAATGGTACAACACTTCCTGGATTACTTCTTTGTTGAAGAGAGAAAAATCGAAATACACGATAATCGGAATGACGTTCAGCGTTTTGGTATCTTTTCCGATACATTCTAGATGCAGCATTTGCGTTACATAACCACTCTCCATGAATGAAATGCATATTGGCAATGTGTCAAAGACCGAGTATATGGCCTGCGAGCGCCCGGTCTCGAGCACTATCCTTATAAGTCCTGTTAAGTGTCCTTATAAGTTGGAAAAGTTCAGGTACCTTGGATCCGTTATGCACGAGTCTGGAGGCATCGATCACGATCTCCTTGGCCGGATAAGAGTATTCTGCGATCACACACCACACCAGTGACCTCCCGCCACTTAGCCCAGGCAACGCTTATCCGACTTAGGGGCTGGCCCAGGACTTATAAGGATAGTGCTCGAGTCCGGGCGCTCGCAGGCCATATACTCGGTCTTTGACACATTGCCAATATGCATTTCATTCATGGAGAGTGGTTATGTAACGCAAATGCTGCATCTAGAATGTATCGGAAAAGATACCAAAACGCTGAACGTCATCCCGATTATCGTGTATTTCGATTTTTCTCTCTTCAACAAAGAAGTAATGCAGCAAGTGTCGTACCATTTCGGAATCCAGATTAAATGCGCCAACTTTTAAAGTTACTTGCAAAAACAGTGTAGTACATTTTTTTTATAGTACAGTCGGTTAAAGTTGGGTGTAGTAAATATTTTGAATTTAATGTTTGGCAAAAACACGATATTTTATTGAAAACTGATGCAGGTATGTTTCAATCTTAAGCTGTAATTCGCAGAAGGGTTACTCATGATTACATTACAGAAAAAAAAATGTAGAAAGAGTAATATTTGTAGTCCTGGGACTTGAAAAACCATCACAGGGTGTTGGTTTTTCCGATATTTTTTAAAATCAATATAATATGAAAAATACATGATAAAGATTTTTTTTTATATTTTTCTCATAACTGTCACGACTTGGTCTATCACCTGTTTTCGTTTTATCGTTGACTCCTGGGACACCCTGTATATTTATTTATTATTATTTTTTACCTATACATATATACTCTGCAAGCAGCAAGGTGCTTATCTTGCTTAGAAAGCCTTAGTTTCAAGATACTAAGTTTTTTGGATGAATACTAGATATTGCATATTGAATTGGAATTTGTGTTATAAGAGTGAGAAAATGAAAATAATTTATTCTCCTCATTGAAATTGAACCCTCAACCATCGCGTTGACAACTGACGCTATTGCAATGTACCATAGCGGTCTTAAACCCCAATTCTTCATTTGAAATATTTCAAATCTCTGGTAAAATTTCGCTACCTCTTTAAACTTGATCTTGACTGAGAACTCGAGCGCTTTCGTTACCTTGGCATCGTTGTTCGCGTAGTTTGAAATCTTTGTTTTTAATTTATATGAAACTCCAGCAGCAAAACGATTATCCGCAACTAGAGTGAACTTGTCTTGTGATTGAAGCGTTCAACTTTATATATAAGTAATATTTAAGATATAGATATATTTATGTGTGATATCTATATCTTAAATATTAATAAGATACACTGTATTCTGTATCGTAAAGCAGGGTAGGTAGAGGGAACCAGGGAATTTAAAACCGCGCTTTTGCTTAACAGAGTGAAGAAAGCTAAAATATTAAATATTTTATTCCATCAAATGGGAATCGAATCTAAAAATACCTTAATAACATGCAACAAGTATATCCGACAACCCTATAAATAGTTGTGGAATATTTGTCGCACTAATGAAATTACTTAGAACTAATGTTGACTCTTTCTTTTGATTTAGTTTGACCTTTTAAAACAATTTCATTAGACCCGAGCAGTAAACGAGAATTTGAGGAAGTACAACAAATATTTATACTACACTTCAAGAAGAAATAAAAGGAGACTGAATTGAGTAATTTTATATTCATTTAAATTTCTTAGATGCTTTTGCAAATTGTGTTTATAACAACTTTTTAGCGACCTTTTAATAAATTAAAACTCAAAATATTCTCATTTCAAACAGAGTAAGTTTTTGCAAATACTTTTGAATCGTTGAATGAATACGTTGCTTACCATCACCTGGGAAGGCAGTTCTACTGAGAAGAAAGTCAATCTTAATTTTACTCATTCAATAAGGAAATGGCAAAAAAGATTAATTAATTAAGAATGAGTTGTGAAAGACCTTGGATAACCTTCAAGAGCATAATCTTATTGTCAGTGGTTTTATAGAATTCACTTGTATGTTTTTTTGTTACATGCCTCAGTTCTCAAGAAGGTAGTTTTTGAAGTTATTTCTTCAAAAAAGATATCAAAGATTGTATCGTATTACTAAGCCACCCTACGTCCGTTTCTCTGTACGTGGTTTGTAATATAAATGTAAATAACTATTGAGTATAATTTAAACATTGTATCTGCTATTGACAAAGTAACAAATCGGCACAGTGTCTGACTGTAAGCGCAACGATTGTGGGTTCGATTTCTACTCGGGAGAATGATGGTAACAAGACAAAACACGGCGTTGAGTTTCGCCGTTCATTCGATGTCTCGATAATTTTGTGGAAAGTGAAACTTAGCATTGGATTCCCTCTGCCTACTTGACTGCCTACAAGATTTTTTTTCTTCAAATAAATCATAGTCACCCAGTCGTTAAACATGAAAAAATCTTTGTCCCCTTCTCCATTGATAAAACAGTTATCAATGGAGAAGGGGACAAAGATTTTTTCTGATTTTTCACTATTTGGAAATCATGCGAAAAGTGTCTAAAGGAATATATTAATATTGATTATTTTCTGCTTACCCTTCAATGTTTCGTAAGTAGAATTGCATAGAAAAAAATATAACTAAAATATCATTATTTTGTATACAAAAAAGGAGTTTATTAAAAATAACATTTTGTCCGATAATCTTAAATGTATTTGAAATAGTAAATTTCCAAATATATTTGTAATTTGCATTGTGCTATTAACAACTTATTAACAACTTATATACATGTGTGATACAACTGGCCTCGATTTTATGCGACTTTAACCTTCTTTTTTATCAAAAATACATTTTTTTGGATTGACATTACTGACACTAATAAAAAATCTAATTAAAACATTTTTACGGCGATTTCTAGAAGATTAATTGATTGACTAATGCAAAAAATGTTTTTTTGAATTCAACTTAGTTCCCGCGATTAGGGCGTTCAACCAAACAAGCTCTTCAAATTTATTATATTAATATAGATTTACAAAAAAATAAAACAACCAATTTATAATGAAATTTTATTTCCAATTATCTATTTATATAATATAATATATTAATTACATTTTAAAATCGTTTTATTTACATACATATGTTCATCACGTCGGCAACAATATAACGGGGTGGTGATCGTGCATCTTATTTGGAACTTTTAACTTACTTTTAAGTACTAACACTAAAAACGATATCGCATCACGTAATAACGCAGACTGTGTAGTAATTAGCGTCACAATTACTATAGTTGTTATAGTTTTTAACGACGCTTGACACGATGAGGCCCCAGCATGGAGTTCGGCGAGACTCTCTGAAACAAAGTAATAAGCATATGTACATTTCATATAAATTTTGCTTTATTTGTAAATTCTGAGATATAATTTTTAAGGACAAGAGCACAGAAGTGTGACTGTAACGTGACGGTTGTGGCTTTATTTCTCATTTATTAATATTTTCATTTTTTCGCTCTCACACTAAGGCAAAATTTCGGAGTTAAGTTCTGCCACTCAAACACGCAATACCTTGAAAAAATCGGCAGAATGGAGTGTTTTAACACTAGGTACCCTCCGCCTACCCTGGCTGTATGAGGAATATAGCGTGAAGCTGATTTTGATTTGATTTATTAATCATAGTTCCACGGATTGATGATATACATAGCTAAAATAGAAAAAAAACGGTGGAAAAAAAATAAAGAAATACATTGCTGCAGTATAAAATGTTAAGGTGTGACAGTTTGACATTCACTCATTCAATTTGTCACCCAGTACGTATTTAATAACGTATTTCGAGAAGGGGCTATATTAAAAAGAGTCTTCGCTCCTTCGAAATATGACAGATTCTTGACAATAGAATGACAAAGAAATTGTATAAAAAATATATCTTTTAAATAACTCGTATCACTCCATCAACCAATTTATGTTAAGATGAAAGTTGTGTTGCTATTAGCATGTCGGAAATATTCGTAAAACAGTCATTACCTACTGAAGACCTTAAAAAAGATTTTAACAATAAATTTAAATTTAAAAAATTAAAATTTACTTGTACTATTATTATTATATAATTATAGTACAAGTATATTATTATATATATTTAATTTTTTTTTCACACTGTATCCCACATATAGAAGGATAGGAAGATGGAACCTTGTGTTAACATTCTCCATTCCCCACTTCCGAATTTTGGAAGCAGTGTGTCGTCCCAAGTGGGTATCGAACCCATAACCGTCGCGCATAAAATCACACGCCTATGCCATAGCACCACGAAGACCACTTAAGAATCGAAAATGAATGAAAATCATCTTTATTTAGAAATAAATAACCGATAATTAAAAAATGTATTGAATTTTAATGAAATTATTTGCAAAATTGAAATTTCATTTGCTCCAATATGGAAACAAGGGTGTGGTATTAATTTTGTATGAAAGCTGTAACTTTTCATTAAAATCTGTCGAAGCTAACAAAAGCGATGGTTCAATTTCCTTCATCCTGTTCTAGAATAGAGCAAATAATATCACTTTGGTTTTAATATTAAAGCTGATAGTAATTAAAAATTCTTTGTTTACATAATATATTAGATTATTCGATCTAAGTTAAATTTGTGTTCAGGCTTATAAATGCGAAGGTTGTGGGTTCGATTCCCGCTCGGAAAAATGAAATGTTTCATATTTTTCTTTCCTCGCTCCCTTAATAAGCCGATGCGCGGCATTGAGTTCTGAGCCTCTCAACAAGCAATGTCTCAAAAACATGGTGGAAATGTGTGCAAAAACTGGGGAACAAAGTGTCTGTTTAATGTGTTTCCTTTCTAATTATACTCCAGAAACGCGTGTGATTTAAAATACATAATAGAGAGAGAGTTTCCAAGGGGCGCAGGTTCAAATCCCGCTACGTTCAAATTTTTATACGTTTTCTTAATAAGTATTATTCTTTTCTAAGTGTAGAATAACAGTTTAAAAATGTTAAAAACATTAAATATTATGAAATTAAAGTAATTTCCTTGAGTGGGGATTGAACTCACTATCTGTCACGTTCACTCGTGCCCCTGCGCCACGACTTGCCTAAAAGACGATTTCTCAAAACCAGACGTCAACTGGTCCTTAGTAACAGCAACATTCACTTATAGTAAGTGATTTATCACTAAGCAATAGAAGTTTGTCACCAAATGTCCAAAATATCACCATATCAACAACCTAACTGAATAAGAAATCTCTTTCATAAAGTCACGTTACGTCTTCATACGTTATCACGCGACGTGCCACTTGACAGGCTCGCAACACATAATGGATACAATTTGTAAGGAACTTTTTACATTTAGAATATTATACAAATACATTATACTCGCTACAGAAGAAGAAATAACCGTATTTCAGACTTTTAGATGAGCTTTTATGGCGAAAGTTTAAAATGTTATTCTGTATCTTTTATTATAATCTTTTAAAATTATTTTATTGTACTTGGCTATATTTAAATTTTTGTGCGAACTATAATTATATTATCAGATTTTACATGGTTGTAATTTAACTCTAAATATTCGCAATTTGTAGAAAGGAAAATATCTAAAAGAATATCAGAAAAGTTTTTGTTATGAAATAAGAAAGAGAAAGTTTTAAGTTAGCTTTGTAGTTAGTAGTTCTAAGTATAGTATATAATACTTGAATATTTATAACTCATTCAGGATAACACTAAACAGATTACATAAATTTTAACTTATAGTTCGGCGTTGAGTTCCGCCACTTAACATGCAATGCCTCCAGAATTCGGGGGAAAGTGAGGAACTGGGGGTGACTTAACACTAGGTCCCCTCTGCTGTGTGCGGGATACGGAGTGAATTTTTCAACAAAACAACAAAAAAGCTTTATATCAAAATTCTATTTTTTATTTCTTTGCGGTTTCGAACAATGTACGAAACTTGTAGTTCTTGTAGTTGTAAATTGGTAAAATAGACAGGGGACTTCCAACCGTAGGTGAGCCCTAATGTGCATCTAAAAGGTCCCCTTTAACTTTATATTTGGGTCCCAAGCCCCAGATACTGCTCTGGCCTCTTCACTCTGAAACTCCAAAGGCCCGGGCGCCGCTAGCCGCTAGACACGCTAAAACCATGGAATCCTAAGTAGTTTCTTGTCTTTACTAATATATGATAGTATAATAGATTAATATACCGTTTTGGAGAGTTTGTATAGAAGCTCAATTTAAAGTTGCTTCCTGTACGTATTAAAACTCCAGGTGAAACTTTTCTGTTGTTGTAAGCTCGAACTTTTCACCTTCATAATATTAGCTTTTCAGTGCACGTAGGTGCTGCTCATACTTTCTATTACTTTTTGTTTACTTTAGGAATAAAAAAAATATGATAATTTGCGACATAAGTTAGTCTCTCACCTCGCTCGTATTGAGGTCAATGTAGGAATATATTAAATATACAAAATCAGCTTCATACTGTATCTTGTACACGGTAGGGTAGGCAGAGGGAACCTAGTGCAAAGACACTCCGTTACTCATTTCATTTCTCATTCTCATTCAACACACAACCGTCACGCTTACTGTCACGCTCTTGTACTCCTGCGCCACGACGAGCTCAACAGTACAGCATGAATATGCAATTAATTATCCTTTCACGCCAACTAATGAAGCTATATTATTTAATTTTAATTTTATTCTAACATTTTTTAAAGCTTTTCATTTATTTATAGAATTCAAATTATAGAATAAATTAAATTTAATTAAGCCACGCGAATGATGCCAATTTACAGTTTGATATTTATTTTCGAATTATTTCAAACTATTAATTAATTTATTTTTAAGGTTCCGTATCTCAAAAAGTAACAGTGTAGTAGCAGTGACACAGCGTCTTACTTTCTATTCGGGAAAATGTACTACCCTTATCTCCTGACTTTGGTAAAAGAAATGAGCGCCTGCAAGCGCAACAGCTTGCGAATTCGATTCTCACTCAAGAAAATGAAATATTTTCATTTCCTCGTTCTGGTACGGAGGCAAAGCACAGCGTTCAGTTCCGTGACTCAATACGCAATGCCTCCAGAATTCGGGGATAAGTGGGAAACGGAAGTGCTTTAATATGAACGGAGGCTTTTAATAGTATGTTTAGGTAGGTAGGTTCCCAGGTTACCTTCACCTAAAAAAGTAGTCTACTTGCCAACTTTACCAATATGATTCAAAAATACTAAAATAAATAACATTATTCTACATCAAATCGAACATGAAGTAATATCTCCCAGTTGTGATTTCTCACAGCCTATCCCACGAGGTAGAAGCTAATGCTGAAAAATTTGGTTGCCTTACTCGGAAACAGAATTTATGATTATTCTTTCTTTGAAAAGATTTGACTTTGAGTTTTATTAAAAGTGATGAAAGTTATAAATTATATTTGTAAAAGTCGTATTTTACGTGATAATAAAATGAGGCTAAAAGTAATGCCGGGCACAAACGTGCGACAGATTGGGGGTTCGATTTCTACTCGTAGAAATGATGTATCTACTTAATATTTTTCCTGAATTCCACTATTCCAACCACGGGTTGAGTTCCAGGGGAAAATGGGGAACAGAAATGTTATAATGGGGAACGGAGTGTAGTAACATTAGGTTCCCAGATTTCCTCTGTCAACCCTGCAACGTGCAAGATGCAGCGTTAAGCTACGGAAGAAAAAAAAATATAACACTATTACCATTCAACACATGCACAGCTACAGTATGAGGCCTCGCGCCGCGCACAGCACAGGTGTAGTTACCAGCATCGCTACTGTTGACGCGTGCCAGTCTCAGCACGCTGTCCGCGCCCCCTGGCACCTGCTCTGTTTTTACGCTGCAGAATATAATGTTAGTTACAAATCTCTACTATGACAAATCGCGGCGTTGAATTCCGCTGCTCAACACGCAATATCTTGAAAATTTGGCGCAAAATAGGGAACAGGACAGGACAGACGAACAACAAAGGGATTTTGTAGGTTCCGTTTTTTTCCTTTCGGGCAGAGAACCCCAAAAACCATAAAAAAATGGAAAACCATTTTTCACTTCATCTTTTTTTATATCTTATCATAATCAAAGGCTATTTTATTATAACCTTTGCGTAGACACGTAATGTATGGAAACCATTATTTATTTATAATGTCATCTATTCTGTACACGTACGAAAAGGTTTAACAGTGTCATATCGCGTCCCAAAAGTGCCAGGTAATATATATTTATATATATTTTAGCTTCTTTTGAAGGGTGGGAAGAGAAGGATCATTTATCAACGTTGGAACACATTGAACAGAAATCCGGTATAAGCAGATTTTCCTTTTACAAAGTAGGTTAACTGTTAAGATTAGAATGTTTGGTTTGTGTTCATTCAATTTTATTTCATTACTAGATTGTCAGGTTCCCTCTGCTTACCCTGCTATCAACGTCAAACTAAGAATATATAAAGGAAATACATAAAACGGGTGCAGGAAAGATTGTCTTTATCTATAAAATACAATTTTATATTTACAATATTTAGATAGGTATAATATGACATACTTAGTTCGTTAGTAATATTGCCCAAATATATTGGTTTGTAATTTAAATTTGATATATGTATATGTAGTTCCGCCACTCAACACGCCAATGCCTCCAGAATTCATACATCGTGAGACTGAGCAGCAGAACTCAACTTTGAATTTTGTTTCAGTAGATTTTAATGGAAAAAAAATATATATTTAAAAAATGTGCGAGGATTTACCTAATTCCGCCTCTAGTAGTATCAGCATTGAGGGCTCTTCCCTCATGCAGCCAAGTGAGGACAGCTGGGGTCTCCACATGGCGAGCTCTGCACACCAGGGCGAGGGTGGATTCAGCCTCGTAATACTTCTCTTGAAGAGGACCACCCGCTTCGTCGACCACCCATACTTGTGGCGCTAGTGATGATTGTGGTTTGTTAAATTTAAACTGACTTTTTTATAAATTTAAATATATTTTGAAAATTATTAAAATACGAAGTAAAGAAATTGATATAACAAAAATATTTACTTACTATTCACATGTAGATAAGTCCTGCTGACTCTAGGTGGATGTGTAGATATCTGACATTCGTAGACGCCTTCATCATCAGGCTTGACTTCCCTGATGAGCAGCCTCCAGTTGCCAGGATAACGTTTCCCAACTGACACCCTATTGTCCGCTGCATAAGTAACTGCACCTACTGTGAGAAGTTCTGGTATTTCATCACGACCTCTCCGACGGACCCAGGATACCTAAAAAATAATATAGTATATTTTAATTCATTCTGATTTTTTACATAATTATATTTAAATGTACTAAAAGAGTCAGTTCTACATAAATATTCACATAATTGCCTAAGAATAACATTGTATGTTTTACTTCAAAAGAATTAAACGGGTCATACATATTCTTTGTGATTGAAGACAGGAAAAGAAATGAAATTCATTAATTATTACCAACTTCACTTCAATTTGGTCGTCTTTTCATTTTCTTTTACTCTACCCTAATAAATCTGGATTGGAATTATTCAGTTCGTTACAGAGCTCGAGTGAGGAGACTATTGCGATCTTAAATAACATCTTATCTACAAGCAGTACGAAAATAAATTTTAAGAGTCCATTATGATTGGCCTCGAAAGCTTTGGGTTCCCCGATGTCTATATAAAACAGACATTCTACCTACAATAATTATCGGCTAATATCAAACAATAAAGGTTTTATAGTCATTTCAATGTCTAAATGTTCTCATTTCCACTAATAATAACAATAATGGAGTGAAACAAGATTGTATTGCGTTTGTAATGTAGGTTTAAGTCGGTTATGGTTGCTTTAAAACGAAGATTGCCTTTTGGTTATTCTGCTTATAGTAATAACCAGTGATGGGCTTAAGCTCAGTTAAATAGCTATAGACTTTAAACTTAAAAATAAATGATTCAATAACATTTTATGAAATACTAGCGGCCCGCTCGCGGTTTCACCCGCGTGAACTATGTTATTATTAATTTCTGTCTCCATGACTACGTCCTAGTGACGTCTATGCAAAATTTGAGACTCCTAGCATTTGTACTAACGAAGTTTCATAGAAACTTTCGACCCCAAAAACAACCCCTTAGAAGTCGAATATTGCAAATTCCCGTCTTAGCGAGCACCTACATCCTATAAATAACTCCTATGCAAAATTTGAAATTCCTAGCACTTGTAGTTTCTGAGATTTCGTGATGAGTGAGTGACCTTTCGATTTTATATATATAGATAAATGAGAGATTTTGTAACGGTAAAATTCCGTTATTTTATAATCTAAAAAACGATTATTGTTATAATGCTCTCATTCACTCAACACGCAATGCCTCCAGAATTCGGTAGAAAGTGGGGAACGGAGTATCTTAACACTAGGTTCCCTCTGCCTACCCTGCTGTGTGCGGGATACAGCGTGAAGCGTATGTTAATTTACTTTTTAAAGTGTGTTTAAGTAGTCGGGTTTTAGTTTTTAAACTTTCTTTTTTTCCCTTTGTGTGTAACGGTTGAGAGAAACTCAACACCGCGTTTTGTCTATTACAGTGGAGAAATAAAAATTAATTAAATATAACCCATTCCCTCGAATGGGAATTGAACCCCCAATAATTGCGTTTTTATCGCGTAAAGAACTTGATTCTTTTAATCAGACGACAACACAAGTAATCTCCATACTATTTACAAATTTAACAAGCCATAAATCAGACTGAAGCGTTCTCGAGCATTTCTCTTTGTCCACGTTTTCATTAAGCGAAAGGAAAATTCAAATTGAAACTTATTTTGTCAAAGTACACTGAACTGGCAGCGTTGGTGTCTAAATTATGAATACTATTATAATTAAATGCTATACTTACTTTTGACATTCTGTTAGAAAATTTCTTATATTAATTGATAATATTAAGTCGGTGATCCTTTTACTTTCCTCTGTTGTCCGTCTGTCTGTCTATCTGTCTCTCTGTTTCTTTGTCTGGCTGTCAAGACCCTTTATATCAAGAATTCTTGGAGATATCGAGTTGAAATGCAAACCATATAAGAGACCAAATTTAGTACGAAACCCTCAGTGAGCGAGCCCGACTCGCGTGTGTCGGGTTTTTTTTATTATAGCATAAACCATTCCACCTCCCATAGACCGCCAAATTTTCGAGTCTGTTACCAGACCGAGGAAGTGTAAATAATAAATATATCTAAGTGGAAATCAAACCCGCGATAACTACAGCCATAAGCTGAGCCAAGTCGGTCTCTAATATATAGGTTTAAAAATTTCATTTTCTATTTCTTGGTCCACAAAATTAAGTACACAAGTAAAGCTCCAGACAGGCCACCACTGTAAGTGTTGTTTTATAAATAGACTCAGCCAGTGTTATTGTGGAACAAAAGAAACCGGTCAAGAGTAAGTCGGATTCGCGTACAAGTGCTGCTCAGTAGCGTTTATAACGTATCTTGTTTTTGTTTTAACTTTTCAAAAGGACTAATGTTTTTTTCTTATTTATTTCTTTGTATTTTTTGTATATATATTTCTGTTGAAATATTTAATATTTCATTTCCTGGATCTAGTAGTTAGGCAAAGCGCGGCGTTGAGCTCCGCCACCCAACACGCAATGCCTCGAGAGTTCAGAGGTGCCTCATTGCTCATCAGAAATATATGAAAATTTATATTCTTTAAAATGTATATTTAAAAGTTTAAAATAAAAAAAGAAAAAAAACACAACAAATTTACTGTTCTTCAGCGTATGGACAAGACGTAGGGTATGAACGTCGTGCAATCGTACTGATGAGACGTCAATTTTTTAGGTCTTCAAAATTGAAGACATAAAAAAAATATATAAAAGTATCTAGAATATGAACTTACTGTTTTATCTTGCAGAAGGCTTATTCTACAATTTAGATGAGCATCTTCACCCAACTGTATAGTTATCTTAGTTAAATTGCCATCACTGTCTTCGAAAGTTGGCCCATATTTTCTGTCATGGTCAAAGTATATGTTTTTAACGGCTACAACGTGTGGTACCATCTCCAGGTTAACATTAGCTGGAGCAGAACGTGTCCCTGAATTTTCAACAGGTTCTTGGGAGGGTTGTGGAACTTTAAATGACTTGGTGCTGTCTATAGTAGAATTGCCAAGGCGAAGCATTACAGGCGCAGGCACAATGCCTGTGCTAAGTGCGTAGAACGGTGTTACCGTTTGGTCTTCTTCTGTTGTTGATGTTGTGTTTTCTGTGTGAAAAGAAGAGAGAACATCAAATTAAAGAGTTAAAAATACAATTTTTAAAAATTTATAGAAATCTTGCATGGCTCGAAAAGGTTGTTAGGCTTGAATTTTTTTATAACAAAATCCTACAGTCTTTAAGTAGTTTTTTCATTAACACAATTTCCAATTTCCAACAATTTCCAATTTCCTTCGGTGATAAAAGAAAAAAATCTTAAAATACCGAAGTAATAGTATTCCTAGCAATGAAGACAACACCATTTGCATACCTGTAGTAAATTGACAAACAGCTATCTGAGTGAAGAGGAATACTCCTACACTCCACATAGCGCCTGAACGAGGCTGCGTCAAGGGCCTTCATAATCTGGAACGAAAGTTAATATATTACTTATGATGAAAACTTAGAAGGCAATTTGAGGATGATAACTTGAAGCCGTCTTGGCGCAGTGGCACAAGTAGCAACAGTAGTGGGTTCGATCCCCATACTTGGGGCAACGAAATAATATTTATTACCATTTACATTTCCTCGCTTTGGTAACAAATTGATATTTATTTTTGACGGAAATTATAAATGTTATATTAGGTATAGTAATTTAAAGCCGAGTTATCTATCGGTTCTGAATTGAAAATCAAAAATCTTTTATAAGCTCGAGTATTCTTCCAATAGTGGTTTGAATATGGGAATAATAACATGAGCAACGTCGCATTCCAATTATTATTATATTGAATTCTCTTAACAATACAAATGTACTGTTTTTATATCGGAAGCTACATTCAAATGAATAAAGTTTTATATTATGTTAAATTTATTAAAATACTAGCGGACGCGCGCAGCTTTGCTTGCGTATTTAGGGGTGAATTCTAATAACCCATGAAATATGTGTTCAATAAAATATTTTTAAGAGTCTAAATTTCAAATTTTATAAAAATCGGTGGCGATTTATAGATTTTTCCATACACACTTTCAATGCCTTATTTGCACTCTTAGGGGGTGAGTTCTAGAAAACCATGAAACATGTGTTTAATTATATATGTTTAACAGTTTGAATTTAAAATTTTATAAAAATTGGTGACGATTTAAAAAAACCTATACAAACTTTCAACCCCTTATTTGCACCCTTAGGGGGAGAATTCTAGAAAACGATGAAATACGTGTTCAATCAAATACTTGTAAAAATCTAAATGTCAAATTTTATAAAAATCGGTGCCGTTTTAGTTTTTTTTCCATACAAACTTTCAACCCCTATTTCACCCTTTTAGGGTCAAAATTTTTCAAAATCCCTTCTTAGTGGATGTCTAGATTACAAAAATAAATATCTGTCCAAATTTCACATTTCTATCATCAGCGGTTACGGCTGTGCGTGCGTCTTACCTCAGTCAGTGAGGACAAGTCCTTTTATACATATAGAAAGAGCCCTACCTCTTAACCTAGTGTTCTGGATGACTTTCCGGATTTCCGGATTCTGGAGGCATTGCGTGTTGAGTGGCGGATCTCAACGCTGCGCTTTCCCTCGACACCAGAGCGAAAAAAAATAAAATAAATTTAAATAAATATTTCATTTCACTTGAGTGAGGATCGAATTCACAACCAACCACTTTTACAATCACATTTATGCCCCTGTGATATTTATTTTTCTTTCACAGAGCTTAACGCCTGTCTTTGTATCAAATGAGAAAATTGTGAACATAATATCTACGTGTAAGATTTAATTTATTACGACATAGCCTAATTTAGACTATGTCTTACTGACATAGTTAAGTCATTGTATTATAACTACATTGAATTAAAAAAATATGTAATTGATTTTAATAATAATTAAATATTTAATATAATTCTTGTATAAATATATATTTTTACTTAATATAATTTGACCTCATTTGACCTCTTCATTTGTACCTAACATTGGCGTTAAATTATTTCCAATTCAGGTTAATTGCTATAATTAGAAACCTATACGTATACAGAAGACATTAGCGTCTAGAGTAATATATTATAATGGATTAAGGGTAAGCGTAATCCTTGCCTCATAGTTTTGTTTTGTCTTCACGCTGTATCCCGCACATTGAAGGGTTAGCAGAGGGAACATGGGAACCTTGTGGCAGGACACTCCGTTTTTTAAACTCATTCCGCTAAGAGTATGCTAAGAGTTCTAAGAGTTTGCTCTTAGGACATTAGCCGCATATTATCTTGTTATCAGATAATATCATATTATACCTCGAATAGGAATCGAATCCACAACCATAGCGTTTACAGTCGCACGCTTGTTCCCCCGGCGCCACGACGGGCTCAATTATTTGTTTAGTTTATTTTTATTCTACCGCTACCTGCGACTTTGAATTAATTATGTATGTATTTATGCAAATTTATTCCTACCCCAACCACTTTTTAGGGTTCTGTCGTCGAGGGTTAAGATCGTCGGTTGGAATTAATGGATAGAACACGAGTATCATGGATTACGCGTTTAATTGCAACTCCTTTTCGGCCGTTAAGGCGATGGTCTTGTCAGGTGACCTGATTTGGTTAAGTTATAAGCGAAATGGTTATTTAGAAAATTATTTTACTTCCTCGCTCTAGAAGACGTGCGACGTTGAGTTTTGCCACTCAGTACGCAATGTATTGGCAATTGGGTGGTGCGTGGGGAATGGAGTGTCTTAACATTAGGTTCCCTCAACCCCACTCCGGTATGCGAGAAAAGCATGAGGCTGAAAAAAATACGATAAATCAGCTATTACAATATATCACATTTTAATAACTAGAAATGAGTTTTTATATAGAATGTATAAAATAAAATATTTTTTTTTACTTTGTCTTAGTCGCTGTCGCTTGTAAATTGGGTGTACTTTATTACGTTTCTATAATTTCCTATACAAAATCTGTTCACTGTGAGAAGAATATCTTTTCTTTTTCTTTAAATATACAATTTTAATATAAAATCATAAATTAGAAATTTGTGTATTTTTTTGTAATGTCAGATAAAAAATGATTATAATTAATTAATGACTTTTTTTTCTCTACTTATTTATAACATTGATAGTATATAAGATATTTGTTACAAACAACTACATTAAGATCTTAGCGAACAGCTACACTGGATCGAGAATTCATTTGAAGAATCCCCATGAGAATATCAAAGACTTTCCGTAACTTCATAACTGAGTCTCTCTAGATAGAAGTGGAAGTCAATTTGAATTTTAAATGACCTCTGACTTTTTTATATAATAAAGTCATATTGGCATTTCTATATATTTTATAGTTATCATAAAAATGAAGAGTGTAGAAGCCGTCGTGGCCCAGGGGCACAAGTACTGTAACGCGATGGTTGCGGGTTCGATCTCACTCAATGCAATCTCTGACACCAATGCAAATCCCGGTGTTAACTTCCTCCATCCAATGCCTCAAAGTGACGAACAGAGTTTCTTAACACTAGGTTCCTTCACTTACCTTGCCGTGTGCGGGACACGTGAAGCTGATTTAATTTTTTACTTAAGAGTCTGGGTTTGTAGCCTATTGAATATGTTCAAATATATTTATGGAGACAGTGGTTTTTTTAAATAACATTCATATTACTAAGTAATAACCAAAATTAAATCTTATCTATATATATAAAAGGACTTGTCCACACTGAGGTAAGACGCACGCACAGCCGTAACCGCTGTGCGTAGAAACGTGAAATTTGGACAGATGTTTACTTTTGTAATCTGGACATCCACTAAGAAGGGATTTTGAAAAATTTTAACCCTAAAGGGGTGATATTGGGGTGGAAAGTTTGTATGGAAAAAAATTTAAATCGGCACCGATTCTTATAAAATTTGAAATTTAGATTTTTAAAAGTATTTAATTAAATACGTGTTTCATGGTTTTCAAGAATTCTCCTTCTAAGGGTGCAAATCGGGAGTTGAAAGTTTGTATGGAAAAAAAAATTAAATCGGCACCGATTCTTATACAATTTGAAATTCAGACTCTTAAAAGTATTTAATTGAACACATGTTTCATGGTTTTCTAAAATTCTTCCCCTAAGCGTGCAAATAAGGGGTTGAAAGTATGTATAGATTTTTTTTAAATCGGGACCAATTTTTATAAAATTTGAAATTCAGCCTATTAAAAGTATTTAATTGAACACATGTTTTATGGTATATTAGAATTCACCCCTAAGTACGCAAGCAAAGCTGCGCGCGCCCGCTAGTTACTTATATATTAATCAGTAGTTCAATATGGAACAAAATCGGCTTTTCTCTTAGCAAAACTCAGCCATGTGTTCTAGTTGTTCTAGAAGTAAATCTAAATTCTGCAGCGACACCGCTAACCGCAGTTAAACTACCGCCGTAAAGTGGTTTGCTATTTGTATAAATTGGTTCGCTTTGAATTTAAACAGTATAGAAGTAAATATAAATTTAACTATAAATATAGTTTAAGTTTTAAAATATTAAAAAAGGTTATAAAGTTAAAATAAAATATGAATATTTTAATTGGCACATTTAAGCAATTTAGCTTGAGTGTATTATTCTGGGAGGCCAGTCGTGTAGCACTCTCGCGTCGAGGCAAAGTTCGGCGTTGAGTTGCGCTACTCAACACGCAATACCTCCAGAATTTGACCTCGGTGAAAATTGGGGAACGGAGTGTAGGTTCCCTCTGCCTACCCTGTTATGTACGGAATACGTAGAAACAATCACACGTTTGTACCCCAGTGCCAAGATGGCCTTAAATTTTCAAGCAAGCAAAGTGAAAGCAAAAGCGAAGAAATAAAAAAAATATTATTGAATATTTCATATTCTCGGGTGGGAATCAAACCCGCAAGCTGTCGCATTTACAATCACACTGAACTGAAAAACAAATAATTAACATATAATTGGTGCTTCCTTTTAATGGAACCCTCTCGATATATTTATCATATTCGCATTAGTCAATATATAATTTGTTAAGGAAATTAGTACTTCCCTTCCCGTAAGGATACTTGTATAAGTAATTTAGAGGCCGTTAATCGCAGTGGGTGCGTGAAATACGGTTAACCCATTTTTGTTTTATCCTTTTATCCTTTACGGCAATGGTACAGTTATTAAGGTAGGTTAATGGGTTCTTTTTTCTAACTTTTTAATTTTAATGGTGGAATTCAACGCCGTACTTTTTCTTGTGTTTAATGGAACCCACATTTGCAGGCTGCCGAAAACTTAGAAGTAGGAAAATCACTTACAACTATATTTAAATAAATAAATATTATAAAATATTATATATTTTTATCAATATTTACCACCTTTTATAAATACTGAAAGAAAAATGTTGTTCCATTAGGCATGTATGTATATTTTGACAACAACTTTGGTATTAAAAAAGTTTTGAACTGCTGTTCTGTAAAGTTTGACAAATGGCGGATCCGTAATATACTGGTTTGTATACTAGCAAAGTACTCTGACTATTCTTCAAAATATAGCTACTTTACCAATGTATACCAATATAATTATTTTTTATAGCGTCACGGAATCTATTGTTAAGACACTCTGTTGAAAATTTGCTTCCGAATTCTGCAGATACTGCATGTTGAACGGCGGAACTTAACGCCGCGCTTTGTCTCGACACCAGACTGAAGAAAATAGAAACATTAAAATATTTCACTTCTTTCAGTGGGAATCGAACCCACAAGCAGTCACATTTTCAGTTATACTTTGTCACCTATGCCACGACTGGCCTCAGACCAATATTCTGAAGTTGTTTGTTTGGACGTGCCTATCTCTGAAACTACAAGTTCAAATTAAGGAATCCTTTTGTGTTAGATAGTCCTTTTAATTAGTAGGCTTTAAGCTATGACATCACTTCAAACGTTTCAAAGTGAATTCACCGTACCTGCGCTCAGAGTCATCTCGAACACCAAGAATGTGTGACATGAATCATACAAAACGAGTAAATATTTCCATTTAGTCACGCGTATACCGCCACAGGTGAAATAAATAAATAGAGGAAATCAAATATTTTATATCATCTCTTCGCGCCAGTCGAGGCAAAACGTGGCGCTTAGTCCCGCCACCCAACAGGCAATGCCTCCAGAATTCGGCGGAAAATCTCGATTGCGAAATGGAAAATAGAGTGTGTTAACACTAGGTTCCCTCTGCCTACCCTGCTGCGTGCGGGATACAACGTAAAATCTAGTTTTATATAACTCGGCTTGTATACGAACTTAACCCATTTAGACCCATAGCCAAACTAGCAGTAAATAAAAGGTTTTTTAGGTAATAATTGATAGATATCGATGTAAGAAAATAAAAAACGTAAAAAAAAAATATTATTTTTTTATTTAAATATAAAAAAAATGCCGTCCTTAAATGGGGCCAATGGGCACATGTAGTATCTAAATTTTCGAAACTATTTTTGCGACACGAAATGTTTTATAACACTTTTTACACTATCAACGCGTTTTTTTTATGGCACATTGCACGTCTCAGTTGCTAGCAAAATTTTTGGGAGTAGTGGTCTACCCTGTGGTGCTGCAGACTTGGTACTGCAGAAGCTGCTGGTCGCATTAATGTTTGCAATTAACGTTGATGTTTTCGTCTCTTAAATCGTGACGAGCAATGTAACGAAAAAAACAAGCTAATCTATCCTGTTTATATTAGTTAGCAAGTGCAGGTGCCGCGAATTTGCAACAGCAAGATCCTATGTATGTATGGATAAAACCCACCACCATTTTTTGTCACGTACAGCATTACTATATAGGTAAAAAGATTGATCAGCCTGATCAACCCCTCCCATACCACACTGTAAAACCTTCGCACTAATAAAATTTAGTTAACTTGGTAAAAGCAGTAATCAAAATCGTCTCGGTTTTTCTTTTCATATCCTTTACTGCTGAGTTTCATCTTTTAACAATTCTTAAATTTCTCAAGACGACCTTGTATATTAGTTGTAGTTGGATCACTTTTACACCAACGGGGTTGCTCAAGATTACGGTTCCTCTACGTCTCTTAACAAAAGGTTGATAAATGCTTCTATTAGTAAGCAGTGCTTTGTATATCTACATCTTCTTCTTCGTCGATTACCACACCTGGTTTTAGAGGCAGCGCAACTAAATATACCTCTCCGAAGTCTTTTTCTTCAATAATTACAACTCCGATTGCTTCTTGAAGACCCTTATATTCCTTGCGACCGCTAAATATCCTAAGAGTCATTATGAACTTTGGATGGACATGCATATAAAAACATAAAAATTGACCTCTGATGTGCCCATTGGCCCCAATTGGGGATAGCATCGTAAAAGTTGAATTTGTCCTATTACGACTCTTCTTTTCTAATCAAATGTAATTATATTACATAGAATACTAAGTACTTAAGTATGTTTTGTACCAAAACAAATGTATTTAGAAGAAAAATTTAAAAATAAATATACTTACATTTTGCCTTCACAGATTTCGTGAAACAGCTTTACAAAAGGCACGAAATGAACGATTGTAAAAATTTTTTAATTGGATTTTACGGCTACAACATAAGGATGTACTACTTATCTTTACAATTCTAGACATAAACTGCATAAAAATAAAAATATTAAAAAAACAAGGGTACTATTGTAGGTGTACCCATTTGGGCACGGCGGGTCTATATGGGTTAACAATACAGTTCGTTGAAAGCCACATCAAATTTGGTTAGCAATTTTGGACGTTTGCTAAAGAAGTTAAGTTTATTCTATATATAAATATTTTCATTCAAATTTATATTAATGAATTTGTAACTCAAGATTTTTTTAGACAGCGTTGAAAGCCTAACGGCCTCTAAAAAAGTAAAAATATTTTTCATTCTAATTTAATTAGTATGAAATTCGTACGGTAATGACAATTGAAAACAAGCAAAAAAAATAAAGAAAAAGTTAAAAACGAAACGTTATTATGAAAATTATAAAAGTTGTTTTTATGTTAAGTTATTGCTTTTATAACTTGGTTACGAGTTTCTGAAATGTGTTTTTAGTGAAAATTCGACAATTATTTATCTTAGCTTCACGCTGTATTCTAAACATACATAGCAAGGTAGGCATTTTGAACCTAGGAACATAGTGTTAAGAGATTCCGCTGTTATAAAAACAAATCCCCTCTTTCCACCGAATTTTCGAGGAAGTGTGTGTAGGGTGGCGGAACTCAACGCCGTGCTTTTTTTCTTTTTCAACATCGACAACATTAAATTATTTATTCCCTTCAGTGGGAATCGATCCCACAACCGTCGCGTTTACAGTCACTGTGCTACGACGGCTTCTAGATATTGTTCGTGTATTTTAAATATGTGTTGTTGTTATTCATTCTTTAAAAAATATGCTAAAAATATTGAAGCTAAATAAATATTATTTTCCTTTTGTAAATGAAAGAAATCGAGCTTTGCTGCCAAATTTTTTGTACATAATTGAAGTGGGTACTCAATATTTTGTTTTACTTTTTCCGTAGTCCCAGTCCGCTGTGAGCCGGCGAAGTCATCGTACAAGTGTCACTCGACCGTGTTTTAAAAATATTTGAAATTTAAATGTTAAAATGATTTGTAAAAGTTTTAAAATACAAATTTCTATGAAAAGTAATAATTGTTGTTGGTAAGAATACTCAATAGCGACAAAGAATAAGAGTTTAAGTATTTTGCTGCAAAGTTTGATTTATGATGTAATAATCTGATGAAACAGAGGTCTCGGTTGACCTTCAAGGACTTAGATACTGTAGGAAAGTCACTTAAAAAGCATGAGAACTATGTAAGAAGAGGTTAATGTTAGTGGACGAGGCGATAGAGGTGGGCAGAGATCGTAGCTACTCTATTTTCTCTGATTATTCCGAAAATGATAATATAAGTTGAGGAAATAAAATAATCTATTCTCGTGATTAAAAGCTGAACCTGCAACCATCGCGATTCCAGTCAGAATTACCTCCTAAATTTAGATGTCCTTATTTTAAGTTCAAAATTTAATCTATTGTTTCAATTTCTGCTGAAATCCTTTATACAAAAAACTATGCTACCCTTTTCAGCAAAGAATTGAACCTGTATACCTACTTCAATAGAAAAATACCATCCAAACGAATACATAAATGAAATAAAACTTTATAGTAATTTGACAGTGTCGTGTGCCGTCGCTCTTCGTGTCAGCTAAACTTTATTGGTACTTCAGTACTTTTCATTTAGAGCTGTCTGACTAAAAGGCAATGCCAATCTCCATTACGTTTTCATGTCCAGAACAAGTGAATTCTAAACGAACTTTCATTCTCTTTGACATTAAGATTTGGAAAGCTTTTTAGTTTCCTTTTTGTTTTTTGTATGTTGATGTGAAATAAATGTGCGTGAAATGTATGTGGGTCCTTTTATAATAAATTAGAATATTTATGTTAAAAGAAATCAATATTTATTATCATTTTTAGGGTTCTGCGCTTGAAAGAAAAAAAACCGGACAAGCTCAAGTCGGGTTCGCCCACCGAGGGTTCCATTTCGAGCTTTTTCTGAATTTCAAGCTTAGCTTAGCCAGATCCCTTTCATCTGATAGTTCACTTAAAGTAGCGCCTTATAATATACACCCGGATGGAGATCAAACAACCAACTCGTTCACAGCTCTACGGTCTTCTTTATAATATACATTATATTTATAGTTTATGTTTATAAAATGTATTAATATAAATGAAAAAAAAAATCTGATTAAATCCGATTTTCAAATATAAACAACACCTACTAAAATAAATTCCCTTAAATACAAAACTTATAATGCTCCGTATAAATTTTGACCTGTTCCCAGAAATGCTTGGTAAAGTTGGAAGTGTGGAACTTAAACTATTTGGAGAACTAAAGCTAGTTCAAGGCCGAAATATCTTACAAGGTCAGGTTTAATAACATTTTAGTTATTTAAATATATTGTTTCCATTTGTTTTTTGAATTCAAACTTTATCTTTATATATAAAATCGAAAGGTCACTCACTCATCACGAAATCTCAGAAACTACAAGTGCTAGGAATTTCAAATTTTGCATAGGAGTTACTTACAGGACGTAGGTGCTCATGGAGACAGAAATTAATAATAACGTAGTTCACGCAGGCGAAGCCGCGGGTGAGCCGCTAGTATCGTATAAAATAGGAATGGTAGAGAAAACCTAGTGTCAAAACACTCTTCACCAAAATTGCGGTGTTTGGTGGCGAAAATTAAAGTCTCGTTTTTCCTTGTTTAAATCGAAAATTTATTATTCGACATCAGTTCTAAATGAAAATGTCAATGTTTTTAATTTCAAGTATATACTACAACTAGCAATCTACAAAATGATAGCTGATTCAACCCTATCGTAAAAATAAATATACAATCGTCAAGTGGAAATCGAACCTACAATCTTCATTTATAGTCAAACGCTGTTCCTCTGCGCCTCGTGCGTGTAGCAGTCACTTAGTATACGTTATTTAATTTTACTGAAGCATAAAATAAATCTAGTTTATAACGTTGTTGGAAAAATTTCATCTAAATGTTAATGACTGAGATAGTCATATTTTTAATTTTCTGTAATAATATACATTAAATATTAAATTATACATTAAATATTAACATAAATAATCTTAAAGTAACAATTTACGACGCCAGTCGTGGCGTACGGTTATAAGGGTGTGACAGTAAGGTCGACAGCATATCAGTTCGATTCTTACTCAAGGAAAGAAGCATTTAATATTTTCATTTCTTTGCTCTGGTAATAATGCAAAAAGCTCGGCTCGAAAAATTCGGCGGAAAATGGGGAACGGTGTGTTTTAACACTAGGCTCTCTCTCCTTCCCCTGCTGTGTGTGGTTTGAAGCTGATTTATTTTTTAAAAAAATATTGTAACTCTAAATTTTACAATGCTCCTAAAGTATAGCAAAGCCACCGGCCATATCTAGAGTTTTACATTTAATTACAATATTTCTTGCATAATTTTAATTACTGCTTTGAGTTCTCAACTCACCACTCAACTTGCAATATAATTTTAATTATATTGAAAAATATTTCATTTGATTAAAGAGTAAACCACAATAAATAAATGTATAGCTTCACGCTTTATATATATAGCAGGATAGACAGGGGGTACCTACTTGTAAAACACTCGGTTCACCATTTTCCTTCGATTTCTGGAGGTATAATTCTCTTTGATACTGCAGCAAGGAGATGAAAAATGTAATATTTTACTCTTCTAAGTGGGAATCGTACCCACAACCATCACAGTCGCCCCTTTGTGCGGCAGCGCCGCAACGACCTATAGAACTGCTTAGGCCTAATAAATAGATAATTTAGCAAATTCTAGAGAGATTTTTTATTATACTTAAAAAAAGTTAAATTAACAATTAGTAATACCTTGTGTTCGAAATTATCAATTAAAAGTAATAGTAATTTACTAAAAAAAAAGAAAAAACATGTAAAATGAGAAAATAGAATAATTTGTCTCAAATTTTCTGAAAAAAAAAAATTATAGTAAAACCTTTCTGGGCTAAAAGCCTGAAGATTTCAACCACCGCATCTCCTGTAATCACGCGAGGCGCTCATTTCAAACCATCTAAGACACATTTGGAATATTCTAGTCATTTGGAAAATGCTTAAGGGTAGAAACACTTAGAGAAAATCTTTAGATTTGTTCTCTGTATTGTATATTGTATCCGCTTCCCGATAGAATTCCAAAAATCGTGTTGATTGGTGAAATTCAACGCCGCGCTGTCGAGTTTTTTAGCTTTAAGCTGTTTTCCGCAGGTTAAGCAGAGGGAACCTAGTGTTACCAGAGCGAGAAAATGAACATATTAAATATTAAATTGCCCGAGTGAGAGTCGAATCCACAACCGTCACGTTTACACTTAAAAAGAAAACAACATTTAAGGAAATAGATAAATAATACATTTTTATTACCTTACTTCATGATACAAAACCTAAACTACTTACAGATTTGGATCACGTACACATAGCTATTAGACCCCCATTAGGTTAAAATGGTCGGTTGAACTTAATACTTCCTATATTGATATATCCCTTAAATTGACTGGCAAACTTGGGGCTCAACGGTGAACGAAATAAATAGTAATATTTTCTTTTGGAGTATAGTTATACAATTTAATATGGCTATTTCATTTTATTATGTAAAAACAACTGAGTGTGTGTTTTTTTAATATAAAATGAAGATTTTTCATTTCTCCGAGAGGGAATCGTACCTACAACCATTATGACTATAGTTAGATAGATGCTGTTACACTGAGTTTCGATCCTTTGATGAACTCCAGAGAAATTATTTTTTTATCATTACAGCGGGCGAAGCCAGTAAAGATTGATGAGGGAAGCTAGTGAAGATTGATGGGCGAAGCCAGTAGAATGCAAAGCAAATCGTTATAATATATTGTTGCTTTTTATTAAAAAAAATGAATCAGCTTCACGTTGGATCCCGTACACAGGTCTTTTTAGTGTTGAGACACTCCGTCCCCCACTTCCTATCGAATTCTGGAGTAGAATAGTCCGCCTCTCACCACGCAATGCCTCCAGAATTCGGCGGAAAGTGGGGAGTGCAGTGTTTTAACCCTAGGTTCCCTCTGCCTACCCTGGTGTGTGCGGGATACAGTGAGAATAATTTTCCTGGACTATCTTTGGTACATAATTAAACATACTATTATTTCCTGTCAGTCAGTCCTCGTCACTAATGAATGTAAATTAAATATAATTTTTAAATTTCTTGATGAAGACCACAATTTACTGGTATAATTGCAGAAAACTTTTTACGTAGCTCTAGTTTTTGTCAAGCACACTTACTAAGTTTCAAGGTCCATTTTAATGAAATAAGCAAATAAATTAATGGTAAAATTCTCCATTCACTCATTGGTTAGTATAAATGTACTATCGAAATATTTTATTTAGTTTTTCTTTTGTTTTCCAACGACACTCTGTATGTCGCATATAACCGGGTAGATAAAGATAATTTAGTGTTAAAATTTTCCGTTCCTCATTTTCTGCTGAATTTACATTGAGTTTTGCCACTCAACACCCAATGCTGCCAGAATTCGGTGGAGTGAAAACGTTAAATTGACAAGAAAATAAAATCTTCAAGGTAACATCCCTTTCTTGACACAAAGAGACCTTCCTAATCTGACGTGAAATAGGCGGGTTTAAGAGGAAATCTTTACATCCGTTTAACTATAACATTTATATACGGATATGACATGTTATTATAAGGTAGTAGTAATCATTTCGTTATATCTTCATTTGTTTAATATTTTGGTAAGGGTTTTGGGTTAGTAAAACTATTGCTAAGACGCACCGTTCCTTACCTTGTGCCCAATATTCTGTTTATATATTTGATGAGTAGCAGTTTTTAACGCCGCACTTGTCTTGCTAGGGCGTTAAAATGAGAATTATTTATTTTTCTGGGTGAATATCGAGCCCACAACAATATTTTTTTTAATTTTTTCAATATTTTTTTTAACTTCACGCTGTATCCTATACATAGTAGGGTAGACAGGAGGAACATGGAAAACTAGTGTTAAGACACTCCCCACTTTTCGCCAAATTCTCGAGACATTGCGTGTTGAACGTCGGGAAAAAATTCTCAATATATTTCAATATTTCTAATTTTCCTGTTTCAAATATACATATTTAAATGTTTAAATTAGAGTCAAACAGTAAATCTTAATTCGGGAAGTCTGTCAACGTACTCGTATAACAATAAAAGTCATCATTATTCCGAGGCATGAATCTTGATTCGTCGCCTTCTGAATTTTAAATTCGTCACCAAACACTGTGATTTTTGTTTCTGATGAAAAATAGCTTGTAATTTATTCCCTTTTGATCTCTCTGATTTTTTTTTATTTATAGACAAAGAATATTTATTATGTTATAGGAGGCTATCATGACAGACGGTATATCACCTTGTTTTAATTGACGGTTCTGGATTTCCATTTAGGCGAAATCGTTAACTTTGATTTCTTTTGATTTCTTCGTTTTCTTTTCGCCACTCAAAACACAATATTTTTGAGATGAACTTCTAAAGGTAGGCGTGGTTCTAAAGGAGGTGCGAAAATTGGCGAACGGAGTGTATTAACACTAATTATCCCCTGCTTACCTAGCTACATGTAAAATTGTGTGGAACAAATAAAAATATTAGAAAATAATGGAGAGAAATAAAATAATAATGAAAACTCATTGTAGCCGTCAAGCGCAGGTTCAAATAGAACTCGCACACAAAGAGTTCCTTACAATTAACTATAAAAATTCTTTAAATATTTATTTTATTTTTTACTTGTTGTCTGTCTAACTATTATGGTTCATGAGACACAGCCTAGTAACAGACAGACGACATCGACAAAGTCTTAGTAATAGTCTTATTTTACTGTTTTAGTACGGAACCCTAGAAAAGAAAATAATAAAAAAAAAATGTATTTAAGCTGATATTGGATAAAGTAATGAAAATCCAACTCATAACATGCCTCCAACTAAGGAAACTAAAATATTATCCTGCAAAATCCAAATATTATATAACTTTATGCTTTTATAATCCAATTCCACGAGTCGTTATGGTTTGTTTGTAATTCTGTTATGTTTTCCTTGAAGGGTTGATTTTGTTTACAATTTCTTCGTCGTTAATTATTATTATCGTCTTCTAATGGCTTCCTTTAATGGTAAATGTAATAAATTATTTTTGCTTCATCTAAAAAAGTAAAATAAATTTAATATAATATTTTTCTCATTCTACCTTCCTGCGTCTTATATTACAAGATAGTCGCCGCTCGCATTTTTTTTATTTATAAATTAAATTTTAAAAAATCGAATAAAAATTTAAAAGTAGCGAGATATGAACCCGCATCTCTTAGCAATCGACCGAGAGCCGTGAGTTTATGTCCCGTCATGTAAAATTTTTAAAATAAGTGAAAATATTAGTAGTCACAATTTTAGTTTTAAAATAAATTCAGAGAAAATATATTTGTGTTTAACGAAATACACGAATCAAAAAAATCTTTAAAATCAACGGTAGATTAACGAATTTCAAATATTCAGATTGTTCTATAGAGCTCGTGTAAAGAACAATAGTTCTATTGAAACATAGATGAATATCAACGGAATTATACTTTCGTGTTTCGAATTTCAGTTCGTGCTTACATGTAATATGACGTCATTACACTTTAAAAATGTTAAAAACTTTTTTTTTTGTCGTCGTAGCGCAGTGTGGAAGCATGTAGGTTCGATTCGATGTAACGATATTATAATTTCGATTTGTAAAGAAGACAAAACGCGGCGTTAGGATCCGCCAAACGTTTCTGCAATTTGGAAGGTAGGTAATGGAGTGTTTTATTATTAGGTTCCCTTTGCCTACCCTGCTATTTACGGGATACAGCGTGAAATAAAAAAACTAGTATTTTTCAGTATAGTGTTAAAATTATAAATACTTACCCATCTTACAAATATACTAAAATACAAGAAAAGCTCCACAAAACCTAATACGTAAGTATAACATGAACAAATCCCAAACTTATACTCACAAATATGGATATACTTGTAACCTTGGATCTAAGATGTCACATAAAAAGTCATTTCTATGCTTATCACAGCCATATCCTTACAATGCTGTCGCCTTATGCAAGTAGGTCACTCGAAATAGGCCAGAAAGCTTGGAAACCAAAGCTCGACGGAAAATTTACCACCCCCTATGGAATAGTTGGATGTAGTGAGATTTGAAATTCTGAATGTGTTGTGTTTGTAATTCGTTGACAAGTTGTATTTTTTGTTTAGGTTTACGCTCTAGGTTCCCTTTGCTTGCATATTGTGTGCGGATGCAGAAGGAATTTGGGAACTTAATGTTAGGATACTCTGTTCCCATTAAGACACATCAGTTCTTCCACTCAACACACAATGCCTCCAAAATCTGGTGAAAAATAGGGGATGGAGTGATTTAACTCTAGGTTCCCTCTGCCTACCCTGCTGTGTGCAAGGTGAGCGTGAAGCTGATTTATTTATTTTATAATTCATATATTTTTAACTTTAATAAAAAATATTTTTAGTACGTAATTCAGATTACAATAATTGTTATTTAAGCCGTTTTTGAATATCATATGTGTAGTTAAAAATTTTTATCTGCTAAAGTTTTAATTTCATGAAAAATTTTATATTCAGAACACGAGTGAAGCTTATGTTAAAGTAATCAGCCTTATACAAGAGTTCGCCGTTTTTAAATGTTGCCAAGCCAAAAAATATACTTCATTTAAATGTAAATATATTATTTAAATATTAATTTATCATCTACTCGTGATACGAATATTCTTTCATTATAATTTTAAGATTAATTAGTACAATAGACTACTTATATAATATGTATTTAGTATTTTAAATTATTAATTCAAATATGAATTAAAAATATTCTTAGTTCAAATAGACTTGAAAGAACACAAAGTATAGCTGCTTAGTTATGCTTTGAAATTTATGTGATGGTTGTGGATTAGGTTCCCACTTAAGGAAATGGATTAATAATATTTCCATTACCATGTTCTGGTAAAAAGATAAACCACAGCGTTGAGTTCCGCCACTCGACAGGTCTCATAACTCCGTCTCCGTGCTACCCCTGCAAGCGAACTACAAAAAAAAATAAAAAATCTAACAACCTGCAATGAACTTGAACAAACTATTTCAAATATAAAACAAAGTTCTATATACTAGAGCGAGAAAACTCATTTGTTCCAGTAATAGCAGTTTTTCATATTTAGCCTTCATATAAGAAGCTATACGTCTTGATTTAAGTTAAGTCCTTTCAGCGAGAAATCGTTGAAAAGGTGAGAATATTAGGGATATCCTTTGAAAAATACTTGTTGGAACGAAGTTTTAGTAGTAGTTTTATATATTATATATAATGTTTGAAATGACATGTTTTTAGGGTTCCGTGCCTCAAAAGGTAAAAATATAAGCCTTATGGGATCACTTTAATGTCCGTCTGTCAAGACCATTTATCTCGAGATCGCGTGGAGGTATCAAACTGAAATTAATATAAAATATTCGTCTAGTTCGTTGCTTCTAGCTTCTAAATCAATACAATAAAAAACACGAGCATTTTCGCATCAATTTTAATGCATTTACAGTTATGAAATTTGGCACGAAGTCAGAAAATGCTATACAAAAATTAAAAAAAAAACCGAAAAGTTAAAATTTATACATTAGTTCGTTTCATTTAAAGGGAAGTAACTCGGTGGGCGAACCCGCAACGCTCAGACTTTGACGAAAAGTGGGGAACGGAAGTGTTTTAATGGGAACAGAGATTCTTAACACTAAGTTACCACTTAGGTGCGGGTCTCAGAGTAAAGCTAAAAAAAACGTTAGTTCCTGAGATAAGCGCGTTAAACTAAACCAATTCATAAGCTTTGTCATATTAGTACAGAAATAGATAGATAGACCTTGCTAGTCTGGTTTATCGTACCACTGGGTTACGGTTCAAAGAAGCTGTACGTGACGCGTGTTATATCTCATTGTTATAGCACGAGACACTCGTATCTTATGTTCAGTATATTATATTAAAACCCTGACATTTAAAATAACTAATTATGCTTTTCTATATAATTACTAGATTTCTGCTATTTTTATCTAAAATAATTATCTCTAGAGAAGCCGATGCGTAGCGGCATACGATGGTTGTCGTTTCGATTTCTTTTCGAGGGTACGAATTATTTTGTATTTTGAATTCAGCCAATCAATTCGAAATATTTCCTCTGCCTACTTTGTTGGATTTTGCATAACTAGATCAAAAATAATCCATATTATAAATATGAAACTTCAATGCTATCACCAAGTTTGCAATTTTTCAAAGTAAAGTGCCTGGAATAGCACCCATCCATGTGAAATAATACCTACCTCAAACCCAACGAGAGAAGTATGTACAAATATTTATTTTATTTTTATATTTTTAGCTTCACGCTGTATCACGCACACGATAGAAGGGTAGGTGGAGGGAATATGGGAATCTACTAATGAGATACTTCGCCAAATTTTTAATATATTGCGTGTTGAGTAGCTGAACTTCATTAAGTTTTGCCTCATTCCTCTCGTGGCATTCCACGTTTTGCCTCGTCACCAGAGCGAGGAAAATAAAATTATTAAAAATATAAATTCCTCGAATGAGAATCGAACCCATAACCTGTCGCATTTGCATTCAAGCGACCTCAAATAAGTATTTGAACCCATATAAATAACCTTGTCCCATCGATCCTCTCATCCATAAATAAAGTAAGACGCAGTACGAAGGTAAAGCAGCGTCCGACAAATTTATGCGCAAACGACTAAACTCCCCAGGTCATGCTCTGTCATATTAGGGTCTGTGAAATAGAAATGATGGGAGATAGAACACGTATTTTGAATAATAATATTCTTTCGGTCCTTATACTGTGTGTGACCCTGGTGGCCCAGGGGCACAAGGGTTTGACTGTAAGGCGACGGTTGCGGCTTCCAAGCCTATTCGAGGATTAATTATATAAGCATGAATATTTTCATGTCTTCACACTGGCACCAAAAACAATAGCCCAGAGTTGAGTTCCGAATCTCAACACGCAATGCCATGAAAAATTCGGCGGGAATTGGGGCACGGAGTGCCTTAACACTAGGTTCCCTCTGCCTTCCCTAGTATGTGCGGGATACAGCGTGAAGCTGATGTTTTTGTTTGAAATAGAAACGATGGGAGATGGAACATGTACTTTGAATAATAATGATATATTATTTCAGTCCTTATATTGTTTGTGGTGTCTTGCTTATGTTACTCACGTATGACGTTTATAATCAACAAGGCATTTTGGAGACCGAATTGTAGGGAGGTACATAATTTTCTTGATAAAGTTAACGTTATATTTTATTTGGAGCATATATATGCTTGTGCCTATTGCTTTTTATTTCTTCAAATTACACAGGCACAGCATGAAGATAATATTTAACATTATTTTACTTGTTTTCTGCATTTTAAGATATGAAATCAGTCTTAACGCAGTGACACATGCTTGTGCAGACTGTAAACGCAATGGTTTGTGGATTCCCTTCCCTTTTAGAGAAATTAAATATTTAATATTTTCATTTCTTCACTCTGCCTATCAGTCCGTTTTCGCTTCGTCTCAACACTAGGCTCTCCCTGGCTACCCTGTTACATATGAGATACATGGTAAAGCTGAAAAAAAATATAATAAAAAGACACCCAACACAAAATACCAACATATTCAAATTGGAACCAGTAGTTCCTGAGATTAGCGCGGTCAACCAAACCAAAACTTCAGCTTTACAATATTAGTATAGATATATAAACACAGTGCAACCTTGAAAATGTTTCCGCTAAAAGTTTCCGTCTCTACGTTTGAATAGTCGATTTCCCTTGACACGAATGATTAATTTTGTTGGCACCCCTGGGGAAATTATATATATCACTTGCCTTTGTTTTGTCAAAGTGGAATTGTTTTTTTATTACGACAGGTGATCCTTTTATTGACTGTCGATTGTGTTTACGATTTCCCCTCATAATATGATTGTTTGTTCCCAAATTCCCCTGCGGATGGGGAATTGAATTTGTTTATAAAAAACGGTATTTACGGTAACGGTTTTTTCCAACAGGGGACATGGGGGGAACCTAGTGTTAGGACAATAAGTAAGCTACTTTCCGTGGAATTTTTATCGATATAGCAGAATATACAGAGAAAAGTTAATGTCAAAACACACCGTACCCCGCTATCCATGAGGTTTTAAGAGATATGCAGAGGGTATAACTAGCAATAATGAAATCCGCCATTTGACAAGCAATGCTTTGAAAAGAAAATTGAAAACGGAAGTGTTAGAAGCTGGGGAACTGAAGTGTTTTAATGGGAACCGAGTGCCATAAAACTGGGTTCCCAGGTTCCCTCTACCCACTCTTCTCTACATGATACAAGCATGAAGCTAAAAATGCCTAGTTATTTATGCTGAAATTATTAACTGGAAAACTTTCATATATCCACATACTATAGCAAAGTAACTTTGTTTCTCAACTCATAGTAAATTCCTCGCATTCAATAGGTACATGAACTTCCCACGCGGAAGCTCCAGCTATTTTCGTGACGTCTTAATCCAAAATTCCAACTTGACTGACATTATAATCGCGCCTAGAGCACTGTTATCCTATAAAGGATATGATTTCTGAGAAATACAATCAATAATAAGAAGTTATATGTAGCTCTGTGGCATAAGCGTGTCGCCATAATCCGACGGTTGTGGGTTCAATTCCCAGTCAAACAAACATTTTTTTTTTAAATTTCTTTGCTCTGGTCTCGAGGCAAAGCGCGGCGTTGAGTTACACCAATTAACACGTAATGTATACAGAATTCTCTTTGCCTATCCTGCTACATACGGGATATATCGTGAAGCTGAAAAAAGGGAATGTTAGAGAATAACTTCATATGAAATTTCACATGAAATTATTTTCTGACTTTCCCGTATTAATATTTTGTAATTCTCTTATATTACCTTATATGGTATATAAAAGGACTTGTCCTCACTGACTGAGGTAAGACGCACGCACAGCCGTAACCGCTGATGGTAGAAACGTGAAATTTGGACAGATGTTTACTTTTGTAATCTGGACATCCACTAAGAAGGGATTTTGAAAAATTTTAACCCCAAAGGGGCGAAATAGGGGTTCAAAGTTTGTATGGAAAAAAAAATAAATCGTCACCGATTTTTATAAAATTTGAAATTTAGATTTTTAAAAGTATTTAATTGAACACGTGTTTCATGGTTTTCTAGAATTCTCCCCCTAAGGGTGTAAATAAGGGGTTGAAAGTTTGTATGGAAAAATCTTTAAATCGCCACCGATTTTTATAAAATTTCAAATTTAGACTCTTAAAAATATTTCATTGAACACATGTTTCATGGGTTATTAGAATTTACCCTTAAATACGCAAGCGAAGCTGCGCGCGTCCGCTAGTATGGTATAAGGAGGTAATTAAACTTTGATCGTTATTCTTTAACGCCGCTTTTATGTATACTTTACGGGCGATTATTACTTTTATGTGTTATAAGAGTTTTTATATACTACATTTATTATGATGAAAAGAGTTATTAAGGTTTTGTAGTTTGTAGTATTATAGAGTTACAGCAAAGTTAGTAAGGTTATCACAATATGCTTTTAAGAATTATGATATAAGAAAGCAGCTTTATGCTTTTTCCCGCTTACGTGCTAATTTTCCCGCTCAATTTTCGAGAATTCCAGAACGTGGAAACTAAAAAAAATAAATAAAAAATGTCCTAAAATTTTTTTTCATTTCATTATGTTCAATAATATTTTTTAAATTGCTAAAAATACAAATAATTAAAAGTGTACCCAGCCTTAAATGAAATGCACATCAATACCGTCTACTGCAAGTCTTTCTATTCTTATATAAAAAAACGCATCCAATAAATCACAACTCAATCAATATTGTAAACTAATAAAACACAAAAATAGATATCATAGAAGCATATTCTCATACTTTAAGTTGATTTTTTCTGCGTGACGCGATCAAAATCGTATGATTTACGAGCATATGAACTGTGCCTGGTACAAAGGCATACGAACTTAGTCTACAAGGCTTAGGATAGTGCGTGTAAGAAAGTTGAATAACCGGGTGAAATAATATATATATACATTATATATACCAATGTGAAGTTAAGAATTTAATGTCCGGAGAAAAAAGGGGGAAGGGAGGAATTGTAATTTTACTGTATACTTATAAAGATGACCACGACAGTGATATTCAAGACATTTTGCTATTTTGTGGAGACCCTTTTTGGTCTCTCAGTCCATCCAAACTTCATCCCATAAGCCCAATTTAGTTTCTCCGATGACCGTCTCTGTATAGTTACCGGTTGTTCACTGATAAGTCCTGGCTCACGCAGAAATCAAAGAAGCAGAGGAGAATTGTAATCTTATACCCTCTTCTGGCTTGCTTCTAGTCTGGTTTCCACCACTTCGTGTAGGACCATCCAGTAGTTGACGCGTCATCGTCCATCAAGCCTTCAATTTCAGGCTGGAAAAGGCGTATGCTCTTTATTCTTACTTCGTAATCCAGTAGCCACTTCATCTAAATTTCATTTTGTATGGTAAATACCATATGGTATGGAGTTTGGATGGTCAGAGTCAAAATTCCGTTTTCCATAGAAGCTACTCATAGAATGATCACGGCTAACACGTCACTGTAAAACATTGTATCCTCTACAATGAAAGTTAAACATAATAATAATATCTATATCATCAGAATTCGTGACTTACAATCTTCGCCAGAAATAATCCCAGCGTGTTTTTCATCAGTTCTGTTCCATCCGCTATAAAGCTTATGCCTACTCGTAAAAAGCTTGTCAGAGCTTCCCTTTTAAAGATATGCCCAAATCAAGCAGAGGAAATACTATCAATGTTTTACTTTTTTATTCAAAGAGCTGTAAACACTGTAATGTAACGGCTAATGAGACGTTATACTTTAAATAAAATACTACTTGACGGAGAGTGGAGAACGGAATCATCTTAATAGGAATGGGGTTCACTGATTCCCTATGCCTACTCTGCTATGAGCGTGAAACTAAAAAACAATTTTATTTTATTTTCTAATACCTATGTGCAATATATATATTTTTTATTTTAGTAGATGGGAGAAAGAGAGAAGTTAAAATGAGGAGCTGAGTGTCTTAACACTAGGCTCGCTTTGCCTACCGCCTGTATGTAAATGATAATAAAAGAATTGTTAATGTAAATCACTTAAATACAATGAGCTTCTATTTCGATTGATTTTCTAAAAATAAATGGGGTGTGTCAGTTAATAGAAGTAACTGACATCCACTAACTATACTCGCAGTAGTGTAGTTCTTTGAAGTTACAGAAACAATTATTTATGAAACACAATTGTTGCTTGCAAATTAGTAGTTTCGAAAAAAACTTTTTCCTTCATTTTAATTATTTTTTGGTTTAAATTCGTATTGTCTTTTAAAGTAGTCATAATTAGTTGAAGGTCTTGTTATCTATTTTACTTGTTAATTAGTGGAATTTAATGCTGTGCTATATTTTATCAAAGGAGGGAAATCAGTATAATTTTAATTTTATTATTTCAACGAATATTATTCAAATTCACAATCATCGTAATTACAATCAGATGTTTCTTCACTATCAAGAAGACCTCTATATTTCCTCTATACATTTGTACATACGAAGAAAATGGAAAGGAGGAAACACAAAATTAGATACCTGGAGAACAGAGTGTCTTAGCACTAGGTTTTTTCTGTCTAGGTACTCTAAATATATAATTTTGTTATATAATATTTGCAAAAAAAAAAGAAAAATATATTAATTTTATATGAAATAGGTGATTTAAAACACAGCATTAGGTCGATTCATCTCCCCATCGCGTTCACAGATCATTTCACTGAAGCCCGCCACGCTCGTTATTATATTTTGATAATGATGATATTGGAACTTTGTGATTTTAGCAAGTATTTTATTTGTTTTTAATTTTCGCTTAAATACTGTATTCGCGGGAATCCATTATGGATTCTAATTGAAAAATCACACAGGTACAGCTGGTGACATCGAAACAATTAACATGATAATAATTATAGCCTATATATAAATAAATAGACTATCTAAAATTCAAATATTTTATTAAAATTAATAATTAAAAGCAATTTTACCCGCTTCACGTTCTATTCCGTATGTTGAAGGGTAGACAGAGGGAGCCTAGTGTTAGGATACTCCGCTGAATTCTGGAGGAATGAGTGGTGAAACTCAACGCCGCTGCTTTGCTACTACACCAGAGTGAAAAATAAAAATATTAAATATTTCACTTCTGAGTGAGAGTTGAACGCATTAACAACCACATAATTGTTTTCCTGCGCCACGGATGGCCCTACATTTAAAATAAGGATACAATGCAATATCAAAAACCCATAAAATAAGCTTCAAAAAAGAAAATATTAAAATTATTATCAAAAGATAGTAAAGAATTCGAACCTAAAACAACTTAATATCTCAAAAATAACACACAATTGTCAAATTGTCTCACATTACCATGAATTTTCAATACGACGCGCTGACAACCGTCCCACGCACGTGTTTATTCCCATGGCTTTATACGAGAGCTTCCCTTAGAAATATTATGTGGGAGTATAAATAATACTAGAGTTTATTGAGAATGTTTATTGAGGCCGTCGTGGGGGGGGGCGGGGGGGGGGGGGTGCGGGGGGGGGGGGGTGCGTCAGTTTCTTAATATATTAATTATTTTCTTTTGTTTACGCTGGTAAGTAAAGTTAGACATGGAGTTCTGCAACTCAACATTCAATGTCTTAAAAATAGGGCGGAAAGTGGGAAACGAAGTGTCTTAAATACAAAGTTTTCTTCTGCCTACTCTGCTTTATATTCCTTGCCCTGTTTGTGTGTATAATATTTGTATATTAATGAGATATACAGGGCAAATACATAGGCTATATGTAAATTATGTTTTTTGATTAAACGTTTCATTTGGATCATTATCTCGAAATTTTAAGTAATTGGATTTACTCTCTTTGCCACCAGAGCGACAATATATCAAGTACTCAGAGGTTTAAAATAAAATACATTTTTAACTTCATGGTAATTTCGTACCACTTGAGATGTCAGCGAGGAATATAAATCTAACAACGTTCCCTCTATACGAAATGCGTGAAAGAAAATCGGATTTACAAACGTGTGACAAATCGTTCATTTGCAAACACCTAATGTTATAAAGTTGTCTTTTTTTTGAGAAATATAGATATTTTTTTTTACTTTTGGTTTGACGATTTTTTATTTTGTTTCTCTTTTTATATTTTGTAAGCAGTGAGTGTTTTAGATATTGAAATGATTTTTTTGACGAAACACTTTCTAAGTTATAAGTTATTTTGTTTTCTATGATATGCATATATTGGAGATATGAAATCCTGGGTTCTAAATTGCACCAGGCTGAAAAAATAAAAATATTAAATATTTTATATTCTCGAGTGGGAATCGAACTCACAACTTGTCGCGTTTACGTTGTCGCACATCTATGTAATGACGGATTTCAAATTTAAATTTAATATAATAAAATTTAATTTAATATAATAAAGACCATAAAACCGTAATTAAAATGAAGCTGTATGAATGTTTTTAAAATTCTTACAAAAGTGGTAAACGGAAGTGTCTTAATGGCAATAAAGTCTCTTATTACATCACTTACTATCAACCATTAGTAATTTAAAAAGTATTAATTACTAACTTCACACAACCAACACTTGCATTAAATATTCAAAATATTAATATCTATAAAAAATTACCATAAAAATATATCAAAAATATCTCAAAAATCAAGATTTTGTAAATTCTTGACATACATTTATGTATCTTGCTGTTACCTTGCCGTGCGAGGTCACACATGTCTCTAGGGCGAAACGTTGTACGAAGCAACTGAGTATTAAAGTAGTATGAAATGATATCATGGTATTGAAAACTTCAATCCACGCCCGAGATGACTAAAACTATATATTTTTTAATTACCCTGTATCCAGCTCATAGCAAAGAGAACCTTGGGATCTAGTGTTAAAACACTCCGTTTCCATTAAGACAATTCCGTTCGCTTTGCACTTTCCGCCGAAATCTGGAGGCATTGTGTGTTGAGTAGCATAACCTAACCGTGTTAATTTGTTGCTTTGCTCAGATAACAAGCATAGCGTTAAGTCCCGCACATTTAAAATAAAACTAGATGAAAAGTAAATAAGGGACTATCTTAATTTTAGGTTCCCTCTGCCTAACCTCAAATGTATATGGGATATACAAAGAAAATTCGTCATCATCATCACCATCACCTAGTATTACATATACAGAATATAACTTAAAACAAAGACAGAGAGATATTGTATCTCTTACTGTAACATAATTGGTAATTCAAATTTGTATTACTTCAAGTTCGTTACATATGCAGATTTGAATACCTGCAATCCAAGATTAAATGTGCATGTATACAGTGTCTTTGGTATTAAGTTAGTGTCTATATATTATTTAGTAACGGAGTGTCTAACAATATGTTCCCTCTACTTCCCCCTACTATATGAGAAATACAGTGGGAAGCTATAAAAAATAATTATTTGATTTTATTTAAAAGTGACAACAATTATATAGCATATAATTATATAGAATAGCAATCTTAATATTTAATTCACTACACAAAATGCAATGTCTCAAAATTCGGCGGAAAATGGGGAACGGAGTGTCTTAAAACTAGGTTCCCTCTGTCTACCACTCAATTGTCTACAGTTTTGCGTGAAATTGTACTTTAGGTCATATATTAAATATTTAACTATTCTACATGAGCTTGAAAATATTGTTAGTCTCGATACAAATATTATAAATTAAATTCCTAATATAATATTCCAACAACAGGTGTTTCTCCCTAAAGCCAACGAGGCCACGTTCCTGAATTTCCACGTTGCTTAACATATAACTAGGTTACAGCTTACTCCTGCTATTTAATATTCTATCCAAGATAAGTATAAAGATATTAATGTGTGGAATTGAAAGCTCGAGGAACTATGGCTATAAGTGAGGAACAGAGAGTTTATACACTAGGTTCCCTCTGTGCTGATATAGTGTGTGTAATATATTATAGCGTGACGCTATTTATTTATTCAGATTCACCAGTGGTACAGACTTTGAATAAAGTTTACAATAATAACTTTTATTTCTGTATTCCTTATCACTAAATGAAAAACCTTGTAAGAAGAGTATCGCATGCGATATAAATAATAAGTGAATATGTACATAATTTTAATTACAAAAGTTGAAGAATGGGAAAATTGACTATACACGCAATGCATATAATGCGCAGCGTTAAGTTGCGCCATTCAACACGAATGTCTCGAATTAAGATAGAAAACGGAGAACAAAATGTCTTATCGGTTTGTTTTGTTACATGCTGAAGCTTGCTTGATATTAAAGTAAGTATATGAATATAATAAACAAGAACAGTTATTTCTCTCTAAAACAATTAACGCTAAGTTCCTAAAATAGCCACATAGCTTAACACAGGCTATGAGCTAATAATAATATCTTATCAAAAAGATCGGAGTTCGATGTTCGATGTATGTAATTAAATTACGTTAATGGATGACAGACAATAGAATGGATGGTTCTGTAGATATCTATCTATCCATGAATGAAATTGGGTGTTCCAAAAATAATTCTCTTTTGTACTAATTAGCTGGTGGAAGTTCATCAGTGTTATATATTTGTATGACTAAATATAAAGTTTATGGATTATTGTTTGATGTAAATAAATATTGTTAACGTGACAAGTTGTGGGTTCGATTCCCACTCAATTAAATATTTCATATTTTATCTTCTTCGCTCAGGTTACGAGTCAATCGCGGCGATGAGTACCGCCATTCAACACCAGAATTCAGCGGAAAGTGGAGAACGGAAACGGACTAGGTTCCCAAGAATCTTGCTATATACGGGTGGTAGCATGAAGCTATAAAAAAACTAATATTTTTATTCCGTATAAGGTTACCTTGTTCTCAAATGACATTTTTATTCTGTATAAAATACATGAAGGAGTGATACCTTAATCTCGTTGAAGGGCTGTCGAATCGACAAAAAATGAGATCAGAAACGTGAGGCCAATTACAATTGTCTATAAGGAAAACTATAAAAATATAACCCTTTTTATTTTACTTGAGATATTGGGTTATAGTAAAAAATATCAAATATAGGTTTGTTTTTTTTATTTGTCAAAACGAGTTAGTTATATTTGATTTTATAGAAATACAGGTTGTCGCTCGCCACTTCGTTGATATAGATTTTAAGACTAGGTCCCCAGGTTCCCTTTACTTACAGCGTGAAGTTAAAAAAAGACCTTTGTCTAACGACAGCGGAGAAATGAAAACGTATTCCCCTCCGAGTGAGGATCGCATCCACAATCATGACGTTTTCATGTAGACTTTGAGCCGCTAAGCCACGACGGTTTCAACAAGTTTAAGTTTAAAATTGTACTAATTTCAAATTATTATAAATCTTTCATATACATATAACATCGACAAAATATTGAAGCTGTAACCTTAAAAATATTGGCACCAACGTACCACTAAGCAATGTGGGAGAAAAGCTTTCTGATCTCAGCATATTTTAGTTAAAATTGTGTAATTAAAAAAGCTAGGCCTTGGCCTTGATGCAGGCGCTAAGTTACCACTTAGAATAACTTAAGAAATTTTTAAGTATCTTCTATATATACTCTCATTCTATTCTATGAATGATGAAATAAGTTGAATGAAAATATGCCCGTGATTAATATAAAATAATATTGAGAATAGAATAAGACCATGGCCGACATGATACAGTGTTTAACTATAAATGCGATGGTTGTGGTTCAAAACCCACTTGGGGGAATGAATTATTTGCATTTTCTCTCCCTGCTAAAAAACAATGCAGGTTCTAGATTCGATTTCCACTTGAAGTAATGCATATTTAATATTTTCGTTTTCTCGTTCTGATAATAAGGCTTAGAAAGTGGAAAATTCAACAGCATGCCGGTAAAATAAATAGACAAAAACTAACATAACATTTTTCTTAAAATCTTTTACAGTTCGAACAGAATCGAACTCATAACCGTCGAATGGTCAGCCAATCTCTGTCCACTAGACCTAGATGACGTCAATAGATAAATAAATATAATTAGAACAATCTAAAATAGAAAAGTAAATATCACAGCGAAGTTAAATCTATGTCATTTACACAGGAATCTAACCTTTGCGAGACATAACGACGGCAGTGACATACGATACTAAATGTCACCCAATGAAACGCCAGCGAACGCAGTTGATAAGCAAATGGGAACGAGAGTAGGTGATCTAAGTTACAAGCTGTAGGAGAAAAAGTAGAAAACTAATCGAAAAAATCTTTCTTTTTGAAATCGGTTAAAAAATTGTATTTTTAAAAAAAATTAACGCATCGAGAATCGAATCCGCTCTTCGAAGCCGTCTAACGAGAGGATACAGAATTTACAAGATTTTTGATACCGTTTTGATAAACTGGAGGCATTGCTTGTCGAGTGGCGGGTCTCAACGAAGCGCCTTGCCCCAAAGACCTACCTAAATTCAAAATTTTGACATAAAACATTTTTGTATATTTTGTTTACATATTATTAAAAAGTATAAATATGTTTTTTTTTTAATTTCGACTCTGTCATGATAAGTTTTACATTTTATCGCTGTCAAAACAAAACACGGCGTTGAGTTCCAGAGTTTACCAGTCAACCTGCAATATCCATTGAAAAAAATTTACTATAAATCATAATATCATGAAAACAATTAAATATAAACCAAATGGAATTCTTTTAGACACAACAATTCAGAGATTGATGAAACTAAAGTATAAATAATTCTTCTTGTAACTTTAGGTAGAACGAACTATTTTCAGTTTTCACGAAATTGCGGCTCTGTTTCTTCATTAAGGGAATTAAATTGCCAGAGGGTATAAAATTTATTCAGAAGTACTCGGATACTATTTTAAATTATTACAATAATAATAAACATTTTAATCTTACAATTGTGACTAAAATCTTTTATAGGTATACTATACAAGACTGAGGCCGTCTTGGCACATTGGCAAATGCGAGCGACTGTAAACGCTGTGGGTTCGATTCCCACAAGAGGAAATAAAATACTTAACAGTTTCATTTCCTCGCTCTGGTAAGACAAAGCGTGGCGTTGAGTTCCCCCTTCTTCCAAGTTGAGTTTCTACACAAGAATTCCGGAATTCAGTAGAAAGTGGGGAGCGGAGTATCTGAACATTAGACTCCCTCTGCCTACCCTGGAATATGAGGGACTCAGCGAGACGCTGAAAAAAAAATGTTTTAATTTTCGAATGTATTAAACATACAATCCTCTGAGTGGGAATCGAACCGACACCCATCCCATTTACAATTACAGACTTGTGCTGCACACACCTTTTCCAGCTTCTCCCATAATCTCCATCCCACATGACTTGCACCACAAAGCTACATTATATTATAATGGGCACAGGTACGGATGCTGACGCAGACGTAATTGTGTACGCCATTGTGAAAAGTTCAGTGTTCTACAAAACAATAAGTAGTTTTGAGTGGAAGTGAAATACAAGTTTACTTTAAGTTGTATTATAGTGATTGTTCGGGCGTGACTCGTTCAAGTAGCTTTTGTTGCTTAAATTTCTTGGTAACGTCATTTTTGGGAGTGTATGATATTTGTATGACAAAATGTGCTAAGAATAATAAGTTTTTTGCTCGATTTTAGTATTTTTTTGGGATGGTCGAAGTAATATTATTATAGAAAATAAATGGCCTATCTATGAATAGAAGTTCACTTTTTGTAGTTATAATTCTCTTAAATTAGCAATATATAAATAATATTACTTTGAAACCTTTTTAATATGTAAGTAGTTTATTAGTAGTTCAAAACAGCAATAAAAGATACTTGCAATTTTTCACTTACACAAAAGCTCACAAAGCGCGGCGGCGTTTAATTCCGCCACTCATCACGCAATGCCTCCAGAGTTCAGCAGAAATTGGGAAACATAGTGTCTTAACATTAGGTTCCCGCTGCTGATTTTGAAAATGTATACACATCACATTCATAAGTCCAATTAGTCAAGGAAAACTTATAATAATGTTTCCCCAATACATATTTTCATACAAACACAAAGCTCAGTTCGACTACCAACTTTTATAAGCGTGTTACTAGTTCGTTGAAGTTCCGATTAGATTTCGATATCGATAGAAACTTGAGAAACGATTGAACCATATTCACTTCATTATATTCTTTTTGTTGGGTTTTGGGCACACACGAATACATACATATGTTGCTTAACATGGTGCTATGTTGATATACTGAGAAAAATATTTGTAATATATATATGTATGGCTATTTAAGGTCGCTATAGCGCAAAAGTACAAGCGTGCGACTATTAATGGAAAGGTTGTGAGTTTGATTTCCATTGGTGACATGAAATAATTAATATTTTCAATTCATTCTTCGCTAATAAAAGGGAAGACCCGGAAACCAGGTGTTTATACAATTCATAAACAATGTAGGAAACAGCTAAATTAAATATATTCATATATTTAATTAAAAAAAAACATTTCAATAAAAATCCCTTAAGTAACCAGTAAGTAAAGAGATAAGGGAAAATGTTGAACGTATCTTAAATCAGACCTGCTTCCCCCATCGCTCGGCACAAATTACAGTGGTCACCGAAATGGCCAGTCATTGCCCACTGCTCTGGGTCTCTCTTTAAGCTGGGGATACACTTGGCCAAAAAATATATTCTTCCGTTACCGACAGACAGACAGATGTCCGCAGAAATCTGGGATTTGGTGTACAGATTATTTAGTGAGTCTAAAAGAGCTCTAAGGCGAAGGCAGTATTTTAAGTGTATCTATTTTTAATATTTTATTTCCTCGCTTTGATTGCGAGAGATTTCTTTATCTAGAGCGGCGTTGAGTTCCGCCACTCAATATGCCATGCCTCCAGAATTTAGTGGAAAGTGGGAATCAGAAGTATTTTAATGTGAACGGGTTGTCTTAACTCTAGGTTCCCAGGTTACCATTGCCTATGCCTGTTATGCGCGGGATACAGCGTGAAGCTATAAAAAACAATATAGTCAGATATGAAATAACGAAAAAATATTGTTACTAAATAAATGATAAAAAAAGCTTTAACACCAGTTTCTTTGCAATGTTTGATATATCTACAAGTAAATACAAGTATCTTGCTGCTCAAAATCTTAAATGTACGCTGTCTGAGATGTAATGCTAATCTTAAGATTAAACGAACAGCAGCTCATCTCACATCTGTGTAGTTAGTTAGTTCAGTTTCTATTACTAAGCCTTCCGTTACTAACTTACTAACTGACAGAAAATGCATTGACGAAACTATATTAAGTAAGTTAGGAAATATAGTGGAGAATTCAGAGTGGATTAATTAATTATAGTTGCAGTTTTTAATGGAACGAAAAAAAAACGGAATTTTCCATCTCAGAATTTCGCAAATAAAATTGGGGGCGATAACTAGTATTTTTAAATTAACAGACTAAGTGATGACTTACGGAAAATGTGGAAAATGAAAATGACCTTCCTATAATAAGCAATTTCTTTCGACAAACAAGTTATACTTCCGAATCGTAACATAGAAATCAAAAATAAGATATCACGAAACATGATAAAACATGAAAAATGAATGCAAATCCACCCTCGTGTATCACTGCCTATCTAATCCCTTAGCTAAACGTACCCCATAATTACCGGCTGGCCGGATAGACGTATCTACGACAATCACACTGTCGAGTGGCGCCATTTGGTGATTGAACATATATCTACGGAGTTATTTCATTTATGTAGAATTTTGTTTTGTTTTTTAGCTTCAAGGTGTAATCCACATAGCATGGTAGGCAGAATAGATAGGCAGAATGCCCATATTTTGCGATGCCTAATCCCCGTTAAACTTATGAGACATTGTGTGTAGAGTGGCGAAACTCAACACTGCGCTTTGTATCGCGCTATTTTACCTTGAGTTGGAATCGACACCACTACTTGCCTTTAAAGTCAGACGCTAAGCCGCCGTGCTACGAAGATCTCAATATTTTATTTCTTTCTTCATTGGGTAAGAAATTCTAACAATAAATGAAGATGTATAGGTCGACAGGATTGGAAAAAGAGGCATGATTAGACAACTTCTTCCGCTGACTCACGGCCGAAGTTTTTACCAACATTGACTTGATGACTTAATTATATTCGTTTTTGTGTAAGAAAATTAAATCTTGAAGAAAATCCTTATGATTCTTGTAAGCAGATTCACGCTTTTGTTCGAAAATCATGGAAGGTACAGGGAACATACATTAGGGTTCCCATTTTTCGCCTAATTTTCATTGAGTTAGGTACGAAGTTTAAAACCAGCTTTACCAGAGCGGGAAAAATTGAAATAATTTAAAACATAATCATTCCTCCAAGCGGGAATCGAGCCTACAATCATTGCATTTATATTTAGACACTGTACCACTGCGCCACTATGGCCTATAACAAGCTAAGTTAGACTTAAGAGATTTAGATCTCACATCTTTTGGATATCGTCCAAGTGCTGCAGCTAGTCGATAAGTTAGTATATATTGCGTCGAGTCAAAAATTCTATATAGATGCTACAATTTAAAAATTAATTATTTTATTATATACTAGTATATATTTATTCCAAAATATTTATATAATATTGCAAAATGAGCATTACTATTAAAAAAAATTGACAAAAATAGGTCCCTTCTAGGTGTATACAATGCTTATAAATCTATGAAAAAATTTAGTGAAAATTACATAACTTTTTCTGTATTTTTTTTATTAAAGTGAGTAATTACATTTTTTTTAATAGTCTAGATGCTAGCCAAAAAAAGGAAAATATTTTTGCATGTACATACAGTTTAAAGTATTTCTTTTATCTAATTTCTTTTTTCTGGTTCACATTGTATCTGGCATACCTATAGCAAAGTAGGCAGAGAGAACCTAATGTTAACATATCGTTCCCCACTTTCTGCCGCTTGAGGCATTGCGTGTTTGATTGACGGAACACAACACCGCGAAATGAAAATATAAAATATTTCATTCCCCTCGAGTGGGAAGAAAATAGAATATATATTAACAATACAAAATCCATTAACATCAAAGGAAAGACTATAATTTTCTAAAATATATGAAGTATTTCTAAATTATCTAAAATATACAAATATAGCAGACGGCGGGATGAGAAATTATTTATACACCATTAGTCCCCTGACATTCGAGACTCACTTATATTCTAGTGCCAGAGTTTATTTTTAGTTTATATTTGTTACGATTATAGATTTGATTTTCTGTTGAGGCAATTTGAAATTATTGTTTGACGCTGTAGGTATCTTGCACATAAACAAGGGGACCTAAAGTTAAGTGGCGGGGCTAAACGCCGCGCAAGGAAATGAAATATTCAATATTTTCATTCCCTCCCTCTGGTAACGAGACAAACTCGCCACGCGCCGTTGAGTTGCGGCAGTCAACACCCAATGCCTCCAGAATTCAGCATAAAGCATAAAATTCTAACACTAGGTTCCAAGGTTCCCTTTGCCTACCCTGCTAAGAGTATTATACGTGAAAGTATTATTCACGCGTTATGCTGAAATACAAGCTAAAAAAGAACACGAAATCACGGGTAAGAACCGTTTCTTAGTATTGAATACTTTTTAAACGAAATCCTATATCGCTTACAGACAACAAATTAAATTAAAAACAAATTTCATTTAATATTCTTCGAAATATTTTTCCAAGTTTACCAATTATTATAAAAAACATTATTATTACACTCGAAGAAAAAATATATTTATCCCATATTGTTTTGTCGAAAGTCGTATCTACGGGGAATTAATTTCGACGGCCTACACAATATCTATACTTATAATAAAATCGTAAGAGGGTCGGTGACTGTACTTGGAAAATATTTAAAAAAAATGTTATTGGACATCTTTATTAACGTAATAGAACACAAAACAATGATAACACATAAACAATGATAATTACAATAAAATTTTGTCTATTTGTCTGTGCGTTTGTTTTTGCTAATCTCAGAATCGGCTTAACCGATTTAGATGTGACTTTCACTATTGGATTCTGGCAAGCTCTCGAAAACATCTAGGGTTTATTTTGTTACAATCGGTTAGGTCAATTTTTCTTAAATACACTTAAATAAACATTTGTATAATTCAAGCGGGCGTAGCCGCACGGGCCCACTAGTTAATAATTAAATCAAATATAGGTAACCTTATTAAAACAAAGCAATACAATTATATCACTTCAATAAAATAATCTATCTGTTAATTAGTATACAAAATTTAATTGGAACTATATAGTTAATACATTTGTATAGTTGTGTACTAACTGTACACATAATTAGATATTAGTTAAAATTTCATAATTAACTCTGTTGATGTCTAATTATATGGAAGTATTGACATCAATTCTGTACTAATTAGTTTTGATCAATAGTAATTTATATTTGACGTATAAAATTGTCTATTGAAACTTGGGGCACAGCAGCTGATTGTAATTGCATCGGCTTTAGGTCCGATACCTATTCTGAGGATAAACATTATTATTAGCTCGCTCTGGTAGTAAAACAAAGCACGGCGTTGATATCCACCAACCAACATGAGCCCAAAGTCGGGAACGGAGGTAGGCAGAGGCCTATCCTGCTGCCTCCTGTATATACCCACAGGAACGTATTTTAACTCTATTTATCTGTAAACTTTCCATAACAAGCTTCTGTCTCATTCTTACGTTGTGCATTCTTCTGTAACATTATTCTACTATTATAATGATAAAATATGATGATAGTAATGATAATTTATCAAACTCTGTCTAGATAATGAATAAATTAAAGCAGAGTGGGCAAAGAAAACCTGGGAACCTAGTGTTAAGGCATTTCTGTCCCCGACTCTCCGCTGAATTCTGGAGGCATTGCATGTTGAGAGATGGAACTTAAGTTCCAGGGTAAACGCTGTGCTTAGCCTCGTTATCAAAGCGAGGAAATCAAAATATTAAATGAAAGATGATCCATTAATAATATTTAATAACACAAATTAATGATTTACAAATACATCAACTGTGAGTATTTTCAAATAATGTATTTAATTATTTATTTAATAATATATTATAGTACTGTCTTCCTAAATGATTGATATCATTATGTTAATGAAAGTAATGAATTACATTATATGTTTTTAAGTCATCATTTCTCATTATTGCCGACGTACCGAATATAATTGATAAGTTGACGTTAAACGTGATTTATCATTTGCAACGTGATTTATTACAAATTAATAAATTTATAATAAAAGTAACATATCCAGAATTCGGCGAAAAGTGGAGAGCAAAGTGTCCTAAAACTGCTCTCTCTACTCTTCTAAATGTAGGATAAGCCTAAAGCTGAGTAAAATACGATAATATTTTACTACTGCCAGTACACTACAGACAGGTATTAAGTTATATTTTAATAATATCTACAATTCCATATTTAAGGAGAATCCTTCCATTTTAAAATTCCTTCCACATGTTTTGGGTAAAAATCCTCAATCACCAGTAAATATTAGGTGAACTATACGAATTTCCATTTGATACCCAGCGAAGCAATGCCCTTCCTCTATGATAACATTGAATAACTTATGAAATGAATACACTGGCATATCGATCGCTGTCTCGACACTCAAGTGAGACAAGTTGGGTTATACGATACGACAATTGTATGCGAATTTCAATACACTTCTGGACAAAGGAATTTGGTATGTGATGTTCAGTATGTAAAATAAGGGTTCATTGTAGTGTGTTTGTTTATAGATGTTTTCTTTTATTTTTTTTACACTAACAAAACTCTTATGTTGCCCACTTTCTGCCGAATTCTAAAGGCATTGGAAGTTGAGTAGCGGAACTTAATACAGCCTTGGAGTCAACTAGAGCAAGAAAATTAAAATATTTATTATTTTATTTACTCGAGTGGGAATCGAATCTACAATCTACCGTGTTTACAGTCGTACCCTTTTGTGCATTTACTTCACGACTGGTCTCAATTTATTCTTTAACTTGAATCATTTTTTTATCTTCGTGGTACTGAATTCTGCCGTTCACCGGACATGAAACTCCTCAGAATTTGGGGGGATGAAATGTATGTTATTCAGGGAAAAAGGTAAATCAATTCCCACCAATATACGCTTTCACTGAGGTAAAAAATAAATTTAAAATTATTTCACATGCCATGCTTGCATCGTTTTGAGAAATTCGAAAAGTCAAACAAAATATCTTGACGTTGATGTTTTCTCTATCCACCAAACAAACACCATACAAATACCCGCAAAGCTATTAAATATTTCAGAAGCTTGTGACGTCACAAAGACACTATTAATAATAACAACTTTAGTCAAAATTACAGCATTATTTGAAATTCCTAAGCAGACTAGCTGTAAATATTTGAAGTATCATAATACGACGATGATGGAGCTTAACACTTTGAAAACAAAGTGCTTGTGTATTATATAGCTTATAGCTTTATGGAACAAAGCTATTATGTAAAATTAATATAAGATTAATATAGTGAAGGTTGCGGGTTCGAATTTGGTTGAAGCAAATATTGAAGTTAATATCTGTTGTTTTTTATAGGTAGGCAGGTAGGTATGTAATGTATGGAATGGGCTGAAAATAGAAAAGGGAGTATATATATGTACCACTAGATTCTTTTTGCTTTCTCTTATATATATGATTGATGTCATGCGTTGCTGCAGTTTCAGTATAAGCGCGAGGATTGCGGGATCGATTCCCATTCACGAGAATGATTATATTTCAATTATTTTATTTGGGGGAACGGAATGAACTTAACTTGGTTCCCTTACTTAGCTTTCTGCTTGCGGAATACAAAGTGCAATATAAAAATAATAAATATTCTTATGTACATATACACAGACTGACAAACAACAATCAGCTATAATCATTTCTACAGAAGATATATGAAATTGAAGTGTACATAAAAACACTTCAGGGTACATTCATTTAGGTTCATTTTAGAAAATAAAAAAAAAACTATGGACTACAGTTTGTACGTTACAAGCCCTTAGTTTAAAGTAGGTATATTATATAGGCACATACATACATGTACTTAATATGTATATGTATGGGAATTGAATCTGTATACTCGAGGAACTTTATTAAAAAATATATGAGCGATAAATTTAATTACCAACAAGCCGAGATATTTTTAAAATGAAATTTCACAAAGTAATTATAGTAATTTAAGTTTCATATTTAATAAATAACTCTTAGAAGTCTTCTTTCGATGTTTAATTAATGAAAGCTGTTTCATTACAGTTTATACTTAGTTTTAGTACTTACATCTTCTGAATTGAAAATAAATCATAAATATATTTAATAAATATTCATATAGTTCAAGCGGGCGAAGCCACCTAAGGAGCTTGAAATTCCAATAGGAGCGTGGAAATATGAGATTTTTTACGTCCTGAACTCCACGCAAGCAATATTGTTGGTGTACATGTATGTATGTATGTATACTGTATATATATAAAATTAAAATAATTATGTCTATAATGTTTTCTAACGTATCTCCTTTTTACTACAAAGTAAATTGAATTATAGTACAAAGTAAGGTATAAAAACAATACACAAAACTAAATAATTCTCCGAAAATCTGCTTTAATATCACTATTATAAGAAAATATTTTAATAGGAAACCTTATATATTTTAATAAAAAATACAAATGTATTTGGTAAATTTCTTTGTTATACCTTTAATGGTTTCAACGAAAAAAAATAATACTTCAATTTTTAATATCTCTATAAATGGGAATAAATTATAAACAAAAAATCATTTTTAGAAAAAGCTTTTATTTAAACGCTCTAAAAAGGAGAAAATAAATTATAATTTTAACTATCAACTCATAACCTCATTGTACACAATTTATATGATCATAAAAGCTTGTCGCGCGATTTACTTGTGTAACTAAAATAGTGCTAATTTAATTATGTAAAATCTGCTAAGTTTAACTTTTTAAAGTTTCAATTTAATTAAATATTGATTAACGCGACAAGCTTTTATGAGGATTACTGCTAATGAAGTTCTAACTGGATTTTCTCAGCAGCAGCCTTCCGTGGTAGCTTCTTGCAGGACTTACTTGATATTTTTATGTGTAAAGTCTCTCTGAAGACGCCAAAGGTTTTTAGTTCTATTCTTATTCGAGAAAATGAAATATTTAGTATTATCATTTCCTCGATCATGCTCCCTTCCTTGCTACATCATACTTGGACGGTTTAAGAAGAGAGGCCAATGTGAACGAAAGATCCTATAGCAATACATCTTCAAGTTAACCTTATAGATGTAAGTAATAAAAATTCTATTCAATGTTCGTATTCTATTGATATTCAAGGAATTGCTGGGCGTCAACGTCGTCGTCGATTCCAATAAGCATTCTAGTGAACTTTCATGTATTTATGTATGTGTGGGCTCTTTGAACATTATTCTGAAGAAATTGAGTATATTTTTTGATGTGTAGAGACATACGTTACATATGATTTCGGTTCTCTCACTTAGAGAACCGAAATCATATGTAACGTATGTCGTTCCTTTGGAACTGATTTCTTCTAATTATAATAGGCATGACAACTAGTAAAAAATACTAAAATTAATCAACCCCTATAAATACATTATAAAACATGTATAATTAAAATGTATTTTTTTAATTTTTATTTTCTACAGAAATATGATAAATGTTGAAATTATAATATTCAATTCAATAACTCAACAGAATAACTCCTGAAATCTGTCATCACGCCTATTATTGAGCCCGTTATGGTACAGCTACATATTTACACATCGTCTGGCTGTCAGAACACGATAGTTATAGGTTTGATTTTCACTCTAGATAATAAATTATGTTTATTTCCTAACTCTAGCAAGCCAGCAGCTCTGGTAAGCAACTGGACACAGCGTTGTGTTCCACTACTTAACACGTAACTTCTTGATCGAATAACGTAACTTCTTAATACTAATAGCCCCCTATGGAACCTATACAAGACAATGCAGAAACTAACAAAGAAAAATACTTTTATGCTTCCATTCTCGATGGTAAATTCGTTACAAGAAATTTAGTAGATTTAACCCGTGGACAGCGGTTGGTGAGGGATAATCCTTAATTTAGGGTTGGCTACAGTATACACTCGTATACGTTTCAGTAAAACAAATAACAGAACATATCGTCTACGGAGTTTTATGTTTCTTGAAACGAAGTAAAACAAAATTGTGATTACTATTGGAATTTTGTTAATGTCGATGATGTTATTATATTTTTCGATTTTGTGGATTTTGGAAATATATCTTAGGATTTGAGGTCAGGTTGTGAGTTCGATTCCTATTTGATGAAATGAAATCTTTTTTTTTCGCATATTTTTTCGCTCTTGTACGATTCAAAATCTATTTTGAAATATTAATAGCAATATCAAATATCAAAGTTAAATATGCATATATTTTCGGGAGTCTTAAAAAGGTAATACGGCGTTTAATTCCGGTACTCAATGTAATGTGATTTTAAAATTTATCTATACGGAAAATACAGCATCAATATAACAAATTATAATAATATTATTTTGCGAATTTATTTGTTGAACTACGTAAAATATAATTAAGGAGGAATAAATTAATTTGTTTGTGAAAACACATTCGGTATTATTTTACTAATAATTTACATTGAAATTATAATTTTATATATTAAACGAATTGCTTATTAAAAGAGTCCTTTCACTTAATTATAATTTTAATTGTTTATTTTTTTATATAATCGAGGTCAGTCATGACACAAGTGTGACTGTAAATGCGATAGGTTGTGGGTTCGATGCCAACTCGAGCAAACGAAATATTTAATATTTTCGTTTCTTCGCTCTGGTGTCGAGGCAAAGCGCTACGTTAAGTTCCGCCACTCAGCACACACCTCTAGAATTCCGCGGAAATTTGAAAACGAAAGTGTCTAAATTGACCGGAGTGTCTTAACATTAGGTTCCCAGGTTCCCTCAGTCTATATGCGGGATACAGAGCGAAATTGAAAGTAGACACTACTAGTACAGTAGTAAATTCACTTATATCATTGCTTATCTTTCCACTAACCACGGTAAAACGTTAAGCATTACGCAGACTACACCCAACAATTTAGCAGTCACGCTTAAAATTCATCCCTAAAAACATTTTCACCTTGAAAACCGCCAAAAATAACCGAAAATTTCACAAGAATTTGTATTCATAGCCGTTATCCGGCTCCAAAATGCGCTACCTCCATTAAAGTTATACTTAGGTGAGATTAAACTTCTCGGGCTAAGTACACGCCGGGAACATTCTAAACTTAAAGTTAGGGGGGCTTAGCTGGCTTTTTTAAGTGAAGCTGGAATTTTCTTTCATCTACTTTTACATGTCTTTGGTATCTTGGAAAGGACAGTATATGGTTTTGTTCAGATATTTATATTATAAATAGCGGATTTTTCTATCTTAGTATCTAAAATTAATATATTAATTAATAATTTGTCTGAATAGTTTGGTATTTCATAATTTATATTGAGTTTTGTTGGTATAATTTAATATACTAAAAATCAAAATAATTCTAATTTATATTCTAATTTAAAATACAACGGAAAAGAAAAAAGAAAAAGAAAGCTGGATATAAGAAGGAGGATATATACAGGCTGGAATTGTCAGCGCCACTTTAAATGAAACCACAGTTTTAACTACTCTATAAAAGTCTAATATAATTCGGAAAAAAAATAATTCTCGAAAATGAAACAGTTTTTTTTTTTCAAACAAAATAAATAATAAAATTATCGTTTTAAAATAAAACGCCATTTGTAAAGTATATCATAGGCACGCACACACTTACCTGTCAAATCGGAAACGTCGCACGCGTATGTGTGCGTCACACGAAATACAGGTATGGATAAAAATCGTGAAATGAAAAAAAATCCTACGTCCAAGCTGTTGAGGTACCTTGATTATTTTTTTTATTCTGGGTTTGAAATATTTTACCCTATATGCAGTTTCAGTAAAAGAAGCGCTGCCTCTTCCACCCTGTATATTATACAAAATATTTACATAAATTATATTCGTATATATAAGCGATATTATTGTAAAGTTTCATCTAATTTTGTTTAGTAGATATGGTGTGAAAGCAGAACAAACATCCATCCATCCTTCCTAACTTTCACATTTAATATTACTAGGAAGTAGGACAATGCAGAGGCGTTTAAGTTCCTAATTATTACTTTCTTTGTTAAGTTAAAGTTTTAACTTTGAAATTTAAGTTGTTATACTAACTGTGATGATTACTTCAAAGTACGTAGTCGTAAGTACGAGTTAACAATTTATTCGTACTACAATAATAACTATATATTTAATATATCTTGTTATTATTATTTTATCATACAAAAATTGTGTGTTTTTTATTTTTGTATGATAAAATAATAACGAGCGAGACGAGAATTTTGTAATAACAAAAAATAAGCAACTTAACTCATAGTTTATAAAATTATTGCGCAGAGATATCTAATAACATACTTGTATCTCATATTAAATAATATTTTTTTATCATCTTACCGTTTCAGCCATGTAGGCAGAGGGAACCTATTGTTAAAGCTTTCCATTCTCATTTTCAACACAATTTTAGAGATATTGCGTGTTGAGTGGCGGAACTCTACGCCTCTTACCACGAGGAAATGAAAACTGTCCATCCCGTGAGTAGAAATTGAACCCACAATCCTCTCATTCTATATATGTATTTTACATAATATATATAAACTACGAAGGTTCTAATCTATTTTCAGATGCAGATAGTAGCTCTCGATGCCTATGCCATCGATGTACCTAATATCAGATAGGACGTGACGGTTAAGGAATCGAATTTACCACCTATTCTAGTAATAAATATAAATTCATATTGAAATATTTTATCTTATTTAGAATGTATGTAAATATATATATTTTATGTACAAATACAATAAAAAATATTATTTTATATTGAAAAATATTTCTGTTGGAAAATCCATTTACCTTGAAAGATTATTTACTGTTTTTTGAGACCAATTGTGTTGCTGGGGTACAGGCGTGTTACTGCGAGTAAATGCGAGAGGTAGTGGGTTCAATTCACACACAAGTAGAGTATATTATAATAAACTAGCGGCCCCCTCGCGGTTACACCCGCGTTAACTATGTTATTATTAATTTCTGTCTCCATGACGACGTCGTAGTGACGTCTATGCAAAGTTTGAGAATCATAGCATTTGTAGTAACGAAGTTTCATACAAACTTTCGACCCCAAAAACAACCCCTTAGAAGTCGAATATTGCAAATTCCCGTCTTAGCGAGCACCTACGTCCTATAAGTAACTCCTATGCAAAATTTGAGATTTTTAACACTTGTAGTTTCTGAGATTTCGTGATGAGTGAGTGACCTTTCGATTTTATATATATAGATTAAGACATGATAACCACTAAGCCTAAGGGGCACAAACAGTTGGCAACTCACCAGACGCGTTACTTTAACGAGTTGGCATCTTGCTTCATTTGTAAGGCTATTTAACTTTGACATGTATGTAAACTTCCCTTCCCTCTGAGTATCTGGGAAGAGAACCTAACATTATGAAATTTTAAATAAATCAGTTTCACGCGGGTAGGTAGAGGAAACATAATGTTAAGATACTCCGTTCTCCACTTCCTGCCGAATTCTGGAGGCATTTGTGGTGAGTGGTAGACTCAATATCGCGATTTGCCTCGACACCAGAGCGAAGAAATGAGAATATAAATTTAAATAAATATTTCCTTTTGTAGAGTGGGAATCGAACCCATAACTAGTCGATTTTGCAGCACACTTTGTGCCCCTGCACTACGACTGGCCTCAACTTATTTAATATCAAAATCAAATGTACTCAAATGAACAACTCAAAGTTTCAATATAAACACAAACAGACATACATACGCTTTAGAAATCATAATAATTAAGTAACACATTGGAGTTATAACGCAATTACACTAAGTTGGTAACTTGTATGTGCTTAGGAAATTCGTTGCGAAGTTAAGGGTGGAGTTAAGTAAACTGTACCCCTGGTTAGACGCTAATGTAATATGAATCTAATGAAAACTCTAAATCTGGCCATTATTGATATAGTATATAATATATTTGGGGTACAATAATTACATATATGGATTTCTAAGTATAATCTAAGTTGAGGCCTTCGTAGCGCAGTGAAACAACGTCTGGTTACATATGTGATAGTTGTCGTTTCGATATCCATTCAGGGGAATAAACTATTTTCACTTAGTTGCTCTGGCAAAACTGGTATTAATCCCGGTGTTTTTGTAGTCAACCCTTACTGTAATTTGGAAAGGTTCGCAAAACAATTTGGGAATCCAAATCAAAGTGTCTTGCCATTAGATTTTTTATGCTTTCCCTATACTAGCTATATGTGGAGCTAAGCGGGAAGAAAAATATAGAAATAGGTATTATAAATCCATTATTTTTGGTCTTTACGTGTGTAGTGGCGGAACTCAAGGCCTAAATATTTCATTTCCTCAAGAAGGAATCGAACTCGCAACCTGTCGCGCGGGTATATATCCTTATAGTCACACGCGTATACCCCTGTGCCACGGCTGGTCTCAAAATAAAAAGCCTCAGATTAAATTTCATGACAAAAATACTTTTTATATTAACTTTTTTTAATATAAGAACTTAATAATTGAATTGCCTTGTAGAAAAAATTAGAGCAAGCTGAGGCATGAATATATTTTAAAATGCCACTTTCAACTATTAGAACTGCAACCTTTGGACATTTTTTTCTTTAAAACGAATAAATTATGTGAAGCCACACCGTCTTTCATATAATCTGTGCAAATAAAGTAGAAAGTTTTTAATATTAGTTATTCTTTTTAAGCTCAGAGAAGTGATTTAGATTCATAATCTAAATCTATTTATATTATATTTTATGAAGTAAAATCTAAATATTATTCATGTCATTGCAGAGAGGAATATCATCTGGCTGTAATCGCGATGGTAGTGGGTTCGATTAATGGGGTTGGTCGTTGAGTGGGTTCCAACTAAGAGAAATATTTTTAAATCCATTCAGCAATTCATTTGCTTCTATATACAGTTGAGTACTGTAATAAATAATATTTTAACTAAGTCCTTTTCTATTATGTGGGATAAAGCCTGGAGCTAGAAAATTTGCAATTAGCCACAAAACTGATGTCTGTGATGTGTTATAAGCGCGACAATTAAAATTAAAATTAAAGACAAAAAAAAATTATAGGGCTAATCATCCACCATTCAACACTTAATGTCTCAAAAAATTTGAAGGGGCAACGGAGTGTCTTAACGAGAAATAGCATAAAAAATACGGAACCTATTCACAAACGACAACTCTAGCTTGTAAAATTTTATTTGACAAACGTGAATTTTGAAAGCCACCGACCGTAATTCTATAGTTAAAGTCAAACAGATATCAAACATTTTATAACAATATTTGTTTCGGGGAAATGGACTTTTGTCTCTTTTAATGGATTTTACTCGCTTTATTGTAAAGTTTTTTATTTGTATATTTTTTGGAAATATATTTTTATGTTGGCAATAAAAAAGTACTAGGATCTGGCACATGCTGTGCACGCCGAATGGAGCTGAGCGAAGCTATGGTGCGCGAAATTAAACGAAATTTTCTGTTTTGTCCGGGTTAGGTTAGTCAAAGTTCAATCTGTGCGTGTGAATTTCAACACTTTCCACAGCTTTACTCTATGGGATACATTTTGACCATTTACTAAAAAACTACAATTACAATTATCATATTACTGGAATCACCGTGTCGTCCACAACGTTCCTGCAAAATGTCAGAGCTATAGGTTTAACGTTCTAGGAGGAGTAACATTACAACGAAACACACTTGTAACCAGTAAGAACTTCGCTTCGCTCCACTCATTGATATTGCTAGCTTATTGACTACTCCTTCTCTTACATTCAATGCGTATCCAGACGCACACGGATTTACACTATATTCTCTTGACCTCATACAACCATGCGAGAACTTTTAAAAAATTATTAATATTAATAGCATTTAACATAATATATTAATTTTATTCTTACTAGCTATTTCAAAAAACGTCTGAGAACTAACCGATTTTCCGCAGTTATTGTAAGAAACGAATGTCGGTCATAAATCTTTGTCCGACAGTCAATATTCTATTTCTATTTGCAACTCGAATTGCAAATATATACTACTATGAAAATGGCTGAGATTCGTTAAGCACTTATTCATGAATTTTATATAAATACTAGCAGACCCGCGAACTTCGTATCGCCTAACAGTCGATTTTTTTTTTAATATGTATTCTGCTATTAGCGACACCGGGTCAGCTAGTGAGATAAAAAAAATAAAAACTTAAATCATTTTTAATTCTTATAATATTCATTAAAAAATATAATAAAAATAACAATTTCCGATATCTTATGATGATGCCTACTTATTATATTTTATTTTATTTTTACTTATTCTAAATTCAGTTTCATTTTCATTGTAGTACTTTATGGTACACGTTATTTTTTGTTTGGTTATCTGGCGCGTAAACAAACAGAGCAGATGGTTTTCCAACACGGGAACAGGCAACATACCATAGACCATGCGCGAAACATGAGTTTTCTATAATTAATACCACAAACACTTAATAACTGCCCCTGGGATTTGTTTATAGTCATTGCGAAAGCAAGCCGTACTGGAAACTGTAGTCTTTTAAGCTCGAATGGTATGTCAGTCGAAATCATTGGGATGCCCCGCATCATCAAAAAGTCTTCTCCTTTATACTTTCCTTTCAATATGATTGCTTCTTTTAAGTTATTCATTATTTTTTTATCGCTAATCGTGTGCCGTTACAAAGTTTCAGTTGGTTAATATTTCGCAACATTATAACTACACATTCAAGCTTTAATTGAAGGTTGTGAGGCGGCAATCCTGGCAAATCAAGTGAATTTAAAAATTCCGGTGGATAGTTCACGACATCATCTTCATTAGTTGCCGTATCAACTGACTTATGTGTTCTTGATTTTGCCAGGAATGCCATCTTGAAAATTTATATTTATTTCATTTACATCAGTGTGTTTGGCAGCCAGTAAAGCTTTTTCGCTCAACCAATTATGGAATAAATAATCAGCAACATTTCAGCAACATTTGGAAGCACTTTATGAATGAGTTCATCTTTTGATTACGTTAACTGACAAAAACAATCAGGAAAGGTGATGCAGTCCGTCAGCGCATATATAGGAAGTTTGCCATTACCAATATCAATGAGTTGTTTAGAGAATATGTATCCAGATTGATCATTTTGCATTATGACATGCATATTCTTGCTTAAAGGTAATACCTTGACATGTTTCCACAATTTCGAGGACTTTAAACACTGGCAATCCTCCTTATAATAAAATCATTGCGCCACCAAATTGATTGGCAAACTGAGTTTTTACAATAACCTTACAACATTGTCAAGCTGAGTTCATAGGTCCAATAGCAACACAGCTGTAGGCACTGCTGGCATCAATTGATATATCGTAACAAAAAGCAGCTCGATTGAAATTTGCACCATTATCAGTCAACTATCGTGCTCACGTTCATTCACGTGCAATCTTCACGTTCTGGGTACGATTAGATTATTCTGCCTAAATTTGTCCACCGCGTTATAGAAGGCATATTTTGTAAGTCACAAATACACAACACTTTATTAATTTTATAAAATTTATGGCTTTTAGATTTAGTAATATAGACGCACAATGAGACGTTTACATTTCAATTGACATCTTACCGTAGAAATATTGACAAATATTGACATTAATAGACTGAGATCCCAGGGCCCCCAGACCTACATCATTTTAACAAAGCTGAAATTTTGAGGATTGATAGTCTAATATGTACTTAAGACTCTCTAACTTTAAAACCTTCAGAGATAGTGCCAACTTAAAGCACACTTTTTTTTCTCATTTATTTATGTGGTACCACACAAGAAAGAAAGTACAGAAAACTTATGATAACAGAAAAAATGTGTACAATGGATAACTTATCTCTAATAGAGATCTCTACCAGAAACCCTTGAATGTAGCGGATGTTAAAAGAAATGATTCGGGTGCGGTATTTTAATATAATGTTAATAATAATAATAAACCTATACAAATATACATAATATTAATCAATATTACTATACCTACATAAATATATACAACGACATAAAAGAGTTGAAACAGAAAAAGAAAAATAATAAAAAAAAGACAAAGCGGCTACTAAAGATTCTAATTGAGATTAAGAAATGTTATTTTAATTTGATTTTAATAGTATTTAGAGATGGATTGCCCGACAGTATAGAGTTGGGTAGTCAGTTCCATAAGCGCACTACTTGAACTGTGAAGGATTTTTCATAGAAAGAGGTATTACATATAGGGCACTCAAGCTTTCTTAGAGTTACACATGAGCGTACAGGTCTTTCACTTGCAAGTGTCAATTGATAACGCTCCCTTAAGTAAGGAAGAGAGTTTTTATATATGTTTTAAAGTAAAAAAAATATATTTCACATTCTTTCACGTGGACCTTTACTTCTGCCAGACGTCATAAAGGTTCTTTAAAATTGGAGAAAATTACATTAAAGTAAATCTAAAATTTAAAATATATTATTTACGGACTATTTTAAGACCCCTCTAGCCCCAGACCCTAAGCAACCAGATCAATCCGATGGCTTTATCATTTTCCCAAAAAGAGATATACCGTTATTTTTCTCTACCACTGAAAGGATCCCATTTTCAAGTTAGTGAATAAGCATACTGTCTTAACTACATGTAAGACTAATAGTCCTCAAAATTTCACCTTTGCTAAAATGACATCGGTCGGGCAGCTCTGGGTTGGGCTATAATATTTAAACGATACTAACGTCACTCAATTGTTTTGCCTTCCAGGAATCCAGCTACTAACATTTAAACTTTATAGTAGGGTATTAAAGTCCAAATTGACTTTTAAGTAGATATTAATACGAATCTTTTGTATGGGAATATAGAAAAGTCATGTTTTTGGACCTTTTCTGGTAATTTTTTATTTTTTTCTGTCCGTTAGAACCATCCTAGTACTTCAAGGAATATTATAAAAAAAGAATTAGCGAAATCGGTTCAGCTGCTCTCGAGATTTGCGCTTAGCAACACATTCAGCGATTATTTTTTTTAAAACAGAAGATATTTCGTATATTTTATTGATATTATAAAATTACTTTTGCCTCGTTCCAGAGTGAGGTAATGAAAATATAAAATATTTCATTTCTTCAAGTAGGAATCGAACTCAGAACCTGTCGTGTATATAGTCCCGTGCTTGTGCCGCTGCGCCACAACGGGCCTCAAAATTATGAGAATGTATTTTTTTTATCTGTGATACATATATATGTTACCGATTTATGGATTTTCTTTTTAAATTTTATTTAATTTGTATATATTTATTAAAAATATTGACTTAAATTTATATCAGTTGGTGTTGAACCATTTTAAATAATAATTATGGTATTACATAAACGTCAAAACAAATGTTTATTACGTAGAATATTTTATTTTAAGATGACTGACCAATTACATGTAATAAAGTGTAGCTGGGTGACTGGGGTTCCACATTGGATCCAATTTTTTTTTATGTCAACAGAAAATGCTCATCACGCTGAATAACTTTTCCTAATTCGTTGTATTGATATCTCTTATAGATTAGGCGGGCTGCTAGGGTCTCATATCAGGTATTCGGACTATCAAAATAAATTATAGCCTATATGTTGCCGAAGACTAATAGCTTTGCAACAAAAGAAGTTTCATTTAAATCTGTCCAGTAGTTTTTGAGTTAAAGAGTCACAACAGACAGACAGACAAGAATTCCAAAAATCATATTTTTACCTTCTATTAGTTGTATTGAGTCCCCCTGAAGTGTTTTTTTTAGTTTATATTCAATGTACAGATTTTACCCCCTTTACAGTTTTATTATATATATAGATATAGATTACTGTAGATTTTTTTAATCAAAGTATATTTTTAATATCGTCGTTCTTTTTCGGGTCATCTATTCGCTCTGGTAACAAAACATAGCGCGGTTTTGAGCTCCGCCACTCAATCTATCTCGAAAATTGTTGATAACTTTTTTTGTGTCTCCCGCATAGTGTAAGCAGAGGGAACCTAGTGTTTAGAAACTCCATTCTCCACAGTTTTTTGAGCATTGTATGTTGAGTGGCAGAACTCAACGCTTTGCCTCAACACCAAAGCGAAGAAATGAAAATATTATATCCTTTACACCTCGAATGGGAATCGAACTCACAACCCGTCACGTTTACATTAACACGCTTGTGCCCCTGCGCCGTGCTTGGCCTCAACCTCCATAATTAATTCAATATTAATAAATCTCTTTCTCTCAGACTTCATATGCTGTTTGTACCTTCACCACTCTTTACGGATTAACTCAAAAAGCTTCAGACATAATCCAAGCAATGTCAAACATTTCTTATTATAAATACCTAATGAAATGTGACATCTCATAACGCGTTTCTCAAGAACCTAGAGATGGAAAAAAAATTCTAAAGTTCGAATCCCGATTGGAGTAGAAAAAAATATATATTTATATTTATAATAGGTGCACCAGTTTTCAAAATTAATAATTGCGTTTATCGCAATGTTTCAAATATTTCAAAGCAGGAAGTGGTATACAAAATATCTTAACACTAGGTTCCTTTTACCTTCCCTGCTATACGTGCCTATATAGCGTGAAAATAAAGAAAAATATAAAAAAAGAGAAACATGCAAAGTGACAACGGTTAGCTTCAAATACGAATGGCACTCAACAATGCTTACAGATTACGTCGGTTTGAGAGGAGCGTTGTAGCTTTGAAGACCTCTGCACATATTTGGATATATAAAGTAAATAACTTTAGAAGTGGGCGTCCTATGAAAAGAATATATTTCTGTTATATATTTTTTGAGCTTCTCGTTATATCCCATATATAATGGTGTAGGTAGAGGGAACCTAGTGTTAGGACACCCCGTTTCCCATTTTCCCTTGAATTTTCTAGGCATTATGTGTCGAGGTCAACACCGAGATTTGTTTTGGTAACCAGGGTGAAGAAGAGAATATATTATTAAAACATTCTCATGGCGCAAAGAAGCAAAAGCGCGATCACAAAAGCGACGGGTTGTGAGTTCGATTCCCGTTAGAGAGGAAAATTAAATATTAAATATTTTCATTTTCTCGCTCTAGTGGCAAAGCGCGACGATGAGTAAGATCTGCAAAATTCGACGGAAAGTAGAAAACGGAAACTTTTATTAGAGACGGGACAGCTAAAGCTAAAAAAAACAAATTATTATCCACTCCATCTCCACCATAATAAAATTCGAGTAATTCAATTAAGAAAAATCGTTCAAACGAAACAAATTCACAAACGATTGGATCAAATGCTACGAGTTTATTAAATAATAAATTTGCCGCTCGAATGTTGTTTATTTAAGTACCTTTATAGGATGGAGCGGTCTTCAAAAATGTACAAATTAAATACCATTTTACGAATCACCTTAAAAATGGCGATGAGATTTTCTGATAATGAAAAACATTTTATTGCCTAAATCGTACTTATATTTTATTATCTATATTATTATATACTAACATTATAAAGTTGAAGGGTTTTTTTGGTTGAACGTGATATCCTCAAAAGACCTCAAATTAAAAAAAAACTATATTATGTTTTTTAGTCTATATATCGAGGAAGGCTGTGTTAATTTTAATTATTATAATGTAACCCACAATGTCAGTGTTCAGAGTATTTCAGGTACTTAGATTATGCTATTATTATTTTATAAGTTTTAATCTTAAATGAAGCCATTCGTGGCACAGGGGAATAGGCATGTGACTGTAAAAACGACAGGTTGCGGGTTCAATTCTCGCTCTGGTAACGAGGCAAAGCGTGGCGTTGAATTCGAATAGAGGCGAACTTTTCAATACGCAATGTCTCTAGAATACGGCGGAATGTGAGGAACACAAGTATCTCAATTAGAACGGAGTGTGTTAACACTAAGTTCCCAGGTTCTGCCTACTCTGGTATTTGTCTTATTTATTTCCGCTTAACTATTCGGACAAAGCCACAGCTAATATCTAGTTAGCAATAAAATTATATAGAACAATGAAATAAGCATTAAAACTTAGACATACTAAAAGATTTTTACGACTTTTTGAGATAGTTTATGTTTCTGTTCACGCGTTTACCGCAATATGCAGAAATAAACTTTTGATATGAATATGTCAGTCGGTATCATTTTATTATTTGAATTTAGATTAAGACCGTCGTCGTCCTAGATCTTAACATTAGGTTCCCTCGACCCTGAAGCTAAAAAAGTACACACACTATTATAACTTCTTAAAAATATTAATTAGTATTAAAAAATATAATTTTCCACCCCTTATAAGTTTTCCTTTCAGTTAATTGTTGTAGTTTAATAATAGTTAGCAACTAGGAAAAAAATACATTTTATACTTTACTCAATAAACTATATATAGTTAGCTAACTTTTGCACGTTAAGATGTTATGAGTGGTTTTCGATTTCTCATTTACTTTAGTTTCTTAAGTAAAAAAAAAAGAATACTTTAAGCATGTTTTAGGGTTCCGTATTTCAAAAGTCTTATAGTACTTAGTTGTCTGTCTATTAGTCTGTCAAGACAAAGTAGGGGATCTCAAGTTCAAGTGAATAACAAGTAGGTCTATGGTCCCTCAGAGGATAAAAAGATACAAGACGAGCATTTACACATCGTTTTTGCAGCATTTTATATGAAATTCGCCGTATTATCAAAAAGCATGCTTACTTTAAACGTGATTATGTAAAGTCCAGTTTTCAAGACTTGTTTTAAATGTATAACACTTTTGTATAGGGTGAATAGTACAACCCTTTACACCTAGCATTTTCAATATTTTTTAAAGGAGGAACCGCAAATTGTTCCTAACCTGTAAAACCGTAACTAACTGCGCCACAGTTATTTTTATTTTAAACATCTTAAAACGTATGTGTATTATAAGCAAATAATGCATGATGCAGTTCCACTCAACTCGCAATCTCATCAGAGTTCGACAGAAAATGGGGTAACAAAGGCCTTAATACTAGGTTCCCTGTGCGTACTTTAAAAAAATTGGCAAAAAATTTTATCACACTGTACTTAATGCTGCTACAATATACCAGAATCGTTATTTTCATGTATCATATAGTACGAGCGGCCTTTCCGTCCCAAGAGTGATGACGCAATAGTCAATGTGATATATCTTTACTATATAAAGCCATATATAAACATATATATTTTATGAGTAAAGACATATTTATATTATGTATACTCTATCTTTAGTATGTTAGCTGTACGAAATCAAAATATTTTTGTATTCAAGTAAACTATTCCAAGCCAGTAAATAAAGAAATATTTAGATTTTTTAAACTAATAAGTCAGTTAACATGAGTAAAGGTTTTAAGAAAGAAAACTAACTTTAAAAAAATAATATATTTCTATATGAAAAAAAAATCGAAAATAAAAAGCTTCCGCACACAGCAGGATGGGCAGAGAGGAAACTAAGTGTTGAGACACTTCGGTCCCCACTTATTTCTATATATTGATTTCTTATATGAAAGAGTATCTTCATTTTCTCTAACGACCGAAGATATAAACATACATTGAAAATGCCGAAAACCTCTTTTTATTTTAGGCAAAGTTTTAGTATTATCACCAGTTTCACAAGTAAAGCGATTTGCAAGATTCTTTCCGCGTTAGTAAGCTTAGTTGAGCCCGCTCGGGTTAGACTTCGGGCGAAACGGCTTATCCAGAAATGGATGAAATTTTAAAATATCCACTTAAGCTCTAAGCTGTGAGCTAAATTTCTTTTGGGATTATTTTAACAATATGGGCGTTTATTAAAAATATTTTGCTGTAAGTTAGTATTTTATTATTTTTTAAAAGTTTTTTGTACAGCCTAAATTATTTTAGACATGTTATATAAATAAATAATATAAGCAACTAATATACGAGTATGTATCGTATGTAATCCGTTTCATATTTATTTTTATAATTTTGTATAATTTTTTTATTCATTATATGAAACAAATTTAAATTAAAATATATATCCCTATTATATATGTAATAAATACTACTTTAAAAAAAGATAATCTAACATATTTTTCACTCAACCAACAAAATTATATATTTCAGGTAAACTCCAGGCTAAAATAAGCCGCCGAAGTGAGGTCCTAATTAAAAATACACAACTAACCTGTAAAATGTGAAGGTCATCGCTGAATTTCGCAAATCGACGAATTTGAACCCAGTTACTTGTTTTAAATTAAAACACAAACACAACATAGTCACAAATTATTTTTACACAATTTTTTTAAACACTACCCTCACTCACTTATACTCCGATACTGACAAAGTTATTTCGTAGAGCCGTCGTAGCGTTCGAACGTAACGTGCGTAGCGTTCGGTGTAGCACGTCTGACTGCTACACTAGTCTACGAAACGCGCAAGTCCGAACTGCCGATGGCTTACTTGATCTGTGTAAAACTCAAAATTTTGTCACATTCATCTATGTTATATTTTAGTATATAATTTAAATAACTTCATAAGTATTATTTTACTTATTAAAAACATACTAGGCTATTTATTATTTTTTTCATATTCAAGCATTATTACCCTGCAATATTGCAGGGTAAGCAAATTTCAAGACACACCGTTCCCCTTTTCACCAAATTTTCAAAGCATTGTGTGTGGAGTAGCGAAACTCAACGCCGCGCTTTGCCTTGTTACCAGAGCGATGAAATGAAAATATATTTCATTAAATGTTTTAATACATTTTGTGGCCAACACAGAGTAAAAGGAATCAAACTAAATGCAGCTTTTATTTACAAAAGGCTATGACTTACTTGCGGGATTGCCAGAGAGAACGGAGCGCCAAAGGCTACGGTTTCTGCATAGCATTTTCGCCTCATGCTTTTTACGTGACCTTCCTGGGGGAATGATTAATACTGGAGTGTTATCTATACTCTCTTATAGGTGTGCTTGTGTGTAGTATGATAAGATCAACTGAAGTCTTATTTTACCTAATTTTGATAGTATAGTCGTATGTGACTTTTTTTTTTGTTATTTAATTTAAAATAAAGCGATTGATAAGCAAAACAAATAGCTTTAAAACAACCTTTTCAAGAAACTACACCCGCTAATACTTTTAAGGGAAACTTTTCGTAGGGATGAAAAACGGTCCAATTATAAAGGCATCCCCGCTTAATTGTCTTTTCTTTGTGGAAAGTTTTACATAACTTTTTTTTTAGATTGCTACGCGCTTTCTCGTTCGTGGTATATTAAGTATAGAGCAAAAAAATCACGTTACGAGGACAGCGGAAAACGTAAAGTAGATTTATTAATACTTATCGTTATTTATCCTCAAAGTTGTTGATAGCGGAATTCGTAACCCTAATGTTTCCTAAATCGTTTATGTTTTAAGGAAAAACTTGTATACGGGAAGAAGCACAGAAATATTTGGAATAATAGTTGTTATGTTTGTGAAGTATTTTTGCATGAAAGTTAGTTTGAATGGAAAATATTAATAAACAATAATTCATTTCTCTGAGTGGGAATCGAACCCAAAGATGTCACGTTACAGTCACACCCTTGTACCCTTGCGCCACTATGGCCTCAATAGAACTGAATCTGACGTAACCAAAGAACTTATGAATATATACAAAGTTCAAATCTATATTTTTTATAAAGATCAAAGATAAAAATAGTACACAAATCTTTTATAACATAATTATAATACGCCCTAAAATTTATTATGTTAAAAGGAAGAAGAAACAGCCAAAGGAAACCATTAATTTCAAACTCGAGGTCTCGATAAATAATTAAAAACAAGCATTGCAGATACTGAGAGATAATGTTCAAATTAATTGCAGCGAAAATTATATTTACTTAGTTCATAATTAATAATTTATTTTTATAACATAATATCTGTAGAATTACACTATTTTTTTTTATCTTCACGCTGTGACCCTCTCATTGCAGGGTAGGCAGAGTGTTAGGACACTTCGTTCCCCATTTTCCACCAAAATAGCAAATAAATAAATATTAAATATTTATTTTCCTCATGTGATGCTTAAATTCACAACCTGTCTTGTTTACAGCTATACACACGCCACGACTGGCCCCTCAGAATTTCATTTATTAATATGTATTTAAAAAATTCAAGACACTCAGTTCTCTGCTCTCCATCCAAATTAATAACGAAATATTATTAATAGAGTAACGGGATGGAGATGAAAATAATTAATTTTTAGTAGCATCGAAATCCCACATTCATTTCTTTCCACTATCATTATTCCACTGCGCCATAAGAATCAAAAAATTGAGAAATGATAGAAAATAACAAGAATTCAATATGCAATATCAATATTTAACACTTATAATAAGACTATGTTTCATACCTCTTTGAACCTCATTCAGCCAACTTTCCTTTTGGCTTAGAGGCTTTTACCGTGAATATTTCAGGAATAAGCTGTATCATCTAAAACGAAACGCGGCGTTGTACTTTGAGGGTTACCAGGCGTTTACATTGAATTGAGCACGCTCTTATCTCTAAATATCTGGTAAAATTTAAAATGGAATAACTATAATAAAATTTTGAATTGATTTTGAATTATTATTTGATTCATAAATAATGCAATCGGCTAAAGATTTTTAAATAAAAAAGTCTGATTTATATTTTTAGAAAGTTAGTGCTTTAACACAATTTAAAAGAAAAAAGTAACCGAAGGACATATTATTAACTTTTTCTATTCATCTATTTTTTTCTTTTGGAAAATTTGAGTTTCTTATATTTTTACCTCGTTCCTTTAAAATTATTATAAAAATTAATAGTATACTTAAGATTTATTTAAGATACTATTTTCTAATATAACATGGGCACCCTCACAAGAGTGCAGCAGCTGGCGGTTCCAATTTCGTTGCCATTGCATTTTAAAGGCTAAATTTGTGCCTAACAGACATATTTAAATGTTATAACGGCGTCGTGAAAGCAGCTTGTATCGTCTATTGTCACTTTTGTTTCATTTTTAATTCGATTTTTTACCCGACTCCGGCGAAGCGAAAACGAGGGTGGTGATTTGACTGGTATGCATGTTCATGTGTTCCCTTAAAACTTATAAATTATTCATTATAGCTTCATACATGAGGTGTCGTCGTAAGCATCATTTTGGTGTCAAATGAAAGGTCTCAATTTACATATTTCAAAAATAAAATATTGAGATTTTAAGAAAATTTTTTGTTTTATGTCTTAAAGTGTAAATCCAGAGAAGTTTTAATTTGACGACTACTTTAGTCTAAACCTAATGCAATATTTCTAAATATTCACAAAGTATTAAATTAACTCAATTATCTTAGCTGTATCCCTAACAGGGTAACGAGAGAGAACGGATCGCCGAGTGCTACTGTCTCTGCATACCTTTTTAACCTCGTTGTCTGTCATTGACCTCTTCACACATTCACTCCGAGAGGTCTTTATGCTTTTTATGCGATATTACCCCAGTGAGAGATACTATGTTTTCGAAGGTCAACCAAGGTCAAACAAACAATATAAAATAACCGAAAAAAATCAAAAATAGCCTAAGAATAAAAAAAACCTACATAATAGCAAATCACCGGCTATTCATAAATTCAAAGGAGTCTATAAGTTTGGTACAATTACCCCTCAAGCCCTTAGAGCCCGCTTAATTACCCGTCAGAATGAACAGACAAATTCCTTTGGGTGCAAACTATTCTCATGGCTTCTAACAATATTGTACTATATTTTTATACGCAGACAGTATTAAGTAAGAAATAGTTGGTTTGTTTTTATTTTCTTATTTCTTTTTATTTCTTAGTTCATTGTGATTACTTACTTAAAAATAATATTTATATAAAGCCCGGCGTTGATTACGAAAAATTTGGCGAAAAGTGGGAAACGGAATGTCCTAGCACTAGTTCCCTTTGCCTATCCTGCTGTGTGCGGGATACAGAGTGCAGCTGATTTAATCGAGATTTTATTTTTACCTATATTTGAGGCCGTCGTGATACAGATTCACAAGCATGCAATTGTAACCTCAATAGTTATGGGTTAAGAGATATAGAACTCAGCTCGTAGCGCTTTATCTTGTTACCAGAGCGAGGAAATGAAAACAATTCGTTTCCCCGAACGGGAATTAACCCCACAATTGTCGCTTTTACAGTCACAAGCTGTGTCGCTTCGCCGCGAGGTCCGCAAAAATAAAAAAATATCGAAATATCATTATTTGGTTTTTGTGACCTATATAAGTATAAGTACTTATAGGATGTGTAGAGAATGGAGTATCCTAACACTAAGTTATTTTTTTCTCTCTGTGCTGTGTGCTGTGTATTATGCAGTGCAGTTATTGTCGTTAAATGTATATTATTACCGTTATTATACGAAAATTTATATTAGTAAAATAAAAATCAAATTGGCAAAAAAATAAAGTATAATATATTTTAATATTAAGTAAAAAATAAATAGAAATATAATATTTTTTCATATTTAGTAATTCTATCAAAATTATATAATAATGTATGAAGTATAGCAACACTTTGTAAAGGCATTCAAACTTATCGGACACTTAGATAATGTTGCCCAACTTCCGGGAGCGATTACAGCAAAATTAATAACCTATTGGTGAATGAATGGGGTCTTTAAGGAGCAAACTATGGCTGCTAAGTTTTGAATTTGACACTGAATAGATAACTTAACGTCCATTTTGATTTATATTTATTTTGATATATTTAAAGTATGTTTTTTTAATTTTTGTATTAGGTCTACGTTTTAGTAGGTAAGGCAGAGGGAACTTGGTGTTAAGACACTCCGTTTTCCACTTTCCTCCCAATTTTAGGGTCATTGTTTACAGTTACACCATTATACCATTGCGCCATGAAGGCCTCAATGATTTGAAAACGATTGTAATATATACTATATAAAGTTATGATTTTTTTATAACTTTATTGCATTTAACATGAAAAATAATATTTTAAAGTTAAGCTTTCTATTTAAGTTTAAGTTTCTAATTATTTTAGTTATTTGTTACTTGCTGTTTGCCTTGATAAATTATAGTTTAAAGTTATTTATTAGTTTTTAGTCTACAATAATAAATTCGTACAAAATTTACGTTTTTTTTCAGGATAAGCGAAGAGAGTTTAGTCAAGAGACTACGTTGCCCACACACCTTCAAATTTAAGGGACATTCCTTGTTGAGTGGACGAAGCCTGCGCTTTACCTTGCTAGGACAGCGAAACGGTAACAATTAATTCCCTGAATTGGGATAGAACCTGCAACGATCGTGTTCACAGTTCACAGATATACTTCATAATATTTCTAGTAAATTGTAAATTTTACTATAAAAACGTTTTTTTTAGCTTTACAGGCAGGGTAGAAAGCGAAAACCTCGGAGCCCTGTATAAAGAAACTCCGTTCCCATCAAAGATCTATCTTTATTACTTGCAGCGGATTTCTTGAAGCAATGCGTGTTGAGTGGTAGGATTTAACACCGTGCTTGACCTCGAACGACGAAACGAAAAAATAAATATTTAATTCCTCCGGGTAAGAATTGAAACCCACAACCAAACCTGCTCACAATACAAGCTTCTGTTCTAGCACGACAACAGCCTCTAAACGAAACGAATGAACTATCCAACACAAAAATATTTTTTCAATTGAAACCAGCAGTTCCTGAGACGCGTTCAACCAAGCAAACTCTTTAGCTTTATAACATTAGCACAGAATCCCTTAAAACGACAAATCCAAAGCTGCAAAAAATGTAAATTCATAAACACGTATCTGCCACGTTATATTTATATATAATATATAGTATATACGTACGTCTGTGTTTAATCGCGGGATTGCAGGATGATAAGGGATGGCTAATCCCACCCCCGTTTCACCTAAAGTGTGATTTATTTACTTATTTTTAAGGGATGTTAAATATACTCATTTCGAATGTGACGAGGCCTCTCTGTGTAACATTGAATAATTAATGAAATGATTTCGTTCTAATATATTTTTCATTGTTAAATTGTAATGTTTGTTTAACGTTTCAAATGATTACTTTTTTTTTTGTTGGACATTTTTTTTTCTTTTTTTTTAGGTCACGTTGTATCTGACAGCGTAGGCAGAGGGAATCTAGTGTTAACATTTCCGCCGAATTGCGGGTAGCGATGAAAATAAAAATATTTAATATTTAATTTTGTCGAGTGGGAATCGAACTCATAACCTGTCGCGTTTACAGTCACACTTTGTGTCAATGCGCCACGACCAGCCTTTTTTAACGATGCTCCGGTGTTTTTTTTTAATATTTAATATTTAATTTCGTCCCGTAGGAATGGATTTCTTCGATCTGTTGTCGTGGCAAAGCGCGATGTTAAGATCCGCCACTCAACACGCTATCTATTAGAAATCAAATCCACAACACTTACTTTAGTCACTAACTTTAGTCGGAAAAAAAAATTGCCTGTACTCGTATACTAACGTTCATAACATAACGTTTTAGGGAAACTGGCCAACATACGCTTATATAACACAATAAATTCATATAAAATAGTAAAAAGTAAGTGTGTAAAGTGTTACGTAAAATCTCAGGAAAGAAATCTAGAGTTAGGGTACTCCAATGGTCCTATGTTAGGTATTTTATTATGAGCCTAACAGGGCGGTTACGTGCCGGAATATGTGACCCTAAAAAAGAGCAAGTCCATTCGAGCGAGTGTGCAAAATGTATGTAGTGTAAAATATACAGTATAAATGTCTAAATCTATATAGAATAGATAAAGATTTGAATTTTAGCTTTTATAGCAAGATAAGTAGGAGCAAACGTAGTGTTAAGACACTCCGTTCTTCATATTCTGCTCAATTTAGTGTTAAATAATGGAAGTTAATAAAAGCGATGATTTCACCGTTCTGACCGTGTTCTGTTAAAAAACTTGTTTTTTAGTTTTTTAACTAATATTTTTTTATTGGTAGAATTAGAAACTCAGAATATTTCTCCTCAAATGTACTATAAATAGTTAGTATAAATATTATATAATTCAAATTTGGTATTTAATAAGAGATAACAAGAACAATGGAATAATAAAATAATTTTATATATAAACACAAAAAGGAGATACATTTCAGTGGCAGTATCTCACGTTGTCAACTACACATCGGACCGTGAAAAGATTGCTTAATAAAATTAGCCACAGTTCCAAGTTATATATTATTTTCATTATAAAATAATATATGTTGGTTCTTATTGTCCTTTGAGGCCGTTACGTCACATTGGAACATCTTATGATTATAAGCGTGATGATGATGATGTAAGGTTCGATTTAGATTTTAAGCGAAAAACGGCAATATGCGGGATACAGCGTGAGCTGAAAAAAATATGACATTGGATTCCAACACTCAATGGATATTAAATCAACATAAAGTAAACATACAAATATTTTGTAATAAATATCTTATAATATGGATAATGTAATATATATTATATAGATACTTATTTGTTCTATGCTATTAGATAAGTATAAAAAAACAAATAAGTAAGTAATAGTAATAAGTACCTACTTATATTATAGGATTAAATTGGTTGAAGAACGAATCCCTTTTGATGATTCTTCTGTTTTGCACAATTATACAAACATACATTTGAAGATATCGTGGCGCTGTGGCAGTGTCTCTGGGTACATGCGACGGTTGAAGGTTCGATCCCTCGGCGGCGTCGCGACGGCGCGGCGTTATGTTCCGCCATTCAACACACAATAATTAGATGTAGGACGAAAATTAAATGGAAAGTAAAGTCAGCTATAGGTTTTATTCGCAGTCAAATAACAAAAACATAAAAAAGATATCGATTCTTTTACTTATCATAATATATTCGCAAAACCCTGTGCTCTGTGCTAGGATTCAACTTATTGTGTCGTAAATATTTCAACAGCACAGCCTTAACGTGAAAGCTTTTTAAAAAATTGGACTATTTATTTACTTTTTTATTGTTGACGTGTTTTATATGGCTTGTAGGTAGTAAAGATATTTTTATAGCGTTATTTATACTAGGCTTCGTATTTATTTTAGCCTATACGTTGTCGAGGACTACAAATAGCTATCAAAGGTACACTTTGGTATACAAACGTTTTATTAAAATCCGTCGAGCAGATTTTGCGTAAAAAGTGATCAACAGATATACAGATAATTATTTAAGAAATATTTTTTTTGGCTTCTGTTGCTTGTATAAAAACCTTTAGAAATATTGTTTTTAGTTTATATTCGATGTACAGATTTGTATTTCTTTTAAAATTTTATTATATTTTACACATTGTTTTAAATTTTAGTATTCTATGGAACAATATACAGGTTTTATCGAGTGTTATTTTATACCAGAAAATCGTTTAATTATGTAAAAATATAACATTAGTATATTTTAATGATAATTAGTTAGTTTTTTATTCCCTCGAGTGGGTTTCGAACCTACAACCTCCGCGTTACTCTCATACACTTGTGCCCTAACGCCACGAAGGAATGAAATATTTATGTTTTTATATATATTTAGATTTTTAAACCAATATGTAAAATGTTAAAGAAGCTTCGTATGTATTTGAAAAATAAATGTAATAAGATAAGGATACTTTAATATTTTCAGTTCGACCATACATTTATATTTACTTGCTATTTTATGATCGAATCGAGCGTATTCCACGCTAGCTTTACTAATATTTAAAAATATCTGAACTATCAAAGTTACTTTTGAATGTTTCAGTTGAAATTTCATAGATTATATGGCTGCAATAAAGTTGTATTGGATAAAATATAAAATCTGACGCGAAAAATTGTAATTTTTTGGTGTTTTATTAATTTAATAAATAAAATTTTATGTAAATTCCTACTGGAACGACAACACAGTTTTTTCCATTGATTAATAAAATATTGACGCCACTCAACCTCAAGAATTCGGCGGAGAGTGGGTAACAGAAGTGTTTTCATGGAAATGGAGTGTCTTCACACTATCTCTACCTATCTGAGGAATAAAAAATTTTTAAAGTCCTTGCCATGCAAGCAAAGCCGCAAACAACGGCAAGTATTACACAAATTAGGGCCCGCATAGTATATTAGAAAAAGGGATATATAATTCACTATGTATTACATGAAATTATCTTTACAAAGTGTACAAAGTTAATTAAGTTTTACTTTTGGTGAAACATGTTGAGCTAAAAAAGTAATTTTCGTGTGGGAACGTGTTGGGGTTGAAGTACAAGCATTCTGTTACGTACCAATTTAGCATCTTCCATTTTAAAATTCTATACATTTTTCTTGTTTCTTGCTGAGCTCAAAGTTTTCGTTATAGACTTAGTCTTTGCGACTTTCTCAGAGTAATATTCTAAAATGAAATCCATTTATGAAATGAAAAAATATATAAATATACTTTTTTTTTACATACAAGTTATTTGAAAAAACCAGTCGTGGCGCAAAGGAACAATTTGACTATAAACGAGGCCGTTTTGGGGTTCGATTCTTACTCGAGGAAATGAAATATTTAATATTTTAATTTTTTTCGCTCTGGCGTCGAGGCAAAGTACGGCGTTGAGTTTCACCACTCAACAGGAAGTGCCTCCATAATTCGGCGGAACATATAGAATGGACGAACATTTAAAACTGGGTTCCCTCTGCCTACCTTGCTGCGTGATATAGCGTGACGCTAAAAAAGTTATTAAAAAACATAGAAACATTTATATTTAAATCAAAACCAACTAGTTTTTTATCCAATGTCGATATGTCAGAATTTAAATTGAAACTCGAATGAGAATGGGTTATATCAGTTCACCGTAGCGTGTCATTACTAGGTAATAGTAGCAGGATCAGACCAGCTCAAATTGTTTAAACGAAAAAAAATTCTATATTCACGCTGTATCCTTTATATAAGAAATAGGCAGAGAATACCTAGAGTCCAGACACTCGGTTCTCTACTTCTTTAGCCACGAACTCGACGCCTCGAATTGAAAATATTAATTGATTTCACCGAACGGAAATCGAACTTAAAACCGTTACGCTCACATTAGAAGGATTTCCCACTAAGCCACCATCTCCACTGAGAAAATATAATTAAAAAATATATATTCACTTTCTTATGAACATACATAAAGATATATTACAATGACGAGTGGAGTGTATTAACACTAGACTCCCTCTGCCTACCCTTCTAAATACGAGACGCAGCGTGAAGCTGAAAAAAAAAATTACCATAATATAAGATACATTACTTAAGATATCATAATATGTAAGGAACATTACCATCTTTATTTCATTACTTTGTTTTACACAGCTCGTAATTTAGCAAAGATACTAGTAACCTTTAACAGAATACATAAAAAATCCAATTTCTCCATCAAATTCCAATATCAAAAGCCTTATAAAATGTTTCCCATAATAACCACATTTTCCATTCAGTTCAATTTTCCCCCAAGAAGAGGCATAAAGAAATGAGATAATGAAGGTTGGTGGTACCGAATTCGTTTCTGATTTAGAGCGCTGTAAACAATCACGGCGTTTGGCATAGATACGGATATATTGTGATTTCTATGACTATTTCGTACATATATTATTTTGGTGCAAGTTATAAGATTTATTGATGCTATCCTAACGCAGGGGAACAGGGTTCCCGTTCGTAAAAGTGAAATATTTTGTTTTGTTTGCTTTAAGAATCTTTGCTTTAAGAAAACAAAGTGCAGCGTTGAGTTACGCCATTCAATATGCAATGTCTGAAATTCGGATGGAAAGCGGTGAAACAGAGTTTTTATATTAGGCTTTCTCTGCCTACCATGCTATGTGGAAAGCCTTTAAGGTTAACAAAAAAATCTCAAGGTTAATTTCAGTGACAATATTATTCAAACACTCTATGCTGTCAAATAATTCATCATCATCATCATCACAGTTAATCAGCCTGTCCTCGTCCACTGCTGGACATAGGCCTCTCCAATAATTATAATTAAATATAGTTATAATAATTATTATGAGTGAGAATTAATGAGACTACAAAAACACAATTTTATATAAAACGTAATTGTCTATATTGCGATCTATTACAGAATTTACCAAATATATTGGTATATATCTCTATTTGACATATATATGCGATAAATTCGCTTGTTTAGCAATTGCCCACTCCAGCCTATTCTGGCATTAGTACAAAGTACCTCTAGCCTCGGCGCTCTCATACAACCTATTTACCCATTTGGCAAAAGATTACATTTGTATAAAATACACACGAATTTAAGTTAAAAAACTAAATATTCTTTTATTTTATGTTAGTATAATAATTTTGTATTAAATTTCTTATCAATATTTTAGGGGAGATAACGTTATCTCCTTTATTTTTTAGGGTTCCGTACATAATGAAGAAAAAACGGAACCTAAAAACTTGAAATATATCAACATGAAAAGGCTTTAAGGCACCCTTTTGCTAACCAGTGTGAGAATTGAACCCTCAATTATTAAAACTAAGAAACGAACAACTAAGCTATAACATCTTCAAACACAGCTGTACCATTTACTTCATATGAACATAAAAATGAAATGAAAAGGCTAAATATATAGAAATCAATAAGCTTTCACGTTTGGACCACCCGCAACATCCTCGGCGCGGAAGTGCCTCCTGGCTTTATTTCCGACACACCATAAAAAGGTCGCGATGCCAAGAGGCTGGTATTTGTACGTTTGTTTATAACTGTGCTGATTTCTCCCACACTTGTATTTGTATGTATGACTCATTCAATTTATGTATACTTGTTGTTTGGGTTCGATTCCCATTAAAGAAAATAAATGGCACAAAAGCAAAACCCGGCGTTCAGTTCCGCCACTGCCTCAAAGAACTCGGCCGAATGAAGGGGACGGAGTGTATTAACACAAGGTTCCCTCTTGCCTACTCTACTATATGCGGGATACAGCGTAAAACAAGTAGGAATAAGTAGAATTAAATCAGTTATTACATGAAAATTCCAATATAATTAAAGCCCACTTTAGATTTCAACTAAGATTAGCATCGAATATGAAACTGATATCATAAACAAGGCCCATAGTTGCTGTGCAGTTGATTTATTAAAGCAAATTGCGGCGATATACGGCGGAAGTGACGTCATTACCCTCTATCGCCCCAACCTCGTGTTGTTCAGAGGATCTATGAATTGGTATAGAATTTGAAACGATTAAATATTTTATTTGTGAGTATTTTATTGTTTTGTGTCATTTGACAAGAGGATACTTTAATAATATCGAAAAATATATATTGTTTATATTTTTTTCACACGCAATGCCTCCAAAATTCGGCAATAAATGGGTAAATTCTTTTAAAGGTAGAGAGTGTCTTAACACTGGGTTTCCATGTTCCATATGCCTACCCTGATACAGGTGGTGTTAAAAAAATATAAACTTTGTTAAATTTTGATACCATATCCACCTAACTACTCTCTACGGTGGACGACCAGCGTATGTGGCTTCCGCAACTCGGTTACATGCTATTACTGGCCCTCGCGAAGGTGGAGCTGAACTTTGTTTCCGCAAAAACGAAAATAAAATATGTTATGGCTAAATTTTCTAACTAAACTTTTCAGACATCCGCAAAAAATTCGGATAAAACTCAATTATTGGAAAATGTGAACTGTCGCTTTAGTGACATATATATATGTATATACATATATACATATATATATATATATATATATATATACATATCTATTATCCATACTACTACTCTAGTTATTTTTCTTTTGCTCTGTTACATAAATTTTCTTCAATTAGAAAGGTGGCAAAACAAATTTTGTGTCTACTCACTTATATTAGTTTCACTTTTTACTATACTTGAGGCTTTGAGAGCAGATAGAGAGAAATTGTCTTAGAATAATTACTCTGTTCCCTACTTTTGGTATTTTGCTTATAAACATTGCGTATTGACAGAACTTAACGCCGCGCTTCGTCTACTAGGGGGAGGAAATAAAAAAAAAGTAAATATTCTTCTATGTGGAATTCGAACTCATAATCATCGCAACGCTTTCCCACTGCCTAAAGCATACCTCACGCTTTATAAAAACCATAAAATATAAAACATTTACAGATTTTATTTTATGACTATAATATTCTAGAATAAATAAAAAGAGCAGTAAATTTCTATTTGCATTTAACTTTTAAACTGAACCTGCCGCGCTAAATCATTTCAGGTATTAAGCCGTAACGTGCGATTTTACGCATTTTCCCATTTAAACTATTACACATAAATTATCTAAGCTAAAACATTTTTCTTTTTTATTGTAAATTTTTTAACATAATATTTATATTTTTGTATTTCCTTGGACTTATTTTATTTAAATAATATTGATGACATTTGAGAGATGGGAATATTTAATTTAGCGGAACTTAACGCCGCGCTCTCCGTCAATCATTAAAAAATCGTTTAAGGATCTGAATATACGTGTATACGTGAATGGCGTATCATAATATACTTTTATTTTACAATAACCTATATATACGCTAAGCGTAGCGTATAGATACGCTAGCTTTACGTTGTATCCCGCACGTAGCAGGGTAGGCAGAGGGAACCTGAGAACCTAGTGTTAAGATGTTCTCATTAGGACACTTCCATTCCTTACTTTCCGGCGAATTCTGGAGGCATTGCATGTTGAGTGGCGAAATTCTACGCCGTGCTTTCCCAGAGAGAGGGAATGAAAATATTAGAATTTTCATTTCCTCTAGAGGAAATCAATTCCACATCTTGCCGCGTTCACAGTCGCACGCTTATGCATAGAATATATTCGTTAAAAGTTGCGAATTTCCCTTATATTTAATTGATTTAAAGTATATTTTACAAATTGATTCCAAAGTCAAAGTCAAAACCAAGTTCTTAATTCAAGTGTAGTAATTAAGCAAATAAACTTATCAAACAAAAGTACCATTACTCACTTCCAATAAAATTATATCCATAAGTTGAATGGAAGAATACACAGAAGAAATAAAGAAATATATGAAAGTGGTTTCTGGACAAAACATCAATTTAATTTATTAAATGAATGATAATTAATGAATATTATACTCATATTAAAAACTTATTATCCAGAAATCTCAGGGTATTGAATTTAGTTGGAAAGTATTTTTTAAAATTATTTTCTGTTATTATACTTTAGACATATATTAGACAACTTTGTAAGACCAATTTCTGAAATTCCGACTTTTTTCATATACCCAGAAAGAGAAAATAAAAAAAACATTACTCCAATGGGAATCGAACTTACAACTGTGGCTTCCGGTCAGGCGCTTTCGCGAGTACTGGACTCTTAGGTTCCCTCTGCCTAACCTGCTATATGCGGGACATTTTCGCATATACCACCTCTGCACCATCCTCATCTCCTAAAACATCACTGTCAGCAACTGGGATCAAATCAATCGGTAATGATTCTTTGCTCCCAAACGACAGATTTATTACGATCGTAAAATATAACAATGGAGATTTACACTTTATTAGAAAACGGTATGTTTCTATTCCGTTAGTATATACTTAGATGGAAATAGTACTATTGAGTTATTTTATGAATGGGTTTTTTGTCTTGTCTGTATGTGGAGAGCCTGTATTAAAGAATATATTATATTTTGAGTATTAATAATTTAAGCTGAGTTGAGGCCAGTCGTGGCCCAGGGGCAGAGAGTGTGACTGTAAATCCGATTGGTTGTGGGTTCGATCTCCACTCGAGGAGATGAAATATTTATTTAAATTTATGTTACCATTTCTTAGCTCTGGTGTCGAGGCAAAGCGCAGCGTTGAGTTCTGCCACTCAACACAAAAAACACGTTAACGTAACAAGTTAAAAGTAAATTGTTTATAATTATATATTTTATCAAACATTACTTAAAAAACAATCCAAACCGTTCAAAACAATCAAAATAAATCATTTTTAATTAATAAATCTTGTAAATAAAATTCATAAATCTATATGAAAACAAGCAATGAAAAATTCAAATGACGAAAGTGACGTCCAAAAATTACGAGAACACAAGTTTTGCCTGTCGCGTAAAACTTTTAGCAATTAGAGAGTCTCTCGGGTTCCCGGAGTAATATTAAAAGGCCCGTGCTTTACTAGGTCATGGAAATAAAACTATCAACAATACAAGTACTTAGTGAAATTACATTGCCAACTAATTTTATATCAACTTCTCTCCCACCTTGGAAATTGAGGAATGGAGACGGTGTAAATGAGGAAAATCGTTGTTGAAATTTTTCTTTTAGAATTCCTATTGACATTGACACCCGACCCGTTACAAAATGGAATAAAATTATTCTCATCGTCAATCTCTTTTTTTTTAATATTGGGAAGTGCTAGACAAATTTAAGATTAATATACTGATGCTGTGATTGATAGCAGCTTAAGTAATTAAATTGGTTAAATTTTAACATATAAAACCTATTTTTAACGAATAATTAATTTTATTTTTAAAAGCTTTTATTTAACTTGCAATGTATATATGTGGGTTCGGGTGAAATCTTAGAGCTCAATTTTGAAGTAGATATCGTCAACCGATTGAGCGGAAATTTTGTATACACGTTTACTTTGGATGACAATGCACGATAAAATATGTGACGTCATTCTAAATGTAATATGGCGGACCATGCAAGATGGTGGAATTGTTATTTTTAATGTACTTCTACAATATGGGTATCAAATAAAAGGACTCGTTGAGAGCAACTCGAAAAATAATGTGATATCACTCTAAATCCCATAAGGAGGAAATCGAAGATAGCCGAGTATCTATTTGGTCTACTTCTACAATATAGATATTAAATGAAATGGGTCGTTGACCGTAACTCTAAAAATAATGTGACGTTATACTAAATCCAATATGGCGGAACATCTAAGATGGCGGAATAGTTATTATTTATGCACTTCTGCAATATGGGTATCAAATGAAAGATCTTGCCGAGAACAATTAGAAAAATAATGTGACATCACTTGAAATCCAATAGAATTGACACGATTCAAGTTTTTTGTGCTTTCATATAATGAAAGGTATGTTCGTACGATTGAGCTGAAATTTTGTATACACGATTGGTTTGGATGACAATGCACGATAAGGTTTGTGACTTCATTCTAAATACAATATGGCGGACCATCCGGGATTGCGGAATAGTTATATTTCATGAACTTCTATAATATGGGTATCAAATGAAAGGGCTTGTTGAGAGTAACTGGAAAAATAGTATAACGTCATTGTAAATCCAATATGGCGAACCATCCAAAGTAACAGAATAGTTATTTTTGATGCACTTGTACATTACGGGTATCAAATGAAAGGGCTTCTTAAGAGCAACTTGAAAAATGATGTGACGTCATTTCAAATCTAATAAGGCGGACCATCCAAGATGGCGGAATAGTTATATTTAATGCACTTCTATAATATGGGTATCAAATGAAAGGGCTTCTTGAGAGCAATTTGGGAAATAATGTGACGTCATTCTAAATCCAATATGGGGGACCATCCAAGATGAACGAATAGTTATTATTTTTGCAATTCTGCAATATGGACATCAAATGAAAGGGCTCAATGAGAACAACTCGAAAAATAATCTAACGTTATTCTAAATCCAATATGGCGGACCATCCAAGATAGCCGAATAGTTAATTTTAGTCTACTTCTACAATATGGATATCTATTGAAAGGGCTCGTTGATAGTAACTCGAAAAATGTGACGTTTTTCTAAATCCAATATGGCGGAACATCTAAGATGGCGGAATAGTTATTATTTATGCACATCTGCAATACGGGTATCAAATGAAAGGGCTTGCCGAGAATAATTAGAAAAATAATATGACATCTAGTGTGAGAAACCTTCTTCCTCCTGGCATTAATCCCGGCTATTGCCAGGGTCTGCCCTCCAACTCAACCTACTCCACTTTGCGCGGTCTTTTGCGTCCTCGGTGGTTAGACCATTGGCTCTCATATCCGGCATCACGACATCCAACCAGCGCTTCCTTGGGCGTCCAGGAGGTCTCACTCCAGAAACTGATATAGCAAGGCACTTGCATCCGACATAGTTCTTAGACCGGCGCGTAACGTGGCCAAACCATCTCAGGCGGCGCTCTTGGAACTTATCCGCTACGTCATGGACCCCAAGACTACCTCGAATGAATGTGTTGCGTATGCGGTCAGACCGCGTTACGCCACACATCCACCTTAGCATCTTCATTTCCGTGACGTGAAGCTCCTGAGTGTGCCGAGATAGTGCTGGCCAACATTCGCTGCCGTATAAAAGAACCGGTCGTATGATGCTCTTGTATATCAGTCCCTTGAGCTTGGCGGTTTGCTTCGGTCACAGACCACACCAGTGACCTCCTGCCATTTGGCCCAGGCAGCACTTATCCGGCCATGGACATCGTGATCGATGCCTCCAGACTCGTGCATAACGGATCCAAGGTACCTGAACTTTTCTGACTTAACGGCTGGCTTAGGACCTATAAGGATCGTGCTCGGGTCCGGGCTCCCGCAGGCCATGTACTCGGTCTTCGACACATTTAGTTTAAGACCGCCGTTCTCAAGCATACCCTTCCAGAGGTTCACTTTACGCTCCAGCGTCAGTCGGTTCTCGTCAATGAGTGCTATGTCGTCGGCATACATCATCAGCCATGGAGGCTGCACTACATTGAATAAGAACGGACTAAGAGTCGAGCCCTGGTGAACCCCCACTGTAATCGGGAAGGGTCTAGTGTTGCCAACAGCATTCCTAACCATAGAAGCGGAATCGTGGTACATGTCTCTAGTGTGAGAAACCTAGCCAGTGGTAACTAAAAAGTAAAAAATAAATTATAAGCAAAAAAACATTTTTAGAAAAAGCTTTCATTTAAACGCTTTAAAAAGGCGAAAATAAAATTTGTCTTTTAAATTTTAACTATCAACTCATAACCTCATTGTACACAATTTATATGATCATAAAAAAGTATAAAAAAAATTTTAAGTTAAACGGTTTTATATTGCAGATAAATGTACTAAAAGCTAAAAAATAATTTCATAGAAATTATGATTACTAAAATTTAATCGTGGGGCACGTCCAATATCTACAATTGAAAGACATAGCGTGAGACTTCACCCACCTAGTGGTAAATAGCAAGTGTCCCCACGATTTTATTTTAGTAATCATAATTTCTATGAAATTATTTTTTAGCTTTTAGTACATTTATCTGCAATATAAAACCGTTTAACTTAAATTTTTTTTTATACTTTTTTATTTTTAAGTTTTTAGTTTTTATTTCTCATGCTATTCAATTCGTTGAAATGAGGCTCGATGTCTCATTATTGCAAGGTTAATGGAGAATGTTACGAACGACCCCCCCAGAGGTCCAATAGAGGGACAAGGCTATGTACAACAAGATGTGCCTGAATCTTGAGGGGAAAACGCTAACGACATATCATTTTTATCCACCTAGTGCCATACAGTTCTCGGCGCGCTTTTACCTTTTACCTTGGGTGGTACCCCTAGCGACGTATCATTTTTAGGCACCCTATAGCCACACAGTCCTCGACAGGATACCAGATCTTGACTTAGGTGGGAGATTCATATTGTAATTGTGTATAGTATACTGTATTATACTTACCAAGCCCTTTATTTTGATACCCATATTGATGGGATTGAAAACTACATTATCCGCCATTTTGTAGCAGTGGCCATCTTTGATTTTGATTTTGTATAGTGCACTGAATTCTACTTGACAAGCCCTTTCATTTGATACCCATATTGATGGGATCGAAAAAACTAACTTGTCCGCCATCTTGTAGCGGCGGCCATCTTGGATTTTGATTTTGTATAGTCCACTGAATTCTGCTTGACAAGCCCTTTCATTTGATACCCGTATTGATAGGATTGAAAAAAACTAACTTGTCCGCCATCTTATAGTGGCGGCCATCTTGGATTTTGATTTTGTATAGTCCACTGAATTCTACTTGACAAGCCCTTTCATTTGATATCCATATTGATGGGATTGAAAAAAACTAAGTTGTCCGCCATCTTGTAGCGGCGGCCATCTTGGATTCACAATAATATTGAATATGGATAATTGTATTGTCACTAGAATCAAAGGCGTATACCAAATTTCAGATCAATCGGTTAACGGGAAGAGGGTTAAATTTCAATTACTAAATTTGACCCAAACAAACAAATAAACGGGGTGAGCTAAATAAAACCGTTTAATAAAAGCTTGTCGCGTTAATCAATATTTAATTAAATTGAAACTTTAAAAATTGAAACTTAGCAGATTTTACATAATTAAATTAGCACTAGTTTAGTTACACAAGTAAATCGCGCGACAAGCTTTTATGATCATATAAATTGTGTACAATGAGGTTAAGAGTTGATAGTTAAAATTTAAAAGACAAATTTTATTTTCGCCTTTTTAAAGCGTTTAAATGAAAGCTTTTTCTAAAAATGATTTTTTGCTTATAATTTATTTATCAGAATCGTTTATGCTCTGTAAATGTGTGAGATATGTAAATAAAAAAAAAATATTGACAAAAACATTTTTTTAAATTTTCTAAAACCTTAGAAAAATAACAAAAAAAATTTTAAATGTAGATTTTTAAAAGTATTTAATTGAACATGTGTTTCATCGTTTTCTAGAATTCTCCCTCTAAGGGTGCAAAAAAGGGGTTGAAAGTTTGTATAGATTTTTTTTAAATCGTCACCAATTTTTATAAAATTTGAAATTTAGACTCTTAAACGTATTTAATTGAACATGTGTTTCATGGTTTTCTAGAATTCCTCCCCTAAGGATGCAAATAAGGGGTTGAAAGTTTTTTTGGAAAAATCTTTAAAACGCCACCGATTTTTATAAAATTTGAAATTTAGACTCTTAAAAATATTTCATTGAACACATGTTTCATGGTTTATTAGAATTCACCCCTACATACGTAAGCGAAGCTGCGCGCGTCCGCTAGTAATCTATATATATAAAAGGACTTGTCCTCACTGACTGAGGTAAGACGCGCGCACAGCCGTAACCGCTGTGCGTAGAAACGTGAAATTTGGACAGATGTTTACTTTCGTAATCTGAACATCCACTAAGAAGGGATTTTGAAAGATGTTAATCCTAAAGGGGTGAAATAAGGGTTCAAAGTTTGTATGGCAAAAAATTTAAATCGGCACCGATTTTTATAAAATTTGAAATTTAAATTTTTAAAAGTATTTAAATGAACACTTGTTTCGGGGTTTATTAGAATTCACCCCTAATTACGCAAGCGAAGCTGCGCGCGTCCGCTAGTTATTTTATATTTTTTGGTGATTTTTTTAAAAAAATAAAGATTATAAACATAAACATAAAAACCATGATTATAAACATAAAATCGTTTTTAACCCACTTTTAATTATTACTGCGAAGTCAAAACATGCTTGTTCTGAGAATATTTCTTTAATGGGCCAGTAGTGTCAGAAAATCGTTACCCCGGTTACAAATGAAACCACATCGCATTTATATAAAGGAGAGTGAACTATCGTTTTTTTTTTAATATGAAAACCTATTTTTAATTACTACGTATATTTTTTATTTATATTTCTCCATGCAAATACTTGGTTTTCGAAAAAAATAATTATACGAATTTTTATTTTTATTTAAACCTTAATTCTTTATATATGCATTTCTGATTTTTATTATTAAACTGAACCACTAGAATAAAAATTACATTTTGTATCTCAAAATTGCTGTATCTTAATGTTGATCTAGCCTATTTTCATAACATACTTTCATTATACGAATTAAACCTTGTTATTTTTATTTTGTACACACTGTGTCCTAGATTTTGAACCATCACCAACCTCTATGAAATAGTGTATTAATAATTTAAGAAAGAGAGTAAAAGAATGTTTTTTTTTTCAGCTTCACACTATCTTACAGTTTATGCATAAACATAAACAATATGAATATGAGTATATTATTTACTGAAGTATGTATATGAGTATATTATTTAGAAGAGTAGGTGGAGGTAGTGGAGTAAGTAGGCACAAAAGAAGCTAGTAACAAGACACTCCATTCTCCATATTCTGACCGAATTCCAAAAAATCAAAATGAAAATAGGATTAAAGTAGGATTTTGTTTTAATTTTTTTGCTTGCCTTGTTAAGCGAGGAAATCAAAACGTTAAATATTTACTCCCCCGAGCGGGGATTCAAATCTACAACCTTCGCGCTTATAGTATGCCTCTGCACCAGGAGGGCCTCATTCAACATGATCATCTTTTGAATTGGAAATAAATCTACGACCATCGCGTTCCAAAATCAAACATTGTTCCACTGTACCAGAATAGCCTCGAAAAATATATATTATGTAGGCCTAGCAAAAACGATATTATTTTATAGGATCGAAAACCACCAAGTACCGATAAAAGAATGAAGATAATAAACGTTGAGATAGATTCATGAATTATTGAATAACGGACGGGCGTTATAAATCTTGGAATAGAGTTTGTATGAGGAAATGTTATGTGCGCAAAATTCTGTCTATTAATTACGTTTATAAATATTTGAATTATTTTTGGTGGCTGTAGGTTCAATTTCCCTTCAGAGGAATAAAATATAAAATAGTATTTTCATTTCCTCGCTATGAAAACGAGGCAAAAGCGTGGCGTTTCTAGGTTCCCTCTGTCTACACTGCTATGTACGCGCGAAGCTCATTGAACTATCAATCAATCAATCAAATCAGCCAGTTCGGGTCCACTGCTGGATATAGGCCTTCCCCAAGATGCGCCAGAGCTCCCGATCCTCCGCCTCCCGCATCCAGTCGAAGCCAGCAACCTTCTTCAGGTCGTCGGTTTAATTTAATTGAACTACAATATAAGAAAATAAGTAATGCCTTTCTAATTTCCCCTACTCTGAGTCCGGAGTATAAATCAAGTCAGTTAGCCATGCATGTATCGTCCATTTTATTTATCGACTATTTATAAAGTTACGTACACATTTGCTTATTGAATTTTTAAATTATAGCAATATTATTTATATAAGAGATTGCTTATGTAAGTTTATTTATTAGGGTAGGTAACAAAATAAATTATATAAAGTAAATAAAGCCTATTTTGGTTATGGCAAAGGGTCTACAATAATTAATAATTTTGTAGGCTCACAATTTTATGCTTGCCGTTTAAAATGAAGGCATTAACCCTTTAAGCAAGCGGAAGCAGGTGCACCCTGAAATATAGCCGAGACAAACGTTCTTTATTTGTTTCTTGTTTTCGTTCTTATTATAATGATATATTATAGCAAACGTTATATTTTATAAATATTTAATTTTTGTAAAACATTGATGTTGAATGTTAAGACATTCTGTTCCCAGTAAGACACTCCCGTTACCGACTTTGGAGGCATTGCGTGTTGAGTGGCGGAACTTAACGCCGCTCTTTTGCTTCTACACCAGAGCAAAGAAATGGAAATATAAATTTAAAAAAATATTTAAATCTCCTCAAGTGGAAATCGGACCCACATCCAGTCGGTTTTGCGGTCACACTCTTTGCCCCTGCGTCACAACTGGCCTCTAATAATTTTAGGAATAAAATTATAATATATAAGCTGAAGTGGGGTGATGAACGGAGTGTCTTAACACTAGGTTCCCTCTGCCTACCCTGCTGCGTGCGGGATACAGCGTGAAACTGATTTATTCATAAAATACATAATATTATTACACTATTTAACAATATTATAATATTATAATTATATATGTATTTATCTTTAATTGTTGTATGTATGTATATATGTATGTATGTAGGCATTTGTGTAGATATGTATGTATAAATGTATGTATTAAACTATTTTGTGTTCTCTGAATATTGTTTTTTATATATTTTATGTACTTTTTGCACCTTTCTGCCTTCTTTTCTAAATTTAATCCTTCCGTTTTTCTTTGGTTGCCTGTAAGAAATCGCTTTTAGTGATAAGGCCGCCATTGCACACTTGTTAATCGTGTTTCTAATGATTTGTATTTTTTTTTTTCTCTTCTTATTTGTGCAATAAAGTATTATATTATTATTATTATTATTATTATTTAACTTGAAATATTCCCTCAAATATTAATAACAATACCAAAATCAAGATGAAAGCAGATACTTTAGATTCAAGGAGACAACAATGCAGGGACTTGCAAACAATTTGCAATAGTTAAACACACTGTTGTTCTGAACTGACGGAGTTTTGGTGAAGTCCACCGGCACCGATCAACGTCCAACTTACCCTGAGCTGGAGGAACACTGCTTAATAGGCTACGAATGGCGTTGTATTTACTAATATTTGGTTACAGATAGGGTGTAAGTGTTTGAGTTTATACGAAATGGTCGTTACTTCGAATCTCGATTGGCAGTATATATTGAAATGTTTGCTAAAAATGTTAGGTGTAGGCAAGCTTTTAATTTATAAAATAAAAAAAGTGAAAAATAAGTGCTCTAAAATTAGTTTACTTATATATACAGAGATACTATTAAGATTAACTTACAAAATAAAGGAATGAAAGTTGTGGTCATTTGAATGCTATATATAACGTTAGAACCGTTACAGTTTTTCTTTGTAAATGAGTTCGAATTTCGATAAATATTCATTATGGATGTAAACGCGGCGTTGAATTACGTCTTGCCTTAATATGCAATACCGTAGATTTCGACGAAAAATGTGGAACGGAGTATCGTAGTGCTAGGTTCCTTCTGCCTATGCGGCAGTCAGCAAGTAGCTAAAAAACAGCAACCAACATTAGACATTTCTATTAGCTCCAGATTTTAATCATAATATGTAGGATATACCTACATATAACATAATGTTAACTTCAGTTTCTAACATTAACTTGCAGCCTTAGGCTACGTCAGAAGTCTGTTATAATTATAACAACATTTCCATAGACAAGGTTACATAGAGTCTTAATAGTACCATAGGACTTATAAGGTCCTCATAAACTGACTTTAACTTTAATGAAAAATAGCTATAGATTGCAAAAATGACTAAGATAAAAGAAAGTTTATATATAGTTTATTATTTTTATACATTATGTTTAAATTTGAACATTAAAATGGTAAGTAAAAAATTAGCCTGATCTTCGCTCTTAATATATATTTTTATCTATAGAGAAGTTTGTGCTAACTGGTGGTCACCAGGACACAAGGTGTGACTGTTATCGCGACCGTTATGAGTTCGATTCCCATTAGGGGGAATGAATGATTATTTATTAATATTTTTAATTCTTCGCTCTAGTACCAAGACAAAGAGCTGCGTTGAGTTCCGCAGTGGAGTATCATAAAATTAGGTTATTTTTACCGCGTAAACCTGATATAAATAATTTATTAATTGAGAACTGTTAAAACAAAACACTACCCCGTAATTGAAAGAAAATAAAATCACCCTTTTAATTTTTGATACGCAAAATAAATTTACTCCACGAAAAAGTGATTAAAATGTTATTTATAAAGCTTAAACTCAATGAAAAAAGTTTCATTGTTTATATTTTCCTTTACTATTTCCATTTATTTGCGAAACAAAAACTACTGACCATATCATGGTGTGTGAGTTTTATCACTTTTATGTTTTTGTTTCTATACAGCTATTTTTTTGGATCACGCCACACTAAAAAAATATATCGAAGAAATGAAATATTTACTATTTTCTTTGAAATGAAATATTTATTATTTTCTTTTCTGTGGTGTGCGGTGTGAGCATCCAGTTAAAGCGCAATATTCAGTTCTGCTACTCATCATGAAATGCCTCCAGATCTCGGATCTCGGCGGGAAATGAATAGCGCAGTGTCTTAAAAATAGACTTGTTTTTCTACTTTGCATGCGTGATACAGCGAGAAGCTGCAAAAAAATAAAATAACCATATTATATTGTTAAAGAAATAAAATATTTTAATCACAGGTATGAGAGACAAGGTGTGGCGCAGAGGCACGAGGCAAACGCTGTGAGTTTGTTTTCCACTCGAGGAAATGACACCCTACACGTTGATTATGCCCTCGAATGCCTTTTGTCTTAGCAGTTTGATCGGTTCCTTCATCTCTGAAGATGAGGTTATGATAAATTAATTATTTCGTCTAAACATACATGCCATGTATTTGGATGAACTATTTTCAGCAGTACCTTTCATTTGCAAGGCTTGTGTAAAATATTTGCGTATCTAGAAATTTCAGTTAGTCAGACCATTATGTAGGGGAGCGACCTCATCTTATAAAAAAAAGTTACATACATACATCAAAGAAAGAAAAAAATAGCCCCCAAAATCTCAATGCAATATATTCCCTAATATTTCTAAATTTACATAATTTTACCCCACAGTCACTGAAATCTCCTTGGAAATAACCAAAAAGCATTAAAAACCCCATACAATGGTCTTTTTACCAATTTTTATAACTCAATAGAGGTTACAGGGTGTTCGGTAAAAAGTATTTCCGATGAGGCAACCCGACGTGAATACGAATGAGTCTCATCTGTATAGGATAATAAAATTCAAAAAACGTCACCGTTCAATGTAAAAATGGATTTCGTTTAAAAATATGATTATCTGTTAGAAGAGGTTAAATATTCCAAGAAATGTTTTTTCTTACAAAGGCTTGCTAGATCCCCATGTTTACAGAACGGAGTGTTAAATCACTAGATATAGTGTTAATATTATCTATTATTTTCGATTTTTTGGTACTGCCTGGAAAAATTCCCCGATGAAGAATCGAATCCACATACATAAGATTGCTATTATAATTATACAATGTTATTCGCTATATTACTCTACTATAAGTAAATTTGATATATAACGTTGCAAGATGTCCATACATGCCAAGTGCACTATTCACACGCTTAATTCCCTATGGATTTCAGCAACGAGCGAATGTTAAGCTCAGGGTACAATAAGTAAACACGACGGCTTACCTTATAAAGTGGAATTGGTCAAGATTTTTTCTCTAAGAATTTTGAAGTGTGCAGAACTCAACGCCGTGTTTTGCCTCGACACTAAAGCAGAGATATAAAAATATTTAATTTGCTCGAGCAGGAATCAAACACAAAGAAAAGAGGGCACGAGCGTGTGACTGTAAAAGCCACACGTGTTACAGGTTCAATTTCCACTTGAGGATAACATTCTTCGCTCTGGTGATTAGGCCAAGCGCGGCGTTTAGTTTCTCAACTGAATACGCATATCACAAAGCCTTCATAATTCAGCGAAATAAATATTGCCTATGTATGTTGTAGCGTAACTCTCACCTACACAGAGCAGAGAAAACAGAGAGAAAGCTCAGAAATTTAACGCCTTGCTTTTATTTCTAAAAAAGAGAAATGAAATTTATCAATTATGTAAGTGGAAACTAAATCTATATAAGAATATATATGACAAGCCTTACTCTATGTGCCTCTACCTTTAGAACTGTCTAGCATTGTTTCAGCTCTGGCCAGTAGTGAGTATAAATTAGGTTTTGAATGCATTTCTAGTAACAATGATATCTTTGTAAGTTAAAATATGTTAATAATAGAATATGTTAATAATAGAATATAATATATTTATTAATCTCATTTGTTCAATTATAATATTGTTGTTAAATTCGATGCTCTACCTATCCGGGCAGGAAATTTTAAGCAATTTAAATAAAATCATTCCCCCGAATTTGACTCGAACCCACAACCCAAGTTACAATTAAACGCTGCCCCACTGACCCATTATGACCTCAAGTAAAACGTTACCAAAAATTACTAGTTCATACAAATATTCCATGTCAAAGCCTGATAAAGTCACGACAAAGTGTCGCCGTGGTTTTACTTAACTCAAGATATACATGAAATATGTCTCGTATGGGACGACGGCCAAATCGACCGTCACAAATAAAAAGAAACAAAATATTTAGCTTGCTTATATTGTAATGGTATTTGGGATTGATTGCTATGAGATACGGCTGCTCGTCCTAATGCCCCTCTACGTCGATGTTAGACCCAGTTTATGGATTTTCAAAGGCTATATTACATTTTTCCTTACGTTTTTATGAACGTTCTGTCGTAAAAAATAATTTGGGATGAGATAAATTATTCATTATATTATGCTATTGGCAAGAAGAGTGGTAAAAGAGGCAGGGATATACCTCGTTTTACTTTGAGACTGCAATATATACGATTCTATTGGAGGATGGTCATGTAAAAAGCATGAGAACCTCCCGGAGAGCTTGTACGGAGAGATTGATGAAGAAGTAGGTCAGCATACTAGCGGCAACGCTAATCGCTAGATCGAACATGTATTACGATAATTACTCTGAATACTCCGCAAAAGCATTTAAATAACCAAACCATTTGGTTCGGAGCTGTCTTGAAATTAAGTAGAATGTAATAAATATTTTTTTTGTTATGTTAATTTTTACATTATATGGAGAAGGCGAACAGAACCTAGCGACACATGGCTCTTCTTTGTTTTGTTTCCAAACTTTTTCTTCATTTTTTTTTATTTTGAATGGAAACCTGAGGTTGAATTTCATTTGAATAGTCAAATAAATACTATAAAATGACTAAATACTAATAGCTAAAAAAATAGAAGACAAAAAGTATGATATATGGGTCATAATCAGAAAAGTGGACATTTTCGAATTCGTAACGTAACTGATAAGTAACAACACTGATAATGTTTGTTACGAAACTGATGATATAAGGCATTATACACAACAAAGTAAGGATATTATACGAATAAAACTACTGTTGTTTTTATTTAATGAGACACAAATTAAAATTTTAAAGATTCAATCGTTGAATTAACAGATTATAAATGTAAGAAAACATAACAAAGTGACAATATTAACAATATAATAATGCTAGTTCGTAACGTAAAAAACTTCTATTTCTAGTTAGAGATCACAAAGTTAATGATAAAATTAAATCCACTTTAAAATATATCAAAATTTGAGTCGTTATCACGGGAATTAAGTTTAATTCTTTGTAAGTGTTTATTCCGCATATCTTCATATTTCATAGGATTGGTCTTTTTAAGACGTTCTCTATATCTTTTATGTGTTTCAGCATTTGACATAGGAGCCATGACGCTTACTGAAAATAAGAAAATATTTATCAATAGATATTTAATAATATTTTATGTTTATTGTTTAGATCTTTAACAACGCTAGTACAGAACGTATTTGTTTTTAAATAAAAGCTTCACCCACTTGAACTTGAACTACATATTTATTAATTCACTATCTCCAGAGAAAAAAATAGTAATTACAAAATCACAACTAATTTCAGGAAGAATAAAAAAATGTTTTTAACTAAATCGGTTAAGCCGTTTCTGAGATAAGCGTGCACAAACACATTAGACAAACAAGCAAACAGGCAAAAAACTTAAAAATCATTATTTTTGGTTACTTTACGTTATCAAAAGTCACCAATTATTTTTTTCATATGCCAGCAATTTTTTTTTATATACATATCTTCCGATGGTAACGTAATTATGAACTAGGCTTCATATTTTCTCAGTTTCGTCACGTAACGAAATATAACGCAATTGAGAATAAAGTCTGAGAAATTCTAACCTTTTTAAATATTTGCTCATAAGCCACGTGTTGCATGTGTAAGCACTGAAGTTCTTTTTTGAGATTTTGTAAAAAGAAGCAAATAACATAAACAAGAAAACGAAATTATAGAATACTTACCAAAATAAAAGCCGTTTATAACCCTGAGATGTAATTTTACATATTCCCTCTAAAACATTTGAACCCCTCAACTGCAGCGAGAACACTACTTGTTGTAGCTACGACAGCATTGACTTTTAGAATTATGGTGCCACAATAAAAACTAATATTAAACACCATCCAAAATAATTGCATTCATAATTTAATTGTACGTTACTAGCCCTGAGTAACAAAAAAGACAATATTTTGGGACAAATTTACTTAATTCATATATATTATTTATTAAATAATATATCAATAAAAGTACTTTTGTTTAATATTTTGCATAAAGTAAAGTAATATAAACATATCTGAAATCAAATAAAACCATAAACATTCGTAACAAATCAATTTTTAAAAAGTAAAGTGGTGAATGGGACACGAAAAATTGTATGGAAGCATTTTGAAAAGTTTTTTGCAACTAACAAAAAATACTATTAATAGCCATAATACATTTAAAATATTACAAAAATCTTTAAGTTAATAAGTAAACTTATCGTAAATGGCAAAATATTTAAATTATCTTTAAAATTGTATTTTTAAAACGCATTCAAAGTAGCGGGACAAGAAAAGACACAAAATGTACACTTTTTCTGATTATGACCCATATAATATTCGACGACGCTTCGACGATTCAAAAGTGCTTATAATAATTACCTATTTGATAAAGAAGAATTGATAAAGAATATTTTGAATTTTTAATTTGAATTCCCACGACCCACCTACGGAGATCACAGAGAGAATGAAAGGAATAAATACCATGAAAATTTGCACTTTGAAGATAGATACGAAACGCAGAAAAAGAAATCTTTAAATCAGTACAAAATTGTCATTTTACTTTATAAACATTTTTTTGCTATCTTAATTCCGAGGCAGCGGTAATAAACCGTTTTATGGGATTTAGTATGACATCAGCTCATTTGTATTCATTCTGGGCACGACAGATATTCTGTATTTCTTCACAGTTTTATGTAATGCCATGGTATCTTTTAATCAATGGAAGAATATATATATGAAAGAAATCTCATAAAATATGTTATTATGACAAGGTTATTTTATCAACATGGCGCAGTGGGAGAGCTAACGGTTAACACGGTTGTAGGTTCTATTACTACTCGGATGAATTTAATTCTTCTCCTTTATCGATTCTGGCATCGTCTTTAAATCGGACGCAAGGTCGAGAAAACATTGTTTTAACTATAACATCTCTTTGCCTACCTTAATTTTATTTACCTAATACATATTTTTTTTTAATAAATTCTTGGTATTCTAGGAGACCTTTTTACTAGACGTTAATAATCAATTGATTGAAAGTTTTTTTTATATTATTTTTTATCTTCTTTATCATAAAAAAGATATTTTTTGTAACTTCCAAACAATCCCACGCAACAAAAGAAGAACAAAAGCATAATATATTATTACTATACTCATTTATAAGCATCCATCGTAAAATGGACAGAAAGTAATTTGACTTGTTGACTTGGTCCAGCCTTAACATAATCAGGGCACGTCCTCGACAGCCCGCCCTCGATCCTCGATACAAACCCGACAAATTGATTGCTTCGGAATAAACTTAACGTTAATTATTGCTTGAGAATAAGAAATTGTTAATAAAAATAGCACTGCTTCCTTGGCTAGAGGTTGTGGGTTTGAGCTTCGAATCCCAAGATAAAACTACTTGAAATATATTTTTAAAATGTTGATCTTTTTTCACGCTTATCCCGCACTCAGCAGGGTAGGCAGAGAACCTAGTGTTAGGACACTCCGTTCCCCACTTTCCGCCAAATCCTGGAGGCATCGCATGATGACTGGCCAATTTCCGGATATTAATTCTGAGTGGAAGAACTCCATGTAACACTTTGTCTCCCAGCTAGAAGAAGGAAATGAAAAATATTCTTTCCCTCGATTTTTAGAGACAAAAGATAAACAGCACTTAGAAATACAAAAAAAGAACTAGTTTAATAAACATAAAATACAAAATCAAAAAGAATAAACTACAAAAGTGAAATCTCACAAAATTACATCCGGCCAATTAAAACATCTGAATGCCTCGACTTCTAGGTCAGATGTTGACTTTGGGAAAGCGGGGCGAAACTTTTCTAATTTTTAGTCCTTCTACTAACTCTGTTCGGCGCTGGTGGCCGACTTTCAGACTTATAATTTGCAGCTTTTGATCAATTATAACGAGATCACCAGTTCAGTTCATTAGAAAGTTCTTCAAATGACCTTTGAATGCAATAGCTCGAAGATTGATAGGATTGCATAATTTCTTTATGTATATATCTTAAAGAGTGGAAAACGTTGTTCTGTCCCAGTTATATATGATTTTTTCACATTAGATGTATATTTTAATGAAGACTCTCATTTTTCAATTTTATTATAACTATAGTTACGAGTGGTTCGTAGCGGCACAGGTCTGTCAATCTAAATGTAAGCGCAAAGGTTGTGGGTTCGATTTTAACTCGTAGAAATAAATTATTTTCATTTTCTTGCTCCGGTAACATGATAAAGTATGACGTTTGAATTGTGTCACCACTCCATATGCAATGTCTAGGAAATTGGGAGAAAAGTGAGGAATGGAGAAGAAGAAGAAAGAATCTAAAAATCTAAAATTATGGATATAGATGCAGAATATAGAATGAAACAAGAAAAAAATATTTCCCACAGTTTAAATACATCGTTACAACTATAAAACAAGTAAATACAATAAGTAGGAAACTATCAAAAAACTCCCAACTCTACTTATAAAGCATTATTAAGTCCATTCAACAACTACGAGTAAATTAGCATAATGATCCAAAGTTACAAGCATACTGCGACGCCTTTGAGTCGAGACTAGTTTTTAAATATTAAATACTAATTTATACGCTGATTTCAAAATAAAAGATCGACTATTTGTCTTGATTCTCTATATTTATATATTTTTTATTTATTATGTTATTGAAATGTATGTATACATTTTTCATGATTCATGCTTTTTATCGCTAAGCAGGGTCGGCAGAGGAAATTTAGTGAATCTAGTAAAACAAACGGTTCCCCATTTCTTTGGAAGTTTTTTTTACCTTAACTTTGGTAAAACAAAGTGGTGTTAAATTCTGTCGCTTAATACGTAGTGTTCAGAATTTCCGCCTTGTTTTAATAATAGATTACCTACACTCTCGTTAGCGGAAGACGAGAGGAGCGACAAAACATCACGTTTTATAGGGTACCTATAAAAGATACGATACGAGGCCGTAATAAATGGGTTGTGAAGCAAAATATATTATAATAAATTGTAGAAACAAACACAGTAAAGATATTTTAATGGAAAAATGGAAGTTAATATAAATAGAGTACACCAATATCAATGAGTAACATATATATTTTTACATACGTTTACAGAAAAAATATTGAAATCGAGTATTTCTGCTCGTTTTCCTTAATTTCTTATATAAACAATGATAAAATGTTATTTTTATGAAGAACTAAGTGACTTTTCTACGTAAACTTAAGAATTGATAACTGAAATAGAAATGGAAATATATTATATTCATTTTTTTCCGTATTCTTCTTATGCTTATTTTTAGAGGGATAACCTAAAAGAATACAGTAATTAATTTGTCACACTTTTCATTCATGATTATCTTTTTTCGCGTGCTTATATTCCAGTTTCACGTAGAATCTCGCATAATGCTGCTTGCGGACATACGAGGGCGAGGAAATGGGAATAATTATTTCCCAGAGTGAGAATCAAACCTACAATAATCGCATTTACAATCAGGCAGCATGACGCTGCGCCATAACGGTCCATATTATATAGAATGATATATATAGTACGTATTGAAATGGCGGACGTACTGTCATTCGCCTTTACCACAAACCACAAAATGTATAATTAGATTTAATAATCAACATACTAACTTATTATTTATAGCTATTATCTTATTATTGAGGCCAGTCGCGAGGCTGGGACACAAAGCATAAGTTTAGACGAGACTGGTTGTGGGTTGGATTCCTGGTCGAGGAAGTCAAATATTTAGTATTTCCATTTTATCGCTCTCGTATCGAATGACTCTAGAATGCAGCGGAAAATTAATACTGGAGTGTCCCAACACTAGGTTCCCTCTGCCTACCCTGCGGAGAGAGGGATACAGAGTGACTTGAAATATTTTCAAATTGAGGCTGTCCCACAGCAAGTCATTCTATGTCGAAAAGACAATCAAAGGAATCAGAGGCGAAAAGTGATAATAATTAATGTATTACTAATGTATTATGTATTTTAAAACTTAGTAATTTGTAATTAATGTATTACAAATTACTAAGTTTTAAAATTTTTCTAATATTTTCAGAAAAAAACATCCAGAAGTTAAACAACGTTGTGAATGACTTTTAACTATCTGTAAAAAAAATCTCTACCTTTAACCCGCGTTACAGTCTTCCGTTTTGCGATAAAAATAAAATTGTAATTAAACTAGAAAAAAAATGTATTCCACAAAAAATATAAGAACACAGACACTTTTGGGATCAAAAGAAATTTTAAATGATCTTCATTTCGTAAGACGAAGATGGGGGTTTAAAAATTCAATACCAATTATCTTATTGAGTTTCAGGGATTTTCCTCAATTAGAGTTGTAAAATTTGTTTTAATAATGAGGCTTCTGTTTCAAGAGATTGAACGTTAAATATTTGTGAAAAAAGAAACAAATAACCCGACCATTTTATAAGAATCTGAAAAAAATCATTAATTATTAAAATATAAGTATCATGAGGAGTAGGTTGTGACTGTAACACGACGGTTGTCGGTTCGATCCCCACTCGAGGGAATAAATTACAGGATCGATTTTGATGTGATTTGAATCAATACTAAACTTTATATGTAAAAAATGTAAAAAATGTTCATAAAACAATTTTAATATTTTCCTAACTAAGAGAATTCACAACGGACCGAATCCACGAACATTTTCGCTGATTCACGTAAAAATATCTCATTTAGTAATGAATCCCAATAAAATTGTGAACAGAGACGGCAACATTGCTTTAATAAGAATAAAAAGATCTGTTAATTTACTTAATGTTTTGAAACTTAATTAAGGCTTATTTACTGGAGAGTGTTGGTAGTTGCTAGTAGAGTAGACTGTGCTATAGCGACAACCTATCACCCATTATCTTGATTTATATTCTCATTATAGACTAGCCATTACGAGAATTTTACAACTATAGTCATTTTGTACCTAGCATCCGGTTTATAGGAGGGTAAGTAGAAGGAACTAAGTGTTAAGACACTCCGTTCTCCTCTTTCCCTCCCATTTTTGAGACTTGTCATGTAAAGTGACGGCACTTAATTCCGTGTTTTATATTGTTAGCAGTAGAAGGAAATTCAATAATTTATTCCCTTGAATCTTAGCTATGAGTGTGGCATAGTATCTGTATTGTGTTTACAATACAGATACTATGCCACAACGGTACGATTGTTATTATTTTGTACTATACCTATGTTTTAAGAATTCAGCGGAAAGTGGAAAATAGAGTTTCCTAACACTGGGTTCCCTCTGTATACCCTACTGTATGTTTGATTTTATATGTTTTAAGGTATTAAAATATCGTTATAAACAAATTTAAATTAAAATAAAATAACACTAGGTAAATAGTATATACTCGTCAAATGAATCATTGTAAATTTTTTGGCAGTAATCTTCGTATCCTTCTAGAAAAATTATGAAAATCTTAAAGTAGCGTACATTTAGCTTAAGTCCCTGAAAATATTATTTATAGAGTTCAAAGCGTACACTTCCACTTTACTTTTAACCCCCTTAGAGGATGGGTTTATCGAAAACCCTTCTTAACTGACATTTACTTTATTATGAGCTACTTATATTGTTAGATCAATTAATTTTCGAATTATATCGTTAAGTCAGCTGTATTTCTGTTTTATAATTATTTGTTTTTTAATAGTTTCACACTGTATTCTGTACATGGCAGGGAACCTGGGAACTTAGTGATAAGACAATACTTTCCCCATTTTCAACAGAATTCTGAAGGCATACTTATTTCTGTTTCCATTTCAAACCACATTCTGAACAGATATAATTCGTTTTATATCACTGAAATTACTTATTGGATTCGTTGTAGTAGAAGGAATAAATTCAGCATTCATAATCTTTGAAATTCAACGCTTATTTTTACAAACGAGAAATGTTAGTTCCTATAACTACCATCCGTTTAGTTCCGTTCCATTTGTTTGCTTGAGACTGCTATATTTGAATTAAAATATAAATTAAATTTTAATCGGAATTTTACTTAAATAAAAAAATATATAAGCAAGAAATCCTACCGCATAAATAATAAAAACTGTTTTGTGCGCTTCTGTCTGGATACCAGAGCTTGGAAAATGAAAATATTAAACATTTCATTTCCTCGAGCGGGAATGGAATTCATAACCTGTAGCATTTACGGTCGCTTACTCTTGTGCCTTCGACCACGACGGCCATTACGATATAATTGATATAAAAAAATCAATTAATAATTTCAATTCAACCCATTTCAATATTAACAAAGATTTAATGAAAATACACCGAAACTAATTGATATGTTGAGATTTTCTATTAGAACCGACAACAGATTGGCGTTATTACATCGTTCAAAGTAAAGTTGCGGTGCTCATTTAAATAAACAAGGGTTAAAAGGGTTCGAATACATCTTTACCATACTTTTGGGTAACCCGACATCGTATGTATGTTTGTGTGTTACGTTATACACACAAACACTGTAATAATGATGGATGACGCGTACAGATACGGACCCTTCAATGTCTTGCATTTGTTATGAGTTTCCGTGAGCAGATGTATCGATGGTGAACTTTTTACACAGTTATGTGAAATTTTTGTTTAGCGATTTTTTTTTCTTAGGTTTACGGTTTACCTAGTGTTAAAACACTCCGTTCCATTAAGACATGATAGATCTTATCATTCATATTGGGGCATGTAAGGTTGTTTTGAGTTAAAAACATATTTAATTTCTTCAGTCTGATCACATTGCGTGTTGGTGTGCATATACTATGTCAACGCCAAATAACGTAGATTAATATTTAAGAAACTAGTAAGAGAAATAAATCTGAGCTGGTTCCACTCGTAAAACCTTCTGCTGTAAAAAAATATTGAAAAATATATAAAACTACTAATTTAATAAATATACAAGTTAAAATAACAAACAAAAATAAACGCTAACAGCTGTTCGTCTAACATAATAAGATAATATTTTCGTTTGTCATTCAAATGTCTTTTAGTTATTATAATTTATTGTCAGATTTATTTCTCTTTGACGAGGGTCTGAAGGTTGATTGTCGCTGATATTAATTAAATATTAAGACAATATTCTGGAACACGATTCGTTCGAGAATAATGAAAAAGGGCATCTCCCGTACGATTTATGACTATTTAATTTAGTATTTTTTTATTGTTTGTTTTTTACTTCACACTGTATCCCGTGCCGAGCTGGGTAGGGCAGAGTGGACATGGCAATTTAGTGATAAGACACTCCATTCCCACCTTCCGCCGAGTTTAGAAACTCAACGCTCTGTTTTAGCCTTGTTAGCAGAGCTAGGAAATGAAAATATTAAATATTTCATTCTCTCGAATGGAAATCGAACCCGCAACCGTCGCGTCACAGTTACACCCTTGTACCGCTGCGCTACGACGGCCTCAAGGGTTTAGTGTTTCTTTTTTTATAAAAAAATCACTTGTTTTCATTTCTCCGCTCTAGTGGATAGTGTGACATTGAAAATTCGGCCGAAAAACAATTGGTTCCGTTTGCCTCCCCTAATCTGATGTGATAAGTTAACACCATACAGAACTCGAACCCCAACACACCAACCAATAACCATTTTTTTAATATCTAACACCAAAAAATGCAAAACCCGTATATTAGTCGACCTTTGAACTTATAAAAGTAAAACTACGGCCACAAACCGCGACGAATTTAATCTTGTCGGGCTGATTTATTGAAGACGATCGCAGTTGGTTGTTCGGGAAATTTGCTTACAGAAAACTAGAAAGGAAATTCGATTCGGCCGCCGCGCCGTGACCTGAGACCTTTGGACTTATTTGATTTGGGGGTTTTGTTGTAGTGACTCTGTGATATCCTCAGTAAATATTCTAGCTATTTTGTTCATTCAATTTGGTGTTTGCGTTATATTCAACTCATATGTTTACATATGGGATTAGTTGAGTTATGTACATAATACATATGTATATTAGGCTATTAGTGTTTGAATGTTAAAATAATGGTTGTAGGTTCGATTCTTATTTAGCGAATGATTATGATTATATTATGAGACATGGAATGATTAGTTATGCCATTTCTCTATGCGGAATAACTTTGTTTTGAATAAGAACTGGAAAACAGAGTATTTAGAGCTCTCTGCTTACTGTGCTACTCGGAGATATTACAAGGTCATGAATAATTCTGTATGCTTAAGTAGGAGGCTTAGCAATTATTTTAGAGAACATTTTATTTTATTTTACTTTAAAATTATAATATCAATATTATTTTTTTTGTAGCTTCACGCAGTATCCCGCACATATTAGAGTAGACAGAGGAATCCTAAAAATGTAAGAATAAGACACTCCATTCCCCACTTTCTGCCTAACTCTCGAAGTATTGCATATTTAATGGTGGAAGTTAACGCCGCCCTAAAAACCTCTTTACCATAGTGCGGAAATGAAAATAATAAATATTTTATTCCCCCAAGTGGGAATCGAAGCCACATCCGTCGCGTTTACGGTCGTAAACTTGTGCACCTGCGCCCCTATACGTCAATATATCTATTTTTTTATTATAATATGTATTTATACATTTATTAACAGTTTAATCACAATAAAGCTTGTATCAAATTTGAAATGAGATAACTGTCAATGATATATCCACACGGGCAGTCATCCCTTTGTATCTACATTAGTTGACTAGAGCTAGGGTGTTTGGTTGATTTATCTATACATTGTAACTGATATCTGTCTGTACAATACATGTGAATAGGAGATATCTATCCATCAATGTAATAGTACTCAAAACAAAGGGTTTTAATTTTTTTAGGGTCCCGTACCTCAAAAGGTAAAGTATCAAGCTGATATTAATATTAAATATTTAAGTGTACAGTCCTTTTAGAAACAGAAAAAATCAAGCTTCTACGTCATCGCAATCAACAGTAACGACCATTTATGTATCATTTTTGCTGCGTGAAATTACTTTGTGAAATTCACCGTATCATCAAAACCTATAGGTTAATTCCCGTCCACCTACATTTATGAAATTTGTCGCGAAGTGAGAACTTACTATACAAATTAAGGAAAAAAATCTAAAAGTGAACCTTATAAGTATTTCATAAAAAAACTTGCACTTAACCTAAAATAACTTAACTTAAAATGGTGTTACAACAATAATTTAAATTAGTAAATAAATAATTGTACAGTTTAAGCAGGTGAAGCCATGAGTTGGTCACTAGTAAATAATAAAATTCCAATTCGTTAGTAAAATATATAAAATGAAGTAAAAGTTATAGTTGAGAATGCAAAGAATAAACGTATAAACGTTGCTCTTATAAGACAGCTGAAGTTTATCGTATAACAGCTCGTTTGTTCATTCAGCGTTTCTTAATTTCCGCCTATTTTTCCCGTGAATAAGAATCGAACGCACAACCGTCACGTGTACAATCTGCGCCGCTGCGCCAAGACGGCCTCAGTTTTAAATTTAATCAATTCCTCAAGTTATATTCAGAAACCACCAAGAACAACCCACATTATAAGGACTAAGGTAACTATTAGGTACCTCACAAAATGTCCTAACTGCTTATGATATACTTACAGTATAAAACTTGTAATGTAAGTGCTCTCGGCGCGGGCGGTCCGGTCGAACTTCGCGAATGCCGAACTTCCAACAGCTTAGCAAGTTCCCAAATAGTTCTCAACTTTCACAGCTGCCTGGATCTGAAACTTTATTTCGTGTACATTTTGCTTGGGGAACGGTAATTTGTGCTGTAATTTTTGTGTGACCCAAAGAAAAATTAAATAAAAAATTATTTAAATATTTTAGAAGGATATATATATATTGTGGGAAATCGAGAGATAACTATATTTTTTTTATCATGGCCATCATGGTGCAGTGGAACAGTATCTTACTGGAATGACGATGCCTGTGGATTTACTCCCCATTCACCAAATATAAAAACGATTCTTTCCTCCGGTAGACATAATGCAGCGTTGAGCTACGACTCATTACAGAGTGACTCGAATTCACTAATAAAAAGGAAAACAAAATTTTTAAATCCGATTGCTTATAATTTTTAAGTTTAACAGCGAAGCTCGAAACTTGCAAAGCAATTTATAAAATAAATATTTCCCCGTACAATTATCTAAAGTAAAGTCTGTGTTTTATTGGGCGTGAAATTATAAAAATAAATCTTACCTTACCAGGTTAATAGCGTTCAAATTTTCTTTGTACTTAGGTAAAAGAATCTGCTTCGCTATACGTATTATACGATAGAGTTTCTGAAATTAATAAGTGATTTAAATACGTGAAAAGAATCAAAATATATAATTTCTTTGGATATTTTTTATTTTAGTAATGTTCTTGAAGTCGTCATGGCGCAGTCGCACGAGCCTTTGAATGTAAACGTGGCGGTAGTGAGTTCGATTCGAAAAGATATAACGGAAAGTCTTAGAAATATTTTACGCTCCTAAATATGAAAATGTTTAAAAATTATAAAAAAAAATTACAATTAAGATATTTTAAGTATTGAATTGAGTTATCTCATTTATTTCTATTCTAATCAAATAAAGTATATAAGCTATTTAAAATAGCATTAAATTAAGTTAAATAACATTTTATTATATGTACTACGACAATTTTAATTTCTTAAATAGACTTTATAATGATACCTCAGCTTCTGTAGCGCCTGATTAAAATAAAGTGCTCATTAAACTAAATAAATATACGTACTTTTAAAGTATAATTGTACAAATTGTCGTTATTTAAAAATATTAAAAAATATTAGGTGCCGTTGTAGTGCAGCGGTTAACGTTTGACTTGGAACGCGACAGTTGTGGATTCTAATTTAATTTAAGGGAATGATTTATTTTAATTTCCTTGCTCTGGTAAGCGCAGTGTTGAATTCCACTCAACACGCGAGTGGAGTGCTTCCAATCGCAATTCCTTCGGAATTCTCCGCAAAATAAAGTACCGAAATGTGTTAATGGGAACAGAGTGCCCTAGGTTCCCAGATTTGCTTTGCCTACCCTATTATGTGCGGGATATTTAGCTTACGCCGACAAGCCAACGAGCGGGTCTAGTCATTGTATATGTGATTTCTCATATTACGTATACGTAAAGATGATAAAAATGTGACTAGTAATCTCATACACTTTCATTTTAAGAATATATTCTTCACTTTTTCACATGATTTGTTTGTAACTATCAATATAAAAAATATTTTGCAAAATATTTAAATACTTTGAAAAATAAATAAATCGCTAATACAGTTTTAATACATTCTATTAGATATTTGTCTACGTTTATCTTAGGAATAAATAATTTTACACGTGATTCTCCTCCAATAATAAAAAAAATAAAAACAGAAAAAATCAAGCTATCCTCACAGGCAGCACCACCATGACACAAAACGATGGGTTCACAATACCAAAACGGCGTACTCTTTTATCTCGCCCTTTCAACGTCAGATCGTAATTACGATAGGATACGCGGTAACTGACATGAAAGGAATGAAAAACCTACTTTTTAAAAGTGGCCCGCTGGAACGCGGCCGCGGGTCTCCAGGATGGTACTGCTTCTGACGTGTCTAACGATACACTGGGAATTAGTGAAGAATAAAGAGATTTGAATGGACGTAACGGGTGTATGTTCTATTCCTATTTAGGGGGGAAAATTAGGGTAAACATCGCGTTTTGGATAGGATCCTAAATAAATTTATAAAGATAATTTAAATAGATATCAAAATATCGGGGTTTTTTTTTGCATACTGTACATACGATGAAAGCTATCAATTTCACGTAAATGCCTTTTCCAATCACATTAAATAGGATTAGAGCGAATCCTTCTATTGAGTGGCATATAAGCATGTCTATGCATATATGCTTAGGAATAAAGTTTTGTTTAACTAAATCAAATAATTAAATTTAAATAATAAAAATCAAAAATAGTTACGGATCGAATGTATATAGAAAAGAAATTAACCATAAAGCCATCAAAATCTACTTAAAAAATGGAGTTGTTTTTCAGTTTGAAAAGTTAAAATTTTTCATAATGCTAAACAAAAATTGGGCTCGGAGATTATTTAGATTTTTTTAGGTTCACACTGTATCACAACAGGGTAGGCAGAGAGAACCCAGGAACTTAGAGCTCAGACACTCCGTTTCTATTAAAATACTTTCGTTCCCCTGGCCTCCGCCGAACTCTGGAGGCATTGCGTGTTGAGTGACGAAACTTAACGCCGCGATTTGTCTCTTTAAAATTGAAGATTTAAACACCTACATACTGACTGCGCCGTAATATAGCTAATTTTATTTATTCATTGTATACGTACAAAATACACACATAATAAATTCAACGGAAATACTTATATTAAATCAAAATCACGCTTTAAAATTAATCTCGTTTTATATGACGTAAATGATGCCAATATTTTATGATTATAAATATTTAAACGCGACCTGTCGATTTTGAATATATTGGGCAACTATATGTGCAAACCACTAAACAGCCACTACATTAACTCGATTTATAATATTCGCTTTTAGTTCTAGTAAAAGCATTCATTACATAAAGTAACTGTGGCGTTGAGTACCGCATCTCAATATGCAATATCTCGAAAAAGATGGGAAAACGAATGTCTTAAAACCAGGTTTCCTCTGCCTACCCTGCTATTTGCAAAACGCAGAGTAAAGCTAAAAAGGAACAAAGAGATTGTTTCGATAAATGTTCCTCAGTCTTATATTGCTAGTAAGCATAGAAATACCCAAACCTTTAAAGTACAAGTAAAGATAAGATACAACAAGAAATTGATAAAGATGAGTCATTTCTAAACCGAAAACCATGTCTGATAATCCTGGAGATTTATCCACGACGTCTCAGCGGTGATTTATGCCGTCCGCATCGCAGATGGCTTCACGCGTAAACATGTATCTTCCTCCTGATATTACTCTTGGAGAACGACGTATTTTATCCTGTTGTTAAATGGCACTATCGTGTTATCTTGTGGTCTCCTATGATGTTCTCGTATGGGTTATTTGGGGGCAAAACTTTGGTCCTCACTTGTCGACGTTTTCAGACATTACGTGTTAAGAAGCTTTGTTTATTTTTTGCATTTTTGTTAGTGCTAACCAAATTTTAGCTTAGCGTCATGAAGTATTCCTTTCCAATAAAAAAGTAATCATCGAAATCGGTTGGAGTGGTATTGAGTTCATTCGTACGCACATACTTAATGCAAATTCAAGACTTATATGAATTTCTCATCTGTGACGTTGTTAGAACTGGACCAAATTAAAATCAATCGAATTGATAACCTTGTGATATTTTTTTTCCTCTCTTTCTCTTTTCTTCTTACAGAAGTTAAAAAAGTGAACTAGATGTATAGAAGAATAAATTTAAGATGGTGTAAAAAGGCGAATTCCGTGCGTAAACGTATGAATTTAAAGTTCAAAAGTTATATATTATACAATAATAGTAAAACGAATAGTGAGATGTCAACTATGTATATAGATATATGTATATGTAGGCGAGGCGAGGGTTATCTATTTTTACGGACCCAAGTAAACGAATTTAAGACGTCCATGCCGTGAAATATAGCGGAATTATAGTTGGACGGGAGCATGGGATTACATCTATTGTATATGTTTTTAGTACATTTCATCATTGTACCGCTTTATCATCCTTCTTATTCTTTTATTTGTTTTTGCATATAGTGTTAAGGCACTACGTTATTCACTTTCTACCCAATTTCTGAGATATTGCGTGAAGAATGTATTTTATTCAGTTTCATACTGTATCTCACACAATTGTTACTTCATCAGGTACAGAAAACGATTCCTACATGGGAAATGAAATATATAACAAAGAAAATCGACGTTGTATTACGTCACTAGCACACTGTCTCCAGAATTCAAGGGAAGGATTTCCAGGGATTTCCATTTCCAGGTTCCTATATTGCTGCGTTTTTCTATACCTAAAAAAAATATTCAAAAAATTATTGGTCCAGTGTTTCACAATAACTCGAATTCCTTACTCTTAAAGCACTAAAAGCACGCCGCATAAAAGGCTGTAATATCACAAATATGAATTCTCCACTCCGCCTCTCATACATTTTATATTAAATTTTGGCTCAGTTTTGACCTAGCCTTATTTAAGTTTTACACTTTCGGCATTCTAGGTATGGTTCTGTAAATAATTTTATTTTCAGTTATTTATTTATATATAAGTTCCTAATATACTTATATTTTCCAATAATAGTAAGCCTTATAGTGGGTTCGATTCCCACTTGAGGGAATGAAACATTTAATATTTTATTTTTCTCGCTCTGGTAACCAACCAGAATTCAGTAAAATGTTGGGGAAGGGAAGTGTCTTAACACTAGGTTCCCAAGTTCCCTCTACCTACCCTACTATTTGCGGGATACTTCGTGGACACAAAATTGTTACTTCTACAACTTCTTCTTCTTCTTCTTCGTGTCAATGAATGGAGAATTCATATCACATTTTGCCAGTATTTAGCCACGTCGACGGCGGCATCTGTTGCTTCCATCAGATCGTCATGTGAGCAGGTGAATGGACATTTCGGGCAGGAGAGTAAGTGTGCCATCGTTTGTGGATCGGCGCCACAGTCACAGGGTGACCCATCCCTCAGTTCGTACCCCCATCTCACGAGAAGCTCTTTGCATCGGCCAACCTGGCTCCGTAAACGATTAAGTGACTTCCATGTTGGCCACTGCAAGTTGTAACCTGCGGGTAGGCACTCTTTGGGGGGAACAAAGCCTGAAGGTGGCGAGTAGATTGTCTGCCATAACCGTATCCTAGCGCGACTCGGAATGCAATCTAGAGCTTTGGTAGCTTGAATAAAACTGTGGCGACTTTTCAAGCGGGCACGAGGTGCGGTGTAGCCAAAGAGTGGGTGCCGAGGGTCTTTTTCCTGACGCATTTTTTCGACAGAACATGCCACCTCACGTCGAACCTTAGGAGGCGCTATTCCGGCCAGAGGGTAGACCTTCTACAACTGCTCGCTCCAATTAAAACAAAATATAAACTTCTTTTCTTTTTCTTAACACTTGACGTAATCTTGTAATTTACAAAATCTCATTAAGCGTTAGACGACGGAATCCAGAAACGTCTCGCGATTTTGCGCAATATTACTAATTTGTAAGAATATTATGTATTTGTTTGTTTTTTTGTAAAATGAGGAAAGAATTATTTTCTTTTCTCGCTTTGGCTATAAGACAAAAGGCAGCATTGTGTTCCACCCGTTCATGAATATTTGGCGCTGCGTGAGGATCGGAGTGTATGAACGCCGAACTCCTGAAAATCACTGGAAATCGGCGAACATATATGGGGTGAAATGGATAGGTACTAAGGTCCTCTTATGACGAAGGTCTGGGGACTCTCGGATTTCAGTCAATTAAAATCGTTGTTTATTGTCAACTCTATTTGAAGAAATTTTATTGATAAATGTCTCCAGTCTCTACCAAAATTAAGTAGATATAGGTACAAATATGTTTTAGCTATATATTCTAACCCGCACATACTGAGGTAGTTAGATGGATCCTGAAAACTTAGTGTTGAGACACTCAAGACACTTTCGTTCCCTACTTTCCGCTGAATTCTTGAAGCATTAAGTGTTAAGGCATTAAGCGCCGAATTCAAGAGGAGAAAAGGAAAGGTGAAAAAGGAGGGAATAGAACCCACAACCCCACTCCACTACATGTTCCTTATACTTATAATAATCATAGTCATAACTTAGACCTAGGAAGTTATGAAATCGATCGAGTCCCAATGACATCGTCTAAATCCAATTAATGTAAAGTTTAAATGAAGTATTGAGATCACCAATTCGTAATTTTGTTTTGGGAAACAGCCGCAAGTAAATTGTATTAACAATTTTGATCATCAAATTGAACAATATTAAAAACTTGAATTGAATTTTCTACTTCCGTAGGGCTTCCCTTTGTTGGTATGAGGGTTAATTAACAGAATGTTATAAGTTACTTTTGTTGGTTTTCTTTGTTCAAAGTGAAAGAGTTTTTAAATAATACAAATAATAAATAAGATTGTTCCCGAATGAAATAACCTTTGCAGTTTTAGCTTCATGCTGTATCCCGTACAAAGCACATAGGGTAGGCAGAGGGAACCTAATTTTAAGACACTTCGTTCCCCCCTATATCAAGATAGGCAAGTATAAAGATAGTTCACACTTTTCGTCCCATTATTTCGAGACATCACGTGTTGAGTGTTGAATCAACGTCGTATATTTCATCCTACCGAGTGGGAATCGAGCCTACAATCGCATATTAATAAGGATGTATATAATATTCTTTATTGCACAAGTGATATTTCAAAGATTTTTTAAAATCTAAAATAAAAACTATTCTATTCTTGTTATAAAACATAAAATACTTGTAAAAACCTCAAATAATCTCGTCTTCCATACGGCCTCAATACATTTAGGATTTTGAAGAGAATAAATAATATTTCAGTAAGAGTTTCACCAGCAATTTCAAATATAGTCGTTTGACGTCACAATTGCTATCTATTGAACATCGTCAGACGAGAACGAGAAATGGCTTGTATTAATCAACTAAATTGATTGAATCTATGACTTCTGTGATCGGTTATATAGTTGATGATATGTAGATATATATATATTTAGGCAAAGTGCGGCGTTCAGTTCCGCCACTCGACATGCAATGCCTCGAAAGTTTGGCGGTATGTGGGGAACGGAGTGTTTTAACCTTTAAGTATGGACGTCGGGTCTGACAGACCCATCTAGGTCTACGAATTCTACAAATCGGCCACTTCTCGGTGACCTCCGCCACTGAGTCGCTCAGTACCTTTCGTATTAATGACAAAATGAATGTAGATAGCAATGGTTGTGCCTCTGGGTTCAAAACACGTGAGTATTTAACTTTCTAAACGGCGCATGGGTCTGTCAGACCCGACGTCCATGTTTCCCATACATGAATGACTTCAAAACGCCATATATTTTTATAATATTACAAAATATACTTTAATATTTAAATTGTATTATTTGTATTCAAATGTTTTTATTGTTATATATAATATATTATTTTGCATTGTTTGTTATATATTTTAGTAATTTAAATATTATTTACCTAAAAAAGATTGAATTTTTTTTGTTTTTATGATAAAATGGAAAAAAATGATCGACCAAGCACGTCAGGGACAAAAATGTCGGTACTTTATAATCAACATCTAATAAAAGAATTGGACGACGACATTTTATAAAGAAAATAGCACTTCATCAAATAAAAAAACGCGTTTCGTATACTAAACTACTCTAAGAATTGAGAATGACTTTGACTCGCGTTTCGCGATCTGATTTATCATTTATTGAACATGACGCTAAAAAAATAGTGTTGGGTTCTTGAAAAACATGTACACTTTGCCCCCAAAAGATATATAGAAAGACAACACATACTTATGTTGACTGCAATCGTCCTGTTTGCCTTCAATGTTGAAAGCCATTGTGTATCGATGTTCAATAATACCTTATCTTGAGGTGTTGTCAAAACTTTTATTTTATAACATAAGATGTAATTTCTTTATTTTTTTTATTTGTTAGACTTTATATTTTGTTAAAAAAATATTTATTTTATTATCTGTCTTTTTTTTATAGTATTATTTTCTTAAGCGTCATCCCATGTGGCCAAAGACTGAAATTGTGACTTTAAGTTACTTAAATCGTTGTGATGCGTAAACTTTAATAAAAAGCGATTTTATTTATATTGATTTTGCTTGATTTGAGACTATTCATGTAAACTAAAACATAAAATTGTCTTCTTCCTTTAAAAAACTGACGGAATATGACCAATAAATACACTGGTCTGACAGACCCGACGTCCATATTTGTGTTATAAAAAAATCACGTCCATAGTTAAAGGTTAATACTAGATTCTGTTTCTGTCTGCTATGGAACATATATTATATAATATTATTATTGTTTATAATTTTCAACATAAAGAAATTATATTTTTAGATATATTTACGTACATTAAAAGTTATGGCCAATGGCGGGACAAGGGTTTCGCACTTTGTTGTTCCCTTATAAAATACTGCTAAGTACTTTTTAGGTAACCAAAACATTTTATTTCAAGATATTACATGGTATAAGTTTCATTTTCTCTTATTATTTTTTTCTCTAACTGTATAATATATTTTACTTTAATAAAAAAATCTTTAGTACTATACTCTTACATGCAGCTTTCCCTAGTAAATAAGTAAATAAGAGGAAATAAATACTTGTATATGACACATTCTAAATGGTCGAGGTAACTCTGACCGCATACTCAGTGTAATGAATGGGATCGAAGTTTTATATAATATTGACGTAAGGTAATCTAGCATATAGCTTATTTCGAAAAACTCCCATACGATATAAAATTTAATTCGAAACGTTCATGAGGTTAGTGCGTACCAACAAACAAATATTACGTTTTACAGTACTAACATAGGTTTCAGTTTAGCTTCAACTAATATGTCAGTATAAAATAACTCTTTCCCTCGTATATATTTATGACGATGTTGGCAGACATTAAATCAAAGTGGGAGATTCATTGGCCATTTCGAAGTTCTAGCGGGTTTGTATCTGCGAGGCCTCCCAAGAGCTGGATCGTATCCAAATAGTTTTGCAAAAGTTCGCGAATGCAACGCCAACTACAATATATTCAATTTCTGGTTCGGCCGTTAAGTAATTAGGTGAGACTGAATGGAATCTGAGGCTGTCGTGGTGCAGCGGCACAAGGGTGTGACTGTAACGCGACGGTAGTGGGTTCGATCCCCACTCGAGGAAGTGTAATATTTGGTTACGTTCATATTTTTATATATCCTATCACCTCGTCAACTGTCATATAGATCACTATCTCAATTTCACTCTGCCTACCCTGGCATGTGCGGGATACAGGAGGTTCCTCTGCCTGACCCCATCAATCTATCTACATTATACAGTCTGAAGCTAAAAAAAAAAACAAATAACTACGTTAGTATTAAAGCAAGTTAAAATACCAGGGTGGCATGTTTTCATCACCAGAAAACAAATAACAATTGAAAATGAAGCATTCCCTACGTGTACGTGTTGCCCGAAATAGCAACGATAATTGCCAAAGGAAAAGCAACTTTATACTTACATATTAAAGTTAAAATTCCTCTAAAAATTTGCAGCCCATATAGTTTAAACGGTTTTCAAGTGTAGGCTGTAACGTTACGAAACGGAAATGTTACGTGGTGTACTTTTTAATTTTTTTTAAATATATTGTTTTAGCCCAAGGCTTTTAAGCACTTCTTTAAAATCACTCTTTTAAATATTTTGGTTTTCTCTTCTTTATGTGTTTTGTGTTAATTACTGTATATGTATATGAAATAATGAAAAGCTAAGAGTAACTTATATTTAAAACTATTTATTAAGAGTGGAGGAGTGATGAGGGAAGAAGAAGAAGACCTCAGTTTACCTTGGCCAAATAAAATTCACGATGGCCAAATGAGCTCTTTTTTCAATGAGCTGTGTTATAAGGCTGCACCTTGTTCCTCCGATTGGAGATCGAACCCGTAACCACCGCGCTTAAAGTAGGACGTTGTCCCGACAAGTAATTTATATTTATAGGACAAACTCTATTAGAATTATTCTCCATAAAATAATAAATATTCCTTAAGCAACTAGAATATAGGGCATATAATGTCAAAGGCCTATTTCATTTGTACAACAGGCTGTCACGTCGACGTCACGTGACTTGCGACCTACAAAGTTAGCTTTCCAAATCCCCTCTGTTACCTAACACGTGTTTCACGTACTTCTAATTACTCTCGCTCGTTCATCCTTGAAGCGGAAGCGGGAAGCGGATTGTGTGAGGGTTCAGCGATACTGGTGTTGTTGTTGAGCTTTATTTGTGTGAAGTGATTGTAATTGCGAGTGAAAGAGGTGGTTTTAGTTAGTAAGTAAAATTAAATTAAATTAGCTTCACGCTGTATCCCGCACACAGCAGGGTAGGTAGAGGGAACCTAGTGTTAAGACACTTTGTTCCCCACTTTCCGCCAAATTTTAAAGGCATTGCGTGTTGAGCGGAACTCAACGCCGCTCTTTGTCTCGACACCAGAGCAAGCAAATATTTTATTTACTCAAGTGGGGATCGAAGCCACAAACGTTGCATTACAGCCACTACGGCCTCGAATATATAACAATTATATAATATTTAAAAAATATTATATAAAAAAATTCAATGCTTATCCAACAAATTTAAAAAAGCTTGCGTTCTTTGGCTATGAAAAGATTCAAATAAAAAATGTAAAATAAAATATATTTTTCTATAGAACATTTAAACGAAACGCTTGATTCTAAACAAACACTAGTGCAAAGTGAACTTATTTTTTGTTTCAATATTTTAGAAATATTTTCTACAAAATAAATAATTCTAAGTGTTTTGTTGAACGTGCTCGTTATTAGTTCAATTTCGATATTTTTTCGCCGAAATATTAATTAATATATACAAATGGATCTTGAATAGCTTAAAGTTTAAAATAATATTTTTTATTCTAGTTAGAAAAAAAATTAACACATTGTTCTTATTTACACAGCTATGGATGTACCTACCTGTACGCACATAGGAGATCAGGCAGATGGAACCTGGGAACCTAGTATTAAGACACTCCATTCCCATTAAGACAGTTTCACTTCGATCTTTTGTCTTTCAAACTTTTGTCAATTTTTGATTGATTTCTCGATATATGGCGTTTCGAGCGTGCCAGTTGAGCACAATTCATTTCGCCAATGTCACGTTGTATGGAAAACACACGAAGGAAATTGACCGGAAATAATTGTCAATTTTTATAAATTGGACTTCCCGTAGACATTCAATCTCAAAATTGGTAAGGAACCCACGGTGTGGGAGTTTGACTCGCGTTTGGCCAGTTTTTTGTTTAGTTTTTGACTACAGCTTTTAAGTTATGTATGAGAATATACATGAGAAACTGCCACTAATATCAAAGACCGTAATATAACACACATTCTATTATATAATAACAAAACAATGTGCAAATTATAATAGAAGTAAAACTTGGTTGACATTTTAATTTTACGCACTAGCTGTTTTAATATATTGTTATACCTTAGTCTGGTTTTTAAGCTTTCACCAACTCTACGGAGCTAAAGCGTCTTTGCAAAGTTTAAATACCTTGACTTTGTGTTGGAACTAACTTTAAATTATTTCCTTTATGTTTTGACGTCAATTTTTTTTTATTCAATTCAATTTTCGTTGTATATGCGGCGTAATTGCGTGTCGAGTGGCGGAACTCAACGCTGCGCTTTGCCTCAGCACCAGATCGAAGAAATGAAAAAATAAATTTAAGTAAATATTCCTCGAGTGGGGATCGAAACTACAACCAGTCGAGCTTACAGTCACACTCTCGTGATCCTGCGCCAAGACTGACCTTAAAGACCTTCGTCTCTCGTTTCCAATTTCCACTAAAACAGTTCTAGTACTAATTTCATAAGATATTTTCTCAAAAGTAAATGTACTAATAATATAAATGGTCATACATCTCGTGCGCCATGCTGTGCGAATTTCTCGGTCTACGAGCTCGCTATCTCTCACGCTACGTCATCAAGGATTAAAATTTACGTCCACAGCCACTGTGCTGGCTGTGCTGGCTTAGCGAGAGCCGGTCTGGTGGACGTTTTATAATTTTTAATATTTTTGAAATTCATATGAAAATTATAATATTAAAAGGAATTTTTAACTACAGTTAGAATGGAAGAAGAATTTGTAAAAAGTTAGTTCGTTCGTGCCACGTGTACTACACCATTATGGATATTTAGTTATTGCTCACTTTGCTTCACACTGAATCTGAATAGTATTAAAACACTCCGTTCCCTAGAAGGGCTTTCTGTTACCCACTTTCCGCCAAGGTTGGCGGTTGAGCCCCTTCATCATTGAGGTTAAAAAATAAATCATCATAACATACTAAAACAAACTTTAAGCAAATTTTCTATCGAAAACATGATGGGACAGATAACTCGTGGAAATTATACGAGTGAAATAAGAAACTTCAGTCTAGCGTTAATTTTTAACTTCAAATACTTATCTTAAAGGTAAGGTAATGACACTACGTTCACCCAATTTCAAATTGGTTTCCTCGAGTGGGAATCGAACTCACAACCTGTCGCGTTTATAATCGCTCGCTTGGGGCCCCATACCACGTCTGGCCACCATGGTACCTTAGTACATTTAATGACGATCACATATCCAGGTAACAAAGACTAACTTAATGTTCCATTAATTTAAAGTAACGGCGCGTTAAGTTCATATTTTACGGTTAATTATTAACTATTTTGTTAACTTAATTAACTTTTATGGTTCATTAGTTAAGAAAGAGGTGTTATTTAGTAGAAAGGTTAGGTCAGATTCATATCATGGGCATATTGTTAGTTACAGTTATTTATATGGTCAGTTGCATTTGTGGCGTAGGGACACAAAGTGCAACTGGAACCTCGACAATGTGGGTTCGATTACTATTTTAATTATTTAATTTTATTACTATTAATTATTATAAGTTGTAATTCCCGTTATCCTGATCCAAATCCTGATACGAATACCCTCGATGGGTGAGTCCCACTCACACTTACACTTGACTAGTTTTTTAAAAAAAAGTTACGTTTTCAAAAATAGATAGATAGATATGACCGAAGATATAAAGGCGTATTAAAAAAAGAAACTAATATAAAACTTTAACTAATACCGTGCTAAACGATTCACGTCATAGGGCGGTGGACCGTAGCGACCATACGAGTTACCTCTACGAGTATAGTAGTGTAGGGCGCGGGTACCAATATAACTCGTGTAATGCTAATTAAGTATCGCACTGCTGAGATTTATGTACTCTGCAGGGTGCCTGTATTATGTATAATACATGTTTAACATATATGTTTACATAAATATTAAATTTTTTTGCAGCTTTGTGTACTATCGCTTAACGAAACGAAGTGTTTTGACACGAAGTTTTCTTCTGATAAAGTGATGGAAAAAAAGGAAAAAATACTGACCAAATTCTCTGATAGAATATCTAAAAAGTAAAAAAAAACTATAGTTATTCGCTATAAAAGCGTTCTAGTTAAATGTAAATATTTAAATAAATATTGCGATACACTCGTATGAATCAAAGAGCCTCAATCACGGCACGTTAGGTTCAAAAATGTATTTTTATTTTATATTTCACTAGAGGCCGCCGTGGCTTAGCATTACAAGAACTGATTGTAAGAGCATAGGTTGTGGGTTCGATTCCCAAATAATTATTGTTAAGATTTTTATGTTAAGTTTTATCAACATTAAGTTAAGATAATTTATTTTTTTCATTCTAGAAGAGAATAAAATTCGTCGTCGAGTTCCGCTACTCAACCCGCATTGTTCGAAAATTGGGAAAAAAGAGGGGAATGGAATATCTTAACACTTGGTTTAGTGCGGGCAAAAAGCTGGGAGGTAATTTCTGTATTTTAACGGCGTACCCTGTTAGAAATATTTTTATTTTTTAGTATGTGAAATCGAATAAAAAACTATGCTTAAAAACTCATGATAGGTTGAAATTTAGAGGTGCTATTAGTGCAACGAATGGGCAATTGGTGTTGAAATATTTTCACGCAGAAATTTTAGTGTTTATTCAAATATTTCTAAATGGACGTTATCATTAGATGAATGTCTTTTTTTTATCTACAATATATGTATAATGTTATGACAATAAAATCTTTACTTACACTATATATCTGAAGAGTTAATTTGGTTGACCGTACTAATCTCAGAAACTACCAGCTTGAATTGAAAAATAATTTTGTATTTGATAATCTGTTTTTCGAGAAAATTTTAAACGTAATTCACTATATCTGTAGTTAGATTTAATTTTATATTTATTTCAATTTCACCGTGCGGTCAAAGTTGCAGGGAAAAGCGTTTTATTAAATTTTTTTGGAACGTAGATTCCAAAAAAATTACGTTACGTTAAAAAAAATCCGTATATTTTTTTTAACGTAAACGTTCCCATTTCGAACCCGCGCCTTTTGGAAACCGTTAAAGCAATCTGACAACTAAGCCATACGTTCTTATCAGCCTACGTCGAAATTCTTATTCTCTTGTTACAATATATTAACGTTTTCATATATGCAGAAAGATTTTGACCACTTTCCACTAAACAAATCTTAGGATTAGGACGATTTTCAGGAGGTGCGGGATAAAACTTGAAATATATATAGCAATTAATGGCAATTAAATTATACAAATTTCAAGTAACACATGATAAATGAGCGTAATAGGCGAATCCCCGAAGAGGACCGCAGTAATTGCTGTTAGCTGACACTTTTGAAGGGACCAAATAACACAATCATTAAAGTTATTTACGCCTTAATTACATTATACATTTGTTTGACATATTGGTTATGGGTTCATCGTTTGAATATTTGATCTAAAGTCCATCTTTCGAGCAACTAACGAACATCTGTTGTCTTTATTCATTTAATAAATAATTATTTTTTAAAAATAATTAATTCGCCCAGTTCGCAATTGGAAGCACTTAGCCTTGACACCAGGACGAAGACATAAAAATATAAATTTAAATAAATGCTTAATTTTCTCGAGTAGGAATCGAACCCACAACCTGCGCGTTTACAATCTTACTACTATTTACTTTCATGATCTTATAAAATTATAATTTCAAAGAAAATATGAAAACTCATCAATATTATATTGTCACATATAATACTTTATTGGATATATATTTTTTTTATTTATGAACGGATTAAAATAAATTTATAACCTACCCTAAAAAGTAAGGCTATTTGGCCCTACTATCAATACAGTATTGGAATTTGTCCGCCGTGTCAGATTGCCCTACTATAGGATTACAGGAGTAAACGAATGCTCACTATGTTTATTTCGACACGAACGTTTGTATTTCTACAGCCATATTTAGTTAACGATACAGGGAAAATATCGGAATTCAACTTCTTATCATAGACGGGAGATGAAAATGATTTCAATAAAATTATTTTCCCACGTGGGAATGGAATCCACGACCATTGCATTTACAGAAACAAGCAGTCGTATCCTATATCTTATAAAACAAAGTCGCTTTTTGTGTCTGTCTGAACTTTCTAACTCTTCTTCTTCTAAACCACCCAACGGATTTGGATGCAGTTTTCACCATTAGGTCGAGTATTTCTCAGGGAAGGTTTATATATAGTTTATTATTTGTACATTCTTATGTAAATTAACATAAATACGATAAATGTGTATAAAGTCCTACCCGCTGAGACACTTTGGCGCATGCGCTGCTTTAATGGTAAATACTACATGAAAAAAATGTACTGGAGTATTGTTCCTCTTAATAAGATCTACAAAAAAGTCCGCGAGAGCATATTTTTATCTTTTAAGGATAATGTGTAGTGATCATATTTCTGTCTAAAAATAGTAATTTCAATATATTTTTTATTGTGAGGGATATTTTTCCATAATGGTATTAATCCTTATCCTTTAAAATACTTTATTAATTTTCTACGTTAAACGAAGATAAAATTTGCTTTTGACACTATTTCGAAATTGCGAATAGTTTTAGAGAAAAACGCATTTAATTGTTGACACATCACGCCGTTGACTCATCAGCTGTGCCGACTTAAGTTTTACTTATCCCTTACTCTCAGCATATAAATAAGTATATTAGTTACGTTGGCTATTTAATGTAGATCAAAACTGTCTTTTACTGTTTTTTCATTTTAATAAGTACTTTAGAAGTTGTTACAATATCAAAACATCCTTGCTGCGAAACGCGCCCCGCGACGTTTTGCTTATACAAGCGCGTCATGAGCAGTCATCGGTGGTTCCGTGGTAGAATGCTCGCCTGCCACGCGGGCAGCCCGGGTTCAATTCCCGGCCGATGCATTCTATTTAATTTTCGTCACAGGCAGCCACGTAGTGCTTGCTTTTCATCAGGGACAGAATACCCTCTTCAGTATTAACCACAAGCTCGAAAAAAAAAAACCCACTTGCCTTTATAGCAACGAAGATTTAGATGCGTTTGCACGTATTGGATAATTCGAGTTGAATGTATTATTTAATGTCATTTAACTATCTAAAAATAGTAATTTAAATATATTTTAATAAGTACTTGAAAAGATTAGTAGCACAGATTTAAAATTACGGTACCTACTAAAAAATCTTTGCTGTGTAAAACAATTGGAAAATCCTTATTGAAACTACGAAAATACGGGTTGCATTAGGGTTTAATTAATTTTCACATTATCTTAAGTGCTTTGCAAACATACATTATATGAATAATCCAGTAGTAAAAGCGGGCGAAGCCGCAATAGGGTCGCTAGTTATACAATAAAAGCCTCTTTGTATATTTTAATTCATTGTTAGTTGTAGCAATATGTCCAAAAAAGCGAGTTGTTTCTTTTTTTTAAATAAATGCTAATTTCACTAAATATGCTTAATTATTATTTCATAATCAAATCTAATAATTACTGTAAAAATGCCCAAATAAGTACATTTTCTATATAAATGCTTCTAACAGTAATTCATTTAGTCGTTTCCCTTGATATAGCCAATTAAAACGATAATTATTAGACAATTTGAATGTGTCAAGTCAAATTTACTTACGCGTATAGTTCTGATAAGGGCAACTGAAGGTCTAAGGGCAATTTGTTAATATCCACAGTGAATTCATAAAGTGATATAATTGATGTCTAAATGTCCGTGTCCTCTATATTATACAATTACATAATTATTGTATTTCCTAATTTTAAATGACTCGTTTTGATAAAGCGTGAAATTTTTCAAGATTTACCGCTATATTTTTTTGTTATTTTTTCATCAGTCATTCTTTCGACTTGCCCAAACTATATAATTATTAACATATTCTTTATTTTTATTGTGGCATCCTACTGCTGCTAGCAACTACCATTCTCTGTATTTTTCCATTGTGAATTAGTCAGATTCAGAGTAATCAGAAGCTAATCTGACTTAGCCTATCCTAGGAAGATATCGTATCTCCACAACATTTATCTTTTTTTATTCTTCTTAGGCAATACCCGTGTTTCACTGCCATATCGATGAGTCGGCCAAACGTGATGCTGTATTGATGTTTGGCCATCATTGTGAAGATGGACATGAAACGGCGTATCATCAAACCCACAATCATCGTATTAACAGGCAGACTCTATGCCGATGAGCCACCTTGGCCTAAAGAATTTAATATATTTTATACATCATAGATATCTAATATACCAAACCGCATGCAGAAACGAGTGATGCAATAAAACGAACAATATTTTCCTTGAAATAGCTGCTTTTGTGCACTCTAAATTAGTTATAGTGAAGGCGGGCGTCACGTCCCTAGCACGGAGCACGAGCTCTGAGGCGGGCGTGCTCTTATATCCAGCGGTTTTCATCATCTCACGAGACGAACTGAGGTTTTTTTTAATTAACATGAAAATTTGTTTTTTTTTTCATTTGTCCCTAATTTTTTTTTAGATTTGACATAATATTATTTACTTGTTGCTTGAACAGATATATCAATAATAGAAAAAATATGATTGATATGATTTCGCGTTCTTCCGAAAGGAAAAATACGATGGAGAAAATTCATATGGCTTTTTAAAAGTACATCATAGAAATATTTAAATATTTATAAAAAATTAAAACAAAAGTATGCCATTGGGCTAATATTACAGCTCTAGTTATTAATTTCATATCTCCTCCATTATCTGCCTAATTTTCGAGACATTGCGAGTTGATTCGTGAAACTCAATACTGCATTTTGTCAGAAAGAAAATAATTTATCTATATATATCTTAATTTTTTTATACTCATATATAACAAAAGAGCATCTTCAATAGCGTATAGTAATAATCGAACTTGCTACTTTTGAAAAACAAACTAAATACGAATTGCAATTTCATACAGAACTCCCTATGATATTTGCGATGAGAACATTTAAAATAGCTATTTATCTTTGGCTTTATGTTCTTGAAATGAGGTCCCTCGGAAGCTTATAAAGTGCATCTTGTTGCATGCAAATATAATACACTCTGTGACGCTGGAACCCGCTTTAGGAATATTGCGACACTGTTCACGGGATTTAGGGAAGAGTTACATTTAAAATTCAGTTGATAGGCCATTGAGGCGCAGTGGAGCAAGCTTGTGACTGTAAACGCGAAGGTTGTAGGTTCGAAAGTAATAATTATTTTCCCACTTAGCACTGTTATTCATTATTTTTTCATTTATATTTTAGATATTCATTCGTTCTGATCTCGAGACAAAGTGCGGCGTTGAGATTTCATCGGAAAGTGGAGAACGGAGAGTCGCAACACAAGGTTTCTTGCTAAGTACACTGATGAAAACAGCGTGAATGTCAAAAAAATATTGAAAAAAACACAAAATACATATTAGGGGAGTAGGCCAAAATACAATTGTGAAAACTTTTTTTGACTCGATAAATGGACAAAAAACTCTGTGTTTCTAAACTCTGGTTTAGTGTCTTCCATATTAATAAATGTCTCCAATTAATAGATTCCTCGTAAACACAGTTTAATAATATTCTCCATTCGAATATACATCCTGTTACGTAAGACGCTTATCACACGACCGACCGTATAGAGCGGGTACAATCGCGTATAAAAATGTCAATTTAACAAAGTAGTCCACTTCTCTGTACAATATGTTAGACTGGAATGGATCTTTGAGGGTGGACTATCGCTTACTGCGACAACTTCACTAGCGGCTTTCATTCCATTAGTTGAATATATATTGTAGATATTATAGATAAGAAAGATATGAATCTTTCTTTTATTAGTAAAGGCAGTTTGAGGCCAGTCGTGGCGCAGGGGCACATACGTGTGAATGTAAGCACGATAGGTTGTGACTTCGATTCCCATTCGGGGAATACCCATTTTTTATATGATGGTAAATAAAAAAAACCGATCAAGTCCGAGTCGGGCTCCACCTAGGCCATAACAGTCTCCATCTTTAATAACTTGAGAATACAAAACGCAAAGTAACCAGTTAATAAAAGCCCGACTTGAGGTAATGGCTGATGAGGTGATTCATCAAGCCAAGAGCGCTAATGAACGTTATACATCACTGGTGGCTGTGGTCGTTTTAAATGTTATAGTCCTTGTTACCTCTGCAACTAGTACTGGTTCGACTTGTTTAACTCTTGCATGCATAGCAAGAAGCTGGTGTAGAGACACTCCGTCCCTCACTTTCCGGTGAATTTTAGAGATATTGCGTGTTTAGTGATATAATAAAAGTAGCAATGTCTTTTCTTATTATATGTTTATTGAAATATAATAAAATGACATTGTAACTCTGAAAAGTTAGGCGTAAAAATAATATGATTCAAACAAAATATTTGGCCGTAAGTTTAACAAATTAACATGAAAAAGTAATAAAGACGATACAGAAATAAAATTGAATTCGCATCGGAATACGCGAACGAAATGAAACGAGGTCTCGGGGCGTTTGTGAAAGTTTTTAGTCTCTTAACAGAGAAAAGTAATGAATGAGATTGTGGTTTTAATTGTATGAAGTATCCTATCCTATATCTTATAAAACAAAGTCGCTTTTCGTGTCTGTCTGAACTTTCTAACTCTTCTTCTTCTAAACCACCCAACGGATTTTTATGCGGTTTTCACCATTAAGTCGAGTATTTCTCAGGGAAGGTTTATATATAGTTTATTATTTGTACATTCTTATGTAAATTAACATAAATACGATAAATGTGTCTAAACTCCTACCCGTTGAGACAGTTTCGCGCATGCGCTGCTTTAATGGTAAGTACTACATGAAAATAATGTACTGGAGTATTGTTCCTCTTAATAAGATCTACAAAAAAGTCAGCGAAGGCATATTCATATCTTTTAAGAATAACGTGTAGTGATCATATTTCTGTCTAAAAATAGTAATTTCAATATATTTTTTATTGTGAGGGATATTTTTCCATAATGGTATTATTCCTTATCCTTTAAAATACTTTATTAATTTTCTACGTTAAACGAAGATAAAATTTGCTGTTTACACTATTTCGAAATTGCGAATAGTTTTAGAGAAAAACGCATTTAATTATTGACACATCACGCCGTTGACTCATCAGCTGTGCCGACTCAAGTTTTACTTATCCCTTACTCTCAGCATATAAATAAGTATATTAGTTACGTTGGCCATTTAATGTAGATCTTTTACTGTTTTTTCATTTTAATAAGTACTTTAGAAGTTGTTACAATATCAAAACATCCTTGCTGCGAAACGCGCCCCGCGACGTTTTGCTTATACAAGCGCGTCATGAGCAGTCATCGGTTGTTCAGTGATAGAATGTTCGCCTGCCACGCGGGCGGCCCGGGTTCACTTCCCAGCCGATGCATTCTATTTAATTTTCCTCACAGGCAGCCACGTAGTGCTTGCTTTTCATCAGGGACAGAATACCCTCTTCAGTATTAACCACAAGCTCGAAAAAAAAACCCGCCCGCTATAGAGGCATAGCAACGAAGATTTAGATGCGTTTGCACGTATTGGATAATTGGAGTTGAATGTATTATTTCAGCGCGATATATTTGGTTTCATATTTTTTATAGTAGTTATTAGTTGGTAGGCTTTTGTTTATAATTTCTTCCGTTTAAAAATAGTCATTTAAATATATTTTAATAACTACTTGAAAAGATTAGTAGCACAGATTTAAAATTACGGTATCTACTAAAAAATCCTTGCTGTGTAAAACAATTGGAAAATCCTTATTAACACTACGAAAATGCGGGTTGCATTAGGGTTTAATTAATTTTCACATTATCTTAAGTGCAAACATACATTATATGAATAATCCAGTAGTTAAAGCGGGCGAAGCCGCAAGGGGGTCGCTAGTTATATAATAAATGGAAATTAATTATTTTTAGCAAATATATACCCAAAGGAAATAAAAACTACATTATTATTAGACCAATTTAGGGATCCTTAATAAAATTTCAATAATGTAAACCAAACAATATGCCATAGGGATAAACACATATTCACTATATATTCTTTTATTTTCATATCTTTCTCGCTTATAGCATGGTAGGTGGAGAGAACGTATGTAATAATATTATGACGTTCCGGATTCAGCATACAAAAATTATTAATTCCTCCAAATAGAAATCGAAGCCAGAATCGTCACTCATACATTGTGTACAGTGCATTTGCATATATAATATTATACATATATTCAAATGCAAAGAACATATATCTAAGAACATATATCTATGAAATTTGGTTCATATATCTATGAACCAAAAAAGTAAATAAAAGCAAAATAAATCTTCACAAATGAAACGACGCCAAACGGATATGTAAGTAAAAGGTTGCCAGCGCACAGCGCTTCCTTTCCGAGTAACGGCCTATTGTGGCCAAATACTTAGCTGCGGTGATGTCGTTTTAAATACAGTTATCTTATTTTTTTGTATTACTGTATATATTTTTTTTACTTTTCGCGGCTCTTTCAAAACAGAGATTGTATTTTTCTTATGTGTGTGCGTTTTTTATTCAGATAATTATAGAGGCCAGTCGTGGCGCAGGGGAACAACGTGGCGTGTGACTGTAAAGGTGACAGGTTGTGAGTTCGATCCCCACTCGAGGAGATGAAATATTTATTTCCATTTCTTCGCTCTGGTGTCGAGGCAAAAGTATAATTTTATTATTCAAGTATCCGTATTCGAGATTAAAAATATTATTAAAAAACTCAAAATATAAACTAAAAAATATTTAAAAATCATATTAACCTAAGACCAGCTAGAACTTAATAAGCGATTAAGAGCGATTACGAGAATAAGAATTTAATAAGCGATTTATAATACACTAGCGGCCCGCTCGCGGTTTCACCCGCGTGAACTATGTTATTATTAATTTCTGTCTCCATGACTACGTCCTAGTGACGTCTATACAAAATTTGAGACTCCTAGCATTTGTAGTAACGAAGTTTCATACAAACTTTCAACCCCAAAAACAACCCCTTAAAAGTCGAATATTGCAAATTCTCGTCTTAGCGAGCACCTACGTCCTATAAGTAACTCCTATGCAAAATTTGAGATACACTCACCAACCATTAGCACACGCTAAATATGAAGTTCTCGGTCGGTTAAGAAATATTTCTTCAAAGCAACTTCTTGGCAAAGAGGCGAACATAACTAATTCTACCATTAGCCTCGCGAAGAAAGCCAACGGGGTGGATCGATACATGAAATAGGTCTCGAAAAGATTTTCTGCAATTCAAATAAACTAGCCTAATTAGATTTTAAAATGTATATAGTGCCAAATACCCCATTAAGTACGTACGGAGAATAAAACATAGTGGCTAGAAGGCGTTTATCTTCCATTATGGGTAACACATCCGCCAGGTAACGATGACTCTTAATGGGACATTACTGTCATCTATCAAAGGGTTATAAAGGTTTATGTGAGGATTGTTTCTTATGGAATATAGATAGTGGTAGTTTGCCACGACGATGATGATTGATGTTATATAAAATAGTTTTTTTTTTCTACAGGCTGTATCCCGCACATAGCACGGTAGGTAGAGGGAACATAGCGCTATGCCTGGATCGTTACCACAGGAAGAAATTAAAATTATAAATTTAATAAATATTTAATTACCTTGAACGGGGCGAAAAAATATTTTTTTCGACCCGTCGAAGGTTCTAGAAATCCGGCCTTTGTAGCCCGATTTGGACCACGATCGGAGCTGGCCCATTAAGGACTATGTTGAACTCGCAAGAGTAAACTAGAATTTAAATACTTACTTTTGTTTTGTTTTCATTTTAATAGGTATGTTCATGTGTTCAAATAATTTTGGATGGTAAAATGGCAGATAGCGAAATAAATTTTACTAAAATCCAAATCACGTTCAACATAACAATGCTCAAAATGAAATTCGTGTTACAAAGCGACGAAGATGTGTGGAAATACAAAAACAATTTAATGAATACATTATTATATTATTAGTATCAGAAACAATACAATGCCATGTCATATAAAAGGAGGATTTCATTTAAAAATAATTAAACCTTGAACTGCAATCCAGATTTTTCATTGAAACACATAACACTACGAAATGCCGCTTCGTACTTATCATTGTATTTGGACTTGTTGCATTCGTCAATGATAGCGTTTACTCTGTCCCTGTGCCTGCCAACAATATCCAGAACTTCGTTTTTGATAATGCTTCCATCACTATCTATATATCCAGACCCAGTTCCAAGGCAATACGTGTACTTTCTGGTAGACTCAGAATCACTCAACTGCCACGCGAAAAATTTCTTCATCGTATCTTTCTCTAGGTTCAGTTCTTCAATGCACTTTGATGACGCCATCACAATACCGGAAATACGCGCTGGAGGCATAGCGATGATCTGTTTAAATTATTTTGGTAATAAAATAACACTAGTAACAATGGTGAAACAGACACATAAATACATTAATAATTGAGGTCAGTCATGGCGCAGCGGTACTAGCGTGTGACTGTAAACACGACAGGTTGTGGGTTCGATTTCCACTCGATGAAAGGTTATATTTTATTGCACACAAATAAAAAAACCGGACAAGAGCAAGTCGGACTCGCCCACCGGGGGTTCCGTACCAAAAATAGAGGTCACGGGCTTAGCTTAGCCAGAGCCCTTTCATCTGATATCTCACTTGAACTAGCGACTTTCATACTAAATTTTGCCCTTGTACTCCTGCTCCACGACCTCTGCCTGGCCACTTCTTTTTCTTTTTGGATAAACATAGAAAAATACATGAAATATTACTTACATTGCCAGCATTTTGTCCATAAACGACAGCGAGGAGCACAGCGGCTATGCACCAGACAGCCCTCATTTTGTAAGTTTTCACTACAAGCGGCTAAACAAAAGTAATTAAAAATAAAATACAGTATTCATCTTTTATACTAATGTAATAATTATTAAATAATGCATTATCATCTCTGATCCATACCTACATTATAAATTCGAAAGTAACTCTGTCTGTCTGTCTGTCTTTTACGCAATCAGGGCCAAACTGCTAATTTAATTGTGATATAATACTCATATAGAGATACTTTAGGTTCCCGAGATGAACATAGGATACTTTTTCTTCTCATATTTGAAATATTTTCGATATATACCAATATATTAAAATACTTATTAACATGACATGCAATTTATTCCGCCATGTTAATAACAACTGTCGTTGCTAAGCAACGATTTGCAAAGTTTGTTGTTAGAAAACGTCACCTAAAATGAGCTTGCTTAACGCATCTCTCTATTGAAAACTGAAAATAATTTCATAAATATATTTAATAAATATTCGTGTAATTCAAGCGGGCGTAGCCGCGTTCGGGTCCACTAGTATGGTTATATGTTCATATTTTTCAAGCATAATAATATCATTAAAAATCCTGTCTTGCAATAATGATCATTTAATATGAATTCTATAAATACTTATAAGGAGTGTTATAATAGTATTTATTTATAAATGCAATCTTTTTTTTTATATATTAATTAATAATGTTTATATGGATGTAAATCGCAAATAATAATAATCGTAAATTGTCTATAGGGATTTATAGTATTTTAATGGGTTCTTTTTATTGCTAGTTTATTTATTTACACCAATAAATTCAACAGGTGTTATTTATATTTGTTTTAATAATCTTCACTTAATTTTTGAATTACTTTTGAACTTACTTTTTTAATAATCTTCACTTAATTTTTTATTTAATTACTCACTTCATCCATAAAAAATATATTTTTTTTTTAATTTACAGAGCAAAACTACTTCAATCTCAGGTCCAGATATAATTTGCTTTGTAGCGAATCGTTGACATCATCACAATCACAGTCATTATTCAATCCTAATCCTCCAGATAAACTAAGAGCTGACTATTTATACCGTCAAAACAATTTTATCATCTCAAAATCACAAGAATATAAAACCTAACACAAAATACAGAAATACTCCCCCAAATTGAAATACTTTACGCCTAACTTTAGGCCTAAAGATAGCTAAAGGAAATAAGCTTATATCGTCGGAAGAGGTTCACGACGGCGGCGCTGCTAAGCTTCAAAGAACGGAAATTAAAGGTGTTGTTCAATCAAGTAATGGCGTGTTTCTTACAATTTATTGAATATCGACGTTGAAATGACATTAAGCGATTTTAATGATAAATTGGGGTCATTGTAGCGCAGTGGTTAATTTTAAACGCGATTGATGTTTATTATAATTTGCTTCTCAATTACTCTTATAGATATAATGCACTTATATGAGTTGTTTTTCGTCAAATTGTATGTATATAGCTTACATTACTATATAATAAAATATATTTAATATTTAGACTTAAACTAAAACAATATCGGCTACTTTGACGATGGTACTTAGTCCGGAACAAAATATGCCATGTTTATGATGACCCAAGTTCCGACATAAAATCTCCCATAACGCTATAAAGTTATATCAACAATACACAATCAAGTAAAAAGGGAAAATAAAATACATCTACGACAGGGTTGTAATGGTATATAACAAATATAATACATATAGTTTGTAAACCTTTTACTTAATTACTTAAAAAACACTTATAAGGAAATATATTTTTTTAAGTAGGACTGTAATTTGTCTGTCTTGGTGCAGCAGTACAAGTGTTCGACTGTAAACACGACAGTATATTCATCTTCGACGTTCTGGTAATTAAGCAAAGCGTGGTTCCGCCACTCAACATGCATTGACTCCAAAAATCGACAAAAAATAAGGAACGGAAGCATCTTAATGGAAACAGAGTATCTTGGTAATAAGTTTCCAGGTTCCCTTTGCATACCCTGCTATGTGCAGGATATATGGGGATGCTAAACAAAATAGTAGAGTATTATTTTGTGCAGAGATTATTTTAGCAGATCCCTCATTTCTTTTCCACTTCCACTTGTTCGTGTCAATGTGCTCATTTTTAAATATTCATTAACCTTTTCACGGTTGAGTGCGCCGTTTGTGCATGTATGAATGAGGCTGTCCCAGGCTACTCCTAGGGCACAAGCGTGCGACTGGAAACCCGACGGTTGTGAGGCCATTTACCACTCGGGCTAATGAAATATTTAATATTTTCATTTCCTCGCTTTCGTGACAAAACAAAACATAGTGCATAGTTCCATTAGTGGAACTTAACCTTTAAATACCGGCGTGCGGTCTAGCAGGCCCCGGCAGATATTATACCTCTTAGTTTACCCCTTTCCCCACAAAAAATAGCAATGGATGCTTATAGGTAGCTGCAGGGTCAGTGCCTACGTTGACAGGCAGTGCTTTCATCATGCGCGCATTTTGTGAATAATTATGTTTTTATTAAGTTTTTTGGTTTATGCTCTGTTATAGTAAACTATTTTTTCACATACATTATGAAGTATGAATACACCAGGGATTTATAGGACATATCCTGTCATTATCTATTTGATGACACCAACTTAAGATTGTCTCTTTATTTTGATGACTGGTCTAGCAGTCTTTGGAAAAAAGATAACCAGCAACTTTAAGACCTGCACAAAGATTCCACATATATCAATCCTTTTTTGCTAAATAAAGTTTTGTCTGAAAGTAATATTAGTCACCAAAGTTATGTACTGGTTACAAACACTTAACAAATAAAAGTTAACAACTCCAATTAACTGCTTCAGACAATGGTTAAGTGTTCAAATAAGTTGTTTCTTGTTATCTTGTATTTTAAGTTAGTAGAAAGAAGATTTAGGGAGTCACGTCGACATATATTTCGTAACTTTCTCTAAATATTGTAATAAGTTTCTATGTTCTTGCCAGTCTGACAGGCTTGTCAAGGTTTGGATTCCAAAGTTATTCAAATATATTATAATGGTTATTTGTTTTAAATATGTGTACATATAAAAAAAAATGAGTTACCCCACTTAACTCGGAATGCCTCAAAAAATCGAATAGAAAAAATGGGGGAACGGAAGTGTTTTAATGAGAAAGAATGGTCTTGAGAAAAATGGTCTTAAAAAACAGCCAGACAAACACGCAGACAGACAGATATTTTTTATTTTACACTGCAATATTAATTATAGAAATCACTGTTACCATTTTGCTTATATAATAAAAAGATAATAGGTTTTACAATTTAGCTTTTAAAAAAGAAATTTCCTCTCTCGTAGGCTATTCCACAAGGTCAAACGTAAATATAGTGGAGGGTTGCCAGCTTGGCGACTCTATTAGCATTCACTCGTTGTTTTATGTACATCGTTACATATGAATGTATGGACGGGATTAACATATATGTATTATTTTTATTGTCTTATTTATTTTATAACATTTGGGTCACAGAGGTACCGTAGTAGCACGTCACTCCGTTTTTTTTATTTAAATTTATTTATGTTTTTAATCATTTTAAAATATTTCTCCAATTTTAAACTTATTTGAAGCTATACTATAAAAAATCAGTCTATAGCAAGAAACCTAATTTATAAAACCTTTTCTATTCAGCGATGATATTCCGTATAAAGTTAAGTACTAGTAAGGTTCAAAATTACTTCATTCTTCATTCGTGGCCTTGGCGTGATTGATGGGTGGCCGCCGTGACAATTTCTGGCACAAGTTCCCCTTCTAAGATTTTTTGCAGTAATTTGTGATAGGTATTATGTTGACAACAATATAATAAATGTTCTAACCAGTAAAAACACGGAACTTAGTAAATATGGTGTAAGTGAGGTTTTTCTTTTTTCGTCTAGACGCTAGTAGATCGGATATGGGTTTTGGCACATGTATTGTGTCCTATATATGAAAGAATTCTTGATTTATTATTTTTATTTTTTTAGCTTTACATATTCTGCACACAGCAGGATCGGCAGCGGGAACCTAGTGTTAAGAGACTCCGTTCCCCATTTTCCGCTCAATTCTGAAGTCATTGCTTGTTGAATGGCGGAAATTAACGCCGCGCTTTACCTCGACACAATACAAGTATGTAACGAAGAACGACGTGGCGTTGAGTTCCCCCACTTAACACACAATGCCTCGAGAATTCGGTGAAAATGAGGAACGGAACAGAATTAATGGGGACAAAGTAGCTTAACAGTTTTTTAGGTTCCCTTCCATATGTGCAGGATACAGCATGAACCAGTAGTTCGTGAGATTATCGCGTCCAACCAAACAAATTCAGCTTCATACATATTCTTCAGCTTCATAACATAATAATCGAATAGAGGTACTAATCGATATACATCAAAACAAGTATTATGCAACCAAAAATATAGTGCACTTCAAAAATACCACAGCAGATTTATTTCTTTAAATACTTCGCAGTTTAGCAACTCGGATTTGTGAACGAAGCGAACCGTAAAGTAAATATTTACGATGTGGAAAAAAAGTATAAATTATTACCATTTATTTGCTAAATTAATATTATTTTAGGTACATTTAAAATGGCTACCGGCCAACTACTTGGCGGGTTATAATAAATTGTATAGATTTTGTACTTTTTATTCATTTTTATATTAAAAAGAAGAGAAATAGTGTTTGAAATTGAGACTTACTGTGAAGTGGGACAACATCTGACTGTAAATGACGGTTGCGGTTTCGACTTCTCTTCGGGAGGAATTATTTTCATTTACAATATTAGGGGAACGTGATACTTTGTCAGGTCACTCTCTATTTTTCCTGTGATAAAGAGAGAAGTTAGAAAGAATCATATTTTATTTTTGATAAGGATAATTTTGAGTTCGTTTCCAATTCCAGGCACGAGAATGAAAGAAACCAGAAGGAACTATGTGCAAATCATTTTAATTTACCATCATTTACATCCACACTTTTATATATTGAACTTTACGTACAACTGAATCTTAGAAACAAAATAATATAAGTTTATTTAACAAAGTTTTTTTATACAAATATTTAAATGAAGCAGATGAAAAATACACAAAACCCATAGATTCAATTGTAATAAGATAAAATTATCTTTCTCCAACATAATAACTGCCTGTTATTCGACATAAACGAAGACAATTTCCGATAGAAAAACATAGTTTTATTTCAGTAAGCACAAGTTTATAGGTACACACGGCGTGTTCAGAATACAAAAAAGGTAATCAGTATGGCTTCAGTAAGCTTGGAACTTTGGATACTACTGTTTTAAAAAAGTTTCTTAAAGGAATGATTGAGCGACTAAAGAAAAAATTTTGAAATGATAGGATAGTAGATTTAATAAATAAGAAGAAAAAACCGTGACGCAGGGGCAAAAACGTGCGACTGTAATCGCAACAGGTTATGGGTTCAATTATCGAGGTACTTTTGAGATTTGAGCAAATGAAATATTTGTTATTTTCATACCTTCGCTCTGGTAACGAGGCAAAGCGCGGTGTCGAGTCCCACCACTCAACACGCAATCCCTCCATGACTAATCTTAACTTAGCTTCACGCTTTATCCCTAGCGGGATAGTCAGAGACAACGGAGCGCCAAACGCTACGGTCTTTCGACTGACATTGCAATCCGTCCTCTCTTCATTACACTATCTAAAACCATCACGTACATACATATCAATTTCAAGTTTACCTACTATACATTATCATAGCGTGATAAGTGATAACGTTTAAACTGTCAAGTCTCATACTGGCTTGTTAAAGCGCGCTATACTCGTACAGGGAGTGGAGTAGGAAATGTCACTCTCATAGACGTTTTTATCTACGAACATTGTTCTCTCATGCTCATGTTGATGAGTTATTAATAGCTGCTTCACGCTTTTTCCCTTTTAGCGGGATAGGCAGAAGGTAGTTTGTCCAAAGATACTCCGTGAACTTGTGCCTAAGTCTTGAGTCTTGAATATTGTGTATGTGCACTAGGTCCCCTCTAGGAAATGAAAACCCTTTCCATCTAAAACATAACAATTCCATACTATTTTAAAACCGCTTATATCGAATTTCACGTATTTTATAGTACTAGTATCCTATTGGCAACATTTATACCCACTTTGTCTTAATGCACAACGCCCATAAACAAAACAAAGCGGTTAATTCTGATCGCTCGTAAACTCTGGAGCATTATCTCTCCGTTGTTAGTACAATGCTTGTTGGTTTCGTACTAAAAGTAATCTCTATAGAATCTATGGATTGATATAGATTTTACTTTGTCATTTTCATTTATTCACTGTTCGCAATATATAAGTCAAAAATAATAATAATAAAGCGTTACAGTCGCACCCTGGTGTCGCTGCGCCATGACGGCCTCACCCATTCGACGGCCATTTAACTTGATTGAGAAATAGTTATTCTTGTAACGTTAGTACCATATCACTCCGCACACCGAGCACGCACTGCAGTAACAATATATAGGCGAGTGCTTTTGAGTAAAGTGAGTTAAGTTATATGGTCGTTCCGTTATACTCAATACTTGTGTGGGATTTGTTGGAAATAAAAAAATATTGGTGTTTTTACATTTAATTTACAGTTACCAGAGCGACGAATAAAATATTTCGTATCCTCGAGTGGAATTAGAACTCACAACCAGTAACGTGTACACTTGATCTTACAACTGTTATAATATAACAAATTATCAGAAACACCCCCAATCTCATCTAAGATGCTGCAATAGCCGGAGAGCACATCAGACGTTAAGATAGTAAAGCTTAATTGATGAATATGCCAGTTTGGAATGCGTCCAAATAGATATAGTTCTGTCTGTATAAGTTGTTCAAAGTTATAGACGTCGTTATTTAATCCCCCCCCCCCCCCTCTTCCCTTTGCCTCCGTTAACTGTATCTGTAACTTTAACGAAATTAAACTATAGGAAGGAATGTTTTAGCGATTTTTTGACGTATACTAAAAGTTTGTAGATAATGGTCAAAAAGTTTTAATTGTACATGTGAAGCTTTTTTGTATTTTATTTTTTTTCAGCTTATATTTCGCATGTCGCAGGGTAGGCAAAGGAAGCCTAGTGTTTAAATTCTCCGCTTTCTACTTTCCACCGAATTCTCGAGGCATTGCGTGTTAAGCAGCGTTGAGAACTCGACGCCTCTCGTCATCAGAAAAAAGTGAGTCATTTCCTCGAGTGACAATCGAACCCACAATTTATCACGCTTACAGTCAGGCCTGGCCTCATCCGCATAAATATATACTTAAATACAAACAAACATAATTAAATGCGTTACCAATTAATTATAGTACAGTTCATTGGTATCGACCCTCGATCCGTAATTACCCGTTAGGGGTCATTAGCGATGCCGTATTGTACTAACGATATAAATTCCTATTATTTATGTTCCCAGCCTTTGCGTTTGCTTTGCCTCGTAGTTCAGTTGATTTATTCTAAAATGAAGTTGCAAGAAAGCGTAAATCACTGTAGTTGCTTTGTTTGAAGTGTACAGTTACTTGTGTTTGCAAGGAATTTCTTTGTTCTTTGAAACGTAATATACAGGGTGCTACTCGATGTACAAATCGAAAGGGAGGTAAGTAGCTATTCAGACAACCCCCATGTTAAGCAATTTCAATTGCGCAGATGATATTTGCGAATTTTCTTAAGGAAAAGAAGAGAATAAGAGCTCCACACGCTACGTCTCTACATTCTGGTCTTTCACCTGGTCCACTGTAATCAACTCCTTCATATATTTCCGCCCTCTAACTTAACTACTACTTAATTCAGGACGTACTTGAAGTCAGCACATGGTGTGACTGTAAACGCAACTGGTTGTGGGTTCGATCCCTACTCGAAGTAAAGAAATATTTATTTAAATTTATATTTTAATTTCTTCGTTCTGGTTTCGAAGCAAAACACGCAATGCTTCCAAAATTGGGCGGAAAGTTGGGAACGGAGTGTCTTCACACTATGTTCTCTCTGTCTAGGAAGCGTGAAGATGAAAAAAATATATAAGTCTATAATTTAATTAGCGTATTGTTATAAATAATATTATTTATCTACGTACAATAACAATTGAAAGTGTTTCCAAGCAACACAATACAAGTGTACAAGTTAACATACTCGTATAATACATTGGCGTAGTAACCAGCAGTTGTAAGTAGATCCAGCAGCTCTCTAGGTGCTGTTGTTTTATACTACTTGTTGAGAGTTGTTCAACAAAGTTGGTGAGATCACCTCTGAGGATATGAGTTTGAACATATACGAGTATGTTTTGTGACGGAGAAGTACAATCTATATTCTATTTTTGTTCATAGAATTGATAATGTTTAATTCTTATTCTAGTGGGGCTGCGGTGGCATAAGTATGTGATTGTACGCGACGGTTGTGTGTTCGATTCCTGCGCGGTGGAATGATATTGTTAATATTTTCATAAGTCTTCGCACTGGTAAAGAGGCAAAGTAAACACGCAATGCCTTTAGAATTTTGAATTAGTAGAAAGTATGAATCGAAAGTATTAATGTGGAATGATATGTCTTAACAATAGGTTCCTTGGTTCCCTCTGCCTACCATGCTGTGCTGAAAACAGCGTGAAGATAATTCTAGTGAGCTTCCTCGAACAATTGACTCAATAACTTTCAACTCGTTAGTTCTTGAGATTAGAGCTATCGACCGAATAAACTCTTCAGATTAATAATATTGGTATAGACTGAAGACATACATCTATGACAATATAACAGATGCTATATTATCAACATTCCATTGAAAGCGCGTTAGTTTACTGTCGTCATCGTTAATTACGATCAGAAATTAATTAAGATTTGATACACTCTGTACATTTGCATTACATTGAATTAGTCAATATAATTATAATATTCAATGTATATAGGTATATATGAGTTTATGGCCATGTGGAGTTCGATTAGTTGGTTCGATTCCCACGCGGGGGAAGGAAATATTTTCTAATGACTAGGCAAAGCGATGATGACTAGGCACAGCGATTATTTAGCGATATGTACTCGTATAATATATTGTTGTTTAGTTTTAATCAACACTACAATATGAATTCGAGATCTCTATATTACACAACCTATTCACAACCTGTACCAAAAAAATACATACTTTTCTTTAGACCTAACCTAAAGCCATCCCTTCCTACGAACATTCCAAGCAGGATACAAGCCTCGCTATCTAACCGAAAGTCGTTGTGGTCAGGATTCGTCGTTTTTTCAACGTGAAAGTATTAATAAGTCGACAGGTGCTATCGCGGCGGGAAGCCGGAAGGTGTAAGCGGGCTTTAGCCGGTCGTTCACTTTGAATAGGCGACGATAATTTCATTTTTTTTATCTCACAATAAGTGCTTTAATACGAGAAATAGATTAAATTTAAAGTCGATTTGGATTTTATGACCATATATATATATATATATATATATGTATTTTTATTGTAGAGACGACGCTACTTACCATTCTACGGATTCACCGTATTCGTCGTGTTGCAGGGTGGGGAAAAGGAATTTAGAGCAGTGCTTGTGATTTAGGACGTTTTGGTTGGTAGAGGATCTAATAATAAGACATTTCGTTCCCTAAGAATGGTCCAATTTTCGAGACATTGATTGTTAAGTTGCAGACCTCAACGCCGTACTCTCTATTCTTGTTACCAGCGAGAAAAGCGAAAACAAGTAATTTCTCCGATTAGGAATTACAGTTATAAAAGCGTGGCTACTACTTTACAAGTTATTCTCGAGATAAGTGAATAACGTTCGTCCGTCCGAAGAGGTGTTCCTGCGATGCCAGAGCACGTTCAACTTAAAGAAATTTCTCATCTTATTTCCCGCGGACCTTTTGTGGGGACTTTTTAATTGCAAAAAGTTTTCTTCGCTTTACTGCAGCAATTTTCTGCGGCATGATTAATTTGTCACTTAAGTCCAGTTATCAGAAATCTTTTAATAGGTTGCGTGTAATTTTCTTAATTGAATATGGGAGTTTCTATACTGTGGACATTCTTTTTTATTATTTTTTTCTTGGTAGGGGGAGGGAGAGCCTGGGAGAGAGGGAGCCTAGTGTTAAGATACTACATTTCCCACTTTCCGTCGAATTTTTGAAGCATTGCGTAATGTGTAGTAAAATTCAATGCCACGCGTTACCTTGGTAACAGAGCGAAGAAATTAAAATATTAATAAACAATAATTTATTGCTCCGAGTGGGAATCGAACCTACAACAGTCGCGTTTACAGTCACTCCATTTAACATTTGCACCACGATGGTTTCTAAAATGAAGAAACCGCTTTCACGCCTAAATTCTCTTGAAGGTAAAAATGACAATAAAACTGAATATAAATATGTTAAATTTTATTACAAAATAAAAGCTGATATGAATTATGTAAAAGATGACATAAAAACTACGCTTTTCTCTTTAGCTCTCCGTTCACATGATAATTTCAGAAACTCTATTTCACTTTAATATTCTCATAGTTTATAGTTTCTGAAGGTTTGCCAAATTGCCGCGTAGCGTTTTGTTTCTTTATATCTCAGTAAGTAACGCATAAAAAATAATTGATAGTAATATGCCTACTGGTTATGAGAAAGTATATGAATGTTAATAATTATATTATACTAGCGGCCCGCTCGCGGTTTCACCCGCGTGAACTATGTTATTATTAATTTCTGTCTCCATGACTACGTCCTAGTGACGTCTATGCAAAATTTGACACTCCTAGCATTTGTAGTAACGAAGTTTCATACAAACTTTCGACCCCAAAAACAACCCCTTAGAAGTCGAATATTGCAAATTCCCGTCTTAGCGAGCACCTACGTCCTATAAGTAACTCCTATGCAAAATTTGAAATTCCTAGCACATGTAGTTTCTGAGATTTCGTGATGAGTGAGTGACCTTTCGATTTTATATATATATAGAAGAAAAAGATATGTAGAACGATAATCAAGCTTATATTGTCATAAAACATGGGAAATCTTGGCTAAGTTAGAGTATTATATATTTTTTTTAGCGTTTTGCTGTATCTCGCACATATATGTGTACCAACTCTCATATTTATTTTGATATCAGCGATCAATATCCCGCGGGAATCTATTGAAGTTCCGATATAAAATGTACTTTTCATATTAAACCAGATATAACACAATAATCTCATCAACTTTTATCGAAATCCTTTTGTAGGATTATATTCTAATTCATTTGAGGCCATCGTGGCCCGGTGGCATAAGAATATGACTGTAAACGCGACGGTTATGGGTTCGGTTCCCACTCGGGAAAATCCAATATTTAGCCTCTACATTTGACAAAATCTGGGTTTTTTAGTATAATACTTTGTCCTGCATAAAGTAGGGTAGGCAGAGGAAACCTAGAGTTAAGATATTCCGTTCCCAAAACACCGCCCAATTTTCGAGACATTGCATTGAAAGGCGAAATTTGACGTCGTGCTTTACCTTGTTACTAGGGCGAAGAAATAATAGAAATTGATTCCCCCTGATTGTAAATCAAATCCACACCCGTCGTGTACAGACGGGCGCTATGCTACTACGCATCAACGGTTACATCTAAATTCCGATATCAATTATATAATAGTATGACTAAATTGTTTCACTCTGCTAACAATTTCCAAATCAAATTAGGCGCGTGTCAAAGGTGTGATGAAGTTAATTAAAGGTGCTGCGGCCGACGCTGTCATTATCAATTATTTCTTAGTTCAAATGATTTGCTTTGATAAAACCACTTTGTGCCCTTTTAGCCTGCTGCCCTCTTGTATTAGCCAAATTAGAAATCCACTTGTTTTTGTATACATTCTTATATAAATAAGCTTTTAAAAGCTTAATTTAGTTAAGAGTCTGTTAATACTTGTTATCTAAGTTTCCTTTGTGTTCGGTAATTAGTGGAATGTGTATAGATTTAATCAATAGATAGTACTTACACAACGCTACTACTACTTACAATATACTATTTATAAATGACTAGGGCCCGTTTTTTGTAAACTTGAGATGCCGTCTTTATTCATAAATTATATTATATTTAAGCCAAACCTCTTCTTTAAATCAAACTAGAGAAAAATGGCTTTATAGAAATCATCCTTGTTTTAGCCTTGATTTCTGTTTAACATAAAACTAAGTAGCTATAAAATAATATTGTGAAATGAAATATCAAAACAGTTTAATCAAGTGCGCGAGAGATGTAAATGAGTGGTCATAACCCGCTGTAAGTCGAGTACTTGCAAGTCGTTCGTTGGGAAACGACACTGCTTTCATATCAAAGATAAAGAAAACTATGTTATGCTATGAAGTCAGTGTTAATATGTTTACACCTTTTAACCGACTTCGAAAAGGAGGAAGTGACTGAATGTCTTTTTTGTATGCATGTTTATTGATTGTTTAGGAAATTATGATTGAATGAAATTATGATGAAATGAAAATTGAACACCGAAGAAGACCGTTGTGGCTTAGTGGCACATGGTTGTGGGTTCGATTCCCGATTGGAAGAATGAAATATTTAATATTTTCATTTTATTGCTCTGGTATATAAAGCGAATTCCGCCACTCAACGCGCAATGCCTCGAAAATTCGATACGAAGTGTTTTACCACTAGGTTTCCTCTGCCTTACCATAAAAAAAATGTAGCCATATCCAGAAACATTGAAGTTTCGTACCAGTTTTTAATAAAGCAACATTACGAGGCCCGGGCACGGCTCTCACAGAGATGTATGCGACATTCGTCGCTGAAATGCCTAATTAAAATCTTCATCAAAATCCTTCCCCAAATATATGTGTCTAACAAATTCTAAAGCAACACTTTGCATAATGTGTAAACACTTTTTGAGAATTCCGGGAGTGGTCCTCGTTATATCTAAATGTTTATTTTGGAAGTAGTATTGAGAACTTCTTGGTGTAGTGGTTAACTATTTTGCTGTAAACTCAACGGTTGTGGATTTGATTTTCATTCGGAGAAAATATTTTTTCGTTTTGCTCGCTTTATTAATTAGACAAAGAGAGGCGTTGAGACCTAACACTCACGTGATCCCGAAAATTAGAAGCAGGGAAATAAAAATAATTTAAATTATCATTCCCCTGTTTCCCCTGGCCCGAAACCACAATCGTGGCATTTACTGTCTATGCCTTATTATCTTCTTAATATATTCTATTGTATCAGATCATAAAAAATGAAATAAAAATTTTAAAAGTTTTTCTTTCAAATTGCCAAACTTAAAATTACGATGCGAGAGTAAACAAAGAGAGCAAGTACTACACTTTAAGTTTTAACTATATATTATAAGAAGAACATTCTCACGTTGCATCCGGGGCAGACAGTCAACGGTCTCGTAACAGCAATGATGGTAGCTGCCTTTGGAACTGACCATTTTGTATGCAGATTTACTTTTATTAAGTTGTTTTTTTGTTTATTTTGTGTTGTTTACAGTGTTTAGTGATGTTGGAGATTTTTTTTATTTATCACATTTTATAATATACTGACAGTAATATTTATCCTATATCTTATAAAACAAAGTCGCTTTTCGTGTCTGTCTGTTGTTTCTAACTCTTCTTCTTCTAAGCCACCCAACGGATTTTGTTGCGGTTTTCACCATTAGGTCGAGTATTTTTCGTAGAAGGTTTATATATAGTTTATTATTTGTACATTCTTATGTAAATTAACATAAATACGAAAAATATGAATAAAGTCCTACCCGCTGAGACACTTTCTCGCATGCGCTGCTTTAATGGTAAGTACTACATGAAAAAAATGTACTGGAGTATTGTTCCTCTCAATGAGATCTACAAAAAAGTCCGCGAGAGCATATTTTTATCTTTTAAGGATAACGTGTAGTGATTATATTTCTGTCTAAAAATAATAATTTCAATATATTTTTTATTGTGAGGGATATTTTTCCATATTGGTATTAATCCTTATCCTTTAAAATACTTTATTAATTTTCTACGTTAAACGAAGATAAAATTTGCTTTTTACACAATTTCGAAATTGCGAATAGTTTAAGAGAAAAACGCATTTAATTGTTGACACATCACGTCGTTGACACTTCAGCAGTATCGACTCAAGTTTTACTTATCCCTTACTCTCAGCATATAAATAAGTATATTAGTTACGTTGGCCATTTAATGTAGATCAAAACTGTCTTTACTGTTTTTCATTTTAATAAGTACTTTAGAAGTTGTTACAATATCAAAAAATCCTTGCTGCGAAACGGCTCGCCACTCGCCATGCGTCCGCCGCGCCCGCCTGCCTTACACGCATCGGTGGTTCAGTGGTAGAATGCTCGCCTGCCACGCGGGCGGCCCGTGTTTGATTCCCGGCCGATGCATTCTAATTAATTTTCCTCACAGGCAGCCACGTAGTGCTTGCTTTTCATCAGGGACAGAATACCCTCTTCAGCATTAACCACAAGCAAAAAAAAAACCCGCCTGCCTTTATAGCAACGAAGATTTAGATGCGTTTGCACGTATTGGATAATTAGAGTTGAATGTATTATTTCAGCGCGATATATTTTTTGTAGTAGTTATTAGTAGGTAGGCTTTTGTTTATAATTTCTTCCGTTTAAAAATAGTCATTTAACTATCTAAAGATAGTCATTTAAATATATTTTAATAAGTACTTGAAAAGATTAGTAGCACAGATTTAAAATTACGGTACCTACTAAAAAATCCTTGCTGTGTAAAACAATTGGAAAATCCTTATTGAAACTACGAAAATGCGGGTTGCATTAGGGTTTAATTAATTTTCACATTATCTTAAGTGCTTTGCAAACATACATTATATGAATAATCCAGTAGTAAAAGCGGGCGAAGCCGCAAGGGGGTCGCTAGTTTACTTATAAAAATTAGTGTGTAGAGTTCACTCTCAATATGGTATATCTGGAAATTAGTGTGAAGCGTTAGGAACAGAGGTTCCTAACAAAAGGATAAAAAAGTTGAAAGAGACTAGTGTCAAGACATTCTTTTCCACTTTCTGATCATGGAACTGTGGAATGGCCTACCTGTGGCAGTGTTTCCAAGCCAGTATGACCTGGGTACCTTCAAAGAGCACGTCTATTTCCACGATTGCGGCCAGCAACGCACCTGTAGCTCCTCTGGTGTTGCACGGGGTCGTGAGCGGCGGTGATCACTTACCATCAGGTGACAGGTACGCTCGTTTGCCTTGTGTTTTTACATAAAAATATATATTTTTTCAAAATGTATATATCTATATATTTCTATTTCAACCAAATTAAAAGGTTCCGCCACTTAACACACTTCCATAATTCGACAGAAAGTGGGGAACAGAAGTGTCTTAATGGTAACAGAGTGTCTGAACTTAGAAAATAAATCTTTTGCTTATAAAAAAATTAACCTTTAAAGTTTAATAATCCCAATACAATGACAAAATTGTAACCTAATTTCAATTTAAATACGCAGTTAAAAGGGGCGTTATATAGGCGTTACATAAATTAATTTCAAGTTTCATATTACGTTTAATTACGGAGTTATACTTTCATAATTTACGAAAATGGCCTCCGAGAGTATCGTATTTTATTCAGATCCAGTCGAGCTTATTTTAATAGCTTTATAAGGTTTGATTTTTTGTTTTAATTGAATTTGTTTTTTTAATATCATATGGTGCAGTTTTATGTATTTTAATAATTTGATATAATTATAGGTTATAGAGGACATGTCTAAATGCTACGATAAACCTTACCCTATATTCATATATTCATATATTTATTACTTTCCTCTTCACTAAAAGACAAGGTTTCGCCTCATATTAAATACGACTAACAGCTTAATAACACGCATTAATGGTTTAACTGTCGTTTAACCTTTGGTTAGTTGGCCATACAAATTGGATACGCGTTAAATGCACGTATCAAAGGGTAAATATGAAGTTATATTCAGGTATAGACCCAGTCTCTGTCCAGCTTAGTTTTGTCGCTTGTTATGTTCGTTTGAGCTCAATTTATTTGGGAATATAACTAACTATTCGTATCAAGGATCGGATGAGAGAGCCTAGTGTTAAGACATTTCATTTCCCTCTTTCCACCTAATTTTCATGATACTCTCTGTTTAGTGGCAGATCACAATGCTGTGCTTTACTACTGCGACGAAATGAAAATAATCTAATTCTCTGAATGGGAATCGAACTCACAACCGTTGTATATAACAGCCAGACACTACCTCGTTCCACGGCGACGACTAATAATATATACTTATATATTTTTTAATTATGATTTTATTAGTCATTACTAAACCAATATACTATTATATAATCACTTATTAAAAAAAATACATAGTGTCACTTCTGTACTAACAAGTACCATGTAAGAATTGAATCTTATACTTCCTGCTTACAATTTAATGCACTGGACTAGAAGGTCGAATAACGATTCTAATATTTATATTCCAGAGGAAAATCATTCGAAAAATGTGTGCGTCGTGGAGACGCCTACATAAATAAAAAGTGCCGCATCGTCTTTATATCAGTTGCATTTCATGAATTACTGTGCTATCTTTTGGAGGCTGTAATAATAGAAACTATTGGAACAAAACAGGCGTCGTGGCACGTTTCCATACGCCAGGGTACGTGATGGTAGTGGGTTTATATATTTTACTCGGAGAATCAAATATTTTTATTTTCTTGCTCTGGTAAGAGGGTTAAAAGTAGAGTCAGATTTGGCCATCCAATACTTAAAATCTATAAAATTTGACAAATTCATAATATAAATCACTGTCTGTAACTGATTGATAATTGTGGGTTCAATTCCCATTCAGGCAAATGAATTATTTTTATTTTAGTGACAAGACGAAGTGGTATTAAGTACCCCACTAAACACGTAATGTACTATAAAATGGTGTCAACTATTTTATTGCATTAAACTAAAAATTATTCTACATGTACCTTATAAAATATTGAAACTTCCAATATTTCTAAATATTTTACAGTGAAAAGTTAAGTCAACAGTTCTGCTAGTATCGACTGAATGAAGTGCGCTTCATTTATTCTCCACTCCTCTCTCGGAATATCGGCCGCCGAAATGGGACGTCCTAATAAATGGCCCTCGGTCGGATCTGTCATGTACATTTGAGGCAAAAAATCTTTGGAACGTGCCAGGAATTTAAAGATATTAAAACAAAACGAGGTTTTCATTTTAAACTACATTTTATATAGCTTATGGGGCAGCTTTTGTCGAGTATGGCAGAATGAGCTTGAACTATAGTTGAAGTTGAGCGATATTAAAATAGTTTCGTAAATGCCATTATAATATTGCTAAATTAAAAGTAATAGTGGATTCAAATTCCAGTTGAAGGAATCCTTATATTTATACTATAAGTATTTGTTGTCTATTCTGCAAGATGTAATATGATAAAAGACCAGCACTGGACAATTCCAGTAATTTAACAATTCACCTTCATATGTCATACAAAAAATGCGCCTTTTCCCAAGAACCTAGTGTGAAAACACTTCATTCTCCACTTTCCGCCTAACTCCTGCTTATTGAGATTGTGATTCTGTTTATTGAAAATTTAATACAAATTATAAAAAATATAATAATAATAGTGACGACGATATTTAGTGAAATAAATTTTAATATATTTTTTTGTAACACTTACGTACACGTCATTAGGCGTGTTAAATAATTCACGCGCTGTTACAGCGGCACCGAAAAAGCAAAAATTACTGAAAAGCTTAGACCGAAATGCACTTTTACTGGCAACATTAGTCTAATTACCTTACTTTGTGGGAGATGACTTTTAAAATGTGGCTGCTTGTAATATAATGATGGTTTTTTTGTATGAATAGGGCGTGGCATTTATTGCTATATGTTGTTTCTGAAATTTAAAAATATATTTCGATACTTCAAAAGTAAACATAACTTTACTGTTGAACAAATATTCAATTTTATAAAGTTTTGTCATAATTAATTTATAGAATCTAAAATGATAAATTGATTAATTTTAAATCCGCCATTTTGCCGCGGCGGCCATTTCTGATTAACACTAATATTGATTAAATGTCATTATATTGTCATTAGAACCGAGGTATAATCTAAATTTCAGCTCAGGACATAGGAAAATGGGTCAAATTGAGATTGCAATATTCCACATAGACTAACACACGGCAAGTTAAATAAAAGCTTGTAAAAACACAATATATTCTGTGTTCCACTCGTAACGATATTCCCCACTACTCCTGAATATTTTACTACGTAATAAAAACGAAACTATTGTGTTTATTACTTTCTAGTTTGCAGCAACTGTGGAAACCCATCAACTGACAGAATGTTCTGTTTATAATGAAATATTTCCACTTTAACGAGTTACGTTTAAAATAACCAGAAAAAGTAAGTTGACGGTGCATAATGACTTAAAGTACTCTAGAAGATATTTTGTTAAGTCAGTACTTAACATTGATTTATTAACAGCGAGTCTCCAAATGCGATATTTCTTTGATTAGTTTATTTAGCTTAACACTTTGTACCGTATATAACAGGACAAGCAAAGAAAAAGTAGAATCAAATTAGAATCCACTACATTGCTTACTGACTAACGGAACTTTCACTAAATAAAAAAAAAAACATTCCTCCGATATAACCCTTCTATTATTTCCTTATAAAAATTGAATCTACTACTATCACAACTATCGCAACTGCATCATAGCAGCAATCTGAAAATAATTAACCAATAAAAAGTTGATCCAAAAAACAAATAGAAAACATAGAGTCCATGGAAATAAATTCAGAGTTAAAAGTACTTTCATAGTCCTACGAAATAAAGTACGACAATGGAGAACCAAAGCCGAAAATAAATGTTCGCGGTAATCTGTGCAAGTGTCGCTGTGATTCTCTGAAATGATTTGTAGTTAATGCTGAGTTTAGCTGAAACTGGCTGTAAAGGGTTGGGTAGATGCTAAAAGTTTTTTATTTAGCTGTTACAATTAAAATAAAGAAAGGTAAAAATGGTTTATAGCACCATATAAATCATATAATATTAGAATATCGTAGAAAATATATTGTAATATACACGTAGAAGTGACGGTTACGTATAAAACCAATTCTACAAGAGAACAAATTGGTGTTTCCAAAGATTGATGACTTTTCCAAATGCATGTAACACGTGAAGTTTGATTTTCTTTCGTCCTGGTTTTGTCATGAAATATAGGTATTCAAATTGTTTTCTTACATTTTCCCGAAGTGGTCGTAGCGCAGCGGCAGGGCGGACTCTACGTGACGGTTGTTGATTCAATTCCCACGCACTGCAGGAAAATAATTATTTATATTTTCTTGATCTGGTAATAAGACAAAGCGCGTCGTTAACTTCTTTTTACTACTTTTAAAGGTAATAAATACTCTTAAATAATATTAAATAAAAAAAGAAGCGGGCGAAGCCGCGCGGGGGTTCCTCGTTGGTTAATAAAGAGGAAGTGCTTCTATAAAAAACCATGCCATTAATAATATTGTGAATAAAATACGAGTACACAATTAGCCGCTCACAGTTGAGCCGCCAGTAGTGAGCCTCCAGAGACTTCCTTGGTTATTAATTCCTTTGGTCTTTCTGCGAATGTATTTTTTTTTGTAAAAAGTTATTTAAAATATATTTAATTAATTTAGCAAAAAACATTTCATTGCAACTTCATTCTCTTAATTTACCCTTACTATATAATAATAATAGTATTTACTTATATATTACAGAATATTTAAATTTCAGATGTTGTCGTGTTGCAGGGGCACAACTCCTGGATGCAAAGTTAAGGGCTGTGGATTTAATTTCCTTTCAGTGATTTTTTTTTTCATTTCTTTGATTTCGTAACAAGCAAATTATAGAAATTAGGGTGAAAGTAGAGAACATAGTGTTTTGACACTAGGTTTCCTTTACCTATCTTACTATGTGAAATAGGGAGTGACTCTGTAAAAAAATAATTTACGCACATATTATAGCCCCGTAAATTTCACTGTAGACGAGTTTCTACTGAAAACTACGAAATTGTTGTAAAATAAATTCACTTTACGCTTCAAAACCTCAGCCGAGGTAATTTATCACAGAAAGGCTCATCTAGCTAGTAATGAATTTACTAAGATAATGCTAAGTAAATCCAGTTTACGTTGAGTATAATATTTTAAAACTTATTGTAACGCGTTACAGTTACACCCTTCTGCCGCTGCGCCAGGAAGATCTCACGTTTTGTTCTAAGCTAAATAAATAAAAACAACAATATAAAAAAGATAAGTAATAAAAGATCATATTTCTTTATAAAATATAGAAAACATCATATTTTTTCTGCTAATTATAAACATATTCATTTGAATAATTGTGCGGTTGTAAACTGTATACGTACGCTCTCGTACTTTTGTGGAGTATACTTTGAAATAAGTAAAGCGGATATTGGAGCCTGACATTTTTATTCATTAAAATAAAATAAAAAGAGGCCAGTCGTGGCACAGGGGCACAAGGTGTGCTGCAAAATCGACTGCTTGTGGGTTCGATCCCCACACGAGGAAAGATTATTAAAATTTATATTTTCATTTCTTCACTCTAACAAGGCAAATTACGGCGTTGAGTTTCGCCGTGCGCAATGTGCGGGTTACAAGGTGAACCTAAAAAAATCTAGTTAATTTTTTAGAACTTACTTTACTTATTTTCTAGGACTTCCAGTACGATCTCATTTGTATTCAGAGGCAATAATCACAGCGAAGAAGCTTACTGCTGGGGTGCTTCAAAAAGATTCTGGCAATATAAGTTTTACACACCAGGCTGACCGCCACTGCGCGTCATAAATGTAAATTTCCTTCAATAAACTGTTACATTTGAATAAAGTTTTTACAAGCAGCTGTCATTCTTTACTCCCATCGTAAACCCTAACCAGTGTTTTGCCAGAATATATTTTGGAAGGTTTTTATCTCTGACCCTTTAGTAAATTGTGATGTTTGTGATAAAATTGAAGAGTTGGACTTCCTGTTTTACGTAAATTAACTAATTTCATTATTAAAATTTCTATGGAGGCCAGTCGTGGCGCAGTGAAACAAGTGTGCTGTACATGCAACAGGTTGCGGGTTCGATTCTCATTCGATGAAATGAAATATTTAAAATTTTCATTTCCTCTACACAAGAACAGGGTATCAATCACAGGGTTCTCAGACAAAAAAATGATTATAACATGCCAGTTTTTACCCAAAAAGTTTTAAACATTTTTAAAATGTTATTAGACAGCCTTGGAGACTCCTGCGTCTCTTGGAGAATTTCTAAAAGGCATGGTTTTGAATCTCCCTCCAAATTTTTAATACGTTTTCAAAAAAAGGCATAAATGTTCTTTTTAGTTCAATAAGGACAAAGTATGGCTGAATGCTACCTTTAAATTCGTCATAAAAAAGTCTCGATAGGTTTTATACATACACGTAATATCTATTTATATAAATCAGGACGTTCCGTTTCATTTGTAAATGTCAACCATCAATATTAAAAATCGCGATATATTTGAAGCTTCATCAATAACTCGCGCTAACATTTATGACACTCGTCAGAGAGGAGATAAACGATTCGTAAATAGCAGGATCCGAGATACCTACTCGTATATCCGTGCTACGTGTATTGGTTGATAGAACGTGATTTAATGTATTATCTTTTCAATTTCAATGTTTTATTTAGTTCCTTTTTTGTCTTCACGTACGACTTTATCCTGTATATATATCGGTATAGGTAAAGAGAACCAAGACAATTTTTGGATGTAAATAATTTCACAACCCAAAGCGGGAAACGTGCCCACAACCATCACGTTAACACATAGATACTATCGCACTGCGTCACTAGGTACTTCTGTTATATTAATCACTCTATAGAAACTTATACGGACTCTATACGGACCCTCGTAAAGTCCTAACAACTTACAATTGGTTTAATTCCATGCTCGTGTCCTTTTGAAATAGTGAATTAATCTTATTTAGTTAGGGAAATGAATATTTAACAATATTAACAAGTGTTTAACTTATTTGAGGCGCAGTGGGACAGTTTCACTGTAAATACGATAGAAGGTTGGTTGTAGATTTGATTCTCATTCGGGGGAGTGTATTATTTTCTGCTGAATTTCGCCACTCAACCCGCATTGCTTCAAATTTTGAACGGAATTTGGAGAACAGTGTATGATCACTAGGTTCCGGTTCTGTAGGGATTCCCACAATCTGTGACGCACTTGTGACGCTCATTTGTATATGTAATGTTTTGGTAGCATATTAGTCTGTAAGACACACCTACTCTAGTTTTATGTACCTACGTAATCTTATCAAGAAAAAATATAATAGTTCTCGAGTAGGAATCGAACCAGCAACAGCCGTATTAACAGTTAGTCATAAAAAAACATTAAAAACATTGTATATTAAGTAAGAAATATTGTATACTGTCAACCTCGTCCTAACATCCCTTTGTCGTTAACTATATTAAATTTAATGAAATATCCATTCACTATATAAACTTTTGTTGATGGACGCACAAACATTAATAACGATGTGATTTTAAAGTAAGCCTTCCATTATACACTATGACGTAAGAGAAAACAAGTAGTGTCACAAAATGGACATAAGAAAATATTGACATTTACTGAGGAAAGTTTTGACGCAGGTGCATAAAGTGTGACTGTAAAAGCGACTGGTTCTAGGTTCGATCCCCACTCGAGGAAATGTCGATTTCTTCTCTATCGATTTCATCTACATATTTTCAGTTCTTAAAACTTTATATTCCATTACTTTGTTTGCTTAGTAAGCCAAGTTCAATAAATTTTTAGTATTTGATTAAAACGACGTATTAAAACGACACTTTTCCACAAATACCATAATAGAACCATCATATAAAAGTATATAGCAGTCACCCTATAAAACCAGGGATGGGGTCAAAATAGTCTGTCCCTTTTCCACCATAAAATGCCCTACAGAAATCTTTCCTATTATGTGTGAATTCAATAGAATTTTTATGCGTCACCATGCATGAGAAGTTTTTTGTCGCGGCCTCCTTTGAAAATTTAATTTTTTGTTACCCATATGTAATGAAAATATTTGTAATTTATAATTTTTTTCGTTACATTTTCTTTATAAATTCCCATTTTTCGTTGGAAAAAGCAATTTTACTGTCAAATTCAGATACTTCAATAATACAATTAATTTATTTTAAGCGCTCATTGAATTGTTAAACGCTAATTAATTGATATCTCTGTGTGAAATGTTTGTAAAGGTACTATTTGTATTAACGTAACAAGTATTTACAAGTATTTATTTTAACAAAAATCAAATATATTGTTTTGCATTCGAGTGACGATCGATTAAAAGTGCTGCTCTGTTATATATTTTTTTAATAATTTGAATACCGAAATATCCTGGTGTTCAAATAACCCGTTCCAAGAAAATTGTAAAATTAGAGTTCTCAACTATTGCATTCATCGTAAGACTATAGAAAGAATACGACATCGTAAGATAGAAACGACTCATAGGAAAAATTCCAGCGTTGTATTCCATCATCTAGAAGGCAATATTAATAAATTAATTTGAAATAGAATTACCTATCTCTAAATATATGTCGATAGCCAGTGACTCAGCAGGAATCAAACCTACAACCACAGTCAAGGTCCCAATGAACCACTATAACTTCTAAAATGATGAAGATATAAAGATTACAATCTATATTTGGTATCGGTATCAATGTGAATTTGGATGTCGATCCGGAACATTGTACTTTTGCGGTAACACAAAAATTTCTTACCGAAAAAATCGTGTGATTCCTTTGAATTGAATGTGGAGGAATAAGAGGCGTGATTGTGGTTCCATCAGATATTTTTCCCTTTAGGTCACGTACATAGAATAGGCGACTTGATTATATTAGAACTGGTATCGTTTAAGCTAAAAAAAATACTTTTCTTTCTACCAAATAGCAGGGTGGGCATAGGTTACCCAACCAAGTTCCCCACTTTCCGCCAAATATTTTTTTGAATCGATCATACAACTTCGCTTCGCTTCGCACAATAGCATCGATAATAAATAATAAGATACTTATAAATAAATAACAGGCAACACTTGAAACTAAAAAAATAGAAATATTAATATGAAAAAGAAGCAAACAAATATATCATTTTGCTTATTCTTTTCTTAAGGTATAAGAAATAAAGCATATTTATAGTTACAGATTGGTGGAAGTCAAGGCTACAGTTTACTTTAGCTAACTATTAACTTACGAGTTAAATTGAAATTCAAGACGATGATTATTTTTATGAGTTACGTCCACAGTTAGGGCTATACAATGCCATTGTTAATATAATAAAAAATAACTACCCGCTTTTTGTCAGTACTAGAGCAGAGTAAACAGAAGTACCTTAATGCTAAAACACTCCGTTCCACACTTTCCACTCAATATAATAAAAAAACTGCCGTATTTAGTCTATAAGAGCAGAGAAATTAAAATAATTTAAATATAATCATTCCCTCGAAGAAGATTGAACCTGTAACCACATGTTAACAGACAAATTCTATTCCACTACAACCTGTTATATAATTATAATTTATTTCACAATAATACTAGGGGCATATATTTAAACGTTTACAAAATAAACAACACTGTGTCAATGTTATCATGAATTATTTCCTACGTTGTTTGTTATAGTAAAGTTTACTGAAAATCGTTTGTATTTCATTATATAAATATATACTAGTATTCTGTCCCAGCTTTACTTAAATATAATTGAACTTATATTTTTATATTCATTTTGTACTACTATAATCTATATATATAAAAGGACTTGTCCTCACTGACTGAAGTAAGACGCACGCACAGCCGTAACCGCTGATGGTAGAAACGTAAAATTTGGACAAAAGTTTACTTTCATAATCTGGACATCCACTAAGAAGGGATTTTGAAAAATTTTAACCCTAAAGGGGTGAAATAGGGGTTCAAAGTTTGTATGGAAAAAAAATTAAATCGGCACTGATTTTTATAAAATTTGAAATTTAGATTTTTAAAAGTATTTAATTGAACACGTGTTTCATCGTCTTCTAGAATTCTCCCCCTAAGGGTGCAAATAAGGGGTTGAAAGTTTGTATAGGTTTTTTTTAAATCGTCACCAATTTTTATTAAATTTGAAATTCAGACTCTTAAACGTATATAATTAAACACATGTTTCATGGTTTTCTAGAATTCACCCCCAAAGGTTGCAAATAAGGGGTTAAAAGTTTGTATGGAAAAATCTTTAAATCGCCACCGATTTTTATAAAAAGTGAAATTTAGACTCTCAAAAATATTTCATTGAACACATGTTTCATGGGTTATTAGAATTCACCCCTAAATACGCAAGCGAAGCTGCGCGCGTCCACTAGTATAACATACATGTATAAGCCTTTTTTTACATCACGCTGTATCCCGCTTATAGTAGGGTAAAGAGCAGGAGGGGTTTTGACAATCTATTCCCCACGTACCAACATAAATTCAATACAAATAGCGAGTTGCGATAATGGTCTTGGGTTCGATTCCTACTAGGGAGTACACTCTCGCTGAGCCACTAATTAAAATGGGAACCTCTGTTTTTCTTTTATTATAATAAAAAGAGTCAAAGAAAATTGTAAAAAAAAACCTACTAAAACCTGGAAAAATAATAATTTAAAAAAGAAAATAATTTTCCATTTTTTATTTTCTGTCGAACCCCATACCACTTCCATATAATACTCTAAGATCAAGTACGTGACTTTTCTGTTTGCTTCATCACGTTCGTAATGAAGAATCTTATTTCCCGATATTAAAGTCTAATTTTGTGTACTAACTGTGTATCATATATGGTTATTGGTTATCTACTAAATATAAAGCTTTTCGCAACTTCAGTTCATTTTGTATGTGTATTATTTTTTTTAATAAATAACCCTAACTTTATATAATAATATACAAGTTTTTAAAGTGTCAAGACACTCTGCACTACAATTTTTGCCTGTATTTGGCATATATATGATAAGAAATGTGTTACAAGGACTTTTTTATATTTACTTAGGAAACATAAAAATTTTAATGTAGCCGGTTTAGAACCCGCGCCTCTTGGAATCGTCCAACATTTGTGCAATAACAATTTCAAAAATGTTAAAAATGACACTTTTTAATACCAATCAAAAGACACAATATTATATATGTAGTACCTATATAAATTCATACCACCTTCTAAAAACTATAAAAAAGATAAAATAGTTTTGGTAAAATATATGGAGCCATTAATTTAAAGTGCAGTTTTAGTAAGTAGCCTTTTAAAAGATAATTTTGTTCAAAAGACACCTGATAAAGAGAGATACGAGGTGGACGTGTGCACTCTACTTGGATGATAGTCGTAGGCTAGCAAACCAGCGATTTTTGGCACAAATTTACTGAAATCTCTGAATTCTCAATGAGAATAACTAAGATTAAATGATTAATACAATTAGGTTTGTATGTAATCCAGAAAACCTATATTAAAAATGCGAATATAACAAATAGACAAAGTCTAGCATTTGTTTGTAAAAAAAATTGCTTCTAGAGACTTTTTGTAATAACAAGTCTAAAAAATATTTTTCTAGATTAGTGGCTAGCGATTTTAGCTTACAATTTGAGCGTTATACATAAAGATTCTCAAAACCAGATATCTATTAATCTTGTAAACTATATTAGTGCAATTAACTAAAGTTATTGTCTGATTTGTATATACGTATTATATCCATATATACATGTATGTACTTTATACTCGGACGTAGGGGCACAAGCATGTGACTCTATCGACGTCGACGTCGACGAAAAAATGAAGAACGGAAGTGTCTTAATGGGAACAGGGTATTTTAACATTAGGTCCCTAGGTTCCCTGGGATACCTGCTATGTGTAAGTATGAATTTGAAACCAAAAAAATATTTGCATTATAAGAACAAGACAAAAGGTTTCATGGCCGCACCTGAAGTCGAACGCCTGGAACTAATTGGCGGGTAGAATTGACAGCCGGTAATGGCGGTAAACGTCCAACAAACGTATCCTTCCTGGTAACTGATGAACGTTGTCAATAAGTTTGGAAACAGTTTTTGGATATTATGTGTTATTATATGAAAAGGAAGGAAGAATATATATAATTCTGAATATTTAAATATACATATATATACTAATATCATAAGGTGGAAGACTATTTGGTGGAACTCGCTGATCTCAGAAGCTGCTGGTTTGAATTGAAAAAATACTTGTATTGGATAGTTCGTTTATTGATGAAGACTATTGTTGTTCTGTTACATCACGTTACAGTCAATTTTATAGAATTGAAAAATGCTGCAAAAGCAGATGAAACACCGTACGTGTGCTGTGCAAACATTTATTTTTTATAACTGCAAGATAGGCAGAGGGAATCTGGCAACCTAGAGACACACCGGTCTCGCTTAAATACTTCTGACAAAAAGAAAATATCGAATATTTCATTTCCTCGAGAGGAAATAGAACCTACAATCTATTATATTTAAAATATGATTCACAATTTACTGGTTGTAGTAAAATTATGGACAACAGAAAAGTTGTGCCGATCCGGGGCCCGTCTCCGGACTCATTACTACACACAAGCTTTTTAAATAAGCGGAAATTTTGGAAACGTAAGAGAGAACTAGATTCTCTCCGCTTGCCCTACTTTATTCCGAAAATGCGTGGAAGTTAAAAATAAATAACACAAAGTTTCAAATTTCCAAATATTTTTGTTTAAGGTGTATGCGTAATTATAATTTACAGAAGGGGTTGTTAAACAGAATGCGTCGTTGAGTTTACAAATTTGTTCTAACTCTTGAACCTCAAATATTTATTTTATAGGCAACATAATTATTTAATTTATTAATTGATTATAAATTTATATATAAAATTAATTAACCTTTCCCTACCCATCTATGTGCGAAGAGACTCCTCCTCCTTTTTGCCGAATTTTCAAGGCACTACCTGTTAAGCGCGGCGTTGAGTTCTGCCACTCAACATGCAATGCCTCCAGAATCCAGCAGAAAGTGGGGAACGGAGTGTCTTAGCACTAGGTTCCCTCTGCCTACCCTGCTACGATACAGCGTGAAGCTGATGATTATTTGGTTCACCATAATTGCTACAATTGTTCTTGTTATTACAATACGAGAGTAATTTACATTGGAAAAAAAATATTGTTTAGTTCAAGCGGGCGAAGCCGCGAGCGGGTCGCTATTGCGTAATATATTCCCGTTAATCGATTTAAGCCATTATGTTAATGAAGCTTGCATTCCGCTACATAACGTTTCGTCCACATCGAGGTCGTCGCGGATGACTGCGTTCGACCATCGACTACTGTGTCAAGTGTCTTACGTAAGCTCTACTGATAAATACACTTAAACACTACATGTATTATCTCTGCATATAATTACTCGAATATGGCTTAGTTAAAAGGATACAGGTGTGGATTATAGTCTTTTAGATATTAGATTTAGATTTAGCGTCACTCCGTATCGCGCACATAGAAGGGTAGGCAGAGGGAACCTAGTGTTAAGACCCCGTTCCTCACTTTTTTTAGTAAACTGGTGTGTGTTTTTTTTATTATTATTATTTTTAATCGGTATTATTATTAACTTGTATTTAATAAATATTCTGAATCTCTAATATAATTTGTTGTCTTAGCTTGTAGCTTACCTTGTAATGATGTTTGGATTTATTTTGGGGTCCATATATATTATAAATGTCAATATTTTTCTTATGTCCATTTTATGACACTATACTTGTTTTCTCTCATGTCATATCATATAATAGAAGGCTTAGTATAAAATCACATCGTTAATAATGTTTGTGCGTCCATCAATGAACGTTTATGTATTGAAGGGATATTTCATTAAATTTAATATAGTCGATGACATGGGGTTGTTAGGACAAGCTTGACAGGATACAATATTTTTTTTACTTAAGCAATGTTTCTTACTCGGAAATGGTATTTTCATTTTCTCACTCCAATAACAAGATATGAGGTCAGCCGTGGCGCAGAGGCTCAAAGTGTGACTGTAAACGCTACCAGATCTACGATTGATCCACACTTGAGGAAATTAAATATTTATTTTAATTTATATTTCCATTTCTATGCTCTAGTGTCGTGGCAAAGCCCGGGGCTAAGTTCTGCCACTCAACACGCAAAGCCTCCAGAATTTGGCGGAAAGAGGGGAAAGGAGTGTCTTAACACGAGGTTCCCTCTGCCTACCCTGCTGTGTGCGGGATAAAGCGTGAAGCTGGTAGGGTAACAAGACAAAGCGTGGAGTCAATGCTGCTAAGGGGATAACGTGGTGTAAGGAACGTAAGATAATATATGCAATCCAAAAAGTTGTTACCATATAACATTATACATACTACCCTCGTATCAAAATGACATATAGCACCTAAGATACTGGAATTGAATGACTTTAGTATAACTAAAACATATGAAATTTTCTTTATTTTTATAGTTTGTTTTATCATTGTTACTATTATTACTAATTTTGCACAGAAATCGCACGTGTAATGTATTTTATTGTTTTAAAAGTTTAATTGAACCTGGAGTGTATGTCCATTGAAAAGACATTTCTTCCTACCCCTCTTTCCCTCCGTCTACTCTGCTACTATAAAAAATAACTCCCTGAGCTTTTCCAGCATCTCTACCACATAGCACCAAGTATCGTCAACTTGTTATCTGTTCGGAGCAGATCGCGTCACAAGTCACGTTGCATACTATAATTAATTCCTTCTAAGACACGTTCAACCAATCAAGTTTAACGGATCAGCATAATGTTGCCAATGCTGAGGAAGGATTGACGTTATTCTGTAAATTATGAATATTGTTTAACTTTATGGACGTTTTGTTAGAAGGATTTAATGAGAATAACAATTTAATATAACCCTTCCTTAACAGTCGGGAAAAATATGTTTAATGAATGAATATTTTAAATATTTTTTTTTTTTTGGCTTTTTCAGACTACTAACTGCTGGTAGACAACTTTTGATCTATTCATTTTTTCGCTCTGGTAATTTATTCTTCCCAGTGAGAATCAAACCCACGCTCGTTCCAGTCAGATATTATGCTGCTGCGGCACGACGGTGTCAATTATTATATTATTACAGAACTAGCGACCCTCTTGCGGCTTCGCCCGCCTTAACTACTGGATTATTCATGTAATGTATGTTTGAAAAGCACTTAAGATAATGTGAAAATTAATTAAACCCTAATGCAACCCGCATTTTCGTAGTTTCAATAAGGATTTTCCAATTGTTTTACACAGTAAGGATTTTTTAGTAGGTACCGTAATTTTAAATCTGTGCTACTAATCTTTTCAAGTACTTATTAAAATATGTTTAAATGACTATTTTTAGATAGTTAAATGACTATTTTTAAACGGAAGAAATTATAAACAAAAACCTACCTGCTAATAACTACTACAAAAAATGTAAAACCAAATATATCGCGCTTAAATAATCCATTCAACTCCAATTATCCAATACTTGTAATCTAACTAAATCTTCGTTGCTATAGAGGGTTTTTTTTTTCGAGCTTATGGTTAATGCTGAAGGGGGTATTCTGTCCCTGATGAAAAGCAAGCACGACGTGGCTGCCCGTGAGGAAAATTTAATAGAATGCATGGGCCGGGAATCGAACCGGGGCCGCCCGCGTGGCAGGCGAGCATTCTACCACTGAACCACCGATGCGTGTAAGGCAGGCGGGCGCGGCGGACGCAGGATTTTTTTGATATTGTGACAACTTCTAAAGTACTTATTAAAATGAAAAACAGTAAAAGACAGTTTTGGTCTACATTAAATGGCCAACGTAATTAATATACTTATTTATATGCTGAGAGTAAGGGATAAGTGATACTTGAGTAACATACAGCTGATGTGTCAACGGCGGGATGTGTCAATAATTAAATGCGTTTTTCTGTAAAACTATTCGCAAATTCGAAATATTGTGAAAAGCAAATTTTATCTTCGTTTAACGTAGAAAATTAATAAAGTATTTTAAAGGATAAGGATTAATACCATTATGGAAAAATATCCCTCACAATAAGAAATATATTGAAATTATTATTTTTAGACAGAAAAATGATCACTACGCGTTATTCTTAAAAGATACGAATATGCTCTCGCAGACTTTTTTGTAGATCTTATTAAGAGGAACAATACTCCAGTACATTTCTTTCATGTAGTATTTACCATTAGAGCAGCGCATGCGCGAAAGTGTCTCAACGGGTAGGACTTTATACACATTTATCGTATTTATGTTAATTTACATAAGAATGTACAAATAATAAACTATATATAAACACGAAAACTACGAAAAACACTCGACCTAATGGTGAAGACCGCATCAAAATCTGTTGGGTGGTTTAGAAGAAGAAGAGTTAGAAACAACAGACAGACACGAAAAACGACTTTGTTTTATAAGATATAGGATAGGATAGGATAATTATTAGAATATTTATTATAGAAATAAATAACTATCTAATTCACTTTCCAATTTAAATAGTCTAATGATCTCTACAGGACCGTATAGGTAAACTGAGAGACCTAACATTAGGGTCCCTGTAATTTGATCGTAATTATAAAGGAGCTTCAAGCTCTCATGGATCAATATAGAAATTATCTACGGTAGTGTTGCTATATCCGTTTAGGCTATATTCATCTAGAAAATAAAATAATGTAACATATTCTTCTTTATTTTTTTAGTTTTCCTTAATGAAAGTCGTATAGACTGCAATGTTATCTTCTAGGTCTATTTTAAGTCAGCTTCACCCATCTGTTCTTCCCACATATACCAAGAAAGATGGTGATGATTCCATAAGACCGCATTCCTATATATGTCTTCGTATAAGAATCAAACCCACAACTCCGGTCAAACTGTCCCAGTAGCCTCGAATAAGGTAACATGATAATATTGTTAAATATTCATTTCCCTAAGTAAATAAGATTAATTTACTATTCCAAAAGGACACGAGCATAGAATTAAACCAATTGTAAGTTGTTAGGACTTTACGAGGGTCCGTATGGAGTCCGTATGAGTTTCTATAGAGTGATTAATATAATAGAAGTGCCTACAGTCTTTACAACATGTATGGTAGCTTATTGTTTTGGTAATGGATTTAGAGTGTTTTAGGTTTGATATATTTAAATTGTGTTTTTTTTTTAATATAGATATCTGTACTACCTCTCTTGAAAACGTGATGGTTGTGGGTTCGCTATCACAATTAAGCAAAGGGAAACTGGGCTGCTACTCTAATTATTATATTCAAATTATTTTCATTCTCACCATCTAGCAAAGCAAAGCAATACATTGTGCTGTCTCACAAGAAATGTCTTGAATTCCGGTGTAAAGAGGAGAACGGACTGTCTTGACATTAGGTTCTCTCTACCTACATTGATATATACAAGGATGAGGGTGTACGTGAAACCAGAGAAACACTAACAATACATTGAAATAGCAAAAAAATACATTAAATCACGTTCTGTCAACCAATGCAGGTAGTACGGATATACGAGTAGGTATTGGATCCTGCTATTTACGAATCGTTTATCTCCTCTCTGACGAGTGTCGCAAATGTTAGCGCGAGTTATTGATGAAGCTTCAAATATATCGCGATTTTTAATATTGATGTTGGGATTTACAAATGAAACGGAACATCGAGATTTATATGAATAGATATTACGTATATGTAAATATCCTATCGAGACTGTTTTATGACGAATTTATAGGTAGAATTCTGTCATACTTTGTCCTAATTGAACTGAAAAAAAAATATTTATGCCTTTTTTTGAAAACGTATTAAAAATTTGGAGAGAGACCATGCCTTTTAGAAACACCCCAAATGACGAATGAGTCTCCAAGACTGTGGAATAATATTTTAAAAAAGTTTAAAACTTTTTGGCTAAAAACTAGCTGCAAAGATACCCTGTTCTTGTGAAGAGGAAATGAAAAGTTTAAATATTTCATTTCATCCAATGAGAATCGAACCCATAACCTGTCGCATTTACAGCACACTTGTTTCCCTGCGCCACGACTGGCCTCCATAGAAATTTTAATAATGAAAATTAGTTAATTTACGTAAAACAGGAAGTCCAACTCTTCAATTTTATCACAGACATCACAATTTACTAAAGGGTCAGAGATAAAAACCCTCCAAAATATATTCTGGCAAAACACTGGTTAGGGTTTACGATGGGAGTAAAGAATGACAGCTGCTTGTAAAAACTTTATTCAAATGTAACAGTTTATTGAACGAAATTTACATTTATGACGCGCAGTGGCGGTCAGCTTGGCGTGTAAAACTTATATTGGGTGAATCTTTTTAAAGCACCCCAGCAGTAAGCTTCTTCGCTGTTATTATTGCCTCTGAATACAAATGAGATCGTACTGGAAGTCCTAGAAAATAATTAAAGTAAGTTCTAAAAAATTAACTAGATTTTTTTAGGTTCATCTTTTAACCCGCACATTGCGCACGGCGAAACTCAACGCCGTACTTTGCCTTGTTAGAGTGAAGAAATTATATATGAATAAATAATAATTCATTTCTCCGAATTGAGATGGAACCCACAACCATTACGTTTTCAGTCACACGCTTATACCACTGCGCTACGGCGTCAACTTATACTTTAACTTGTTTCAATTGTAGAATTTATAAAATACAAAAGGTTCTAATTTCATTATTCGTTATAGTTTTACTGCAATCTTGACATTATTTCCCCGAAGGCTCTTCATCGGGCTCGAGATTTATTCTTGGTATTTTATTTATATTTAATCAAACTGTGGACAGTGGAGTTTTATGGGCAAAAGAATTTTTGAATTGTAAAAACGTCCCGTTGAGTTCCTCTTGCAACTTTCAACGTTATTGAAAATAATATGAAATAATCCAATTAACTTGAATATAACTTATTCGAGTGCTTGCGAAAACTACGCAAAATTCATAATATTTTTTTTCGTGCTTAAGTTTTTAATAAGCCTTTGATAGTTACACACATTTAGTTTTTTAGTTTCATACTAAATACCGCACATAAGAAGGTGGGCAGAGGGAACCTGGTAACCCTAGCGTTAAGACATTTCCTTTCCCCCACTTTCCGCCGAATTCTGGAGACATTGCGTGCTGAGTGGCGGAACCGGCCTAGCGGGGTAACGAAAGTGAACGGAGCGCCAAACGCAACAGAAAAAATAAGAAAATAAAAATGTGAAATATATAATCTTTGTATGGAGGTTTTTTATTTTTTTTCCCACGCACAGCAAGGGAGGTCAGTCATTCAGTTTTTTATATTTTTAGTTATTTATTACTTTCTAAGAATTTTTCTTTCTTTACTGTGTAAGTAAGTATAGATGAAAGATTAACACTAAAAAAATATTGAAATATAAAACGCTTTTGCAAATAACAATCTGTGTTACATCTGAGTAAAAATGATATGATCTCAAACGTATAGCAAACCAGAGGACTGTTGGAATTAATCGTAAAATCCACGTAAAACTATCACAATATGGACGTAAAATATTTAACCGCTTCCGGAGCCGCATGCCTGTAACACTTATCTATGGATAATTCAAAGGGTACCGGGTATTCATATGGTTTCAATGGGATCACTAGCCTTAATTTAATAGCTTCTCCTGTTAAGTGTAGCTATAATCTACTACTATATTCTTAAAATATAACAAATTAATGCTCGGGTTGCTTTGCTAAAGATTATATTTATTTTTAGCTTCACACTAAGTAGGCAGAAGGAACCAGGAAACCTAGTGTTTTAACACTGTGTACCCATTAAGACTTCTGTTCCCCACTTTCTGCCAAATGATGGAGGTATTGCGGGTTGAGTGGCGGAAATGAAAATGAAAATGTTAAAAATTTCATTTTCTCTAGTGAAATTCGAACTCACAACCTGTCACGCTTACAGTCGAACGCTCGTGGCCACAATCCCCATTTGGCATCTTCAGTTTTAATTGTCTTACAATTTATTACCAGTCTGAGTTGCTTGGAATTAAATATCCCGACAACAAAGGATTCAACATAAACATTGTTTCGTCATTCTGTGGCTTCTAATAATATAAATATTATTTATTAAGAAAAGTTCTACCACAAACAGAGCAGTATTTTGAGTTTTTTAAATCATTTTTATAGTAAAACATATCGATGTGCCTTAATCTAGGTAAAAAAAGGATAACAAATTATCACAGCCTTCTTAGTTATATAAGTTTTAAAATATTACACTCAACGTAAACTGGATTTACTTAGCATTATCTTAGTAAATTCATTACGAGCTAGATAAGCCTTTCTGTGATAAATTACCACGGCTTAGGTTTTAAAGCATAAAGTGAATTTATTCTACAAGTATTTGGCAGTTTCCAGTAGTAAGTTGTAGTACACTGTTAAATTTACGAGGCCATATTATTTAGGTATTTTTTTTACAGTTTTACGGTTTATTTTGCACAGAGTAGGCAGTGGGAACCTAATATTAAGACACTCTGTTCCCTATTCTCAGTCTATTTTTCTAGATATTACATGTTGAGTGACGGAACTTAACGTGCTTTGTGTTGTTATTAGAGCAAGGAAATGAAAAAAAATCTCGTGTGGCGCTACGCCATGACAACCTTTGTCAATTTTATTATTTTATATTTTGCAAATTGTCTAATATATAAGTAAATACGATTATTATTATTATTATACGCTTGCATTATTATATAATTGCCTACTGAAAAGAAACGATTTAGAACATCTACTGACCATTATTTACCCTAAGTTCAATCTTTACCAATTTAATTTTCATATTCCTGCTTCGGAAGCACCAAACTCTACGCCGTGAGATTCGCTACCCAATACGCACATCTTGAATCCCAGAAAAATAAAAAGCATAGAATGAAGTGTTTTAACATATAATATTGAAGAACAGAGTAATTACTCTGCTATGCGAGATGCTAAAGATGCTAAAAGCGAGAAGCCACGGAGAAAAGAAAAAAGTTATAGCTAGATATAGCGGCGGGGTAAATGAAGTTCTTCAATAAATCATAATAAAGTGTAAAAAAAAACAAAGGAAAGTGAACGCAACATTCACCCATTACTCATTTTATTTTCTAAACGTAAATCAACGCGCACTAATGGATGCTTCACAAGGAAAAGTGGGAAAAGTGAAAAAAAATCTTTGCTTAAATATTTTTTATTCTTTTCATATAATGTGATTGGATGGAAGGCTCAGGTTGAAATTATTTTAGCTTCACGCAGTATTCCCTACATAGCAGGATAAGCAAAAAGAACCTAGGAACCTAGTACCTATTAAGGCACTTCGTTCAGCACTTTCCGCTGAATTCTTGAGGCATTCCTGTGGAAAGTGGGGAACGGAGTACGTTGACACTAGTATGCCTACTTTATGTTATATTTTAAATGCAAAATAATACGTTTTACAAAAAAAATGTATTCGCGGAAAGACCAACGGAATTAATAACCAAGGAAGTCTCTGGAGGCTCACTACTGGCGGCTCAACTGTGAGCGGCTAATTGTGTACTCGTATTTTCTTCACAATTTTATTAATGACATGGTTTTTTATCGAAGCACTTCCTCTTTAAGAACCAACGAGCAACCCCCGCGCGGCTCCGCCCGCTTCTTTTTTTATTTAATATTATTTAAGAGTATTTATTACCTTTAAAAGTAGTAAAAAGAAGTTATCGGCGCGCTTTGTCTTCTTGCGCTGTCAGATCAAGGAAATATAAATAATTATTTTCCTTTAGTGGGTGGAAATTGAATCAACAACCGTCACGTAGAGTCCGCCCTGCCGCTGCGCTACGACCACTTCGGGAAAATGTAAAAAAAACAATTGGAACACCTATATTTCATGACAAAACCAGGAAGAAAGAAAATCAAACTTCACGTGTTACATGCATTTGGAAAAGTCATCAATCTTTGGAAACACCAATTTGTTCTCTTGTAGAATTGGTTTTATAAGTAACCGTCACTTCTAGTTAGTATATTTTCTACGATATTCTAATATAAAATGATTTATATGATGCTATAAACAATTTTTACCTTTCTTTCTTTTAATTGTAACAGCTAAAAAAATATTATTCCCGAAAACTTTTAGCTTCCACCGAACCCTTTACAGCCACTTTCAGCTAAACTCAGCATTAACTACAAATCATTTCAGAGACACGCAGCGACACTTCCACATATTACCGCGAACATTTATTTTCGGCTTTGGTTCACATTGTCGTACTTTATTTCGTAGGACTATGAAAGTACTTTTAAGTATGAATTTATTTCCATGGACTTTATATTTTCTTTTTGCATATGGATCAACTTTTTATTAGTTAATTTTTTTCAGATTGCTGCTATGGTGCAGTTGCGGTGGTTGTGTTAGTTGTAGGTTCAATTTTTATAAGGAAATAATAGAAGGATTATCTCGGAGGAATGAATTATTTTCATTTCATCATTCTAATATACAAAATGCGAATGAATTCCGTTACTCAGTAAGCAATGTAGTGGATTCGAATCTCGTCTTTAACTTGATACTATACATTCTTAGCTTGTCCTATTATATACGGGACAAAATGTTACGCTAAATAAAGTATTCAAAGAAATATCGCATTTGGGGACTCGCTGTTAATAAATCAATGTTAAGTACTGACTTAACAAAATATCTTCTAGAGTACTTTAAGTCATTATGCACCGTCAACTTACTTTTTCTGGTTATTTTAAACGTAACTCGTTAAAGTGGAAATATTTCATTATAAATAGAACATTCTGTCAGTTAACGGGTTTCCACAGTTGCTGCAAACTAGAAAGTAATAAACACAGATATGATTTGTTTTTATTTTATTACGTAGTAAAAATTCAGGAGTAGTGGGGAATATCGTTACGAGTGGAACACACAGAATATATTGTGTTTTTACAAGCTTTTATTTAACTTGCTGTGTGTTAGTCTATTGGAATATTGCAATCTCAATTTGACCCATTTCTCAGTGCTTCGATTGAGCTGAAATTTAAATTACGAATTCGACACTGATGACAATTAAAATACATATAATCAATATTGTTGTTAATACAAAATGGCCGCTACGGCAAAATGGCGGATTTAAAATTTTTGCACAACCTGCCTAATATGTATATCAAATGGGCTTGATTATATTAAGTTCTTAAAATGTTTTTTGAATTAATATTTTTTTTCTTTGTTGCTCCGCATATCTTAAAAAACTTTAAACTTCACGCCATATTCACAAAAAATTAATTCTCATTATAATACTATGATTGAACATTTCATATAATGAAACGGCAACATTTTTAAACTCTCATCTCCCACAAAGTAAGGTAATTAGACTAATGTTGCCAGTAAAAGTGCATTTCGGTCTAAGCTTTTCAGTAATTTTTGCTTTTTTGACCGCCGCGTGAATTATTTAACACGCCTAATGACGCGTACATAAGTGTTACGAAAAGATATATTTAAATTTATTTGAGGCCAGTCGTGGTGCATGACACTGTAAACGCGAAAGTTTGTGGGTTCCTTTCCCACTCGAAGAAAAGAAATATTTAACAATCGTGGAGCTGTTTTTTAAAAGCTTTTATTTAACTTGCAATGTATGTATGTGGGTTCGGGTGAAATCTTAGAGCTCAATTTTGAAGTAGATATCGTCAACCGATTGAGCTGAAATTTTGTGTACACGTTTACTTTGGATGACAATGCACGATAAAATATGTGACGTCATTCTAAATGTAATATGGCGGACCATGCAAGATGGCGGAATTGTTATTTTTAATGTACTTCTACAATATGGGTATCAAATGAAAGGACTCGTTGAGAGCAACTCGAAAAATAATGTGATGTCACTCTAAATTCCATAAGGAGGATATCGAAGATATCCGAGTATCTATTTGGTCTACTTCTACAATATAGATATTAAATGAAATGGGTCGTTGACCGTAACTCTAAAAATAATATGACGTTATACTAAATCCAATATGGCGGAACATCTGTGATGGCGGAATAGTTATTATTTATGCACTTCTGCAATATGGGTATCAAATGAAAGATCTTGCCGAGAACAATTTCAAAGTCAAAGTCAAAATATCTTTATTCCATAAAAATGCTTAACATTCACTTGGACATGTCATAAAAGATAAAAAAAAAATGGAAAACAAAATAACCAAAAAAATGTGCAATTTTGACTTGAAAAAAGCCCGTTCAAATGGTTGAGCTCATGAGAAGATACAGGCAAAGAAACTCATGGCCACTCTTTTTAAATGCCAACATTTGTTATAAATCACAATTAACAATTTTAACTTAGAAATAGAGCAACTCATTTCCAAACATCTTTATCGCGAACATAATCTTTAACAGAGTAATAAGCTTTTTGGCAGAGCCTGTGCTTTACCACTTTTTTAAATTTGTTCAGTGATAAATTAACCACGTCGTTTGGAAGTTTGTTATAAAAGTGTATACTTTGACCTACGAATGAGTGAGACACTTTATGGAGCCTAGAGAAGGGCACAGCAAGCTTATTTTTATTTCTTAAATTATATTGATGGAGGTCACTGTTTTTATTAAATTTATTAATATTCTTATGCACATATACTAAGTTGTCGTAAATATATTGGGAGTGTAGTGTGAGGATGTTAAAGTCTTTAAATTTATTCCTTAGTGACTCCCGTGGACCCATTTTATAGACTGCTCGGACAAAACACCCCAAAGGCATCACGTGACTCCTCCCAAGCCGCGAATACACTCTCTAATAATTTGACCCCAGCATCAGATGTTGACCTTCCACGAGTGAAACCAAATTGACCTGTGTGCAGTAATTTATTTTTATTAAAATAAGTAAGAAGCTGACTGAGTATCAGCTTTTCAAAAATTTTACTAAACGTAGGTAGTACTGAAATCGGTCTGAAATTTGTGGGGTCTTGCGTACTACCTGATTTAAACAATGGAGTTATTTTACTATATTTCATCAAATCAGGAAACACTCCACAATCAATACATCTATTAAAAATTGTAACTAAATCAGGAATCAAAATATCAATTAAAGAATTTATGATATTAACTGAGACACCCCACAAGTCGGCTGTCTTTTTCATACTAATTGATTTGAAAGCTACACTAATGTCTGAATAATTTACATGACGGAAAACGAAACCATTATAAAATTCGGGAACATTGTCTTTAATTAACGATTCTGCAATAGTGGTGGAAGAACCTAAATCGTTTGTTAGACTGACTGGGAAAGTAGAGAAAAACTTTTCAAATGCAATGGCCACTTCCAAATCGGAATCAACAATGTGACCGTCAATACTAAGTTTAAAATTAGAATCTTTCACCCTAGTTCTCCCAGTCTCGGCATTAACAACCTTCCAAGTGGCTTCAATTTTATTATTACTATTTCTGATTTTTGTTTTAATAAATAAAGATTTAGCAATTTTGCAAACTCTTTTGAAAATTTTAGAGTAAGATTTTAAGTACTCTTTAAACTCTTCACCACTATTAAACTGTTTTTCATAATATAACATATACAGTGTCTCCCTACTCTTATAAATACCTGCTGTGGCCCAGTCTCCAAAGATAGGACTATCAGTAATTGTAATCTCTTTGGGAGTAAATATTGAATGAAATTTATTAATAAAAGAGTAAAAAAAAGAATTGTACAAAGAATTGGGAGGTAAAGTTATATCTAAAACTAGTAAATTAGTTAGTAAACTAACTCTCATACGTTCCAAACGACTAGCTGTGACAGGTACAACAGCAATTCTTTTCTTAGCCACCTGTTTTTTCTTACTATAGAATTCTACTAGCTGACCAGAGTGGTCAGAATCCAATTTATTAATAATGCTTTTGTAGCATGGAATAATGTCAGTAAATATGTTATCTATACAAGTACTAGTCGTAGGAGTTATTCTGGTTGGCTCCATAAATAAATTAAGTAAATTGTGTGACTTAAAAAGACTTAATAAATTAATGGTGGGACTAAAACTTTCCAAAATATTAACATTAAAGTCCCCACACACTAACAAAGGCTTACCCGACTTGGTAAGTTTGCTTAAGGCCTCATCCATTACTTCTAAAAATAATTTTAAATTGGCGGAGGGAGGTCTGTATACACATATAACAATGAATTGCTCTAATTGAACACACGCTAATTCGATAGAACATTCTACAGAAAGGGACACAATATCTTTCCGTTCCTTGAACTTAAGGTTCTTGTTAGAAATTAGAAAAATAATGAGACATCACTTGAAATCCAATAGAATTGACACGATTCAAGTTTTTTGTGCTTTCATATAATGAAAGGTATGTTCGTACGATTGAGCTGAAATTTTGTATACACGTTTGGTTTGGATGACAATGCACGATAAGGTTTGTGACTTCATTCTAAATACAATATGGCGGACCATCCAGGATGGCGGAATAGTTATATTTCATGAACTTCTATAATATGGGTATCAAATGAAAGGGCTTGTTGAGAGTAACTGGAAAAATAGTGTAACTTCATTCTAAATCCAATATGGCGAACCATCCAAAGTAACAGAATAGTTATTTTTGATGCACTTGTACATTACGGGTATCAAATGAAAGGGCTTCTTAAGAGCAACTTGAAAAATGATGTGACCTCATTCTAAATCCAATATGGGGGACCATCGAAGATGAACGAATAGTTATTATTTTTGCAATTCCGCAATATGGATATCAAATGAAAGGGCTCATTGAGAGCAACTCGAAAAATAATCTAACGTCATTCTAAATCCAATATGGCGGACCATCCGAGATTGCCGAATAGTTAATTTTAGTCTACTTCTACAATATGGATATCAAATGAAAGGGCTCATTGAGAGCAACTCGAAAAATAATCTAACGTCATTCTAAATCCAATATGGTGGACCATCCAAGATGACGGAATAGTTATTATTTATGCACATCTGCAATACGGGTATCAAATGAAAGGGCTTGCCGAGAATAATTAGAAAAATAATATGACATCTAGTATGAGAAACCTTCTTCCTCCTGGCATTAATCCCGGCTATTGCCAGGGTCTGCCTTCCTACTCAACCTACTCCACTTTGCGCGGTCTTTTGCGTCCTCGGTGGTTAGACCATTGGCTCTTATATCCGGCATCACGACATCCAACCAGCGCTTCCTTGGGCGTCCAGGAGGTCTCACTCCAGGAACTGATATAGCAAGGCACTTGCATGCGACATAGTTCTTAGACCGGCGCGTAACGTGGCCAAACCATCTCAGGCGGCGCTCTTGGAGCTTATCCGCTACGTCACGGACCCCAAGACTACCTCGAACGAATGTGTTGCGTATGCGGTCAGACCGCGTTACGCCGCACATCCACCTCAGCATCTTCATTTCCGTGACGTGATACGAGATAGTGCTGGCCAACTTATCCGGCCATGGACATCGTGATCGATGCCTCCAGACTCGTGCATAACGGATCCAAGGTACCTGAACTTTTTTGACTTAACGGCTGGCTCAGGACCTATAAGGATCGTGCTCGAGTCCGGGCTCCCGCAGGCCATGTACTCGGTCTTCGACACATTTAGTTTAAGACCGCCGTTCTCAAGCGTACCCTTCCAGAGGTTAACTTTACGCTCCAGCGTCAGTCGGTTCTCGTCAATGAGTGCTATATCGTTGGCATACATCATCAGCCATGGAGGCTGCACTACATTGAATAAGAACGGACTAAGAGTCGAGCCCTGGTGAACCCCCACTGTAATCGGGAAGGGTCTAGTGTCGCCAACAGCATTCCTAACCATAGAAGCGGAATCGTGGTACATGTCTCTAGTGTGAGAAACCTAGACAGTGGTAACTAAAAAGTAAAAAATAAATTATAAGCAAAAAATCATTTTTAAAAAAAGCTTTTATTTAAAAGCCCTAAAAAGGAGAAAATAAAATTTGTCTTTTAAATTTTAACTATCAACTCATAACCTCATTGTACACAATTTATATGATCATAAAAGCTTGTCGCGTTAATCAATATTTAATTAAATTCAAACTTTAAAAATTTAAACTTAGCAGATTTTACATAATTAAATTAGTACTAGTTTAGTTACACAAGTAAGTCGCGCGACAAGCTTTTATGATCATATAAATTGTGTATAATGAGGTTATGAGTTGATAGTTAAAATTTAAAAGACAAATTTTATTTTCTCCTTTTTAGGGCTTTTAAATAAAAGCTTTTTCTAAAAATGATTTTTTGCTTATAATTTATTTTTATTTCATGTATACAGTTTGTTGTTAAGTCATTTATTATTAGGAATGAGACATAGCGCTGGTCTTTTGTCATATTATATCAGAATACAGAAACTATTATATTTAATTTAAATATATTCGGAGATTCTTGAAGCAGCTATGTCCACTCGAAAAATATTCCTAGCTTCCACTCTGCGTGTTTTTTTATTTCGTGCTGAATGGGAGAAACATTCTTCACTTTATTTAACTAGACCAACGGACGTTCTATATAACAAAAATATGATCCACTATCAATATTAATATATCACGTAGACAACTCCATGTTGGCATTTACAAAACTATTTGAAGCCTCCTCAATTTCAACCATAGTTCAAGCAGGTTCTATCATACTCGGCTAAACTTCTGCCATAGACTATAAGCTGAACAATTTTATCGCGTTGATGTCGAGGCAAAGCACGGCGTTAAGTTCCGCCACTCAACACGTAAGGCCTCCAGAATTTGGCAGAAAATAGGAGACGAAGTGTCTTAACACTAGATTCCCTCGCGCCTTACCATGAGCGGAATACAGCGTGAAGACCGTTTTTTTTAATATAAAATTTAATTTAAAATGAAAACCTCGTTTTGTTTTAATATCTTTAAATTCCCGGCACGTTCCAAAGATTTTTTGCCTCAAATGTACATGACAGATCCGACCGAGGGCCATTTATTAGGACGTCCCATTTCGGCGGCCGATATTCCGAGAGAGGAGTGGAGAATAAATGAAGCGCACTTCATTCAGTCGATACTAGCAGAACTGTTGACTTAACTTTTCACTGTAAAATATTCAGAAATATTGAAAGTTTCAATATTTTATAGATCCATATTCTATAGTGGAATAGTTTTTAGTTTAATGCAATAAAATAATTGGGACTTTTTCGAGTGAAGCTATTTCAAAGTAAATAGCTTCACGCTGTATCTCGCATTTGGCAGCAATGCAAAGTAAACATTGTATTACCACTTTTTTTTACCAATTTTCGAGACTAATTAATTGCGTTAGCACTCATTTTATATGAAATAAATAATAAGTTTATTAATAACAGAATTTATGCGTTATTTTACAAATTATTATATTTATTTAGAGATATCACGCTAAATACGTTAAAGTCTCTCATATTTATATTTCCATACATATTTTTGTTTCAACATAGAACCTTATATTTCGAAATACTGATTCCAACAATGAGACTGTTCCTACAGTATGTACGTATATATACATGCAGGAATTACATTTTCCCTGTATTTCCTTTCAACTAGAGTTGGAATCGTTGGCTTTGGAATCGTTTGAATACAGTTCAGTGGGACGGATATTCGTGAATTATTCAATAGATAAGCCTTACATGAACGCCGTGCTCAGACCGAGCTGATAAAAACATTTATAGCTCTAAGAGATTACACGAGCTTGTAAGTGAGATTAACATTTAATTCAATGTCATCTTTTCTTATTTTGTCGCACGTTTCTATACCTTTTTAGTTGAGGAACGTTCACCTTTAAGTAATAGTTATTTTTTATAATTTCTTCTACTATACTAAGGTTGCTGTGGCAACTTTTGTCTGTAAACGGTGTAACGGGTGTGGGTTCGATTTCTACTCCTGTAAACAAATACTTTTTATTTTCTTTAAATAATATAATTTAGTTATTAGATGAAATAGCTATATTAATGTAAACGTAAATATAAATATCTACTAATATTCAAACCCAATTTCTCCTTATTTGTTTGTTTAACGAGCTCCAATAGACAGAATGTTAAATAATCATTAGTAACTAAAACAGTTGAACAACTGGTCAGCGCCGACACACAGTACGTCAATACGGTCATGGAATTTGATAAATGTATACTCTGTGCCAATTTGTTGTAACAAATAATTAATTAAAGTGTAATTTGCTGGATTGCGTCGTTGATGTTTGTGCGTGCAAATACTACTTGTGCTATAGCTAACTATATGTTTATATATAATGTTTATTAGGGAATCTAGCTTAATGTTTTTAGTCATTCTCCTTTACAGAGATTAATAGAAAAAAATATATTATAGCAGTATTTTTTTTGAAAATACGACCTACCCGTGGGCCTGCGTGGGTGGCACCATATTTTTACAGCAGAGTAGGCAGAGGCATTAGCTTAGGTCTAAGATATTCCGTTTGCCATTTTCCACCAAACTTTAGAGACATTGGATGGCCAAACCCGAAGCTACGCTTGACCCTCTGACCAGATCATGAAACTGAAAATACTAAAAACAAAATACTATACTAAAAATTTGAACTCACTACCATCACGTTAACGGGGGCTGTATCACGCGCTACGATTGCCGTTTTTTTTTCATATAATTTCTATTATAACCTTCAAAAGACATAGTAATTCATAAATTACAACTAAAATAAAGACGATGCGGCACTTATTACTATTTATGAAGGCGCCTCCATGACGCACACATTTTTCGAATGATTATTCCTCTGCAACAACGGCTTCATGATCGATTCTGTGAAAAAAAAATTAACTATTTCCACGATTTTTGTTCGTAACATTTCACTTTTCAATTTAATTTTATTAAAACAATAAAGCAGCCATTTATATGCTATCCCGTTAACAGAAAACCCACGGGATAACTGGAAACTGAATCAGTACTTAGCCATCACTATTATTCAGTTCTTTAGTCAATATTAAAAATACATTATATAGCGAGACAGCAATTTCCTGCGGGATAAGAATTGTCATGAACATTCGTTTATTCCTCCCAGTCGGGATTCGAGGAACATTAGATTGAAACGCTAGTAAAATAATAATATATTAGATGTCGATTCAAAGTGAACCTCGGTATTTACAGTCTACCACGTTTTATGACCATAGTAATATATTGGTGTCGGTTAAATCGTGTAATTGCCTTCATTTTTTTATATTGTCTCGAAAATAAAATAATTATATTATTTTATTCTCACTTTCTGAAAGAGTTCGGCGTTGAGTTCCGAATGTCTCGAAAATTAGATGGTGCGTGGTGATAAGGAAAAGTCGCTTCATCTCGCATATCATGACAGACAAAGCGAACCCAGTGCTAAAACACTCCGTTCGCTACAAAGAGGCGAGATATTACCTGTTGAGGAGCATAACTTAACGCCGCGCTCCACCTACTAGAGCGGAAAAGCGAAAATAAAAAACGTTTAACGAAACGTTTTCCCACTGCGTCACGACGGTGTTATACGCACACTTATACCTATGTTTATAAATATTCTCAACTTTCCAAGGAAAGTTTTTCAGATACATTTAAATATTATAACATAGAAATTACAAGGGTTTGACAAACTGTGATGGACATGACATAACCGTATTAACTCCTTGCCCTTTGGTTACGGGACCGGAAAAAGGTTACAAGTTTGTCAAACGCTTCTGATCTGTTACTTACTTATATATTTTTCTCTATGTTGGCATTTTTAAGTGATAAGGATAGAATTTCGAAATGAAGCTCTATTTTTTTTATGTACAAATTAATTTACAATTCAATTAAAATCAATTTGCAATTCCATTTCCAATCCCATTTACAGTTAATATTAAATTTACTTTATAATTATTTAATTACAATTTAATCTAAAAGATCAATTAAATCAAAGATAAATTTAGTTAAAGGTAAGTTGTTAAAGGTACATGTTCTCAACTTTCCAATTGAGTTGGAAGCGTTAGGTATTGAACGGCGAAACTTAACGCCGCAAATTGTCTTACCAGATCTGATATATGAAAAAAAAACAATTCCTTCGAGTGGCAGTTCAGAGACACTTCCATTGCACCACGATAGCCTCAACGATTATTTAAAATCTATGATGGCACTTTAACTAAAATATATCAATATAATCTCATTCACAAATAAATTGGCAATTACGTAAATCCTTTTATTTTGATTTTATTACTATTTTATTTAAGCCTGTTTTCAATGTATGACTAAATTCTGTTTGAAAATAAAGAGAATATTTTGTTTAATGGAAAATGGAAGACGAAATGAAAGACGAAGATGGACGGAAAGTGGAAAATAGAAGTGTCATAATGAGAATGGTGTTACTTAAGTCTGTGACTGCGGTCTGGTCTTTAGTTACTAGGTTCCAGTACTTCCTTCTGCTGATGCTAAAAAATAATAAAGTAGGTACCAAATCAATTTATAAATACAAATATTTATCAAGTTGGATTAGAACCTATAATATTTGGCTTCAGTCAACCCAATATTTTTATATCACAGAATACTCAATGGAGCTACCGATGATCTCTTAAGCTCTTAAGTATGACAGATGACTTTCTTAACAATTTCATTTTTCCTGTTATTTTTGTATTACAATAATTTATTCGTACGATAAAGCAATGAAATATTAAAAAACGACAGGAGAAAAGCATTGGTACGAAATTGTAAATGGCATATAAGTCTGTTTTTGATTTTTTTGTTCAAATCAGATATGGTAAATAGAGTTATAAGAGGCCGTTATATAAGCGGCACAGCGGGTCACTGTTATGGGTTCGATTCCCACTCGAGGACATGAATTATTTTCATTTATTACCTGTCTTAACAAGACAAATTGCAGCATTGAGTTCTCTCCGCCACTCAATGTTTCAATGTTTCGAAAATTGGGCGGAGAGTGGCGAACGGAATGTCTTAACAGTTCACTCTGTATATCCTGGTATTTGGGGGATGTCGTGTGATTAAGTTCCAGATTCAAAATAATATTATGTAAATAACGTATGAATACAAAAAATGTAGAAAAATAATAACGTAAACGCAAACAACACCAGAATAAAAAGCTACTCTCTTGGATGAGACAGAAACAATCAAGATACTCGAAAACCAAAGCACAATAGACTTAAGCTCGGGGCTTCTTGATTTCGTACAATAAATTGTTTATTATTCTCGCACTTTTGTAATTTAAGCAGTCTTTTGTAGGGGCTATGTAAGCCATATTTTCCTTTTCTCTTATTTAATTAAAGGGGTGGAATTAAAATGAATGTAAGACACTGGGATCAGGGCTACGGCTGTCAGAATAATTTATTTGATAATGCGAATAAATTAGACGTTGTCGTATAGTTTGATACTATGATTATTAAATACTTATATCTTTTTAAAGGGTTATCTGTTAAATTTAAATACCCCCATCATACGCAGTATATTACAAAAAACTATATTTACTGTATATTATATTTTTTTACTGAAAAAAGACTTTTTTTCAAATGTAATGACAAAATGAAATTTAATAAAATATTTCATATTTTACCATACATACTTACAAGGACTGGCGACCCTAGAAAGGCTTAGTGTTGGGTAATTGAAATATTTTCATCATCCCCGCGTATGTGTTAATAGTAGGTGCTTTTACATATTTCAAGAACTTCCTGTTCTTAATATTTTGTCAACAAATAATTATAACTGCTTCACAAACTCAGATGAAACGTGACTGGTCCGCGATAATTATGAGTTCGATGCCTTGGTAATTCTCATTTTCCCAATTTAATTGGTTAGATATATAGATATGGTGAAAAAGCGACAGATTGTGGATTCGATGCCCACTTAAAAATACAAAATATTTAATATTTTCATTTCTTCGCTCTGGTATAATGGCAAGCACGGCGTCGAGTTCCGCCACTCATCACGCAGTGCCTCCATAATTTGGCAGGAAATGTGAGTGTCTTGACACTAGGTTCTCTGATTCCCTATGCCTACCCTGCTGTGTGTAGGATACAGCGTTAAGCTAAAAGAAAAATATCGATCTTAATAATAATAATTCTTATAAAATCATACTAAAACCGTTCTATATCAACACTAGAAACATTCGACTCATTTCCTCAGTTTCTGGCATGCCACTTGTCTTTAAATCAAAAACATGACATTTATATCACATTTTATTTCCCGAATGGGCGAGACTATGTAAAATTTGTATTTGCAGAAGACCAAGTTTAGTTAAATTGGATTGAATCCAGAAAGTTTTCTGTATTGTCATGCCAAAATGTCGACCGTATTTCGATTAAAACTCAAGCGATCTGTTTACCTTTATAAATGTTATTGTGTTTTATAACTAAATTACGAGTATATAGTGTTTTGGAAAGATAATACTGAGACAAAAGTCACTTTTTATATACCCTATCCAAAAATGAGCAATATTTCCACTTATACCTCTGAAACTGCTGAATCGATTTGGATGAAACTTGGACCTTTCTCTGGATGGAAATATAGCACATGTTAATAAAAAAAGATGATCCTTATAACTAAGGGCCGAATTATCGAAATTTTATTATATTCATCTATCTTCATCTGGATGGATGCGAGAAGCCCAAGACCGGGTTGGTTGGCGCTTGATGAGGAAAGCCTACATTCAGCAGTGGACGGCGATAGGATATGAAAAAAATCTATTTTAAATCTAGAGGTTCCCTCTGCCTGCACTACTATATGGGGAATAAAACATTCAGCTAAAAAAAAACAACCAACAGGTGTGGCACAATGAAAAAACAATAAACTCCAGAGTAATTTCCATGTCATTACCTCACTAATATAGTAGAAATGTTCAATTTAAAAGCGCCAGTAATCGAATGAGAATTACAAAGTGGTATTTGTAGGTACAGTCCGCGTCTCCTATTTGCTGATGCTGATTGTAATCGATTATCGACGTCGGTGTTTGTTTTAACTATTGTTCGCGATTATTCAAATGGACGAAATGGCTGGTGTGGTTGAAAACTTAATTTGTGTTATTTAATTATTTTATAACATTCTTTTTTTGTTTTTAGTATTCCGTACCTCAAAAGGTCAATTGGAACCCTTATAAAATTTGTTGTTCGTCTCTCTGACAGCCAAGACCAAGAGCTCTCGTGGAGATATCAAGCTGAAATTACTAGTCTCATGTAGTACCTACAGAAAAATCAAACTTTTAATTCAACGCAATCCAAAAATATGAGGGGTATGGAGAGTCCTGACACTAGGTTACTATAATATAGTAACCTAACATCGGAAACAGTATGAAGGTAAAAAAACTTCATATTTTCTAATAACATAACAATTGTTAGCGGTAGTATTCATTATGAGTTTATAGTAAAAATATGAATATGATTAATTAGAATGAAACGAAATGTGTAAGTTGTGTATTTAAATAAAGAGAAGTTGTTATGATATTATTATGACTGAAGATAAAAATATAAATGAAGTACTTTTATTAATATATAATAATGTTAGCGGTAGAATTCATTATGAGTTTATAGTAAAAATGTGAATATGATTAATTAGAATGAAACGAAATGTGTAAGTTGTGTATTTAAATAAAGAGAAGTTGTTATGATGTTATTATGACTGAAGATAAAAATATAAATGAAGTACTTTTATTAATATATAATAATGTTAGCGGTAGAATTCATTGAGTTTATAGTAAAAATGTGAAAATGATTAATTAGAATGAAACGAAATGTATAATTTGTGTTGAAGTTACTATGTTATGTTATGTTATAAATGATGGCAGCACTGAAACTATCTTTATTGTGAATTATGAATATGAGATACATCCGGTAAGCTCAGTTTTGGAGGGAAATTGTAACCTATAAAAACACCCCAAAAACAGAAATGAGCACAGTCTTCCCGACGTTGTAATACTGCCAGCAAGCTCTAAGCAAACGTTATTAAGTGATAGTTTAAGTGCTGAGTGTTTAAGTGTCAGTGCTAAGTAGAAAGTGTTCATAATAAAGCGATTTAAAAAGTGAAGGTTTATAATTGATCTACCCAGTGAATAGATGTTTCTTTCACTTCAGAAGCGGGACGCAGGACTAAATAACGCCCATTAAAGACTGAAGGTTAGAAGTGTTATATATTGTATAATATTATTATTTTTTTTTCTATTGAATTTTGTTGTTCACAAGTGACTATTGTTCTTCTTATTATTTTTACTTTTGTGGTTACTTTTATTAAGTAATTGTTTCTTATTAGGGTATTTGTTATATTTAAATTTATATGCTGGTTTGAATCACTATAATACTACATTTGTAAAAACTATAGGATTTGCTTATACTTAAAATGGGGAAATCTAAAACGTAAGCGAAGTTGTACCGTTACCTACTAGTAATAATCATGTGCGAGATATTTACCCTCACAATAATTTTCCTGCTTTATGTAGTGTTTTAATCCTAAATATCATTAAGGCAAAAAAATGAACGACAAGTGGTTCAAAGGATTACCCACATTGTTATTTTCTTGGGAAGAATTGACACAAACATTAAAATTAGTGTTTTTATTAAATGAAATTACGGTGATCTTTTAACGGATATGCTAAAAATTAGGTGTAAAATTGGTCAATCTTTAGAGAATTATTATTATAATAAAATGATTTTAATAAAAAAAAAAACGTGTAATTAAGGATATTAAGGCGGTAGGATGTTAATACATGCCATGATAAATTTATAAGAATGGGAGCGGGAACTTGCACATTTGAAGAACCTGAACAAGTTTTATATTATTTAAGTACTTTATCTCAATGACTTTATATAGTATAACCGGTTGAAAAATATTGATAACAATACAAGTAACAGAGCTTCAAATTGTAGTAGTATGGGGAAATTTTCAAGGATTAAGGTGTTTTAATTGTAATAACATTTTCATTATCAAATGCTATATCAGTATCAAATGTAATCGACTAATTCAAACAAGTAACTATTATTTTAAATTAGGCCATGAAACAAGATTGCTATGAACGAAATTTAGTATATGATTCCAATAGTAGTATTAATAATGATACTTATGATAAATATTACAAACGTTCACGTTAATGGTGTCAATACAACAACCTACGTTGACTTAGAACTAAATGTTTTAATTTTATAGGTGAAGGTAGTACTTTGACTAGACTACTTCTTGACATGCATTCTCTTAATGTGTGATATAGTCTTTTTTTTATTGTACAATCTCCTTCGTGTGTTCTCCATACGTGACATTGACGATGTGATTGATCCTCAACTTTCACGCTCGAAGCGCCGTTAGGTAATTTTGTTGCAAGATTGCAAGTAAATAAGTGCGGACGTAAATTTGTTAGTAGTTGGTGTTTTCTATTTAAAAGTACCTACCTTAATTGGACATACTTTCTGTAAAAATGTATATAATGATTTACAAAACAAATAAAAATTTTATATTCATTGAAGTCCCTAATATAAATTGTGGACAGTGACAAATTTAAACTTCATACGGTAAAATATCGAATTATTGAACACAAGTGCCCGGTGGTATATTATAATGCAAGAATGTCGTCTTATTGTTGAACACCGTAATAGCCGAGCGGATGATGCATGTTGATGCTTTATCACGAAGTTCTATTTCAGAAGAGAAGTGTAGTTAAATTAGAGATATATTCCTAGCGGACTCGGACGCGGTTTCGCCTGCTTGAACTATACGAATATTTAGTAAATATATTTATGAAATTATTTTCAGTTAACGATAGACATAGTGAGAAAATATAAATAATCAAGAGAATAAATGGAGACATATTTGTATATTATATTATATTATAATATTCTCTTTCTAAAAACAAAACCTACAAAATAAACACTGTCATAGTAAAAATAGTGACGGGAACGAGAAATAAAGATAAGCTTGTTACGCCAAGTTTTCGCCTCCAAAAAATTAATAAAACTTTTCTGGGTCTGAGTATACGTGTATATAATAAAATTCCTCAGTGTATTCTAAGTTTGCCACTACCCAAATTTTAAGTAATTGTAAAAAAAAGGTCTAATAAGTAAAGCTTATTAAAGCACTGTACAAGAATATTTAGAGGATAAGCGTGTATGGAATTAATGTCTATTAAATGTCAGGCAGGATAGATGTCAGCTAATGTAACAGTAAACTATATCATTGACTTTGAAAAGAGCAACTATTGAGATTCTTGCCGGCTCTGCTTAGCAGAACTGCCTTCCGAACCGGTGGTAGCTTTGTGTCTATATGTTCAGTCGAAGATTCAAAAGTGCTTGTGATAGTAAATTTGAATAAAGAATATTTTGAATTTATTATTAGAATAAAAAATCTTGAAATTATTGGTTAGAAGTAGAAATAACTAAAGGATATTCTTAGTATTGGATAAAGTACCTAAATTCCGTGCGTGCGTACATATATATCGATTCTATGAAATAACTAAACATTTTTCTATATTAAATAGGATAATTTTTGTGAGCAATATCAGATAAAATAAGAAAACCAAAATGTAGATTAGATTAATTATAAACAGCGAATAATTACATACAAGTTAACAATAGTTCGAAAATGTATGAAAATTTATAAAACCGTCAACATCGTCTGCCCGTTTGCGTCGGTCATACCTAATGTGCCGCCAGAAAGTAATTTTTAATCAGTGACATCTCCTTAATTATTTATTAGAATGTTATACAGTAAACTATAATCTCGATTTAGATAAAATGCAAAAAGTGACTATTATATTTATTTTCATAAGGATGAATATCAAAATATAAAAAACTATACATTAACAAAAATCCAATTTTAAAGTAAATTAATCAAAATAGTTATTCAAGCTTCAGAGATAAACATTTAACATCGCGGAGTTTTTTTAAAAAAAAAAAAACATTATGTAGAACAATATTTTTGTTAAACATTGTTTGTATGCATCTCATAAGGTTGAGTCAGCACTCGCCATATATGAGTTAAGCAAGATCATTTTGGGTGACGTTTCCTTAAAAACAAACAAGCGTTGCAAACCGTTGCTTAGCAAAAGTCGCGTCGCGACGGTTATTAACATGGAGGAATAACTTACATGTCAAATTATAAAATATTTTAATATATTAGTATATATGTGTAATGTAATGTAGCCTATAGCACTTTGAAGAATGTTTTCGCAGCTTTCATACAAAAACAAAGTAAATCGGACTAGTAGATCCAGAGATCTTAGCGTTCAAACAAACAAACAAACTCTTCGCTTTATTATATTAGTATAGATTGTTATTAGACGAAAACACGTGGTTAAAGTCGTTACATAGTCAAGATTCTGAAATACAAGGTAAAGATTTAAAAACGAAAGATATTACAAAAGGTTATAAAAATGATTTAGAAAAGAATGGTAAATTATATAGAATTATAAACAAAAATGAACCCAGAGATTTAGTTCGTGTGGAAGAAGTTGTTCGATCAGAACCAGGTCAAAGTAGGAAGGTTGTGCCTAAATGTAGTGTGTAGACCTTTCTTTCGTGCGACTAGGGTACATAGGGTGATCGCCATTAAAAGAAGGGAGTTCTTCTTACAAAGGGATAATATATAAGTGGATAAATTCCACCCTTGGTTAGTTTTTAATAACGATGTAATATTTAGTGATTCGGATAATAATAAAATTCATAGGTGTATAAAATGGTGCTTTTTTCTAATTCATACTTGATATTGTATTTATGATATCGAAATGTTCATCAGATATTTTATTAGTTGTCAAATTTACATATTTTTAATGATTTATTGAAAGTAAATATAATATAATATTACATTAGGTTCTATACAGTGATGTTGAAATGTACTCGTATGAAATATACTTTTAGTGATTTATAAAAATAGAGAAAATAATAATGTTTTTCTAATTCATTTAAAATATTATACTTGATGTTGTACTTAGGGTATCGAAATGTTCATCAGATATTGTTTTTAGTGATCAAATTTACATATTTTTAATGATTTATTGAAAGTAAATATAATATAATATTACATTAGGTTCTATATAGTGATGTTGAAATGTATAAACATGTATTTGATTAATTGTACTCGTATGAAATATACTTTTAGTGATTTATAAAAATAGAGAAAATAATAATGTTTTTCTAATTCATTTAAAATATTATACTTGATGTTGGACTTAGGATATTGAAATGTTCATCAGATATTGTTTTTAGTGATCAAATTTACATATTTTTAATGATTTATTGAAAGTAAATATAATATAATATTACATTAGGTTCTATACAGTGATGTTGAAATGTATAAACATGTATTTGATTAATTGTACTCGTATGAAATATACTTTTAGTGATTTATAAAAATAGAGAAAATAATAATGTTTTTCTAATTCATTTAAAATATTATACTTGATGTTGTACTTATGATATGGAAATGTTCATCAGATATTGTTTTTAGTGATCAAAGTTACATATTTTTAATGATTTATTGAAAGTAAATATAATATAATATTACATTAGGTTCTATACAGTGATGTTGAAATGTATAAACATGCATTTGATTAATTGTACTCGTATGAAATATGCTTTTAGTGATTTATAAAAATAGAGAAAATAATAATGTATTATGGTGTTAATGTTATATTTATGTAGTGTAATATGAATGTAATGTGTCAAGTGAATTTTGTACAGTCAATTGTATTGAATAGTGAGTAAAAAGCGAGTCGTTTGCAGAAGTTGCACTCGATATAAGTGAATAGTGAGTCGTTTGCAGAGTTGCATTCGATATAAGTGAATAAGAGAGTCGTGTGCAGAGTTGCACTCGATATAAGTGAATAGTGAGTCGTTTGCAGAGTTGCATCCGATATAAGTGAATAGTGAGTCGTTTGCAGAGTTGCATTCGATATAAGTGAATAGTGAGTCGTTTGCAGAGTTGCATTCGATATAAGTGAATAGTGAGTCGTTTGCAGAGTTGCATTCGATATAAGTGAATAAGAGAGTCGTGTGCAGAGTTGCACTCGATATAAGTGAATAGTGAGTCGTTTGCAGAGTTGCATCCGATATAAGTGAATAGTGAGTCGTTTGCAGAGTTGCATTCGATATAAGTGAATAAGAGAGTCGTGTGCAGAGTTGCACTCGATATAAGTGAATAGTGAGTCGTTTGCAGGGTTGCATTCGATAAGTGAGTCGTTTGCAGAGTTGCATTCGATATAAGTGAATAAGAGAGTCGTGTGCAAAGTTGCACTCGATATAAGTGAATAATGAGTCTTTTTCAGGGTTACATTCGATGGTCGGTGCCGGCCGAGTGGGTCGGTTGCAGTGATCTGCAATCGATATTAGTGCGTTGATTGCAAAGCATGCAATCGGCGTACATTCATCAAAACCAGGGAAAAGTGAAAGCCTTGCAGAAGGCTTCAAGTCGGTGAAGAGTCAGTGTTAGTAGTCAGTGTTAGTAGAGTCAGTGTTAGTGAAGAGTCAGTGTTAGTGAAGAGTCAGTGTTAGTGAAGAGTCAGTGTTAGTAAAGAGTCAGTGTTAGTAAAGAGTCAGTGTTAGTAGGTACGTATGGCGGTTAAAAATAGTAATAAAAATAGTAAAAGTGATGAAAACTAGTGATTTGACTATAAAACTTAAAAACTCTAGTGTTTATATTATTTTATGTTTAAATTATGTATTATGTATTAATTATTAGTTTTGTTTAATCGCTACTAAACGCGAGGGCGCGTTTACGTCAGGATTGGCCGAATGTTAGCGGTAGTATTCATTATGAGTTTATAGTAAAAATATGAATATGATTAATTAGAATGAAACGAAATGTGTAAGTTGTGTATTTAAATAAAGAGAAGTTGTTATGATATTATTATGACTGAAGATAAAAATATAAATGAAGTACTTTTATTAATATATAATAATGTTAGCGGTAGAATTCATTATGAGTTTATAGTAAAAATGTGAATATGATTAATTAGAATGAAACGAAATGTGTAAGTTGTGTATTTAAATAAAGAGAAGTTGTTATGATGTTATTATGACTGAAGATAAAAATATAAATGAAGTACTTTTATTAATATATAATAATGTTAGCGGTAGAATTCATTGAGTTTATAGTAAAAATGTGAAAATGATTAATTAGAATGAAACGAAATGTATAATTTGTGTTGAAGTTACTATGTTATGTTATGTTATAAATGATGGCAGCACTGAAACTATCTTTATTGTGAATTATGAATATGAGATACATCCGGTAAGCTCAGTTTTGGAGGGAAATTGTAACCTATAAAAACACCCCAAAAACAGAAATGAGCACAGTCTTCCCGACGTTGTAATACTGCCAGCAAGCTCTAAGCAAACGTTATTAAGTGATAGTTTAAGTGCTGAGTGTTTAAGTGTCAGTGCTAAGTAGAAAGTGTTCATAATAAAGCGATTTAAAAAGTGAAGGTTTATAATTGATCTACCCAGTGAATAGATGTTTCTTTCACAATATTACAATCCATCAAACAATACACACAAATATTTATTCTGAACTGAAAATATAAACGATTATATTTGATTGTCCGTCCCCGTCCGGGGCCAATGAAATCATAATTAAATGCTTAAACCTACATTATTGTTTATATTTAAACATTAATATATATTTTGTTTTCCCAATTCTATTTCTTTTGTACAAACAATTATGAAGATAATAAATTTGTATTACTGACGACTTTATAATATATAGGGGTCTCTTTAGTTCATCTTATGAGAGGACAAAGGATAAAAGATGGATGTAAATATCAGCTTCACGCTGTATCCCGCATATAGCAGGGTAGGCAAAGAGAACATAGTGTTAACACACTCCGCCAAATTTTGGCGACATTGCGTGTTGAGTGGCGAAACTCAACGCCGCGCGTTATCCTCGATACCAGAACGAAGAAACGGAAATATAAATTTAATTAAATATAAATAATAGGGGAAAGTAAAAACCCCTAGGTAACTGTATCCTGCCCATAAATATATAAGCATGATAAAATAGTAAAACGACCACAAAACTCATTAAGTCCACTGCAACAAATATTAAACAAGTTTCCTTCAATAAAGGAACGACTTCACCACCCTTAAATCATCAGAAGGCTTTAGTTAATTTATACGACCTATTTTAATAGACATAGCCATAAAAAGGTTTTAAGTTAAGAGTTGAAAGATATAATTATTTATATACCCAGGAATAACTTTGACTAGACTCGATCTGCCTGTTCTGCTATATGAGGAATACAGGGTGAAATTCATAAAAAAATATTGACTGATTAATCTATTAGCCAGTATCTAACGTATGATAAAGCTCAGTCCTGTACGTTTTTTCTGCTGCACTCTTTATCCCACTCACGAGGGCGGAGGAAATGATCATTGCCCCTAGTAAAAATCGAATCGACAACCATTGCCACTTATAATCAGTGTACAACACAGTACTATACAACATTTTATTAGCTTCACGCTGCAATGGAACTTTAAATAGGGAACCTAGTGTTAAGACATTTCGTTCCTCACTTTTAGCCAAATTTTTGAGACATTGTGGTTTGAATGATGAAACTCAACGACGCGCCTTGTCAGAGCGAATAAATATATAAAAAACTGTCACGTTAAGAGTATGACAATTGTTTCATTAAATTATCCTTTATTAAGAAAAAGTAGTAAATTCCGTTACAAGAAATGATTTTCAATAATATCTCTCCTAACTTGGACAACACTTAATTAACTCCTTTTATTTTTTAGTAGCTCTAAGACATTTCAAACTCTTGTAATTAGATACTTAAAGATTTAGGATCTTTAAGGACAGCGACATCTGATGCTTCATCCATGTCATTAAGTTTGAAAGTTAAATTGTTTTGTCACAATTTAACGTATTTGTTTCAAATTTTACACATAGTCTATTATATTTACCAGCGAGATTAGTGTTTGAACTCTCCGATCTTCAATTATATAAGTTCAAACCTGACTATATATCAATCAGAGTAAGCCATAAAGCGACTCTTTGTAGGCTTCCTTTAACTTTTTAAGGTGGTAATTTTAGTTAACCTGCGAAATTTGGAGGAAAATGAGCGGAAGTGCCCTAAAAAAAACTAACTATTATAACAAAAACTTCCCTTTGCCAACTCAAAAAAATAAAAATTCACATATTTAGAGGCTATTGTAGCACAACGTGAGAACATCTGTCCGTAAACGCGATGATTGAAGCCTTGTAAAAAAATTATATTTAAATCATTTTAATTCTCCTGCTTTATCAGACAAAACTAATGTTTCAAAAATTGTGTAGAAAGTGGTAAGCAGAGTGTCCTAACACTAGATTCATTCTGCCTACATTGCTACACGGAAAAAAGTAGCACATTTTAATTTTTATATAACTTTTAATTCTTTAAAGTGTTTCAAGTTGTGAGATTATGATTTTAATAACGTTGTATCGCGGCAGAGATTTTCCCGGCGCCCACAAATCCTAAAGAGAAGAGCTCCATCTCAGGGCTTATTTCTGCAAAATAAAACTGCATTTTACTGTTTACTTTCCACTATAAGCTCTTTTTATAAATGTCTCGAGTTAAATATTATAAGAATAATGTAGAATAACAGGTATTATAATCAAAGGCTAAATATAAATATTGTTTTGGAATATATTTTAATGTTAAAAAATATACTAAATCATTTTTAAATAAACCTCGATGCTTGTAGATCCCATTTCTCGGGAAACGACTATATAGTCGACTAGACTAGATAGACTAAATATTTAAATTAGGTATTCATCAGTGAATGTTATTTTTATTTAAATTCACACTATATTCCACATGGAGCAGAGTAGGCAGAGGGGGCCTGGGAATCTACTATACTTCCGTTCTCCATTTACCGCCGAATTCTCAAGGCATTGCGTGTTGAAAGGCGGTACTCAACGCCGCGCTTCGCCACGTTGCTAGAGCAACGAAATGAAAATATTTAATATTTAATTTCCCCGAATGGTAATCGAATGCACATCAATACGTTTACTGTCGCATACTTCTGCCTCTGCGCTACGACGGACTCGCAAATCGATAACAATTAAATTCCTTTTAAAACAAAATGTATGGCAATAAAACAATAAGAGAACAAAGCTATTTTTGCAAGACTTCCGAATGAAGTAATTGCCTCAAAGTTCAAACGTTGGCAGTTCGAGAAATTGTTTTAGAGCGTAAGTGCGCTCGAAGTGCAATAATAAAGGAAAGGTTTATTTTTTTCATTATTTTTGCTAATATTTAGAATGAGTTTGAAGAATAATAGTTATTTAGACCACTGGTCTGTTTACAAAGCAAGAACGCCGCCGTCATGTTAAGACAGTCCGTTCTCCACTTTCCGTCAAATTCTTGAAGCATTGTGTGTTGAGTACCAGAACTTAACGCCGTACTTTGCCTGATTATCAAAGCGAAGAAATATTCCTCGAGTGGAAATCGAACCCACAACCGTCGCATTTACAGTTCCACGCTTATAACCCAACGGTACAATGACGGCCTTAGTTCTCTGTTCTCTGTTCCCACTGGGGAAATCATATGTTTAAAATTATTCCTTGCTATGGTATGAGTCAAAGCACGGTGTTCAGTTCCGCAAATTCGGTGGAAAATAGGGACCGTAAGTCTTAATGATGAATAGTGTTTTAGCACCAGGTTTCGTCTGCCAACCCTGCCATTTTCGGGACACAGAGCAAGCTTAAATCTAAAAGTAAAGCTGCCCACATGCGTTAAATTTTAAACTTTTTCTTCGTTCCCATTTGTAGATATAGCGATAGTACCGAGTGACCTGGTTGCCAGCGGAACGCGTTTGTTCAAAAACGTAGATCCAAGCCGGTAACTAAATGGGTGATTGACTGCGATGGAAATGAATATCGGCATTTTCAAACCGGACGCTCTGGACGTTCGGGTTGACTGTGTTTGTGCTTTATAATGGATTTTTTTTTATTTTCCTGTAATTTGCGTTGACTAAATGTGGTTTTAGAATTTTTCTTTTCATATACTTAACTATATGTAATAGTTTTTAAACTTTAAAATATATTCGAGTAGGTATATACGTAATTTAGGTTGTCACCTATGCTATCATCGAGCTGATGTGGTGATGAAGCCAGGATCTGAATAGTGGAACTCCTTAAAGGTTACTCGTAAACCCTCGAATTTACCCTCATAACTTGCTTTGGGTGCTTTATAGCACTTAGTGTAGAAAAGCGTATGTTTAGTCCATATATTTTTAGGCTAGACATTGCGTGTTGAATGGCAGATCTCAACAACGCGCTTGCATTGTTATAGAAGAAGAAAAAAGATATCTAAATTGAAATATAAAAAAACTATCAACATATATTATTAACTAACAAAGACAATTTATAAATAAAACCTTTTATATTCTATTGACCATTACCGTATGAAAGGCTCATGCATAAACAAAACAACGCTGTTTGTTTGTCATATATTGTATATCTACGGAACAGAGGGTAAAATAAATACAGCGTTGAATGGATAGTTTGTATGGACGCTGATAAATGTATTGAAATTTGTAATCCATTGGATTAGTCTGAGTGTATAAATGTATGAACGATGACGTATTTGTATTTTATTCCTCTTTGCTAATTGTATGGGTAAAATATTGTATTATGACAAAAAATATCATATTTTTTATTTTATTTTTAGCCACGCTGTATCTCGCACATCTCGCGCACAGTACGCAGAGGGAACCTAAAAATCTTTTGGTAAGACATTAAGGCACCACAGCGAAACTCAACCGCGTTGTACCTCGTTCAAACCGAGGAGATGAAAATATAGATGAGAGCCGGTGGTAGCTTTATGTTCATTTGAGGAATCAAAAGTTTTTTTATTAAATATTTCCGTTCCCCCGAGTGGGAATCGAACCCATACCCACAACCGTCGCATGCTTGACCCCTACGCCACTGGAACCTCAATAATATTCATTCAAAATGTATATTTGGAATAGTCTGTCAAAATGGATAAGTCAATTTGCCTACAATCAGCTGTCGGAAGAGATTAGCATGGTGACAAGTTAAAAGCTTTCGTGAAATAGATGTCAGTGAGGCAATGCGATTCTAACGCCCTAAAGGAAGTCACTTAAGAAAATAAATAATTTCTTTTTTTATTTGAATATTTGTATTTTGTTGATATAACGTTTTATATATAAATTAATTTTTAACAAAAAGAAAAACCGACTTCTAAGAACGAACTAAAAAGTGAAAAAGAATTTTACAAAGATTTTATAATTTTGAAATTTAATTTTGAATGGGACCACTCGGGAAGCTTCACCTTTCAAATAAAAAAAAAATCAAAATCGGTTCACCCAGTCAAAAGTTATGAGGTAACAAAAATAAAAAAAAAACAGTTGAATTGATAACCTCCTTTTCTTACAGAAGTCGGTTAAAAATTGAGAAGTGACAACACGTTGCTATGGGAACTTGTATTACTATATATAGGCACAGATGGTGTTTAGTAGGTACAGTTAGTTTAGCTTAGTACATTTAGTCCCGATAATTGAACAAAGCGTGGGGATCGGACTGTTTTAATACTTACCTAGCTATATGTATCCCATACAGCGTGAAGGTAAAGAGGCTTAAAACAATATTATTTTATTAATTTATAATGACGATGGTAAAAATCTGTTTTATATAGAATTATCTTTCTTAATGCGGTTAAAACCAGGGCACGGGATGTCCACATTACTTCTATAGAAGATTTGTGTATATGACGACGTGAAGCATTAAATTTTAAGCCACAATCAGTATACAAATCATATAATCCACATCCTTTTCAAACAATATACTCATAATCTTCATATAATATCGTAAATATTTGTATCATGTTATAGAATTTTTAAAATAAGTGTGAATTTTATAAAATATTAGAATTCTCGCCAACACAGCCGTAATGTTGATCTGTTGTCCAAAGTAGGTGCAAGTTCAAGCTCACCTATAATTTAAAGCTGTTCCTATTGGAAGAGAAAGATGTTGAGTACAAGTAACATATTCACCATTCAAAACGGAATGTTTCGAAAACTGTGCAATGGGGAACATAGTGTCTTTACACTGGGTTCTCTCTGCTTACTTTAATATTGAAGAAGAATTGCAATGTCTTATCACTAGGCTCCATCTGTCTACCCTCCTATATATATGCGGGATACAGCGTAAAACTGAAAAGAAATGAAAATACATAAAAAGCAGCAATGGTCACTGTGATATATGATACACATACTGTTCCAAATCTCTTATGACATCAGCAGATTGTGACATAAATTGGGTTACTCTATGAAACTGTCATTGTCCATACCATACTACGTAATAAAGAAAAAAAGCTGTATAATACATTTTGTTGCCAAAAAAGTCCACCGACAAGATTCCAACCGATGCTCAAATAATTACAGCGAGCATTTGGAACGGAGCCAGACCCTTCAGAGATTTACCTAAGCGTTTACTTTGGTAAATCATTCGTACTTACGTTGATAGTGTTGTAAATATTCTTATAGTTATGCCTTCTCTAATAAAATGTTATGATTATGCCTCTTTATTACGCTGGTGATAGCGTGTTAAAATCTTGGAAAAATGCTATATTTGAGATAATGTTTTTTTCATTTTTTTTAGATAATCACGACATTTGTTCCGTCTGTTTCGGTTTCGTCAGTTTCCTCTACTAAATTTTAATAACTCTACTAAATTAATTTATTTGCAAGTGAGAAGGTCGCATATAAACATAAGAAGAGATAAACCTTCCGTAGAATTCTGGAGGTATTGCCAGTTGAGTGGAGAAACTCAACATCGCGCTTTGTCTCCTTTCAGTTTCTGAAAATATTGAATGTTTTTCTACCCCAAGTTAAAAAGAGAACCCGAAAACTGTTGTCTACTTAGATAAAGAATATTTAGAATATCTGTACAAACCAGTGAAATAACCGGAAAGTTTAAAAAAATATAAGGGGGAAACGTAAAACTAACTTCGTTGTATATTTATTTATAAGTCTAAAAATGTTTAACAGATGACATAAAGGCTGAGGCATAACGGTTTCTCACATCAACTTTTACTATGGCGCCGCAATGTCGCTTACTTTTTATATTGCTTTTCCTCAATAGAATACTAGATAGCGATGGGTTTTCATTTTGCCCAAGTACAAAGGAAATGAAAGGTTTAAGGGCGTCCTGAATCAGTTAAATCGATTCTACGGGTTTATGATATAGGCCTCTTATAGGCCAGTAATGGCACAGGGGTACAAGAGTTTGATAGCAAACGCGACAGGTTGTCGGTTTGTTTCCCAATCGATAGTTAAGCAACTCAAAACGCAACGTCTCCAGAATCCGGCGGATAGTGGATACGTAAGTACATGAAATGGAACTGTCTAAACACTAGGTTCCCAGGTTCCTTATAAAAAAGTATAGCATTTAATTTTAACCCACAATCAGTATACAAATCACATAATCCCCCATCCTCTTCAAACAAGCCTCCATCATCTTTACAAACCTCAATAAATTCAGTACATTTAAGACGTGAGCTGACAACTACGAAAACACAAGCACGACCACTCCACAGCAGTCCTATGTACACTTTAGATTCGGAGCTCTCTTAGAACTTGGAAATGTCTCCAGGACACAATTAGTTCAAGGGCACTCCTGTGAAAATATGTGTGGGCGATGTCAACAGATAGTCTAAATAAACTTTTGGTAGGTTAGCGTTATTAAGAGAGTTTTGGTATCTGTGTTTTCTTTGGGAATGTCTCAAAATATATAAAATTAGAAACGTTTAGTATTTTAGTTTTAGTTTGAGTAACTATGTTAAAATGACCATATCAGCTTCACTCTGTATCGAGCACACAGCAGGGTAGACAGAGGAAACCTAGAGTTAACACACTCTATTCTCCATTTTTCGCAAAATTCTGGAGGCATTGCGTGTTAAATGGCTGAACTTAACGCCGGGCTTTTGCCTTGTTGCCACAACGGAGAAATGAAATTATATAATTCCTAGTTTTTATATAATATAGCCGATATTTTTATTCTGAAATATCTTCTTACCCACTGAATTAAAACCAATACGTAAGTACACAGGTGATGGATCGGACTTAGATGTATAGCAATATAGAATAAAGTTATAGAAGATAGATTTTGCAGCATCTGGTTTATTAGAAACCCATCTTTGAAATTTAAAGAGAATTTACTCGTACGTCGTACGTTGTATATAAGTCCAATATTTTTTATAAAAAATAAATTATAATAAACTATAATACCATAATAAATAGGTTTATCTCTCTCTCTCTCTCTCTCTCTATCTTTCTCCGCGCTTCGCCTAGAGCTTTGCATCGTTTTTTTTTTTCACTAAAAATAAAAAAACAATACACGAACTCAAAACAAAACGCAGAAGTGTTCAATTGAAAGTATAATCATGTTGTAATCTCATAAGACGGGGACAAAAGTCCAAATTGAAAGTTAAATTGAAGCAGCATTGCAATCAATAAGGGTTGCGGACTTGCGGCCGAGGCGGGTGCGAAAACAGAAAACTCTCTTACACCGGATAAATGTGGAGCCATTAATCTCTGGTCTTATCCTGATTGTTAAGACTGTTCCATATGATGAGGGATGTTTTTTTTATTTAAGAAATATGTAGAAATTTAATAAAAAATCCAAATTCAATATTGAAATTAATTAAGGAGGACAGTGGTTGGCAAGGGGCACAAGCGTGCGACTGTAAATGTAACAGGTTCTAGTCCCACGAGAGGAAAAGAAATATTTTATATTTTTATTTCCTTGGTCGGCAACGAGACAGAGTACGGGGTTGCGTTCCGCCCTTCAACATATCTTTAGAATTCAACGGAAAGTGGGGAACGGAAGTGTCTTCATGGGAACGGAGGGATATCTTAATAATAATTTCTCAGGATCCCTCTGGGTACTCTATCCTGTATATGGAGTAGCTCCTGAGAAATCAGCAAACAAATACGAGTAAATAGTAGCAAAATGAAGCAATTTTTCAATGTTATTATAAAATAAACCTTCGTATTATATGAAACAGCTCTAACAAATGCGGTTTATATTTGATGTATGAAAGTTATTCAATATACATTCTGATTTTGATGTTCTGGAAAATAAAATGTTTAATATTTCACTTGGTAGTTGTTTATTCGTAGATAGAACATTTTTGTACGTTAATATCAAAGTAGGCATTTTCATTTACTACATTATGGTAGGTATTTCAAAAAAATATTCTGGTTATAACAATATTTTACGGAAAGAATAGTTGGCTTACTTAGCTTCACGCTTTACCCTTAGCGGAGCAAATCAGAGAGAACGGAGAGTACGGTGTCTACATACTTCTTTTGCCACCACTGTCATCAATACATGAATGCATGTTTTTTACGTGACCTTCCTCCAGTATCTTTGATACTCTGTTTTCCAAGGTCAAACGAAGTCTCCCCCTACCTTTCTTACCACTCACTTTTCCATCATAAATCTTTTTGCCATTCTTTCATCACTTATTCGTTCGACGTGCCCCAAACAGCTGAACACGTCCTTTTTGATTCTCACCGTAACATCTTCGCTAGTACCTGCCATTCTGTGTATCTCGTCATTACGGATTCGATCAGCTAAGCTGAACTAAGCCACGATGACCTCTGTAACCTATAAACATATTAAATTATTATAAAGACACATAGCCACTGTACCATATGGTATTTTAAAATTAAATTAAATTTGAACAAAAATTCAAACCTTATAAAGCTTTTAAAATAAGCTCGACTGGATCTGAATAAAATACGATACTCTTGGAGGCCATTTTCGGAAATTATGAAAGTATAACTCCGTAATTAAACGTAATATGAAACTTGAAATTAATTTATGTAACGCCTATATAATGCCGTTTTTAACTGCGTATTTAAATTGAAATTAGGTTACAATTTTGTCATTGTATTGTGATTATTAAACTTTAAGTATAGGTTGGGCTTATAACATACGTTTAGGCTTATAGGTTGAAATAAAATTTTTATAAACAAAATCTTTTTTTCTGTTTTTCTTTTAATTTCACCTCTTATCCATTGTAGGTAGAGGGGAACTAGTGTTAGGAGACTTCGTTCCCATTAAGACACTTAAATTCCCCACTTTCCACCGGATTCTGGAGGCACCACACTGATTACAAGCACAAATGATTGTGGGTTCGATTCTCACTCAGCACCGCGCATTCTGGCTTAACAGATCGACGAAATGAAAATATTAACAAATAATAATTCGTTCTCCCGAGTGGGAATCGAATCCAGTACCGTCACCTGACAGTCCAACGCTAGTGCCCCTGTGCCACGGCCTCAGTTGATATAAATATATTTTAGACCATAATAATCAAAGCTTATTCGATTTTTATGTCATCCTAAAATATCCTCTTATTTTGTTACTATATTATAACTGCTAACAAGAAAAGTGCATAAAATTTCACAACTTCAGTGGAAAAATTATATTAATACCGAGTTCGATACACCCGGTCTGATGTTAAGAAGTCCGTTTTGTATGTAGGGGAGAGCGGGGCCAAAAGTTCCGATTTTTTTTTAACCTCAAATATTGCTACGAATACTTGATTTTAGTATTTATACAATATAATCAAATTAAACTTACATATCTAGACTTGCAATTAAAACAGTAATTTGGGGTATTCTTTGTAAGACTTTTTTATTATGAATTTTTTTATGACTGAAGTCGGAAAGTAACAACTTACCCCGACTTGGGGCAAGTTGTTAACAGACCGGGGTAAATTGTTACCATATTTTTAAAGCTATTATTTGCAAAATAAAAAACAATAAATAATAGAACAAAGCCTGTTTGTTTAAGGAATAATCAACAGTATCATAATAATTACCAGGCTTAAAAACAAATCTTTTTTAACCGACTTCTGTAAGAAAAGAAGATTATCAATTTGACTGTTTCTTTTTTTTATGTATGTTACTTCATAACTTTTGATTAGGTGAACCGATTTTGATGTTTTTTTTTTATTTGAAAGGTAGTACTTCCCATGTGGGAAGCAATTTTTTTTTGGTCTATTTTTGACAATGGTATCTATGAGAAAATCACATAAGTATTAAATTTGTATTGGTACGTGTGCGACAAAATGACGAATAACTCAATATCACGCCAACCGATTCTAATGATTCTTTTCTTATTTGAAAGAATACACTTCAAGGATAGTTTGATGAAAGTTTGGTTAGGTTCTGATTATAAAATCCGGTCAAAATTGAGAAAATTTGTTTTTGTTTTGGTAAATATTACTTATACTGGAATAGTTACAAAGGAAAACTTTGTTAAAATTATTGTCAGAAGTAAGATTCCCCATTTCATTTCCCCATTTGGCATTTCTTTTCAACCAACCTTAAAAAAAGAAGTTTTCATTTTCAACCGACTTCAAAAAAAGAGAGGTTCCCAATTCGCCCGAATATTTTTTATGTATTTTCTTGTTAATATACCAAAATGTTAGTTTCCACAAAAATAATACCTAATTGAGTCAAGTTTTACATATCACAACAGATGCCACTCGTTAACAACCACTACCACCACAACCAACACTCGTTTAAGAAGTATTCTTTTAAGGTTACTTATCACTTAAAATCGTGAAAGAATTAATTTTGAACAAAAAAAAACCGAGCCGAAAAACAACGGAAGTAAAAAGTAAAAGATAATTTTACATAAAATAAAACTTATTTTGATTTTGTTAAACCAAAATAATAAACAAAAAATTTATACCTTTAGGTTTTCGCACTTAATATGTATATGTAATTCTTTGGTAACAGTTTTTATCTTATTCCTGCAATCTTTGAAAACTACATCCGCTGCTTTTTGCATCAACTCATATGACACATAACCTCGAGTTGATTTCCGAGCATAAGTCCGCATGTTACTAAATTGCAATATTTTTTAGTATGAAAAATTACAATATTTACATCCCATTATTGGTACAAATGAATTGGCGAAAGTTTTTCGTCACAACAATAGGTCACAACATGCCCCAAACAAAGGGAACATCTAGCCCCAAAAACACGTGTTAAAAAAAAAGAAATATAAATAAGATATAGAAAACATAAATAATTTACAAATAGTGTTCCGAAATAGTAGGTAATATAATGTTAAAAAAACACTAACATACTCGAGGCTAATCGTTAAAATTTGTGAGATAGACCAAAAATATGAAATGCAAAAATATTTACAATCGTGCACCAACGACACCCGTGTGCTATTCCATTGGTTTCGGGTGCCACTGGATTGTTCAATATGCTGGCCATGGGTGCGCTATCACATTGCATTTCACTATATGTTTACTAAATATTCCTATAACTTTTCTCCGCGAAATTCTTTCCATCGGAACAACTTACCTCGGTAACTTTTAGCCCCGCTCTCCCCTATATATTGGTGATAAAATGTAAATAGATATAGCGATCCTATCTTAGTATATTCCTCTTAAAGCAGCCATGGTAAAAGCTTGTATGGCACAGTTGTTAGCCACAAAAAGCTAAAAATAATAGTATTTAAAGTAAGTTGAAACTGAAATTACTGTTAGAAAGTGAAGAAAGCAACCAAAATTGGCGTAGTGACTTAACTCAATCTCTTTTTTAAAATTCAGCCAAGTAATGTAGTGTCAAGACTCTGCGGAAATTAGAAATATTACGGGTTGAGTGAAGTAACTGAACGACACACTACGTTTATACAGTCAAATTCCTCATTGAGAAACGTTTATACTATTGTAGTTTCACGCTTCATCCCGCAAATGGTAGGCAGAGGGTACCTAGTGTTAGGACACTCTGTTCCCGACACCCAACCCTAATTTCCAGAAATTCCATATACACTTGGTACAACTCTACACTGTATATTCTAAAATGTGATGAGAAACAAAAAACCCCCAATATCACTAACAAGGTTTAACAACATAAAATATACAAAAAACAACATAATAAAAGTAAATCTGCATACAAAATGGCCAGTTCCAAAGGCAGCTACCATCGTTGCCGTTACGAGACCGTTGACTGTCTGCCCCGGATGCAACGTGAGAATGTACTTCTTATAATATATATTTAAACTTAAAGTGTAGTACTTGATCTCTTTGTTTACTCTCGCATTGTAATTTGAAGTTTGGCAATTTGAAAGAAAAACTTTTAAATTTTTTATTTACTTTTTTATGATCTGATACAATAGAATATATTAAGAAGATACATATAATAGGAGGCTGTCATGGCGCTATGGTGGCACTGTGGTTTGTCTAGACAGTAAATGCCATTTTGACCACCACCACAATGATTGTGGTGGTTTCCGGCCAGGAGAATGATAATTTAAATAATTATTATTTTCCTGCTTCTAATTATTGGGATCACTTGAATGTTCGATTTGAACGCCACTCCTTGTCTAATTAACAAAGCGAGCAAAACGAAAAATATATTTTTTCCGAATGAAAATCAAATCCACAACCTTCGAGTTTACAGTAAAATAGTTAACCACTGCACCAAGAAGTCCTCAATACTACCTCCATTTAGATAAAACGAGCGCCACTTCCGAAATTGTCAAAGAGTGTTTACACATTATGCAAAGTGTTGCTTTAGAATTTGTTAGACACATATATTTGGGGAAGGATTTTGATGAAGATTTTAATTAGGCATTTCAGCGACGAATGCCGCATACATCTCTGTGAGAGCCGTGCGGGGCCTCGTAATGTTGCTTTATTAAAAACTGGTACGAAACTTCAATGTTTCTGGATATGGCTTCTTTTTTTATGGTAAGGCAGAGGAAACTTAGTGGTAAAACACTTCGTATCGTATTTTCGAGGCATTGCGTGTTGAGTGGAGGAACTGGCTTTGTCTTGTTACCGGAGCAATAAAATTAAAATATTAAATATTCCTCCAAGTGGGAATGGAACCCACAAACATGTGCCACTAAGTCACAACGACCTTAATAGTAAAATTAATTGATATACAATTTTGTACCTACTCGAGTTTCATTTCATCATAATTTTATTCTTTCAAAATTTCCTAAACAATAAACATATATACAAAAAAGACATTCAATCACCTCCTCCTTTTTGAAGTCGGTTTTAACCAACCTCTAAAGATGGTAAAATGACATAACATAGGTTTCTTTATCTTTGATGTAAGCAGTGTTGTTTTCCAACGACTTGCAAGTACTCGACTTACAGCGAGTTATGACCACTCATTTACATCTCTTGCGCACTTGATTAAACTGTTTTTATATTTCATTTCAGAATATTATTTTATAGGTACTTAGTCAAATCCAATCAACTTCACACTGTATCCCGCACACAGCAAAGTACGCAGAGGGAACCTTGTGTTACGACTCCGTTCCCCACTTTTCACTCGAATTCGAGATATTAAGATCAAAAATCGCATATACATGAGAGTAATAGACTAAAATAATGTACATTTTCAAGTGAAAAGACAAAAACAGAGTGTCTTATTAATACATTCATTCCACCCACCCTCCTATATGCCGAACAGGTTAATCATTCTCCAGAGTTGGGGTCTAATCTATCGACAATAATCTACCATTTAACAATTCAAACATTAGTTCCCAATTAACGGTAGTCTCAGAATAAATAATATCTAAAGTAAGTATTAAATACATACAAAATTCTTGATTGAAACATTAAAAGTAATCCAGTTTCCAGTTCACTGGCATCAAAGATAAATCAATTACGGGCAAGGAAGTACGGAGGTGGCAAAAGAAATTACCTTTTAAGATACCGAATTGATGATGCGTAAAAATGTTGAATTAATTTTTAAAATTGAAATATCGTTCATGTGAAATCATTTTGTAAGAAAAACTGGCAGGAAGTTTAATATTAAATATATATATATTTAATTAAATATATATAAAAATTTGAATTATTCCCTTGACTGATGTCTTATAAAACTTTTCGGAGTACCTAATCATTAATTTCTACTTTTTCAGCAACTTCCAATGGAATAGATAAATGGATAATACATTTTTTTTTCCTTTTTTTTATATTATATACTGCACATATAGAAGAGTTGGCAGTGGAAACCTGGAAACTTAATGCTACGCTGAAAAAAACGGGTCCTACTCACTTATAAATAGCATTGTATAAGAATTATCTATTGATTAAATCTATACACATTCCACTAATTACCGAAAACAAAGGAAACTTGGATAATAAGTATTAACAAACTCTTAACTAAATTAAGCTTTTAAAAGCTTATTTATACTAAAATGTATACAAAAACAAGTGGATTTCAAATTTGGCTAATACAAGAGGGCAGCAGGGTAAAAGGGCCCAAAGTGGTTTTATCAAACAAATCATTTGAACTAAGAAATAATTGATAACGACCGCGTCGGCCGCAGCACCTTTAATTAACTTCATCACACCTTTGACACGCGTCTAATTTGATTTGGAAATTGTTAGCAGAGTGAAACAATTTAGTCATACTATTATATAATTGATATCGGAATTTAGATGTTGCCGTAGGCGTAGTAGCATAACGTCTGTACGCGAGGGTTGCAGATTTGATTCCCACTCGGGAGATTCAAATACTTATATATCTTCGCTCTAATAACAAAGAAAAAAAAGGCAGAGCGTAGCGTTAAGTTCCATCACTCAACGCAATGTCTCAAAAATTAGGCAGTGCGCAGGAAATGAAAATAGAAGATAAGAAGTAAATATTTTATTTCATCGAGTGGGAAACGAACCCACAAACGTCGCGTTTACCGTTATAGATGCCTAAAAAATCAGCTGAAGAACTTTATTTGTTATAATGTTTTAATCTCAGGAAATAATGATTTGAATTGAATATTTTTAATCGGTCACGATAATTCCCCTTCGATGTAACCCACAATACTTGCGGTCAGTATGAGATTTCCATTCGACCACGCAAGAGAAATCGCATGTAAAAAGCTAATTAAAAATAATTGAAATATTAAAACAGGCAACTAATAATATAATCCTACAAAATGTTCATACAAAAGGATTTGTATGAAAATTGATGAGATTATTGTGTTATATCTGGTTTAATACGCAAAGTACTTTTTACATCGAAACATCAATAGATTCCCACAGGATGTTGATCGTTGATATCAAAATTAATATGTGAGTTAGTACATACACTCAGATTTTAAAATTTGGAGATAAAATTTAAAGATCAACAAAAAACAGACAAGTCGTGATGCAGGGACTCAAGATATGATTGTAAACGCGACAGATTGTAGGTTCGATTCTCACTCGAGGAAATTTAATACTTTCATTTCTTCGCTGTGGTACCGAGAAGAGAATGCCATATGTAGAATATAGCCTCATAATTCACAGGCACTTCTCTAAATACCTTACTACGCAACACGAGGAACGAACATCCATATAGTGAATTTACGAAATACATATTTAACATATTATAGTAAGTAGTAAGTCATAATATATTATATTATATTAATACTTACTTACTAATAATAAGTAAGTTTCTTTCCATTTCCAGACATAAAAAAACCAGATCGACTTTAAATTATATCTATTTCTCGTATTAAAGCATTAATTGTGAGATAAAAAAATTGAAATTATCGTCGCCTATTCAAAGTGAACGACCGGCTAAAGCCCGTTTACACCTTCCGGCTTCCCGCCGCGATAGCACCTGTCAACTTATTAATACTTTCACGCTGAAAAAACGACGAATCCTGACCACAACGACTTCCGGTTAGATAGCACGGCTTGTATCCTGCTTGGAATATTCGTAGGAAGGGATGGCTTTAGGTTAGGTCTAAAGAAAAGTATGTTTTTTTGTATGTGTTTTTTTTTTATGGAAAAAGACAAGGCAAACGAGCATCCGGGTCACCTGATGGTAAGTGATCTGCGCCGCCCACGACCCCGTGCAACACCAGAGGAGCGTTACCGGCCTTGGCCTTCGTCAACTACTAAGTTGGATACAGCGTGAAGCTATGTATAGTAAATAAGTTCACCTGTATTTAAAAAATCTTAAACATTTTTTTTATTGGGTGACGGAACCCGTCTTGGGTTCCGTTTTTTGAAACCATGTAAGAAACATATGTGTCACAGAAATGGTAGGTAACTAATACTAGTATAACAGCGCCGTAACGATTTGTTAGAACTATGTCGGCGTTTGAAAATTCAATTAAATAGTTTTGATTGCCACAGAAGTAAGTTTCTTTCCATTTCCAGGTTCTACTGAAATGAATAAAGTTTATTTAATACTAATAAAAAAAATAATCCTGGCCTCTCAGTTAAATGTGCCAAAATAATTTTAATTAAGTTTAAATCGTAATCTTGATTATAACAAAACATCAGTATATTAATACATTTTGCTAAATAACTATTTACAGGCTATTCAAATAACTACTAACTATTTACAGTGGCGACTGTAAACGCGATGGTTGAGAGTTCGATTCCCACGCGGGGGAATTAAATAAAAATAATCCATTCTCTACAATTCCAATATTAAAAATATTTAATATTTTCATTTCTTTGCGTAACTGAACCCCACATTTTGTCTTTTATCTTGGCAAGATGTGTTATCTCATGACGTGTGTGTGCAATTGCAGCACAGTGACGTAACCATTTCTTTTAATTATTAATCTTATCATATAAAAAAATATCTCTATCTAATATCTATAGATAATTACTACATTATCAGAATACACTCACAATATAAACTATATACAATATTTATTGATACTTCACATCTGCTAGGATTGTAGACAAAGGACTAAGAAAATGAAGATTATTATAGTGCTTACAGTTTTTATTTTGAAAATACAAGTTTTTTCCATAGAAGCCCTAACGTTATCTAATTATGGATACCACTACGCCACCGGGATAAAGACGGCCTTCGATTTGATGAATTCGGAAAATAGTGTATCGAGGATAATTGGTGGAACTCAAGCTCCTAGCATCACGTCATATCCTTATCAGGTTAGAAACAAATGTATTTTGAAGACATTTTTAATATTTTTCAAAGTGCCAATCTGCATTAGCCTGTTGTTTTATTTAAGTGTCTACAAATAGTAGTACGCCAGTTTTTCGTGATTCTCTTTTTTCCTGCTACCTCTTAAGCCTCTATTAACTAATTCAATATAATACAAATGTACAGAGTGTATCAAATCTTAATTAATTTCTGATCGTAATTAACGATGACGACAGTAAATTAACGCGCTTTCAATGGAATGTTGATAATATAGACTAAACTATAAATGTCTAATATAATAAATCTGAAGAGTTTATTTGGCTGAAAGCAGGTTTGGTCGAAATTCACAGGCAGGTTTAGATATTAAACTGAAATCAGGATGGCCATCCGTCTGTGGAGGTGCATTAATATCAAATACCCGAGTCATAACTGCAGCGCACTGCTGGTGGGATGGACAGAACCAAGCTGCTCAATTCACGGTAGTGCTGGGTTCACTTCTCTTGTACTCTGGAGGAACAAGGATCATCACCACTGATGTTGTGGTACATTCTAGTTGGAATCCAAATGACATTACTCATGATATAGCAATGGCGAGGATTTCTAAAGTGGAGTATAACAGTAAGTATTTAAATGAAAGGAATTAATATTTTAATAAGGTTTAAATGTTATCAGTTTCTTTTTTACAAGTTTAACAAGTTTATTTAAATTTATACAAAAATTCTAAATATACATATGTTATACTGTTTCAGATAATATTCAAGCTGTACCGCTACCAAGCATGGCAGATGTGAATCAGAACTTTGCTGGACAGACAGCCATTGCAACGGGATATGGAAAAACTAGCGACGGTAATTCTACTATGTCTACGGTTATACCTAAATAGAATTATTCAAACTTGTTTTTTTAAATATTTTAACGTTTTTCGTCTTCACTTAAGGGAAAACTGAAAATTACATTTTGTAGTGCACTCATAAAAATACATGTTTCAGCTCAAAATAGTTTTCCATCTACAACCAGCCTTCATCATATCGATTTAAAAATCATGACGAACACTGAATGTCAGAAAAGCTTCGATGTGTCTCTACACGGCAGCCATCTTTGTACTAGCGGAGAGAATAGAGTTGGTACTTGTGATGGAGACTCGGGCGGTCCTCTAACTGTAGTTTGGAATAATAAAAGGACATTGGTAAGTTTTTTGTGTTATATCTTTTTTTCGCACTCCGAATTTTCTACTCGAAAGTAGCGAGAAAAATATTGTGATTATTTCTATAGAAATGCTAACAATATATAAATTAGCAATATGCTAAATATATAAATTAGCAATAGTATAAGAATTTTTATTTAGCTTGATAAGAAGGAAGAATTTTCCTTAAAATTGTTAAGTGAAAATCTGTATAATCTTTACTTTCATTTTTTTTCCTTTAGGTTGGTATTGTATCTTTCGGATTGGACAACAGTTGCCAATCCGGCTTCCCATCTGTTTATACCAGAGTGACAGCTTTCCTTACATGGATTAACGCGAATTTGTAAAGAAAATTATCATTAAATATAAAGAAAAGATTAAAGATAAGATTAAATAAATATACTAATATAAATAAACTGTTTTATTTCAATATATTATGACCTCATGACCGTATGATTCCGATCCCTACTTGGAAGAATAAATTATTATTTATTAATATTATTATCATTTCTTCACTTTGGTGCCTAGGTAGTCGACGTTGAGTTCCGCCATTCAACACCAAAAATTCGGCAGAAAGTGGGGAACATAGTGTGTTAACACTAGATCCCTTCTGCCTACACTACTATACTTTTTTTAAAGTATTTCTCACTCACAACAGTAAGTGATTCGATAATATAATAATGTAAAGATATATTTTTCTTTACATTATTATATTAGCATAGTATTCAATTTGAAATTTGAATAATGGTACGAATCGGCACGTATATAAATCTTTGCACACAAGTTCCCCTGAAACAGACGATCGGCAAAGTATGAAAGATTGGAAAACGTGATTTTCATGGCACCTCGTTCAGTCGCACCACAAACAATATTAACCATTGTCCTGAAATTTACGATAGTTTCATGACTGTGAACATAATTTATCGTAAAATATTATTTTAATAGATTAAGGCCACAGTCCGGTGGGACAAGGGTGTAACTGTAGGCGCGACGGTTGTGTGTTGCCTGGCGGAACCCAACGCCACGTTTTGCCTCGTTACCAGACGCGTAGGCATCGAATAGACAACCGTCGCGTACAATCACATGCTGCCCCTGCACCACGGTAGCCCCACTAGAATAAGAATTAAACATTATCAATTCTATGAACAAAAATAGAATATAGATCGTACTTCTCAGTTACAATACATATATGTTCAAACTCGTATCCTCAGAGGTGATCTCACCAACTTTGTTAAACAACTCTCAACAAGTAGTATAAAACAACAGCACCTGGAGAGCTGCTGGATCTACTTACAACTGCTGGTTACTACGCCAATGTATTATACGAGTATGTTAACTTGTACACTTGTATTGTGTTGCTTGGAAACACTTTCAATTGTTATTGTACGTAGATAAATAATATTATTTATAACAATAAACTATGTTTTTATTAAAATTTATATTTCCATTTCTTCGCTTTGAGGTCGAGGCAAAGAACGGCGTTGAATTCCGCCACTTAACACGCAATGCCTCCATAATTCCGCGGAAAATGGGAAACAGAGTATCTTAACACTAGGTCCCCCTGCTTACCTATGGGAGATATAGCAGGAAGCTGAAATAAAGAAACTGACAAAAAGCTTCACGTGCACATTAAAATTTTTTGAGGATTATCCACAAACTTTTAATATACGTCAAAAAAAATTGCTAGCATCCCTTCCTATAGTTTAATTTCGTTAAAGTTACAGATACAGTTAACGGAGGCAAAGGGGAGAGGGGGGGGGGGACTAAATAACGACGTCTATAACTTTGAACAACTTATACAGACAGAACTATATCTATTTGGACGCATTCCAAACTGGTATATTCATCAATTAAGCTTTGCTATCTTAACGTCGGATGTGATCTCTAGCTATTGCAGCATCTTAGATGAGATTGGGGGTGTTTCTCATCATTTGTTATATTATAGCAGTTGTAAGATCAAATGTACACGTTACAGGTTGTGAGTTCTATTTCGACCCGAGAATACGAAATATTTAATATTTTCAGTAATTGGTCAAGTTACAGCACTTAACACACTAAAATCAAAGATCTTAAAAATAAAACCTTTACTCAAATAAGAATAGAACCTAAAACCACCGTGAAAAAAAAGACTTACATCCACCAAATTGAAAATACTCAGGAAATACTCAAAATTGTATAGAAATGTAAAAACACCAATATTTTTTTATTCCCAACAAATCCCACACAAGTATTGAGTATAACGGAACGACCATATAACTTAACTCACTTTACTCAAAAGCACTCGCCTATATATTTTAACTGCAGTGCGTGCTCGGTGTGCGGAGTGATGTAGTACTAACGTTTCAAGAATAACTATTTCTCAATCAAGTTAAATGGCCGTCGAATGGGTGAGGCCGTCATGGCGCAGCGACACAAGAGTGTGACTAACACGACGATTGTGGGTTCAATTTCCACTCGTGGAAGTGAAATATTTAATATTTTCATTAACTCGCTCGTTGAATTAAGCCACTCAACACACAATGTCTCGGAAATTGGGTAGGCTAAAAATTCAAAAGAATATTTATATTTTCCATTAAGTTAAATATCGCAATGAATAAATAAAAATGCCAAAGTAAAATCTATATCAATCCGTAGATTCTATAGAGATTACTTTTAGTACGAAACCAGCAAGCATTGTACTAACAACGGAGAGATAATGCTCCGGAGTTTACGAGCGATCAGAATTAACCGCTTGCCGTTGTGCATTAAGACAAAGTGGGTATAAATGTTGCCAATAGGATACTAGTACTATAAAATCCATGAAATTCGATATAAGCGGTTTTGAAATAGTATGGAGTTGTTATGTTTTATATAGATAAGTAGTGCAGGACGCCCAGCACGATGGACAGACGATTTAAAGAAGGTGTCTGGCATCGGATGGATGCGAGAAGCCCAAGAACGGGATGGTTGGCGCTTGATGAGGGAGGCCTACTTTTAGCAGTGGAAGGCGATAGTTAGTTTTTTTCATTCTGTACCCGCATATGGCAGAATGGTGAGAAGCAACCCAATGCTTATTAATGAATTACTATAATTGAGAATCGAACCCACAACCATCAAGTTATAATCACACGCATGTGCCCATGGAACACGATGGCATCCTATTTGTAATATTTCAGAAGAGTGTTATTTCACTTATAGGACTTTTGTAGTCTTCTCTGGTTTTTCTTTAAGTATTCCACGTAATACAGAATCAACTTGGTTATAATTAAAAACATATTTTTTTACAATTCTAGTTAATTGACTTTCTGTTATTACAATGGAATAAGATGAGTGAACTGTAAGTGGTTTGCTTTGCTAGCAAAGTGTACTTATGAAATTGGATATTCATATTAATATATCCCCAACTCCGAGAAATGTTTGTATGTTCATTATTACTCCATTCTGGAAGCCAAAACACGGCGTTGAGTTCCGCAAATCAATACACAATATCTCAAGAATTAAGCACAATGAAGAGAACGAAGTGTTGAAACTTCTCTCTGCCTATCCCGCTAAAAGGGAAAAAGCGTGAAGCAGCTATAAATAACTCATCAACATGAGCATAGAACAATGTACGAAGATAAAAACGTCTATGAGAGTGACATTTCCTACTCCACTCCCTGTACGAGTGTAGCGCGCTTTAACAAGGCAGTATGAGAATTGACAGTTTAAACGTTATCACGCTATAGTAATGTAGAGACTAGCGATGTCGAAGCTGGATTAATATGTATGTAGGTGATGGTTTTAAGTTCGATTTCTGAGTTGAGTAATTAACGAAAAGATTGAAAGACAAGACAATATAATCGTGCAGACAAATATACGAATATATCAATTCCCAATGACTTCACAATTACCTTGAGGAACTTAGTGATTTTAGCGTCTGACTGTACAAGCGACAGTTATGGGTTATGGATTCCCACACGGGGGAATTCATTAGTTTCATTTCTTCTGGTAAGGACCCACCCAACCTAACCTATCCAAATCTCATTTCAAGCTTCTTTCCTTTCAACATTTTTTATTTAGTCACTTAATAATTCCTTTAAGAAACTTTCTTAAAACAGTAAGTACCCAAAGTTCCGAGCTTACAGAAACCATTCTGCTATGAGTTTTATGTATTTTTCATTTTCGTATTTTATATTGATACAGCAATGATTTTTGGTTACAGTTTGCTAGAGTAGGGAACCGAGTCTTAACACTGGGTTCCCAAGTTTCCCACTTCATAACTGGTATGTGAGGAATATAACTTTTCTTTTTGTAACATATGATCCATGTATTTGCACCACTTTGGTATCGAGGCAAAGCACGGCGTTGAGCTTGAGAGAAATTAGTAATAAAGTTAAAATTGTAAATGAAAATAATTCCCCCCGAGGGAATATATAACCTACAGTCGCGTTCACACTTCACAACGAGTCTAATTTTCCAACACTATATTTTTTTTTAACTTCAAAATAGCCGAAAAGTCAAATATCTATACAATTTATTATAACCCGCTAAGTAGTTGGCCGGTAGCCATTTCAAATGTACCTAAAATAATATTAATTTAGCAAATAAATGGTAATAAGTTATACATTTTTTCCACATCGTAAATATTTACTTTACGGTTCGCTTGGTTCACAAACCCGAGTTGCAAAACTGCGAAATATTTAAAGAAATAAATCTGCTGTGGTATTTTCGAAGTGCACTATATTTTTTGAATGCATTATACTTATTTAAATATATATTAATCTGTACTTCTATTCTATTCTATTATAAAAATGGAGAATATGTATGAAGCTGAATGTGTTTGGTTGAACGCGCTAATCTCACGAACTACTCGACCAAAATGTAATTATTTTTCGCTTCACGCTGTACATAGCAGGGTAGGCAAAGGCAACCTAATGTTAAGACATTCCGTTCCCCATTTTCTACCGAATTCGACAGGCATTGCGCATTGAGTAGCGGAACTTAACGCTGCGCATTACGTCGACACCAGAACGAAAAAATGAAAATATTAAATATTATATTTCTTCGAGTAGTAATCTAACCTACAGTCACACGCTTCTGCTACGACTGGCCTCAATTTACTTATTAAACCATATTCAATGAAATACTAAATATCGTTGGCATCAAGTTGCAGTAATTGAAAATTTACAAATGTAATTTGTAAAATTATGTGAATGTATTATACAAAGTTTCGGTTACAATTTCAGCCAATTTTCGTAAGGAAAAAAATTAATATTTTTGTCATATATACGGCCCAATACATGTGCCAAAACCCATATTTGACGTACTAGCGTCTATACGAAAAAAGAAAAACCTCACTTACACCATATTTACTAAGTTCCGTGTTTTTATTGGTTAGAACATTTATTATATTGTTGTCAACATAATACCTATCGCAAATTACTGCAAAAAACCTTAGAAGGGGAACTTGTGCCAGAAATTGTCACTGCGGACACCCATCAATCACGCGAAGGCCACGAATGAAGAATGAAGTAATTTTGGACCTTACTAGTACTTAACTTTATACGGAATATCATCGCTGAATAGAAAAGGTTTTATTAATTAGGTTTCTTGCTATAGAATGATTTTGTAATAGTATAGCTTCAAATAAGTTTAATTTTATTTAAAAAAAAAAAGGTATTACAACGTACATATATATTATAATTAAGGCGGTCGTGGCGCAGGGGCCCAAGCGTAAACGCGAAGGTTATGGGTTTGATTCCCACCTGGGGGAATGAAATATTTATTCTTATCTCCTACCTCGCTGTGATTAAGCTCGTTAAAGCTAAGCACGTTTTTAGCTTTACGCTGTATCCCGCACATAAAAGTGTATGTAGAGGGAACCTAGTGCTAACATACTCAGTTCCCATTGGGAAACTTACATTCCTCACTTTCCGTCAAATTCTTGAGAACAGCAGTATATCAAAATATGTTTTTATTTATTAAACTTGAAACAAACAAATCTGTATAATATTTTTATACATATTTTGTAGAGACGAACGCAAACATTATATTTCTAAGCTTCTTCTGACCTTTCCATATTTTATGTGAGATAATAGATAACAGCTGTACGACAGTCTCCTATAATATAAACATATAATAAATAAGAATAACTTTATTTATTACTTTTATATATGACACCACTTTTGGGCAGTTAGGTTGCAATCTTTAGTTGACTTTCAGTTCAAATCCTACATATGTAAATCTTTTATATTAATCATAAGTAAATAAGTATCATAAATGTTTTCTTCCGAATTATTAGTAAAAAATTGATCAAGTGCGAGTCGGCCTCGTATAGTTTTAATTCCCGTTGATATACAATTTTTAAATTGTATTTATACTAAGTTCTTAGCAGGCGTATGCTCTCAATTTACGTGGAGTGAACTATTATATATATGTAATTAAGTTTTTCTATGAAATACTTCAAATAAATTTCAAATATGTAATGTAATGTGAAAAAGTCCAAAACTATTAGATAACCATAAAACTATTTCGTAGTGTTATTTAAGTATTAAATTAAAAGGTTTAGAAATTATGGACATTTTCAATATTTTTTTTTCATTCTTTCAACCCTATCGTAGATGTATTTTATTTTCCCTTTTTACTTGATTGTGTATTGTTGATATAAGTTTATAGCGTTATGGGAGATTTTATGGCGGAACTTGGGTCATCATAAACATGGCATATTTTGTTCTGGACTAAGTACCATCGTAAAAGTAGCCGATATTGTTTAAGTCTAAATTTTGTATAAATAAATAAATATTATATGAATATATTTGTTGATGTATCTCTATTGGTGTAATTGAGAAAATTATTATATTCATCGGTATTTAAGCTTCAAATACACAACCATTTTCCTATTTTTGATGTTTTGATGTAACACGGAGATCTAATTTCTACCTAATTTTCAAGACTTCCGTGATGACACTTCGTCTCACTAAACCAAAACCAAAATTAATTGTCCTGACTGGGAATCCAACCCACAATCGTTGTTTAAGTCACACGCTTGCGCCATTGGGCTAGAGCGCCTTTAATATATATTATTTTAAAGTAAAATCATTCCGTAATCTCTATAAATATTTAAACAAACCAATTTGTACTGCAACAAGTAACATAAACAAGGAGACGTTCGTGAAATAAAATAAACTCATCTAATACAATATTAACGCATAATACTGCGGAACGTTGTGAACAGTCTCCGGGGGGTTTGTAATGAGATTGGTTGAATATTTTTAGTTTTAAATGTATATTATAGAAGTTAATAACTTAAATTTCTTGGAAAAATGCTATAATAAACGTCTCACTCACTGGAATAGATTATTTTTATTTTCCCGTTCTCATTTCTCGTTTTGGTAACAAGATAAAACGCAGTGTTGATTTCCGCAACTCAACACATACATAGTGAGTGGTGGAACTAAACGCCACGCTGTAGCTCGTTACCAGAACGTGGAAATAAAAATTGTGCCCCTACACCACGACTGGCCCCAATATTGAATGATTTGTCTTTATGAAATAATCATTCCTCCAAATGGGAAGGAACCAACACCAATCGCGTTTAAAATCAACCACTGCGCCACAATGACCACAATCTATCATTAAAATCGCTTAATATCATTTCAACGTCGATAATCAATAAATTGTAAGAAACACGCCATTACTTGATTGAACAACACCTTTAATTTCCGTTGTTTGAAACTTAGCAGCGCCGCCGTCGTGAACCTCCTCCGACGATATAGGCTCATTTCCTTTAGCTATCTTTAGGCCTAAAGTTAGATGTAAAGTATTTCAATTTGAGAGAGTAGTTCTGTATTTTATGTTAGCTATGTGGGTCTTATACAAAAATTGCGTTTTTTAGATATTGAAACTGTTTTGATGATGTTCTAATAAAGTGAGATTATGCCAAGATAAATATTTGGTAGTGGGACTCGAACCTGCGCCTCTTGAAAACAATCCAATCGCACCAATCACTAAGCCATACATTCTTACCAGTCTACGTCGATATCCTTAAACGCTTCTGACAACTTACTTTTGTTATTTAAATTAGTCAATGCTTAGTGGTTAAGGTTTGCACGGTTTCCTCGAGTTCTACTTCAAATTTTACAAGGTTTTTCAAACATTTTGTTATCCTAAGTCTGAAAAAACCTTTTAAAATGTTAAAAGTGGGTAGCTTACATGTAAGAAGAATCTCAATCTCAAAGAAACTTAGCGAGGCCAGTCTGGGAGTAGGGGCTCAAGCGTACGTCTGTAAACGCGACAGGTTGTGGGTTCATTTTCATTCAAGGGATTCCTCACTATGGTAACGGGACAAAGCGTAGCGTGGAGATCCACCACTCAACACGCAATGCCTCCAGAACACTAAGTTCCCAGGTTCCTTCTACCTACCATACAACGTGAACGTAAATAAAAGACAATATATCAAACATAACCGAGATCGTATACAAGCGGCCGCACGCTACACTCGTGACTGGATAACGTAATACCACCTACTTACTACCCTTTGTAATTTCTACGCAATTCCACCCCAGCTAATTGCCCATGGCCGTGCTGATATAGTTAATAGGACATAAAAGCTCATTTATTATGCACTTGTAAGTAATTATGGGGAAATGAAATATTTATTCAAATTTATATTTTCATTTCTCCGCTCTGGTGTCAAGGCAAAGTGCAGCGTTGAGTTACGTTACTCAAGATAGAGGAAAACCTGTGATGGCAGTAATCGGTTGTTATATTCTGAATATTTATAATTTTGTGGTAGAAATAGAATTAGAGGCCATCATGGTACAGTTGAACATCGTTTGACTGGTAACGCGACGGTTGTGAGTTCAATTCCTACTTATGAGAACGTCTTTCCTTACTCGTTTTGTAATAAAACAAAACGTTACGTCGAACTCAGCCATTCAACACTCATTGTCTCAAAAATTGAGCGGAGAGTGGATTACGGAATATTATAACACTAAATTCCTTCTGCCTAACCATGGCTGATGTTTTGGAGAAAAAACATTACCCAAAACTCAACTAAACCGACATGACCCTGCGCCACGACTGGCTTCTTCACATTTTTATATACAAAAATACTTGACATTTCAAAAAGAAAATAAACTACTCTAGAATTAGATCTAAATAAACTCGCCTCCCACATTTTGTTTGTTTTGTATTCACGCAACGTTTTTATCTCATCTATCCTATAATAATACTCCGCAGATATATCTTTATACGTCATATAAGAGAACGGAAGTCATTTGCTTCCTTTTCCCCGCCCGCTTTGTGCTTCCTCTGTGAATACTTTAGCCCAGTAAGTTCTGCTAGTTATATTATTTACTATGATGCTAGTAGTCGCTTTTATGTGGACTATATAATATATAACTATATAGATTCTTTTTGGACTTTATTTTAAAACCCAATAATTAGTAATTTTGGGAAATTCTCAGAGCTCTCTTACATTCCCCAAAGAACCTAAAATATATTATGCTAAATTTAAGTTCTCTCTGCATTTCGGACGTGTGTTGTTTGCCCGTCACTCACTGATGGAAGAGTTTTATATATTCTTATATCGATATAAACTGCTTTTAACTAAAAACAAAATGATAGTATCATTTAAAATATGCCATAAAATACGTCTTTAGAATATTTCAGTAATCTATACAGTCAAATTTCCATTTTAATTGTCTCCAAATGTCCTTTTCTTTTATCCAGTAATTTATTTCTTAACTATGTTATGAAAATATTTTATATTATTAAATAAATATAAATTATTTTTAAGTTTTTGATTCACTCTGAATGATTTAACTATGCTTCTATAAATAATACTATGTCTACAGGATCGGGGAAATGAAAATAATTTAAATATAATCATTCCTCGAGTCTGAATTCTGTCATAAATTTTACAAGTGTTAAAATCAATTACAAAAGCAATACAAAATAAACAAATTAATAAACTAATAGTAATTTAAGTTGAACACTAAGTACTAGTAAGTACTTCGTTACACAAAACAAGTTGCGCGAGAAATTAAAATGTCACAACCATTAGGAATCCACTCCTGATTGAGATACCGCCAACTTTTCCCATTTCATCGGAGCACTGTGTATAACTTCTGCCAGGAAATCTAGATTTTTTTATTATTATTTACTAGCGACCTTCTTGCGGCTTCGCCCGCTTTTACTACTGGATTATTCATATAATGTATGTTTGCAAAGCGCTTAAGATAATGTGAAAATTAATTAAACCCTACGCAACCCGTTCGTAGTTTCAATAAGGATTTTCCAATTGTTTTACACAGCAAGGATTTTTAAGTAGGTACCGTAATTTGAAATCTGTGCTAATCTTTTGAAGTATTTATTAAAATATATTTAAACTACTTTTTTTAGATAGTTAAATGACTATTTTTAAACGGAAGAAATTATAAACAAAAACCTACCTACTAATAACTAATACAAAAAATATGAAACAAAATATATCGCGCTGAAACATTCAACTCCAATTATCCAATACGTGCAAACGCATCTAAATCTTCGTTGCTATAAAGGCAGGCGGGTTTTTTTTTCGAGCTTGTGGTTAATGCTGAAGAGGGTATTCTGTCTCTGGTGAAAAGCAAGCACTACGTGGCTGCCTGTGAGGAATATTAAATAGAATGCATCGGCCGGGAATCGAACCCGAGCCGCCCACGTGGCAGGCGAGCATTCTACCACTGGACCACCGATGCGTGTAAGGCAGGCGGGCGCGGCGGACGCATGGCGAGTGGCGAGCCGTTTCGCAGCAAGGATTTTTTGATATTGTAACAACTTCTAAAGTACTTATTAAAATGAAAAACAGTAAAAGACAGTTTTGATCTACATTAAATGGCCAACGTAACTAATATACTTATTTATATGCTGAGAGTAAGGGATAAGTGAAACATAACTCGATACAGTTGATGTTTAAACGGCGTCGGCGTTTTTCTCTAAAACTATTCGCAATTTCGAAATAGTGTAAAAAGCAAATTTTATCTTCGTTTAACGTAGAAAATTAATAAAGTATTTTAAAAGATAAGGATTAATACCATTATCTATATATATAAAATCGAAAGGTCACTCACTCTCACTCACGAAATCTCATAAACTACATGTGCTAGGAATCTGAAATTTTGCATAGGAGTTATTTATAGGACGTAGGTGCTCGCTAAGACGGGAATTTGCAATATTCGACTTCTAAGGGGTTGTTTTTGTTGAAAGTATGTATGAAACTTCGTTACTACAAATGCTAGAAGTCTCAAATTTTGCATGGACGTCATTTATAGGACGTAGGTACTCATGGAGACAGAAATTAGTAATAAGGTAGTTCACGCAGGCGAAGCCGCGGTCGGGCCGCTGTTACTCGTAGAAAAATATGACTTACAATAAAAAATATATCGAAATTATTATTTTTAGACAGAAAAATGATCACTACACGTTATTCTTAAAAGATACGAATATGCCGTTACGGACTTTTTTATAGATCTTATTAAGAGGAACAATACTCCAGTACATTTTTTTTATGTAGTACTTACCATTAAAGCAGAGCATGCGCGAAAGTGTCTCAACGGGTAGGACTTTATACACATTTATCGTATTTATGTTAATTTACATAAGAATATACAAATAATAAATTATATATAAACCTTTTATGAAAAATACTCGACCTAATGGTGAAAACCGAATCAAAATCCGTTGGGTGGTTTAGAAGAAGAAGAGTTAGAAACAACAGACAGACACGAAAAGCGACTTTGTTTTATAAGATATAGGATATCTTTTTTGTTGTTTTATCAGCTTCACGCTTTATCCCGCAAACAGCAGGGTAGGCAGAGGGAGCCTACTGTTAAGACACTCCGTTCCCCACTTTCTGCTGAATATTGGAGGCATTGTGTCTTCCGTGGCAGAACTCAACACCGCACTTTGCCTCGACACAAGGGCGGAGAAATGGAAATATAAATTTAAATAAATATTTCATCTACATAATTTCCTTTAAAATAAAAAGGCTAAGCTGCGTTAAACTGCCACTATTTGTATTCCATAAGAAACCGTCCTCACATAAACCTCTATAACCCTTTGATAGATGACAGTAATGTCCCATTAAGAGTCATCGTTACCTGGCGGATGTGTTACCCATAATGGAAGATAAACGCCTTGTAGCCACTATTTATTCTCCGTACGTACTTAATGTCTGGGGGGGTCAAATTGACCGTAGATTGTATTTTTACGAAATATACACATTTTAGATCATTTTGTAGCAAAATGTGTTTTTTTGTTGAAGAAAAATATCTATTTGGGCTGTCGTAGCGCAGGTGCAAAAGCGTACGAGTAAACGCGGTTTTAGGTTCGATTCTCAATTGGGGCAATAAAATATTTTCATTTACTCTCTCTGGTAAGGTTTGGTTCCGTAACACTTAATGCCTCCAGAACACACTAAGTTTCCAGATTCCCTCTGCCTACCCTAATTTGTGCGAGAAACAGCGTAAATAAATAAAACAAATAAAATTGTTGGTTATGTCTATATGGACTATAGGAGCACAGTCACATGTGAAAAAGGGGAAACTAATATAACGTTGTTCTTCAACTAACAATTTATATGTAAGAACAGTAGCTTATTATTTTCTAACACATCTGTATCGCAAGCTCAAACTTTTCTCAACAATATGTGCTTTCAAACTTTTTAAAAAGTTTAATTTATTACGAGTATTTCACAGCTTCCATGTAGAAGTCACGAATTTAGATTCACGATTCACTTCAACAAAATATTTTTTTTAAATTAATAGACTAGATCGGTCGAGACTGTTTTAGATTTTTTTTAAACCCACCGGCCCCTGCCGGCAAATTTCTTCTTAGAAATTTATGATAATACAGGGGAGGGCCCCTTTCCGTTAAATTAAATATTGCGAGTTGAGAGGTGAAACTTAACACCGCGCTATATCTAAGGTTTCTTTTAGGTCAGTCCGGTCCGTATCCAGCACACAACAAGGTAGGCAGATAGAACCTGGAAATCCAGTGTTAAGATATTCCATTCTCATGAAGGCGCTTCTGTTCCCCATTTTCAGAGTAAAGAAATGGACATCGAACCAACCATCTATCTCGTTTTACAAGTTTGTGCACCTGCGCCACGCCAGGCTTCGTCTAAGGTAAACAAAGAAATCAAAATAATTCAATCCTTTGAGTGTGTGACACTGTCCCATTGCATCAAAAAGAAACAAAAAAGCGATATAATTTCATAGCTTTAGCATATAACAAGATTTATATGGTCGTTAGTGTTTGTCTTCCTTTGATTAATGAGCTCATCAAGGATTACCTACAACATTTCTATTAAGTTAATGTCTATATTGTATTCATATTCATATATTTACTTAACAATAAGTGTTGTTAATGGGAACGGAGTGTCATATCACTAGGTTCCCAGGTTCCTACTGACTACCCTGCCATTAGCATACATCCTGAAACTGAATAGTAAGTATAGAATATTATAATGGTGTAACTTGATATAGTTCAAAGTACACGCTAATGTTATAGTTTCATTCTTTTTAACTCAATTTTTTTGGGTATTACGTTTATTTTATGCCTGTTGCTATGTCTCCTTCACCTCGTCCACAGTCATTAATCATCTCTTCATTGAGGGTTTCTCATGCTTTTTGCGTGATCATTCTACAGTATCATCGATTTTCTTTTTTCTTTTTACATTGGATAAGAGAAAAGATCCATTTTTTACTGAACTGTAATATAAAACTTCTAGTCTACTCGAACATATAATATAATTTCGATTATAAAACATTTTTTTTTTTTAATATTTTATGACTTGATGTTTTGTCCTGCAAAGGCGCTAAGCTGAGGGAAAATTTTGTAGACATGATACTCCGTTCCCAATTTCCACCAATTTTTGAGATATTGATGTTGAGTAGAGGATCTCACTGTCGCCCTTTGTCTTGTTACCAATGTAATGTAAGTAGAAATAGAATACATTACCGTCTGATTTAACCTAACCTCTATACTGTAATTATAAAATCAAATATAAAATAAAAAAACAAAATAAAAAATAAGATTATAATGCAAAAAAGGAAATTGACCACATAAATGGATAAGAGCATAGCACACCTCGAACTGTGGGAGCAAGTTGAGCGTAAAATTAAAACGTCATGAACATTAAACCAGACCCCAAGTTTTCGCATTTAGGCTGGAAACTTGGAAATTTCACTCCGATAATTGATTTACTTGACCTTTACTTATTTGTTTATAGTTTTTATATTATGTTTTAGCGTCAGATTAGGTAGAGGGGACCTGGGAACTTCGTTCCCATTAAGACACTTCCATTCCCTACTTTTCACTTGGGGTAAATGAAATATTTCATATTTTCATTTCTCGTTCTGGTAAGGAGGAAAAGTTGTCGAAACGTTGAGTTCCACCACTTAACACACTATATCTCCAGATTTCAGTCTCTTAACACTAGGTTCCCAGTTTCCCTTAACAGTATGAAGCTAAATAAGTATAAAGAAAATCTGACGTATAAATTGAACCTACAACCATCACGTGTCGCCTAGATAATACTACTTTAACTATCTTTGTAGCATTTCCACGACGTGATTTAACTGGCACTATATACATTTTAAAATCTAATTAGGCTAGTTTATTTGAATTGCAGAAAATCTTTTCGAGACCTATTTCATGTATCGATCCAACCTGTTGGCTTTCTTCGGGAGGCTAATGGTAGAATTAGTTATGTTCGCTTCTTTGCCAAGAAGTTGCTTTGAAGAAATATTTCTTAACCGACCGAGAACTTCATATTTAGCGTGTGCTAATGGTTGGTATGTAAATATGTTTTACAAATGGCTTATTAAATTCTTATAATAGAGCTAGTTGGTATTAGGCTAATGTGGTTTTTAAATGTTTTATGTTTTTAATTTAGTTATATATTTTACGTTTTTTAAAATATTTTTATAACTCAATTTTAAATGCGACTCTTCCCTAAATCCCGTGAACAGTGTCGCAATATTCTTAAAGCGGGTTCCAGCGTCACAGAGTGTATTATATTTGCATGCAACAAGATGCACTTTATAAGCTTCCGAGGGACCTCATTTCAAGAACATAAAGCCAAACATAAATAGCTATTTTAAATCTTCTCATCGCAAATATCATAGGGAGTTCTGTATGAAATTGCAATTCGTACTTAGGTAGTTTATTTTTCAAAAGTAGCAAGTTCGATTATTGCTATACGCCATTGAAGATGTTGTTTTATTACATTTCATTATAAAAAAATTAAGACCTACTTGATGCACCATTGCATATCTGTTGTTATGTTGTTAATAAATTGATAAATATAATTTTGTGGATATATATTTCAATAATTTTAATTTTAAAATTTTCTCCATCATATTTTTTCTATTCTAAAATGACAAATGTATTTTCAAGCAACTAGTAACGTTACGCATAAACAAGAACAAAAATCTCCTAAACTTTCTTTCCAAATAAAAACAAGTTTTAGAAGCAAAGAAAACAAGATCAAATTTTCATGTTAATTAAAAAAACCTCAGTTGGTCTCGTGAGATGATGAAAACCGCTGGATATAAGAGCACGCGCGCCTCAGAGCTCGTGCCCCGTGCTAGGGACGTGACGCCCGCCTTCACTATAACTAATTTAGAGTGCACGAAAGCAGCTATTTCAAGGAAAATATTGTTCGTTTTATTGCATCACTCGTTTCTGTATGCGGTTTTGTATATTATATATCTATGATGTATAAAATACATTAAATTATTTTGGCCAAGGTGGCTCATCGGCACAGTGTCTGCCTGTTAACGTGATAGTTTTGGGTTCGATATTCGATATTATGATGTATGTCTGTTGCCCCAACTAACAACAAATACAACAAAAAAATAAATAAATAAATATATACGGGAGCTCCCATACAGACATGCCAATAACTACACCATTCGTGCGCGAGTCCAACTCGCACTTGATCGGTTTTTTTATTGAAAATGTGAACTAAATGACCATATTTTGTAGACAATTCAACTTTTTAGGTAGCATGTGTGGTAGGCCACAACGGCAATCAGCGGCGTAATCTCCTTCCTAAACAAGACTTTGGATAAAGCATATTTTATTCCTTTCTATAATAGACGAATAATAAAAAAATGAAATTATTTTTTTCTCAACTTTTAAAGGGAATCTGGTGACGTTAACCAAAATGATTAAACATTTTAAACATATATATGTTAAACACATAAACATGTATTCTACATAATACAGGCACCTGCAGAGTACATAAATCTCAGCAGTGCGATACTTAATTAGCATTACACGAGCTATATTAGTACCCGCGCCCTACACTACTATACTCGTAGAGGTAACTCGTATGGTCGTTACGGTCCACCGCCCTATGACGTGGGTCGTTTAGCACGGTATTAGTTGAAACGTTGTTATTTGTAATGATAGTTTAAAATAGTTTCTTTTTTAACATATTTTTATAAACTTCAGTCCTATTTATCTATGTTTGTAATGGGAGCTTTGAACGTCATTTTGACCGATTTTAATACGTAGATTTTGCTAAATAAATCGTGAAAACTTGCTCTCTATGAAATTCATACTACGACGACGACGACGACGATAACGTTTTTTATAGTTACATCCATTACTTTTTATATATAAAAACCGTAGCGGTATTCTAGCTTGACCATTACTCAACTCTTCACTATTTTCACACATTTTGCACATATGCTTAACTTAAATAACGCAATCTAACGCCAATTGTTGGTAAAAACGGGCAAGCGTTGTGTTCCGCCACTAAGTCATGCGAATATTGTATTTGAGATTGGGTTGAATAGGCTCACTGTATTCCGCACACAGAAGGGAAGGAAACCTGAAAATCTAGTGTTAAAACACTCCGTTTCCATTACGACATTTAAAAAAACCAATTAAAGTGGAAAAGTTAATCTACGTTCCCTGTTATATGCAGGATACAGGAAGCAAAATAAGGAACAATGAAACAGCTATAATCGTGTAGACCACGTGGCACAAATAGAACTAACTAGTTACAAATTGTGAAATATAAAATTTATTCTAATTCCTTTTTTTTAATATAATAAGTTTCATATGAATTTCAAAACTATAAAAAATTATAAAACGTCCACCAGACCGGCTCTCGCTAAGCCAGCACAGCCAGCACTGTGGCTGTGGACGTAAATTTTAATCCTTGATGACATAGCGTGAGAGATAGCGAGCTCGTAGACCGAGAAATTCGCACAGCATGGCGCACGAGATGTATGACCATTTATATTATTAGTACATTTACTTTTGAGAAAATATGTTATGAAATTAGTACTAGAACTGTTTTAGTGGATATTCGAAACGGGAGACGAAGGTTTTTAATGTCAATAGTGGCGCAGGATCACAAGTGTGTGACTGTGAAGTCGACTGGTTGAAGGTTCGATCCCCACTCGAGGAATATTTACTTAAATTTATATTTTTCATTTTTTCGATCTGGTGCTGAGGCAAAGCGCGGCGTTGAGTTCCGCCACTCGACACGCGATATATATCAAAAAATTGACGTCAACACATAAAGTAAATAATTTAAAGTTAGTTCCAACACAAAGTCAAGGTATTTAAACTTTGCAAGGACGCTTTAGCTCCGCAGAGTTGGTGAAAGCTTAAAAACCAGACTAAGGGATAATAATATATTAAAACAGCTAGTGCGTAAAATTAACATGTCAACCAAGTTTTACTTCTATTATTATGTTCATTATTTTCTTAATGTATAATAGAGGGCGTCTTGGCGCAGTGGCACAACTGTGTGACTGTAACGCGACGGTTGTGGGGTCGATTCCTACTTTGGGAAATTAATTATTATTTATTAATATTTTCATTTTTTCGCTCTGATATAAAGGCACAAGCGTGAGGTTGAATACCGCCACTCCAATTTACAAATCCTATTTACAAAGAATATTATAAATCCTTATCCAAATCAATAATTTAACATTTGAGGCTGTCTCTGAACGAGTAAATTAAATTATTCATTGACATCAACACGTTTGACTGTCAGTGAATTCTGTTTATTAAATTAATAATCATATAGTTCAAGCGGGCGAAGCCGCGGGCGGGCCACTAGTTATAAATATACTTACTAAAACCAACTCCTCTCGCAATTACAATCACTTCACACAAATAAAGCACAACATACAGCACTAGTATCGCTGAACCCTCACACAATCCGCTTCCCGCTTCCCGCTTCCCGCTTCAAGGATGAACGAGCGAGAGTAATTACAAATACGTGAAACACGTGTTAGGTAACAGAGGGGATTTGAAAAGCTAACTTTGTAGGTCACAAGTCACGTGACGTCGACGTGACAGCCTGTTGTACAAATGAAATAGGCCTTTGACATTATATGCCCTACATTCTAGTTGCTTAAGGAATATTTATTACTTTGTGGAGAATAATTCTCATAGCGTTTGTCCCGTTGTTGAAGAGACGAAAAATAAATTATATTTTGGGGGAATCTCTTACTGTAAACGGTGGTTACGGATTCGATCCCCAATTGGAGGGAATAAATCGCGGTGTTGAGTTCCGCTGGACAATAAAATTACATTAAGAAAAAGCTGTATGTAGGCAAAGAACATTTTCATTATTCTCTAACATTATAGTATGAGAGGAGGTGGAGCAATTTAAAGTAAGACACTTGCAATTTCAGTGAAACAAATCTAATTTCAGAGCCGCGTGCGAGTGAAGGCGGAACAGGGGTCCTTAAGTTTTATTTCTCTTGCGGCTTAGTTCGAGATAATAACTAAACTAAAACATGAATGCTTCATGCCACGAACGTAGCGCGATGCAACTGTTAGCCTGTTAGCCTTTTAGCCTGTTAGCCTGTTACATATGCCCTAGATCCAATTTTCTTAGAAAATAGCAGTTCCTTGCGTGAAAAGAACTCTTTCAGTGCAATTTTCGAGACGTTACGTGTTGGGTGTGACATTCTTTTACCAGATTGTCTTTTTACCAGATAGAGAAGGAAAGTAATTAATTACTCCGAGCGGGAATTGAACTTACAACTACTTCGCCACGATAGGCCTACATCTTACATACATATTATATCTTATAGGTTAAATACTTTCCTTAAATTAAATATGTAGGGAACTAAGGAAGTCACATATGGTCATATTGGCAAGACCAAAACACTTGTTAGTATTAACTTTTAGAAGCCGTATTTAATGTCCTGCTTGAGTTAAATGTAAGACTTTTCTGACAATTGCCCTTGGTTTTCATGATATTGATTTATTTTACTCTATATACCACACATAGTACCACTCCGTTCAAATTAAGAGAGAACGAACTCAACACCGCGCGTTGCCTCGTAGCCGGAGAGAGGATACGACAATAACAATAATAAATATTTCCCTTCCCCAAGTGAGAATCGAACCCACAGCATTGGCCCACAACCTGTGACATTTACAGCCCCACGTTTGTGCCCCTGTGCCTCGGCGGCGTCAATTATTTCTCATCTTAATATATATATCGGATTAATAATAGCAAATGTTTTAAAATTTGTTTTTTTCAACTACAGTCCTAGTAGAAATATAAAATGGAGGCAAAATCTATATATATAAAAGGACTTGTCCTCACTGACTGAGGTAAGACGCACGCACAGCCGTAACCGCTGTCCGTAGAAACGTTTAATTTGGACAGATGTTTACTTTCGTAATCTGGACATCCACTAAGAAGGGATTTTGAAAAATATTAACCCTAAAGGGGTGAAATAGGGGTTCAAAGTTTGTATGGAAAAAAAATCGGCACCAATTTTTATAAAATTTGAAATTTAGATTTTTAAAAGTATTTAATTGAACACATGTTTCGTGGTTTATTAGAATTCACCCCTAATTACGCAAGCGAAGCTGCGCGCGTCCGCTAGTTTAATATATTCCTCCGAGTAAGAAGCGAACCCACCGCGCCCCGATGGATAATATTTATGCAAGACATATAAGATAGGGAACAATGTATTTACTACAATCTGTTTCTAAGTATTGTTGTTATACGACAACAATGATGCAATTTCTAAGGATGAATTTCTGAAATATCAGGATATATACATGGAACTTTGCAGCTTATATACCTGTTGATATAGTAGCTTATATTACGTGGTTTTTTTATTAGGTAAAGTACCTACAGAAGATTAATTTCATCAGAGCTACTTTTTAAATGCGCATATATTCACATATTTATGTTAAGTTTCAGTAGTAAGTCTCTTATCTATTGAGTCTATTCTCCATATTCATGGCCATAAACTCGACTGTTGTGGATTCGATTCCCACTTGGGCAAATGAAATATGTTATATTTTTATTTTCTCGCTCAGATAACGAAGCAAAGCGTGACGTTGAGTACCGCCACTCAACACGCAGCCTTGTGGATTTAGTGGGAAATGGGGAACTTAATTGTCTTAATGGGAGCACATTGTCTTAGCTTCACTTTGTCTTTCTAATCGTAGCGAGGGACAACGTAGAGCCAACTGCTACGCATATGTCTTCCGCCTCGTCCACCACCAGTTTCCCTCTACTTCCCTTACACTCCCTCCAGTTTTGCTTAATAAATCTATAGTTTTATATATAAATTATCACTTTTTTTCACTTTTTCATATACTTATATAGTTATTAACACAAAACGCACATAAAAACCAACATTTTAAATATAAAATATTTAAAGGAGTGATTTTAAAGAAGTGTAAAAGCCTTGGCCTAAAACAATATACTTAAAAAAAATTAAAAAGTACACCACGTAACATTTCCGTTTCGTAACGTTACAGCCTACACTTGAAAACCGTTTAAACTATATGGACTTTAAATTTATAGAGGAATTTGGACTTTAATTTGTAAGTATAAAGTTACTTTTCCTTTGGCAATTATCGCTGCTATTTCGGGCCGGCATCACGTAGGGAACGCTTCATTTTTAATTGTTATTTGTTTTCTGGTGATGAAAACATGCCACCCTCTTATTTTAACTTGCTTTTATATTGACTTATATATTTGTTTCTTTTGTTTTTTTTAAGCAGAGGGAACCTGGGAACATCACTATGTTTAACACTTTAAGACACTCGACTAAGCCACTTTTGTTTCTCCGTTTATACGTGTTGGTCCTGTGTTCAATTCTAACTATATAAATACTAGCCTTTACCTATTCCTTTGCCGAGACCAAATGGAAATAGCTAAGTGTTGAGTGCAATATGACTTGACGTATTCTAAGGGCACAATTCTACTTTAATTGTAGGTTAACTCCGATAGGATTAGCATGATGGAATATAGCAAGTAGTCTTCCTCGACAAATGAATCCAGCTCAAAAAATATTCAATTTGAACCCCTACCTACGAAATTTCTATTTTTGACATAGATATTGCTTTCTTACTAAATCCGGCGTTGAGTTTCGCCCACCTCGCAATGTTAAGGCGGATTATACTTAAGAGTCAAGGCTGTTTTGACAATATACGAGAATGTATACTAAAAAACACAATCGTACTATTATAACACTTTTTTCAGTTTCTCGCCTATAGCAAGATAAGCAGAGGGAACGTGTTAAGTGTTAAGAAAGTTTCTGGACCCGTGCTGGATGAAGTTTTACATGCTAAGTGGCGGAACTCAACGCCGGGACCAGGAGTCGAACCCACAGCCGTCGTGTTTACAGTCAACGATTGTTTGATTCCCACTGATTTTAATTTTTTAAATAAAAGGTAAGTTTTCGATTGGGAATAATTTTAAGCGTAATTTAAATATTTACCCGATATACATAAAATAATACATACTCATTATTATCATAGTGAAATGAGAAAAATAAAAATTGGACTCAAAATTTCTCAATTTAATTTAAATCCCACGAAACAATAAGTCCTCATAATAGTAATTCGTGCCCAATAGTTATCTTTGCGTGAACACAATGACTGTTGAAGCGTGAAGGACTTCCGCTGGGCAAGATAAAGCCAGTTAACGTTTTAACCAAAATAAATAAGTATTATTAACTAACTAATAAGGACTGTTTCTACGAGTATTTATTGATACTGTAACTGTGTGTAACTGTGTACATTAATCCAAAATTCCCGCCGATACAAAAAAGCCGGATTACATTTTTTTGCACATTTCCCCTAATATGAGTTACATAAAGGTTCTGATTTGTAAAATACAAAACACCTTGAAAAATCTACAAAAATTGACTTTAAAAAGATTTTTTAATTAATTTTATTTACTTTTCACTAGATTCCACTCAGTCTCACCTAATTACTTAACGGCCGAACCAGAAATTGAATATATTGTAGTTGGCGCTGCATTCGCGAACTTTTGCGAAACTATTTGGATACGATCCAGCTCTTGGGAGGCCTCGAAGATACAAACCCGCTAGAACTTCGAAATGGCCAATGAATCTCCCACTTTGATTTAATGTCTGCCAACATCGTCATAAATATATACGAGGGAAAGAGTTATTTTATACTGACATATTAGTTGAAACTAAACTGAAATCTATATTAATAAAACTCTTTAATCTATATCTATATTAAGTCTATATTAATAAGACTATTTTTTTAAGTCATTTTTTTCCAGAAGTAGTTTTAAAAACTTGTAGTATTTTTGTAAAATAATCCCTGAAAGTTTTATAGGACTAGCATGTAGTAAAAATTGTTCTCATAATGATAATTGACTATCTTATAGTCGATTTCTTTGGGTATCTACCGAAATTTTTGCTTTTACACCAGCCAACTGAAGTGTTTCCTCAATTCCTGAGAAATAAAGAAATCAAGTCGAACAGGCAGTAAATCTATTAGTACTACACTATAACAAAATTTACCTTTGACTCTGCATTACACCCACTGCTTTGCTCGGAGTGGAACAGACGTCCAGGATCATCCAGATATTCCATATCTAAAATATCTTCTGTCATAGCCATCTGAAATGTTCGATATTTTTTAATATATATTTTTTTTTAATTTGAGGCTAGTCGTGGCGCAGGGGCACAAAGTGTGACTGTAAAATCGACTGGTTCGATACTAAATTGAGGAGAAGAAAAATTTATTTGTATATCTACAATCGAAAGACATGGCATGAGACTTCACCCACCTAGTGGTAAGTAGCATGTGTCGTGCCCCACGATTTTATTTTAGTAATCATAATTTCTATAAATTTATTTTTTACCTTTAATACATTTATCTACAATATAAAACCGTTTAACTTAATTTTTTTTTTTACTTTTTTATTTTTAAGTTTTTAGTTTTTATTTCTCATTCTATTCAATTCGTTGAGTTCCTCATTATTGCAAGGTTAATGGATAATGTTACGACCGACCCCCCCAGAGTTACAATAGAGGGGCAAGGCTATATACAACAAGATGTGCCTGAATCTTGAGAGGAAAACGCTAACGACATATCATTTTTATCCACCCTAATGCCATACAGTTCTCGGCGCGCTTTTACCTTTTACCTTAACTTGGGTGGTGACCCCTAGCGAGGTATCATTTTTAGCCACCGTAACGCCACACAGTCCTCGACAGGATACCAGTTCTTGACATGGGTGGGAGATTCATATTGTAATTTTGTATACTATACTGTATTATACTTACCGAGCCCTTTATTTTGATACCCATACTGATGGGATTGAAAACTACATTATCCGCCATTTTGTAGCATTCTTTTATTTTGATTTTGTATAGTGCCCTGAATTCTACTTAACAAGCCCTTTCATTTGATACCCATATTGATGGGATTGAAAAAAACTAAGTGGTCCGCCATCTTGTAGCGGCGGCCATCTTGGATTCACAATAATATTGAATATGGATAATTGTATTGTCACCAGAATCAAAAGCGTATACCAAATTTCAGATCAATCGGTTAACGGGAAGAGGGTTAAATTTCAATTACTAAATTTGACCCAAACAAATATACAAATAAATAAACAAACGGGGTGAGCTAAATAAAACCATTTAAAAACACATACCGTCTATATGTTTCCAACGTACTCGGACAGAGGTTCCACCTAAATATAATAAGTGACATGTATCACTCAATAACAACACTACACACTAGATACTTCCCAATCAGGGCGTCCGTACAAGCAACTGTCCGTTTGACACAATTCAACTGCTTTTATTGTCTTTTCACCTAAAACTACCCACATTTACACTTGTACGCTAACAATATTGTAAATTTTCATTTTTTAATATTAGTAGGTAGGTATTGATTATGATTTAAAATTTACCCTCAAAGTTGTTGTTGTTGTGATTAGTGGCGGTACTCAACGCCACATTTTCTTTTTGTGTTGAATACATTCAATGCTTTTACTAAAACTAGATTTTGAAACCCAAAAAAAAGAACTAAAGTGTTAAAGTGAATATTATAAACCGATACAATTTAGTAGTTGTTTAGCGGTTTGCACACATATTTGCTCAATATATTCAATATCGACAGGTCGTGTTTAAATATTTATATTCATAAAATATTGGCATCATTTACGTCATATAAAACGAGATTAATTTTAAAGCTAGCGTTATTTTGATTTATTATAAACTAGTGGACCCGGACGCGGCTACACCTGCTTGAACTATAAGAATATTGTCGCATCGGTCATACTCATACTATGCCGCCCGAAGGCTACGTCATTGACATCTCCTTAATTATTTATTAGAATGTTATACAGTAAACTATAATTTCAATCTAGATAAAATACTAAAAGTTACTCTTATATTTATTTTCATAAGGATGAATATCAAAATGTCGCGGTAACGGTTGCGTAGCGACGCGACGGTTGTTATTAACATGGCAGAATAAATTGCATGTCAAATTAGAATGTACTTTAAAATATATTAGTTTATATGTGTAATGTAATGCTATATAGCCTATAGCGCTTCTGAAGAATACAGTTTTCATACAAAACAAAAACAAAGTAAATCGGACCAGTAGATCCAACAAACAAACAAACTCTTCCGCTTTATTATATTAGTATAGATATTTCCGTTGAATTTATTATGAGTGTATTTTGTAATACCTAGCGTATAATTCAAATTAGCCATATTGTGGTGCAGTCAATAGTCAGGATGGTGCTTAAATTTTTAATATTAAGGAGACAATTAAAAGAAGTTTCTTCACTTAACACGTGTATATGTAAATTATATACTAAACTAGGTACCAGCTCGCGGCTTCGATCGCTTATACTTATGAATTATTTGTTCCTTCCTTCAATCCTTATCCAAATCAATAATTTAACATTTGAGGCTGTCTCTGAACGAGTAAATTAAATTATTCATTGACATCAACACGTTTGACTGTCAGTGAATTCTGTTTATTAAATTAATAATCATATAGTTCAAGCGGGCGAAGCCGCGGGCGGGCCACTAGTTATAAATATACTTACTAAAACCAACTCCTCTTGCAATTACAATCACTTCACACAAATAAAGCACAACATACAGCACTAGTATCGCTGAACCCTCACACAATCCGCTTCCCGCTTCCCGCTTCCCGCTTCAAGGATGAACGAGCGAGAGTAATTACAAATACGTGAAACACGTGTTAGGTAACAGAGGGGATTTGAAAAGCTAACTTTGTAGGTCACAAGTCACGTGACGTCGACGTGACAGCCTGTTGTACAAATGAAATAGGCCTTTGACATTATATGCCCTACATTCTAGTTGCTTAAGGAATATTTATTACTTTGTGGAGAATAATTCTCATAGCGTTTGTCCCGTTGTTGAAGAGACGAAAAATAAATTATATTTTGGGGGAATCTCTTACTGTAAACGGTGGTTACGGATTCGATCCCCAATTGGAGGGAATAAATCGCGGTGTTGAGTTCCGCTGGACAATAAAATTACATTAAGAAAAAGCTGTATGTAGGCAAAGAACATTTTCATTATTCTCTAACATTATAGTATGAGAGGAGGTGGAGCAATTTAAAGTAAGACACTTGCAATTTCAGTGAAACAAATCTAATTTCAGAGCCGCGTGCGAGTGAAGGCGGAACAGGGGTCCTTAAGTTTTATTTCTCTTGCGGCTTAGTTCGAGATAATAACTAAACTAAAACATGAATGCTTCATGCCACGAACGTAGCGCGATGCAACTGTTAGCCTGTTAGCCTTTTAGCCTGTTAGCCTGTTACATATGCCCTAGATCCAATTTTCTTAGAAAATAGCAGTTCCTTGCGTGAAAAGAACTCTTTCAGTGCAATTTTCGAGACGTTACGTGTTGGGTGTGACATTCTTTTACCAGATTGTCTTTTTACCAGATAGAGAAGGAAAGTAATTAATTACTCCGAGCGGGAATTGAACTTACAACTACTTCGCCACGATAGGCCTACATCTTACATACATATTATATCTTATAGGTTAAATACTTTCCTTAAATTAAATATGTAGGGAACTAAGGAAGTCACATATGGTCATATTGGCAAGACCAAAACACTTGTTAGTATTAACTTTTAGAAGCCGTATTTAATGTCCTGCTTGAGTTAAATGTAAGACTTTTCTGACAATTGCCCTTGGTTTTCATGATATTGATTTATTTTACTCTATATACCACACATAGTACCACTCCGTTCAAATTAAGAGAGAACGAACTCAACACCGCGCGTTGCCTCGTAGCCGGAGAGAGGATACGACAATAACAATAATAAATATTTCCCTTCCCCAAGTGAGAATCGAACCCACAGCATTGGCCCACAACCTGTGACATTTACAGCCCCACGTTTGTGCCCCTGTGCCTCGGCGGCGTCAATTATTTCTCATCTTAATATATATATCGGATTAATAATAGCAAATGTTTTAAAATTTGTTTTTTTCAACTACAGTCCTAGTAGAAATATAAAATGGAGGCAAAATCTATATATATAAAAGGACTTGTCCTCACTGACTGAGGTAAGACGCACGCACAGCCGTAACCGCTGTCCGTAGAAACGTTTAATTTGGACAGATGTTTACTTTCGTAATCTGGACATCCACTAAGAAGGGATTTTGAAAAATATTAACCCTAAAGGGGTGAAATAGGGGTTCAAAGTTTGTATGGAAAAAAAATCGGCACCAATTTTTATAAAATTTGAAATTTAGATTTTTAAAAGTATTTAATTGAACACATGTTTCGTGGTTTATTAGAATTCACCCCTAATTACGCAAGCGAAGCTGCGCGCGTCCGCTAGTTTAATATATTCCTCCGAGTAAGAAGCGAACCCACCGCGCCCCGATGGATAATATTTATGCAAGACATATAAGATAGGGAACAATGTATTTACTACAATCTGTTTCTAAGTATTGTTGTTATACGACAACAATGATGCAATTTCTAAGGATGAATTTCTGAAATATCAGGATATATACATGGAACTTTGCAGCTTATATACCTGTTGATATAGTAGCTTATATTACGTGGTTTTTTTATTAGGTAAAGTACCTACAGAAGATTAATTTCATCAGAGCTACTTTTTAAATGCGCATATATTCACATATTTATGTTAAGTTTCAGTAGTAAGTCTCTTATCTATTGAGTCTATTCTCCATATTCATGGCCATAAACTCGACTGTTGTGGATTCGATTCCCACTTGGGCAAATGAAATATGTTATATTTTTATTTTCTCGCTCAGATAACGAAGCAAAGCGTGACGTTGAGTACCGCCACTCAACACGCAGCCTTGTGGATTTAGTGGGAAATGGGGAACTTAATTGTCTTAATGGGAGCACATTGTCTTAGCTTCACTTTGTCTTTCTAATCGTAGCGAGGGACAACGTAGAGCCAACTGCTACGCATATGTCTTCCGCCTCGTCCACCACCAGTTTCCCTCTACTTCCCTTACACTCCCTCCAGTTTTGCTTAATAAATCTATAGTTTTATATATAAATTATCACTTTTTTTCACTTTTTCATATACTTATATAGTTATTAACACAAAACGCACATAAAAACCAACATTTTAAATATAAAATATTTAAAGGAGTGATTTTAAAGAAGTGTAAAAGCCTTGGCCTAAAACAATATACTTAAAAAAAATTAAAAAGTACACCACGTAACATTTCCGTTTCGTAACGTTACAGCCTACACTTGAAAACCGTTTAAACTATATGGACTTTAAATTTATAGAGGAATTTGGACTTTAATTTGTAAGTATAAAGTTACTTTTCCTTTGGCAATTATCGCTGCTATTTCGGGCCGGCATCACGTAGGGAACGCTTCATTTTTAATTGTTATTTGTTTTCTGGTGATGAAAACATGCCACCCTGGTATTTTAACTTGCTTTTATATTGACTTATATATTTGTTTCTTTTGTTTTTTTTAAGCAGAGGGAACCTGGGAACATCACTATGTTTAACACTTTAAGACACTCGACTAAGCCACTTTTGTTTCTCCGTTTATACGTGTTGGTCCTGTGTTCAATTCTAACTATATAAATACTAGCTTTTACCTATTCCTTTGCCGAGACCAAATGGAAATAGCTAAGTGTTGAGTGCAATATGACTTGACGTATTCTAAGGGCACAATTCTACTTTAATTGTAGGTTAACTCCGATAGGATTAGCATGATGGAATATAGCAAGTAGTCTTCCTCGACAAATGAATCCAGCTCAAAAAATATTCAATTTGAACCCCTACCTACGAAATTTCTATTTTTGACATAGATATTGCTTTCTTACTAAATCCGGCGTTGAGTTTCGCCCACCTCGCAATGTTAAGGCGGATTATACTTAAGAGTCAAGGCTGTTTTGACAATATACGAGAATGTATACTAAAAAACACAATCGTACTATTATAACACTTTTTTCAGTTTCTCGCCTATAGCAAGATAAGCAGAGGGAACGTGTTAAGTGTTAAGAAAGTTTCTGGACCCGTGCTGGATGAAGTTTTACATGCTAAGTGGCGGAACTCAACGCCGGGACCAGGAGTCGAACCCACAGCCGTCGTGTTTACAGTCAACGATTGTTTGATTCCCACTGATTTTAATTTTTAAAATAAAAGGTAAGTTTTCGATTGGGAATAATTTTAAGCGTAATTTAAATATTTACCCGATATACATAAAATAATACATACTCATTATTATCATAGTGAAATGAGAAAAATAAAAATTGGACTCAAAATTTCTCAATTTAATTTAAATCCCACGAAACAATAAGTCCTCATAATAGTAATTCGTGCCCAATAGTTATCTTTGCGTGAACACAATGACTGTTGAAGCGTGAAGGACTTCCGCTGGGCAAGATAAAGCCAGTTAACGTTTTAACCAAAATAAATAAGTATTATTAACTAACTAATAAGGACTGTTTCTACGAGTATTTATTGATACTGTAACTGTGTGTAACTGTGTACATTAATCCAAAATTCCCGCCGATACAAAAAAGCCGGATTACATTTTTTTGCACATTTCCCCTAATATGAGTTACATAAAGGTTCTGATTTGTAAAATACAAAACACCTTGAAAAATCTACAAAAATTGACTTTAAAAAGATTTTTTAATTAATTTTATTTACTTTTCACTAGATTCCACTCAGTCTCACCTAATTACTTAACGGCCGAACCAGAAATTGAATATATTGTAGTTGGCGCTGCATTCGCGAACTTTTGCGAAACTATTTGGATACGATCCAGCTCTTGGGAGGCCTCGAAGATACAAACCCGCTAGAACTTCGAAATGGCCAATGAATCTCCCACTTTGATTTAATGTCTGCCAACATCGTCATAAATATATACGAGGGAAAGAGTTATTTTATACTGACATATTAGTTGAAACTAAACTGAAATCTATATTAATAAAACTCTTTAATCTATATCTATATTAAGTCTATATTAATAAGACTATTTTTTTAAGTCATTTTTTTCCAGAAGTAGTTTTAAAAACTTGTAGTATTTTTGTAAAATAATCCCTGAAAGTTTTATAGGACTAGCATGTAGTAAAAATTGTTCTCATAATGATAATTGACTATCTTATAGTCGATTTCTTTGGGTATCTACCGAAATTTTTGCTTTTACACCAGCCAACTGAAGTGTTTCCTCAATTCCTGAGAAATAAAGAAATCAAGTCGAACAGGCAGTAAATCTATTAGTACTACACTATAACAAAATTTACCTTTGGCTCTGCATTACACCCACTGCTTTGCTCGGAGTGGAACAGACGTCCAGGATCATCCAGATATTCCATATCTAAAATATCTTCTGTCATAGCCATCTGAAATGTTCGATATTTTTTAATATATATATTTTTTTAATTTGAGGCTAGTCGTGGCGCAGGGGCACAAAGTGTGACTGTAAAATCGACTGGTTCGATACTAAATTGAGGAGAAGAAAAATTTATTTGTATATCTACAATCGAAAGACATGGCATGAGACTTCACCCACCTAGTGGTAAGTAGCATGTGTCGTGCCCCACGATTTTATTTTAGTAATCATAATTTCTATAAATTTATTTTTTACCTTTAATACATTTATCTACAATATAAAACCGTTTAACTTAATTTTTTTTTTTACTTTTTTATTTTTAAGTTTTTAGTTTTTATTTCTCATTCTATTCAATTCGTTGAGTTCCTCATTATTGCAAGGTTAATGGATAATGTTACGACCGACCCCCCCAGAGTTACAATAGAGGGGCAAGGCTATATACAACAAGATGTGCCTGAATCTTGAGAGGAAAACGCTAACGACATATCATTTTTATCCACCCTAATGCCATACAGTTCTCGGCGCGCTTTTACCTTTTACCTTAACTTGGGTGGTGACCCCTAGCGAGGTATCATTTTTAGCCACCGTAACGCCACACAGTCCTCGACAGGATACCAGTTCTTGACATGGGTGGGAGATTCATATTGTAATTTTGTATACTATACTGTATTATACTTACCGAGCCCTTTATTTTGATACCCATACTGATGGGATTGAAAACTACATTATCCGCCATTTTGTAGCATTCTTTTATTTTGATTTTGTATAGTGCCCTGAATTCTACTTAACAAGCCCTTTCATTTGATACCCATATTGATGGGATTGAAAAAAACTAAGTGGTCCGCCATCTTGTAGCGGCGGCCATCTTGGATTCACAATAATATTGAATATGGATAATTGTATTGTCACCAGAATCAAAAGCGTATACCAAATTTCAGATCAATCGGTTAACGGGAAGAGGGTTAAATTTCAATTACTAAATTTGACCCAAACAAATATACAAATAAATAAACAAACGGGGTGAGCTAAATAAAACCATTTAAAAACACATACCGTCTATATGTTTCCAACGTACTCGGACAGAGGTTCCACCTAAATATAATAAGTGACATGTATCACTCAATAACAACACTACACACTAGATACTTCCCAATCAGGGCGTCCGTACAAGCAACTGTCCGTTTGACACAATTCAACTGCTTTTATTGTCTTTTCACCTAAAACTACCCACATTTACACTTGTACGCTAACAATATTGTAAATTTTCATTTTTTAATATTAGTAGGTAGGTATTGATTATGATTTAAAATTTACCCTCAAAGTTGTTGTTGTTGTGATTAGTGGCGGTACTCAACGCCACATTTTCTTTTTGTGTTGAATACATTCAATGCTTTTACTAAAACTAGATTTTGAAACCCAAAAAAAAGAACTAAAAGTGAATATTATAAACCGATACAATTTAGTAGTTGTTTAGCGGTTTGCACACATATTTGCTCAATATATTCAATATCGACAGGTCGTGTTTAAATATTTATATTCATAAAATATTGGCATCATTTACGTCATATAAAACGAGATTAATTTTAAAGCTAGCGTTATTTTGATTTATTATAAACTAGTGGACCCGGACGCGGCTACACCTGCTTGAACTATAAGAATATTGTCGCATCGGTCATACTCATACTATGCCGCCCGAAGGCTACGTCATTGACATCTCCTTAATTATTTATTAGAATGTTATACAGTAAACTATAATTTCAATCTAGATAAAATACTAAAAGTTACTCTTATATTTATTTTCATAAGGATGAATATCAAAATGTCGCGGTAACGGTTGCGTAGCGACGCGACGGTTGTTATTAACATGGCAGAATAAATTGCATGTCAAATTAGAATGTACTTTAAAATATATTAGTTTATATGTGTAATGTAATGCTATATAGCCTATAGCGCTTCTGAAGAATACAGTTTTCATACAAAACAAAAACAAAGTAAATCGGACCAGTAGATCCAACAAACAAACAAACTCTTCCGCTTTATTATATTAGTATAGATATTTCCGTTGAATTTATTATGAGTGTATTTTGTAATACCTAGCGTATAATTCAAATTAGCCATATTGTGGTGCAGTCAATAGTCAGGATGGTGCTTAAATTTTTAATATTAAGGAGACAATTAAAAGAAGTTTCTTCACTTAACACGTGTATATGTAAATTATATACTAAACTAGGTACCAGCTCGCGGCTTCGATCGCTTATACTTATGAATTATTTGTTAGAAGTACACGGAATTACTTTCTTGCTTTATTAAATAATATATGCTTGCAGCGCACTTTAGATTTCTAAAGTGAATGTTATTAATACCTTAGAAAAATCATATATCTTTCTAAGTTTCTTACTTTAAAGTTTCATGTAAATCCGTTCTGCTTTTGCATTTATAATTTTAAAAGATTTTTTTTCATGTCCCAGCAGTCATATGCGAAACGCGACGTTTACCCTAGTTTTCCCCCCTAAATAGTTATAGATCCACAACCTTCACGTTCACACTAATCTCTTAATTTTTCACTAATTCCAACCAAATCGTTAGACACGTCAGAAGCAGTTCCATCCTGGAGACCCGCGGCCGCGTTCCAGCGGGCCACTTTTAAAAAGTAGGTTTTTCATTCCTTTCATGTCAGTTACCGCGTATCCTATCGTAATTACGATCTGACGTTGAAAGGGCGGGATAAAAGAGTACACCGTTTTGGTATTGTGGACCCATCGTTTGTGTCATGATGATGCTGCCTGTGAGGATAGCTTGATTTTTTTTACATTTTTTTTATTACTGAAGGCGAACCACGGGTAAAATTATTTATTCCTAAGATATACATAGACAAGTACTATATAGAATGTATTAAAACGCTATTATCGATTTCTTTATTTTTTAAAGTATTTAAATAAGAAATATTTGCTAATTACAAACAAATCTTTAAGTGAAGAATAAAATATTCCTAATATGAAAGTGTATGAGATTACTTGTCACATTTTTGTGGTCCTTATAAAAGCGTAATATGAGAAAATCACATATAATGACTAGTGCCCCGCTTGTGCGAGTGTCCATGGAGTGGGAATCGAACTAACAACCAGCGCGCTTACAGTCGCAACCTCGCGTAATAATGTCTACTACTTAGTAATTTTACATATTCCTATACCTATCCAACGTAGAACATGTTTTTTTATTCCTTAGTAAAACTGACGGCTATACGACAGCTTTAGATGAGCACTCGATATGAGCGTCCCGAGTAGGTTAAGAGGCTCCTTTATATGAGAATTGAAAGGACCTGAATTGAGTGTCCTTAGTGATAGTCATAAACCGTTATAACTCCACGCATGTAAAAACGGAACGGCAATAGGTACGGACCCTCACAAGTGCTTGACAAGCTTCGTTTATAATAACCTTATATTTCTGATATCTTATTATGTGGAAAAATTGGGGTTTTGTTTGTATTTGGCTTGGTATTGAACAGGAAATCGTATGTTGTTTTCTTTTCTTGGGTGGTTATGTTATTAAGAATATTAAATAAGTCTTTAGAAATATAAAAAGGCTTACTCGAACCTTAGATAGGTTCGTATTTTGTGCAAGTGTGCAAGGAACAATGGAAAGCTCAATTTTCCATATCCTCCAAATTACTGCTAATATCTATAGAAGATATTACGTACGAAGTTGTTCAATATTGGCATTAGAAGATATCTTCAAGACGATGCACTATGATAATGTGCACTATGAAAAATAAATGTTATTATTAATTTATCAATAAAGAGTCAGGGATGTAGGGTATGAGGTGGAAATAATAAAAAATCGCTAGAACTTATAAAATGTATTTACAGTACTAAATACTTTATAATAAACATATCACAACCTGTATATTATTTTTATGTCTAATTGTAAGTTTAATGTATACATATTATGAATATCAATAACAAATTTTACATATATAATATACTTTATAATAAATATTAATATCTTTTTAGTATCTATAACTATTTAAAAAAAAAGGTTTTATTCACCTTTACAACGATAAAAATTAGAATTTAGCCTTAAGATTTTAATTTCGTATAATAAATCTAAGACATATTTCAAAAATATATAACATGTATCTACATATGTATATAATTAATGTTATCATAACAAATTAATAGTAACTTTAGAGTCGGCGGGGTGTAACGTCATAGGCGTTTTTAAGTCGACATCGAACGGCGTTAAACGCTCCGAACGTCCCGCAGGGCTGAACCGCACATGTGGTAACAGCTTTACAAGACAGCATTTCATTTGTATTAACGCGAACCGCTTACCTAATTGGAAAAGTAAATAGATAAAATTAAATATATATATATGTATGATAAAGATAAATATATCTATTATATTACAATACAAAAAATGCTGAAGCAACAACTTAGTTGAAATGACTAAGCAGTTCAACAATTTCTAAGTATTATTTTATTTAAATTAAACGAACAGACACACAAATATGTTTCTTATATATTTGATTAATAAGTTATATTTTGCTTTATTAAACATAGCTTAATATTTGTTCTTGTTTAGAATTTCGTAGCAGGTCACTTGAGACTAACAGGAATGCTTGCAAAGATTTCTTTATATTACACCCGCGCCACATTCTTCTGGCGATAACACCCGTTTCATATAAGAATAACTTGGTTTTATCACTTTTTTAACTTACATAATTTTTGTTTTCTCTACGTATTGTTTATATTTTGAAAATAAATCGATTAAGTTCCAGTCAGGAGGCTTGCCCACCGATGCTTCCATATCAACTGACAATTACAGTATTGTAGATAGAAGTATTATTTATAAAAATTGAGAAACTTAAGTTTGTAATGTATGCACGCTTTTAATATAAAATTTACTACAAACATAAGTTAGTAATGGTTTTTTTGCTATGAAATACCTATGAATGTTCAGTTCTAGGATGTTTTCCTCATTTGTATTGTTAGTTCTTACTTCGTGACATATTTCATAACTGCAGGTCTACGGAAAGTGCGGCCGCAAAGCCGCGTAATCACGACCTATTAGGGAATAGGTCGTGATTACGCGGCGAATTTCATACAAAGTGCAGCATAATCAATGTAGAAAAGATCCTAGTATCAAGACAATTAGTGTTCTGTGTTACGCAGAAATAAGAAGTGTGAGATAGTAATAATAGTAAGATTTGTGGGGAGTGGCGAAACTTAACGCCGCGTTTTTTCTACGTTTTTAACAGAGCAGAGAAATCCGAGAGGAATCCGAGAGGAGATTGTACATATAATCATCGATATCGACCTTTCTAAATTAAATTAAGTTTCATTACTTAAACAACATCATATATTAAATATATTGAGGATTAGAACAAGTTACCACTAGAATAAACTTTACTAAACTAAATATATTTCATACTAATAGCAATAGTTAGTTATATAGTCTACATAGAGTACTAACTCCAAACGTCGGGGACTCCACTCCCAAGTTAACTAAACACCCACAATTGTAGTTCAGAACTTAGTTTATTAGTTGTATTGTATTCATGCTTTGTAAATATTAAATATTAGATTGTATTGAGACCGTAGTGGCGCAGGGGGGACTATAAATGTGACGGTATGAGTTCGATTCCTATGAAGGGAAAACCCATGAAAAGAAATCCTTTAATTAAATCTGGACAGCTATTCTACAGTTGACTTTAAAACGTTCTTGATTCGTTAAACTAAATTTCAGGATGAGTAAGTCGGTAGGTTAGCGCGTGTACGAATACAAAGCGACGAGAGTTTAAAATTTCTATGGGAATGGGATAAAACGATTCCATTTTACGTCTTAAAGTTCACGCAAACAAAAAAAGATCAAGGCATCTAAAAAAGTATTTGTAAATCTAGTAAATATTTTTTTATGTGTACTATAACGATTATTCTATTCTATATTATTTTTGAGTTCGACACTGTATCCTATGTAGAATGGTGTCTAGTAGAGGACAGACAAAATTTTAGATTCAAGGCACGCTGTTGGCCACATTCCATTTAAATTCGAAACACACATGCACTAATTGGCGAAATTAAAATAAAATATATATATATATAAAAATAAAATAATTTATTATTACTTTGAGTGAGACTCGTTTCCACTATCACCAAATAAGACTTGATAATTGACCAAAAAATCGTTACTAGCGATTACTATTATATACAATACAAGTTGGTTTATTCAGTAGCGATGCTCATAGTAATCGAACCCACAACCGTCGCGTTGACAGTCACACGCTAACCCTACATTACACGCGTACTCACCGATGCAGTAACGCGGTCCGTCCCCGAAGGGCGCGTACACGGCGGGCGGCGGCGGCGCGTGCCAGCGGGACGGGTCGAAGGACAGAGCGTTGGGGAAATACTGGAAAAAAAACAATTACATATAGAGACTAAGACTAGAAACCGATTATATTAGAACTCACAACATATCGTCAGACTTCATTACCTAAAAAAAAATATTACAAACTCCTGACATAAAAAAAAAAGACTTAAAAGTAAACAAACCAAAACTATAAACAAATTTGTTGTTTTTCAAATAAAAAAAATGATCAAAATTAATTCATTTGTTTAGGAACTACGATGCCACAGACATACACATAGTAACCGTACTAAGTCAGAAATAAATAAAATGTCAATAAAGCACACAATTATAATCACCTGTTCGTCTCTATGAAGTCCCAGTGTGGGAAATACAACTATAGTATTCTTCTCAACGACCACACTGCTGCCCGGGATTTGGTAATCTTTGGTACAAATACGTTGTATCGTGGGAAATGGCGGATATAGCCTTAGGGTCTCTGAAATATAAAAGTTTTTAACGAAATTGCTTATCAAAATGTTTATTCATTCTTATTTTACATATTATTATTTATCTTCACACTGTATGTCGCATATAGCAGTTAAAGGAAATCTAATGTTAGGACATTCCGTCTTAACTTCCTCAAGTTATGGAGAAACCCAAAGCAGCGCTTTGTATTGTTACCAGAGCAAAGAAACGAAAATATTAAATAATTGTTTCGAACGAGCAGAAATCAATCCCATGAAGCGCGCGCTGTACTACGACAGCCCTGGCTTAGAGGTTTCATATTATTAAATAGATTTATATTATAAACTGTTATAGTTCAATTTTCTATTCCTAATCAAGTACCAATTCAGTATTATTATATTAGGTAAATAGCGATTTCTAAAGACATTCATATAATGAAATAATATTTTCTTGGTTGAAACATACACTATTCATATTAAAAGAACTTCTTAAAAAGAAAAAAGATTTGTTTTAAAAGTATTTTTTTCTGTGAAAGTCAAACTTTATACTATGTGAAACTTTTTTAACCTTTTAGTGTTTGAACTTTCGGAAACACAATGTGAAAGTTCTACTTTGTTTAACTAGACGGGAAAGAAGAATTCTTTTAAGAACTCTACATTGACAAGATGATATTGAAAATGTTATTTATGGTTCATCTAAAATAATCAAAATCTTTTTTATCCGGTGGTATAGCGCTGGATACAGCGTGACTACTAGGTTCCCTCTACCTCCCTTCTCCTTACTACTATACTACTGTATGCAGTGGGGGAGTAGAGGGAACGTAGTAAGAAGACACGCCATTCTTTATTTTCCGCCAAATTTTCGAGAATTCTTACCTTGAATAACCATATCCATATAAGTCAAGTCCTGTAGCATTTCCGAACTCATTTTCCCATCATGTTTTCTATACACTTGCTCGATTTCCTCTCTCATTTTGTCTTGTATATGTTGGTGCGCCGCCAGCTCGAGGAAGAGGAACGCTAGCGTCGACGACGTAGTTTCATAACCACCCAGAAATATTATGAACGCGTTGGCCGCTATTACCATTTCAGCTGCAAAAAAAATCAATTTTACGCTGCATCCTGCATATATCATAATAGACAGAGGGAACCTTGTCACTGCTATACTCAACGTCGAGAACAGAACGAAGAAATGAAAATATGAATAAATAATAATTCATTCCTTCCAGCGGGAATCGAACCACCACCACAACCAGTCAATATCACTGTCACACTTCGTGCCCCTGCGTCACGACTGGCTGGTTGAATACAATTTACAAATATATAATTTCCATTACACCGAAATCTATGTGAAGTATATCCAGATGGTAACATATGGATGGTACATATACGGTAGTTGCCGGCGGCGAGCTCGACAACAACGCGTATTAGCGCCGGCGCTCGCGGGGCTTTGTCAGAGCTACTTGTGGAAATGGAATGTGCCTCTTGTATTTCATATATAATGTAATATGTTACCGACAATGTGTGTAATCCGGTATTGCATAGAATGTCTAGGTAATGTATAGGTAATGTATGAATTAGTATTTATTTTATACGTTGCCTAGGTATTCTATATAATACCGAAGGCGCTGCCAGTTATATATATAAAGATGAGAGCAAGGAAGGTGGAGCGTGCGGGCAGGCAAATATTTATTGGTACTTAATTACTAACGAAACCGTAGCTACAGGTTTACCAGTTATTAACTGCATGATAAGTTAGGTTGTATACATAAGCTAGGAAAAATATGTAATGGAAAATAATATTTATATTTTTTTATTTGTTACCTAGTCACTCCAGGTACTTTATATATTACCTAGGTATTTCATAGAATATCTGAATTATAGAGATTACTGGTAACATATATATTTGTAGTAGGTACGTAATTATAATAAGCGTATTCCATATTAAAAGCTAACTAATGAGTGGTGAATGATTTTAAACTACAATTTTCGCAAAAAATACCTATACATATATTAATTTGGTAAAAATATTAAACAATTTAATAAAAAAGTATGTACTAGTACAAATACTCTTCAAATGTAACTTTTATCTACAGAAAGCTTGCGGCAACCCAACTTCCAATAACTTGGTTCATATCACTTAGTGAAATTGTACTCAATATAAGTGATACTGTTATGTCGATTTTTAGTATATCTTTCTAAAATTTAATTTTGAGCCACATCACAAAGAAAAACATTTTTACAGTTTTAGATGAAATTTATCTCCCATATATTGAGTATTACAGTTTTTAGATTCCGCCAACCCGTGACCTTGAACTGGTGCAAAGTGTCAGAGCGAGAAAATCAAAATAATTTATATCCCTGAGTCTACTGCGCTACGATCATGGCCTTAACCTTTTACATATCTTTTACCTTCACTCTATATCTTACTGGCATTAAGAACCTTCCGTTCCCCACTTTCCCGAATTCTTGGGGCATTGCGTGTTAACAGTCGCACGCCACTGACGCAGAGGCACGTCGGACTCCACAAACCCTTTACACAATTTAATTTATTTTAAATATGTAGTAATTAATATACTTACTGATTTTAACGTCATTGTCCTTATCTATAACGTTATTGTTTTTGTCCTCCCCTTGCAACGCCATCATCATGTCTAGAAAGTCTCCACGTTTTTCTTGAACACCTAAAATCCAATTTAAAAATAATATACACGGTGCAATTTTATGACTAGTTTAATAAAAGATAAAGGTAAAAATGCGTAACATTAACTAAATTTAATACTAAAACTAAAATAGTCATATAAACTTAAACGTTTTTACTCTTTTACGTATTGCAGTGAGAGATACCGCTTCTCAAAGGCGCTGTTGCCGCAAAATCAAACTTATTTGAGTTGTATTGTATTTTTATTGAAAGCCTGAACCTAGCTTTGACTAGACATTCAATCTGGGCATTGCTTATTTGTAGGAATCCAAATAAATATATATTTACTTCTCCGTCCACCCACCCTGGGTTTATGTAACAGTAAAAAAATACTACGGTTTATAAAGCTTGAAGTCAGTTGTGGTTCAGAGAAGTGTGATCGTAAACGCGATAGACTGTGGGTACGATTCGCACTCGAGGAAATTAAACCGGTACTTCATTTTCATTTCTTCGTTCTGCAATGCTTTCAGAGCAATTCTGCGTTCAGAGCAATGCCCCCAGAATTCTGTAGAAAGTGGGAAAAAGAAGTGTCTTGTTTTAAACGGAGTGTCTTAACACTAGATTCCCAGACTCCCTCTGTCTACTCTGTTATGTGCGGGTACAGCAAAAAGCTAAAAAATAATTAAGCTGTTTTAAAAGTTACGTATATTGCGTGATAACTTTCTACCTTTTTTCAATTGACAGAACTTTAAAAAATAAAAAGTATAAAGGATATTGATAGATCCGAAAAAAATAATTTTATGTAGATTATGTTTCTTATTGTGCAATTCTTAAATACATAAAAACTTTTAAAAATACCTATATATAGAGGAATTCCTAACACAATTATCTCGAAATAGAAAACCACAAGATAAATGTTTCATTTATATGTGCCTTACAAGAACACCATAAATGGTTTATCGGAGTTACTTACAATCTAATATAGTTAGTCCATTAGAAACTAAGACAGAAACTAAATTGGTCCTCCAACGATCCAATTTAATTGAGTTATTCAAATACGACTCGTAATCAAGTGATTGCTTTGTACTATAGCTAACTTTTTAAAAAAAATCAATGTTTTAAAGTTAGACCATTTCATGGCGCTGCGTCTGCCAGAAACGTGGTTATTGATTCGGTTCCCACTCAGGGATTGGGGACTGGGTTGGAATTTGGGTGTTTTGGGATTGAACTCGGATTTGGGTTTTTCATTAACCACTTTTCAACCGTTTTACTTTTCCGATCCGGTCGACGACTGGAGAAATGTGAAAAGTAAATATGGGAATCGAACCCAAAACCATAATAGATACAATCAAGGTTTTGCCAAATGTTTGGCAAATTGTACGTATGTAATAGATACAGGCTACAGCTTAACTACACCGTCCATTTCGCGTTAAGATGATAATCTGGTGTTCTCAATAATTTTATTGGCTATTACGCTCTAAACTGGAACAGTGTATTCGCTTATTAGTTACTATTAAAACAAATAGTCTATTTGGTAAAACGATGCAGCAATTTGCACCGCAATTTGCATTAGGATATATATTTGTGGATAGTAAATTCACGTCCTCCTCATTTATGTTTATAACAGTTGGGAAGTAAGGGTTTTGCTAAGGCTTCAACTTCACGCTGTATCCCGCACACAGCAGGGTAGGCAGGGAACCTCGTGTTAAGACACTCTGTGTCAACAGAGAGATTTTCTCCTTCACTCCGTATCCCTCTTCACACCCTCTCCAATTAGCCAACCTTTAGACATTACTTAGTGTTGAGTAGCGGAACTCAACGTCTTAACAGCAAATGACAATAAATCATTTTCTTGAGTGAACCCACAACCCACATTCATCACGTTTCATGTTAAACCATGCTCGTTGCGCTATAACAATTCTTAATATTTTTTAATACTTCTAAATACCGACAAGTTGTTGAATTATAATTTTTAATTATGTATAATTATTTAGTCTTTGTTTTAATTAGACGCTACAAATGCTGAGGTATAATTATAAACAAGTCTATTTAAGAAATTAAACTTCTCCTGGTAATACATAAAATGTTATTTTACTAAATTTAATGCTGTTTTAAATAACTTTATGTACTTTATTTAATAAGAATAGAAATAAATGAGATTAGGTATCTCATTGTTCGCAAGCAAAGAATTAAATATTTTATTTTCAAACAATGCGAAATATGCAATCAATAATAGCAAGAAAAAGTATAGTCAGTCAGTTGAAGTATTGCTTTTTTTGGAAAAAAAACAAGGCAAACTCACATACGGGTCACCTGATGGTAAGTGATCCATTCCATTCCAGGTCGAAATATAGATATTATTATAAAAGTCCACTTTATGGGAATCTAGTGTTAATACCTTTAGTTCTCCACATTTCGCCGCTCGATCATACATTCCTCCGAATGGGAATCAAACCCATAACATGCGTATACAGTACACACTTCAAAGACCAAATATAATCACTAATAAAGTAAAATAGTAACAAAGGAAAATAACAATTCAACACCAATAAACAGTGTGTTCATATAAAATGCAGTTTCCCCAGTTTTGCACGCCGCTCGGATCGCACGAGACAAGGGGGAAGGCTTGATTGCGAAACGTAATTGCCTTACTCAATTATACACTCGCTTGTTCGACTCAATATCTTACTTTGTGAGAGATACTACGGTGCATGGAAAGGAAAATGGGGGGTTTAATGGGGGGATGTAATGGGACAACATATATATATATGACTGTAAATATAGTGGCTTCGGCTAGTTGTGGCGCGGAAGCACAAGCGTGTGACTGTAAGCGTGACAGGATGTGGTTTCGATTTCCAGTCGGTTGGTAAATAGCAACGAGGCAAAGCGCGGCGTTGAGTTCTGTAACTTAACTTGAATTATCTTGAATTCGATTGGAAAGTCGAGGATGAAATGTCTTAACACTGGTTTCTCTCTGCCTACTCTGCTATATATGGAAACAAAGAGAGGCGGTTTTTTTTCAGGTTCACACTGGATCCCGCATTTAGCAAGGTAGGGAACCTAGTGTTGAGACATTTAATACCGCGTTCTTCCCTCGACACCACAGCGGTAAAATGAAAATATTAAATAATTAATTTCTTCGAGTGGCAATCGACCCCAAAACCAGTCGCGTTTACAATCACACCCTTGGCCCTAAGGCACGAACGGCCCCATTTTTTTTATAAATATATAAAAAAAATCTCGATTTAAAAAACAATAACAAAAACACGATCGACACCAATAATATAAAGTGGACGCACTTGATTACTCTCATTAAATTCGACGTCCGCACACCGAGCTATTTGTTGCTCGACACCGTTACAAATCGTAGACGATATATCTGACTCCTAATCTGAAAACACTTGGAATTGTTTTCAATTCCGTTTTTAGAATTCCGTGCCTCAAAAGGAATAAATGGAACACTTATAATCGTAGGATCGCTTTGTCTGTTTGTCCGTCTTTCAAGACCATTTTTCAAAAGATAGGCCGGGTCTGTAGTCCCTTGAAGCACAGATCGCAATCACGAGCGCTCATGGATGCATCGATTTTGCTGCATATTGTGTGAAACCTGCCGCGTTACTAAAATCGTAACCAAGAATACGGAACCTTCGATAGACGAGTCCAACTCGCGCTTGAGTGATTTTTTTTCCCTTTCTCGATTCTCGTGTTTTACACTTAGTCTTGTAGAGACTCATAGAAGGTAAAAAGGGACGGACGAGAAACGGAGAGACCTCACAGTTCCCTCTCCCTACCTTGCTATGTGAAAAAAGCGTGATAATTTTAAATTAATATAAATTACTATTTAATTCAGTCTGTAAAACAATTATTTTAAATTAAAATTTAATACAGTCAAATTAACACACTCTTCATTGCAATATTTCACGAATATAATTAATTTTCATCAGCGCTATATGTATTACATCTATATATATAAAATCGAAAGGTCACTCACTTATCACGAAATCTCAGAAACTACATGTGCTAGGAATCTCAAATTTTGCATAGGAGTTACTTATAGGACGTAGGTGCTCGCTAAGACGGGAATTTACAATATTCGACTTCTAAGGGGTTGTTTTTGGGGTCGAAAGTTTGTATGAAACTTCGTTACTACAAATGCTAGAAGTCTTAAATTTTGCATAGACGTCACTAGGACGTAGTCATGGAGACAGAAATTAATAACAACATAGTTCACGCGGGTGTAACCGCGAGCAGGCCGCTAGTATTTAATATAATAATTTAATATTTATTTCATTTACATAATAACTAAAAGTATTTTAATATGTTGCTTAGTTAAAATAATATGGAAATGGAGTAGTCACGAAACACAAGTTGTGGGTTCGATCCCTACTCGAAAAATATAAATATTTATTTTAATAAATATTTATTTTGATGTCGAGGCAAATAAAAAAATTACACATTTAATTTCGTCGAGCGGCAATCGACGCTACATCCTCTCGCTTTAACCGACACATGCTTATGCCTTTGGGCCACGACGACCTCAGTTTATTGTTTTTATTTATCTAGTATATCTTTACTATTTAACTCTTGACTAGTAGAACTTTACACATAAAGAAATATATTTAGATATGAAGAAAATAAAATGACGAATTACATCTTTTCAACTCACCGTTCTCTCTGTCCTTGATGACATTAGACACAATGTTATAAAAAAACTCATGAGTTTTCTTTGGAATTATCCTCATTTTGAAAAATAGCACAAACGCCGGCCACAGGTGGCGCATTGTTCTGGAAAAATAAACACCATATCTTTACGAAAGATTGTAATAGAAAACTTTCTCTACATAATAGATATATGAAAAAATGAATAATTGGGGACATGAAATGAAATTAGGCACAAACATGTCACTGCAAATGCGACGGTTGCGGGTTTGATTCCGACTCAGTGAATAAATTATTATTAATGATTATTTTCATTTCTTTTCATAAATCTCTCTTCGACAGCGAGGTAAAGCGCGGTGTTAAGTTCCAACTCTCAACACGCAATGCTGCCTCGTAAACCGCCTCGAAAATTCGGCGAAAAGGGGGATCGGAGTGTATTAACACTAGATTCCCTCTGTCTATCCTGCTATATGCGGCATACATCATAAAGCTGAAAAAATAAGTATTTTCTTCACGCATCAGAATATAACTAGATATATAGCAAAGAAAAAAAAAACTCGTATTAAGAAACGTAATCATCGATTTGTAATCGACTATCGAAATCTAAAAGGATTTAAGTTATTAAATGTTATAATTTATACGTTTATTACCTATGTACTTTCCGTGTAATGGAGCTATTAAATGTTATTGTGCAAATAGCAAAACATTTAATATATATGATGAAATTAAAAATAAAATACATTTTATGCAAAATTAGGAAGCAAAAGTAAAATTAAAAGTTAGAAACTCAGTCGGTTCCTGTTAAAACCAGAAAAAATAAAAATACACGTCCCAGTGTAGTTTACAGTTTTTATCGAGTTTGTAAATACATAGATATGTACATCAAAAGTAATAATATTTCAATAGTGGCGCAGGAGCACAAGCGTGAGATTTTAAACGCGACAAGTTGTCGCAAATTATCCTTTCTGCGCTCTAATATCGAGACAATGCACGTCGTTATGTTCTGCCACTCGACATAATAGTCGCAGAATTCGGGGAAGGCCCCACCTTATATATATAACGGAAGTATATAATTAGAACAGAGTGTCTTAACATTAGGTTTCCAAGGTTCCCCTTACTTCCCTTGCTATGAGCTGAATACAGCGTGAAAAAATCATACATTAACAAAAACAAATACTCACTTTTCAAATATATTGGAGAACGATATCTCGTAAAAGGCGCCCAAAGCGACCGCAAAGGGATCCTTAGGATTATCCATGACATGACTCTTGACTCCGAACGCGCACGGCACTATCGCGTCCGCAGTATAACCTCCTATAAGTTCATCTGAATCTACTTCCATACTATTTTCTTTCAAAATGTCTGTTCGTTCGTTTGTTACGTTTTCCTCTTGAATAGTTTTTTTGGTGTTTGTGTTGGAAAACATATTTTGTACGTGTAACACGAATTTGTTTGCAGTGCTCTCTAGTAATGGTAGCATGCCTTTTAACTTGATGGGTCTGAAATTACAAAAATAACATATTAATTAGGTAGTATGTACCTTTATGGAGAGAAGATGTTAAAATCACCACTCACTTGCTATTGATATTCTTATACAATATTAGTTAAACGGTAATTAGCGTCTGTGAGTGCGGCAAACATTCTACTGAATAATTATAAAGTACATTAATTATCTAGATTTTGCCTGCGGCCTGGCAAGCTCTCGTAATTCCAATTAGTTAACAGCAACGTGACATGACTCCCGGTTTATAAGACCAATATAATATGTATTATTAAAGTCTTGAGACGCTAATTTAGACATATTAAGTATTTAAAGTTTAACTTTAAATACTTTAAAGCAAAATTTTACTTCAGTTCTTTGATTATTACGTTTCGTCCGTGCCGTATTACATCTTTTGCGGCGTTGAGTTCCACCACTCAACACGCAATGCCTCGAAAATCGGTGAAAACTGGGGAAATTAATGTCTTAACACTAGGTCCCCTCTGCCTACCGCTATCTCAATTTGAGGCCATAAGGGTGTAACCGTAAACGCGGCAGTTTGTGAGTTCAATTTTCACTCGAGGAAATTTAATATTTCATATTTTCATTTGTTCGCTCTAATAACGAGACAAAGCGTAGTTGAGTGGGCTCATGGGCTCAAAATGCAATGACTCCAGAATTCGGCGGAAAGCAGAGAACAGAAGTCTTATGGGAACGGAGTGTCTTAACACTAAGTGTCTAAGTTCCCTCTGCTTACAAAATAACAAGAAAATTTTACCTATTAGTGTTCAGGTACCTCGTATGAGAAAGCCAAGTAGCCTAACAAGCTATTCAATTAGCAGCCTACTCTTTGTACTAAACAGTGTCGTTCAACTAACGATAACGGCCTGAATGCTATTCAGACATTAATTATATATTAAATTACATTTTGCAACTAAAGCAAATAAATTATATTAGATTAGAAACTTTAATTTTATTTTTTCTTCTGTTCCCGCATAACGCTTTTTATGGCGTAACTCAACGCCGCGCTTTATCACGTTTAACCACTGGCACCACATTGTTTCAGATGTGATTAAGGCGTGAAGCGTATTTAATTATATAAGTATTAAGTAATGATATAATGCAAAGAGGAAGTGGTACAATAATATTTCCTATATTTGCTTTATATGTTTTCTTCTAATAAATTGAATTATTTAAATTTCAATACACTTACTTAACAGTAAAATATAATTAACATTTAAATATAATTTAAAGAGAATTAAATTTATTGGGTAGTAAAAATTATTCAGGGCGTCATCACGCTATAAGCGCTATGGTCATCTGTTTAATCCACACTCGTGGAAACGAGGATTGGGAAACTAGTGGTAAGACACTCCGTTCGAGCGGAGCGGGCTCATTAAGGACCATGTTGAACTCGAAAGAGTAAACTGCATACTGCATTAGTCGGGCGGAAAAGGCCGAGCGAACAGAAAGAGTTGAAATGATCGCGCTCAGTTGTAGTTAAGCGAAGTAATTACAAAATAAAGAACTCTTTGTTGATGGAAATATAAATATAAAAATATATACTCACGAGAATATCGGCGATATCTTCGCCCTCAGTCGTTTCCATTCGTTTCCTTGTAAATATAAGACAGACTCCGCCAAAGGGTCCAGCTCCTTATCGAAAAAGAAACCCCTGTCCGTGAAATACATGAAGTCGTTTACACAGACTCGTTTTATAAGTTCAGGGTCGCATATGACGAGTGTACGCCGGTAGAATTGGTGTATACCTGTAAATGATTATAGTATTTTTTTAAGTATTTGTTTTTACCTTTTTTTCAGCTTCACGCTGTATCCCTCATATAGCAAGGTTTTTTAATTTCACACTGAAAATCACACAAAGCAGATGGAACCTAATGTTAAGAGAATTAAGTGCAAGCATTTTTTTATTTAAGTGAGTCTTGGGGTCTAGGAATTAATTACATATTTGTACAGGAATTTTAAGAATTGAACCTACATCTCTTCCACATGCATAGCTGCTGCTGCATATAGTAGACTAGGCAGACAGACAGAATCTAGTCTTTCTCCATGGGGATTTAATTCCCCCGAGATCTCAATCGAACCCACTAACATCGCGTTTTCAACAATTCGCTATAGCCTATCAAATCTCTGGCATTAATGTACATTGGAGTTGTAAAAACACTCCCTTCTACACTTTCCGCCCAATCTGGAGAAGCTCTGTGTTAAGTACCAATAATGCGTTTTATCTGATCAGACCCAAGTATTTCCTAAGTGAGAATTGAACCCACAAACATTAATTACACTTAGAAATTGTACCACTGCACCACAATAATCTCTATTTTGTTACAAATAAAATTCGTTTAATTCTACAACATGAACTTCTATTCAACATTAGAATATTGTATAATTCTCTCAATTACACTAACTGTTATTGCTATTTGCTATTGCGGCCGACCTAACTGCACTACGGAGCATTTATTACATTATAAAGTTTAATTTATTATTACTATAACTTTATTATTTGTTTATTTTAAAATATACCTAGCAAAATAATACATATTATTGAGGCCATCGTGGCAGAAAACACCGATAAATACTACGAAAATCGAGATATTCCCCGTTTCCCTCAGGAATGTTGAAGTCAAGGACGGTCCTCCAATTATCACCGCTATCTGATAAGCGTCGTTAAACCAGAACTGCACCAAGATTTTGTAATCATGGCTATCTCTCTAATAGGGTACCCGACCCTTAAGAGATAACCAGACGTGTTAAGTACTTTACGGTATCTCGAATTTATATCTTTTAATTATATGTTTTCAATTAAAATGTAGATTTTTTTATGTTGCATCTCACTTACTATTTGATATATTTTTTTTATTTTCACATTGTGTCCAGCAAATAAGAAAGTAGGCAAGAATAACTTAGGAAGCTAGTGTTAAGACACTCCGTACTCATTTAGACACTTCCATTCCCATTAATTTAAATATATAACATTTAAACAATAATAAACATTAAAAACATAAAAATCAACGTACCTAAGAACTTTTTATTCTTGTACTTATCGTATATCTTTTGTAAGCAGACGCCACCTTGTTCTTTACCCGCGACCACCGATCCTATATGCCCGACAACAGGCAGAGCTGGCGGAGAGAACACTCCTCTATCTCTCCAATAGTCATAGTCGTACATTAGAAAACATAATATTACACTAGCACTTATTAAACTTATTAAAATATATTTTAATATATCACTGCCAAATGCATAATATTGTAAAATCCATACAAGGAAAATCACTATTTGTGTTAAATTATTTTTGAATCCAAACATTTTCACTATTCACATTATATTTCAAATGAAAGTTTTTTATTTTTATTCTTCAGTTCAGTTTGATATTTTTTATTGTGACATATTCATCAAATGAAATTGCCGCGTCTTTTTGTTTTTTTTTTCTATTTTTTACAGACTACGATATCGAATCATTCATCCTAATTCTTAATTCAAAATAAAAAAATATATTATTAAATTTAAATCGTCGTTTAAATATTTTTAAATTTAGAATTAAGTTCATTTATGTATTTCACGAAAAATATATTTTAAAATTAAAAATAGTCAGATCCGACCGTCAGACGCGCGCGCGCCGTCGAATGTGTTAACAAAACATGCGCAACTGCGGTGCTGTAACAGAGAAAGTTACGAGATTGTTAGATGCTAGAACGATGCGATTTTTGGAGAACTAGTTGTCGAATTACTTTAACGAATTGAGCAGTCATCCATGATTCGACCGACCGGACAAACCGACGGCTGCACACTTTCCACCTTAATTAAGTAATTAAGAGGTTTTTTTTTTCACACTGAATCCCGCACATAACAGGATTGCCGTTAAGAGAACGTTGCGTTGCCATTAAGAGATTTTCGGTTTTCATTCTCCGTCGAATTCTGGATATTGAGTGGTGGAACTCAACGCTTTGCTGTGCCTCGTTATCAAAGTGAGGAAATGAAAATGCTAAATATTCCATTTTTTCGAGTGTTAATGGAATCCATAACATGTAGTGTTTGCAGTGTGTGACTGCACTGCTTGTATCCCTATCGACTGGTCTTATTACGAGGATAATTTACAATAAATTTTAATCTACGAGTAGGTATATAACCCGTTTAGTATCTTTTTTAAAATTATATATTGACACTGCGATACTAGTTCTGTAAGAGTAATGATTGTGGCTTTAATTCTCATATGAAATGTTTACATATATTTCAAAATATTTATATTTCTCCTATTTAAGGAATCCAGGGCTTTGAAGAAAACCGAGAAATTCACCGTTTATTAATGAATATTTCAATGAAGGTTCTCACGATCCACTTGCAATATGCAAGAGACACGGCAATTTTATAAAGAAAAGAAACAACCGTTGCGCAGTTGTCTAGTTGGGACATGCGTGAAAATAAAAAATAATCTAGGTATGTTTAGTCGTACGCTCTAATCTCAGGAACTCTCACGGTCTAGTTATCGGGGAAGGTTAGGCTATATTACATCACGTTAAATGTTTCTATGTAATCCACCTGTGCTCTCAGCTACTTCTGACAATTGGAATGTATCAAGTTTCACATACAACTGCTTACTTAATTATTACCATTTAACCAGGCGGGCGAATCCCTAGATACAATCAAGGGCAATATTTAAAAACTACGTCAAATAATACAATTTCTAATCTATCTATATATATAAAATCGAAAGGTCACTCACTCATCACGAAATCTCAGAAACTACATGTGCTAGGAATCTGAAATTTTGCATAGGAGTTACTTATAGGACGTAGGTGCTCGCTAAGACGGGAATTTGTAATATTCGACTTCTAAGGGGTTGTTTTTGGGGTTGAAAGTTTGTATGAAACTTCTTTACTACAAATGCTAGGAGTCTCAAATTTTGCATGGACGTCACTTATAAGACGTAAGTACACACGGAGACGGGAATTTCCAATATTCCACCCCTAAAGGGTTGTTTTTAGGGTTGTTAGTTTGTATAAAACTTCGTCACTATAAGTGGTAGGAGTCTCAAATTTTTTATGGACGTTACTTATAGGATGTAAGTACACACGGAGACGCGAATTTCCAATATTCCACTCCTAAAGGGTTGTTTTTAGGGTTGATAGTTTGTATGAAACTTCGTCACTATTAGTGCTAGGAGTCTCAAATTTTCTATGGACGTTACTTATAGGACGTAAGTACACACGGGGACGCGAATTTTCAATATTCCACTCCTAAAGGGTTGTTTTTAGGGTTGATAGTTTGTATGAAACTTCGTCACTATTAGTGCTAGGAGTCTCAAATTTTCTATGGACGTTACTTATAGGACGTAAGTACACACGGGGACGCGAATTTTCAATATTCCACTCCTAAAGGGTTGTTTTTAGGGTTGATAGTTTGTATGAAACTTCGTCACTATTAGTGCTAGGAGTCTCAAATTTTCTATGGACGTTACTTATAGGACGTAAGTACACACGGGGACGCGAATTTTCAATATTCCACTCCTAAAGGGTTGTTTTTAGGGTTGATAGTTTGTATGAAACTTCGTCACTATTAGTGCTAGGAGTCTCAAATTTTCTATGGACGTTACTTATAGGACGTAAGTACACACGGGGACGCGAATTTTCAATATTCCACTCCTAAAGGGTTGTTTTTAGGGTTGATAGTTTGTATGAAACTTCGTCACTATTAGTGCTAGGAGTCTCAAATTTTCTATGGACGTTACTTATAGGACGTAAGTACACACGGGGACGCGAATTTTCAATATTCCACTCCTAAAGGGTGGTTTTTAGGGTTGATAGTTTGTATGAAACTTCGTTACTATAAGTGCTAGGAGTCTCAAATTTTGCATGAGCGTTACTTATAGGAAATAGTTGTTAACTAAGACGAGATTTTGCTAAATTTGATACCTAAGCATGTAATTTTGGGGTTGATATTGTATGTGCAATTTCGTAATTACAAGTGCTGGTCAAAAGTCTCAAATTTTACATACGAATTATTTTAGTGTCTACGTGCTACCCTAGATGGGAATTTGACATGGATTTGGAAACAAGTTTTTTTTTCGAAATTCGACCCCTGAGGGTGTGTTTTTCGGGATATAAGTTATAACATCTATTAACTATATAATGTATTTCATATTCAACATATAATTAAAGGATATAAAAGCGAAAACTGGACATGAAAAATATAGGCCTTCGTGGCGCAGGGGCACAAGGGTGTGGGTTCGATTTCCACTCGAGGTAATGCATTATTGTACATTAATATTTTTGTTTTTTCGCTCTAGCAGCAATTCAAAAGCCAGGCGTGAAGTTCGGCCACCCAACACGCAATGCCTTGAAAAATTTAGTGGAAAGTGGGGAAAGGAGTGTCTCAACGCTCGGTTCCCTTTGCCTATATTCTGTGCGGGATACAGCGTGAAGCTGAAAAAATAAAGATAAAGAGGCCAGTCGTGGTGCAGAAGCACAAAAGTGTTATAGTAAATGCGACTGGTTGTAGGTTTTATGTCTACTCGAGGAAATTAAATATTTATTTAAATTTATATTTTCATTTCTTCGCTCTGGTGTCGAGGCAAAGCGTGACGTTGAGTTCCATCACTTAATACGCAATGCCTCCAGAAGTCGGCGGAAAATAGGGAACGGAGTATCTTAGCTCTAGATTCCTTCTGCCCACCCCACTGTGCGCTGGATACAGCGTGAAGTTTATGAGGCCGATCTTGGGCTCTTTACATTACCAATCGGTGTTTTGACGTAAAGTAATAATCTCGCTCTGCAGTTGACTCCCAGTGTCTTTGATATCAACTTGCTCTTGCTTTCCGTATGACCGCGATACTAACTGATAGTTACTAGAAACGGTAAAGCAAAGCAAGCAAAGAATAATATTTTTTTTGTTTAAATTAATAATGTTCTATAATAAAAATTTACGTGATAAGAGCCCTATCAGGAATGAATCCCTGTCAAGGTCAGTTATTTCGTCTTTAAGTCTGTTTATGCAATTGTAAATTATTTGAATAATTCAAATTAATACTTATATTTCTTTTTATTTATTAATACATATGTTAATATGGTGAAAGTAAAAAAAAGTAAAAAAATAAATAACCATATCTTTGCGTATATTTTGCAATATACGCTCTAAAAAAAATCGTTAATATATGTATTTACAAAAAAATACTTATAGCCGATCTTAAATAGTAGGTAATGTAGGTTGCCTTTTTTTTAAACCATTCAAAATTCTTATAACAATTACGTTAATACGGTACCAAAGTTATCGAAATGTGCATATTAGAAATCACTAAGTGCGCTGCAAACAAGAAATATTAGAACATAAAGTAATTCAGTATATTGAATAAATTATTGTGTAGTTCAAGCGGGCGAAGCCGCTGGCGGTTGCTAGTATAAGTATATTTTTTTCTAAGATCTCGGCAAGTCAAGTTATTTCACTAAGGAAGTGTGACTAAAAATGGCGTGGTGCAGGGCCCAAGCATGTAAACACGACAGATTGTGGAATCGATCACCAATCGAGGTACTAAAACATTTAATATTTTCATTTCTTCGCTCTCACGTCCGCGCCTCAAAGCGCGGCGTTGTGTTCCGCAACACAACACCCAAATCCTTTAGAATTTGGGTCAAAATAGTATATAGAATTTCTTAACCCTAGGTTTCCTAAGACTACACTGCTGTGTGCGAAATACAGGTGAAGCTAAAAACACTCCAAATATTTAAAAATGGGTGAAATTAAGTAAGTAACACCTCCCATAACAGAGATGATTATTCTATTTCACAATATAATTCAATTTGATATATGTAAAAGGAAGTTGATATATTATTTTTAAATAGTCCACCACACCGGGCAGCTATTTCTTTTCATATTCGTGACACATTTTCGTGAGAATATCTCCAGCATTTTCTTTACAGCGAAAAATGTTGCAAAAGAATACTAATATATTTTGTCCTGTACATTTTTCAATATAAAATGATAGCCATATTTTATTTTAAAATATGATTAAAGTGGGTAAACTTCATGATAAAAATAAATTTAAAGTAATATCTTTCACGCAACTTATTGTTAAGACATTCGTTCTTTTGGGGAAAAGAAAATATAAAATATTTAATTTACCCGATCGGGGATCGAACCCACTACCTGTCGCGTTTACAAACGCACGTTTTTCTTTTATTTACCCAATTCCATTTAACATATTTCAAATTAGTTTATGGCGAAATCTCAAATAGTCTGACCTGGTTACTAGCTAGCTATATGAAGATTGTTATATAAGTGAAAAAAAAATGCTTCGAAATCATATATAAGCCATTTGGTAACCCATGTAGGTCAATGTTGGCGTGTTGGGTGCTTTACGTAAAACCCTAAGTTGTTATATATTCATACATATTACATACATTGCGGTAGTTTCATCTAACGACCGTTACTGTCTTATTGCATGTCGATTTGGTAATTACGAATATTTTATTTGTTTTTTTTATTTTAGATTCATTTTTTCACGCATTGGAGGGCAGGCGAGGGGTATTTAGGAACCTTGTAATAAGTCACTCCGTTCCCATTACTTCTGTTTCCCACTTTTCGCTGAATTGGAGGTATTGAAGTGTTTGTAGGAACGGAGTTAGAGACACAATTCCAAGCATTCGGCGGAAAATGGCGAAAGGAAATATCTTAATGAGAAAGGAGTATCTCAGCACTACGTTCCCAGTTCTCTCTACCTACCCTGCTTTGTGCGTTATGCAGCGTGAAACTAAATAAAATATATCGTTATTCTCCTGTTTCATAAAAAAAAGGAATCTCTCTTGTAATGTCTCGAAATGAGACAAAAAGTGGTAAACGTAGTGTGTTATCACCATGTCTTTTCGGTATGCTCTCAAGTTGAACATCTTACACAAGTTTTACTTTGTAGTGATGTAGTAATAGTAAATACTATAAACCCGCATTTTGCAAGGGCAATATCTATACTAATATGAAGCTGAGGAGTTTGTTTGCGCGCGCTCAACTCAGTTACCTTAAGAACTGATTGGACTCGATTTTTTTATGTTACAAAATGAAATAGAAATATATTATTTATGGAGGTAAGCTATGTTGCACAACGTTCCTCGGTTCGAAGTGCCCCAATGTACCCAAAGATTTTTGGGGAATTAGAATTTGGCATACACAATAACCTTAACAACGACGACCTTAAGAAGACAGCGGGAATCCGCTGGTTTCAAAGGGCGCAGGACCTCCTGAACTCCCACCAGTGGCGAGAATTAGGGGAGGCCTATGTCCAGCAGTGGACGTTGAAAGGCTGATGGATGGATGGATAGATACACAATAATTATTTTTCACTAGTTAGTACTAGTCAATTATTTCCATTCAACCACTCCTAGCGGGCAGCAGGTCGTCGCACAAGGGAGTGACTGTAATGCGATGATAGTGGGTCCGATACCCACTCGAGGAAATGAATTATTTCTCAATATTTTAATTTCTTCGCTCTGGCACCAAGACAAAATCCCAGCGTTAAGTTCCGCCACTCAACACGCAATGCCTCGCAAAATTAAGCGACAATTCCGTAACAGAGTGTCTTAACACTAGGTTCCCTATATGCGGGATACACCGTGAACCTGATTTTTTAACCCCACCAGCGAAGTCACAGGCTAGAGCTAGTTAAAAAATAAGAAACGAGCCCACCACTAACCGGATGGCGGCCGGCCGGCCATTGACGCGTGTCGCAACCAGTCAGTGGGTCACCACTTTCAAGTTTATATTTATCTAAATATGTACAAACATATATATATGTAGTTAATTATGTTTAATTTGCAAATTAGTTTTGTAATCATCTTAATTTGATAATTCAGATTGTTATACAGTTTCTCCAATCTTCTCAATGAAAACATTCTTCGCGTAATCAAAACCTATGGGATACTTCCCCTGAAAAGTCTCTACAGTTATGAAATTTGGCATGAAATGAAACCTTAACAATACAAGAAGAAAAAAATCCAAGAAGGAAAAATTTGTATAAAAATTATTACAAACTTATTTTAAACAAAATGAGAACATTGGCTAATTAAAATTTCTCAATTTTAATCACGGTGTAATAAATACATAATATTATTTAAATTAAATTTTTGAAATTTGGCAAGAAGAGACTTGCAGTAATAATAAAAGAAAAAATCGAAAGTAAGAATCTTGTATTTTTATTTGAGGTAAATAAAAATAAATCTTTTATAAGTTACACATCCCGTTGTAAGTCAAATCCTATAATCATTAACATTTGCACGGAACCCTCGATGACGGGAGACTTCAGTCCGGCTCGCACTTGATCAGGTGATTTTTGATGTTAATCATGGTTTATTAATCAAAAACAAAAGTTTAATATACATAGGATTATTATGATCTAGAAGCGAGGAATATATTTATTCAAAAATAAAGGCTTCAGTTGATCACTAATTTTATTTGAAGATTACGTACAAAGAAATTACTAGAGTATATATATAGGAACTCCTCTAAATAAAATTTATTTTTAAGGTTTCATTTTCTTCCCGTGTATCAGACAAAGAAAATGAGAGGAAACCGTCTTCAAATATCAATAAATATATGAAATATTTTTTATGATCTCCAATCTTCCAAGCCTCTCTTGTACTGTGCATAGTTTGTTGTAAATTGTGCAGTTTGTCACACATGGAGTGTCTTAACACTACTTACTCTACTTCCTCTTTTTCTCGGTCTTCACTTACTTTGCTATATGTGAGATACAGCTTTATAAGGAAGAAAAATATTTGAACCAGTTCTAAAACCTTATTAACACAGCCCAAAAGAACCTTTTAAATATTTCATGTACACATTAACACTTCTATGCATTTATACACATAAAAAAACTTATAGTGTCTGTCTGTGAATTTCAACTGTATGTTTTGTCAAAGCATACAGTCATTTACACGATACCAAAACATAAAAAACTTTTTTGAAAATTTTATTTCTTTGTCTTTTTGTTTTTCTAGGCTTATCTCGGGAACAAGTCAACCATTTTCTTATGGAGCTTTCCCTAGAAGGCAGAGGAAGCTGTTAGGCAACATATAGGCTGGTCTTCCCGCGGTACGGGATGTACGCGCACGCGTACCTACTGCCCAGATCAGTAAGTATAAATGGAACAATCCATCAGTCTTACCAAAATTAAAGCCAAAAAGAGTAATATAATTATTTAGCATCTAACAATTAACAGTAAAGATCCCATACTAAAAAAAACAACCATTTGCCCTCAAATACGGTTAAATAAAACTAAATAAAGAATCAAAGAGAAGAAGAGAGTTCAAGCGTGCAACTGTAAGCGTGACAGGTTGTGAGGTCGATTCCCACTCAAGAAAAGGAAATATTGAAAGAATCATCGAATAATTCAAGCGAAGGCGTGTGCGGGCGCTAGTCTTTGTATATATTGAAATATCCAAACTAAACGTGTGACACAAATCGTTAAATACTCGAGTAATAGGCGTGTTAACGATTTCACAAACATCCAATGTGCCAACATGTACAGCATTCGCCTCAGCCTATGTACAAATACTGGATCTTACTCATAGTGGACGAAATAACGTTTTAATAAGTTATTTTCTTAGCTATTTTAATTTAAATTATAATTTATTTATTTCAAAATATGTAATAAAAAGAATAATTTGTAAATAAAAAGAAATAAATTTTATTTTTATGACGTCGTGACGAAATGTACCTGCTTCTATTGCAATCTAAATTTACAAAATAATAAGGAATAACGCTAATAAAACTAATTTAAAAATTTTAGTTGTAATATTTTTTTAAACAATACATAAAAAGTTTATTGTCTTAGTAAATATACATTTATTTAATAATCTACTTAATGTCTTGTGTGTGTTAATGATTTGATTGGTACTGGAAAAGTACTAGATAGGCAATAAAAAGGTTAATAACCAAAATAAAAAGGTTACTAAAGTTTATTGACAACATGACGAGGACACCATATCGATCCAAGCACTGTACTTGGCGGGGTTCACGAACACTGAAATGAAAAAAAAAATGTATGGAAAATATTTAAGGAATTAACGGAACTAAACCCCGCGTTTTACTTAAGTATTATTAAAAGTAGGAAAAGCAAAAAGTTATTATAATTCGTCTTAATGGGAATCGAACCCACAATCACCTTATATTGTCCCTGTCCGATAGTGTAAGAATGTTTTGAATTTCGTATTAAAATAATAAATAACCCAATTCTCTATATAACTAACTATATTTAATTATTTTTCTATTAATAATTCTCAAAATAGGTAAAAATAATTAATAGTGGAAGTCAATTACACCCTCCATTCATCACAGTTATTGGGGACCAAAACCAATACGTCGTTGTTACACAAATCGGACAGCTTATTTCTAATTTACTGTATAGTGTCTGTCTGCTTTCATAAATAGAAGCTATTTAATATTTAAGAAATATTGAGGTCGACATGACGCGATTCGTACCCAGGACAATGAACTACTTAATATGTTCAATTGCTCGCTCTAGTAACTAGGCAATTTTTTCTACTCAACACGCAAAGCTTCCAGAATTCTTCAGGATCTAAGGTTCCCTCTGCCTACCCTCTGCCTGCTCATCATGGTGAAGCTAAAAAAGTAATCTTAATAGATAAAAATAGTATAAAAGCAATGAGTACATACCAGCGCCGTTATCGTTAACGTCGACGAGAACTCCGATTTGAACTCCGTCCTTTACGAGAGGAGCTCCGAGGTCAAGCTGCAATACAAAATATTATTAATAAAATATTAAAATACTTTTTAATAAAATATGAGAAAACATTGTTTGTATTTTTTTTTAATTTAAAATTTCTGATAAAAAATACGTTATACGTTATTTTTATAGAAAATTATATTTTTCATTTATGATATTAAAACTGTAGAGGATTTTATATAGTTTTGCTATTTTATATTTTTTTACATATAACTTTTTCTTAATGGAACGAAGTTCCTTACGGCAGGCTTGGAAGGGATAGGGATTTCGCTGCGTGACCGAACTGAAAAAATGTGATAGTAAAACCGTAAGAAAAATGCGTGGAATAAAACCGTTAAATGAGACGTGCGCAGGCGCGACAGTCGCATACACAGACGAGTAGTGTATAATACCTTTCTCTTTCTCCCTCTTTCTTTTTTTAGTTGATAATTTGAATTACGATGTTTTTTATTTTAAGTAATTTATTATTTCCTAAAATACTGAATTTCCTAAATACTTTCTTGTACTTAAATAAAAAGTAATCAGCAAAATTTAAGAGAAAAATCAAGAAAACCTACATAAAATTGAGCACTACTTTTTTTGCAATTTGTGTCGATTCTACATTAGCCAAAGGAACTTCGTTCCTACCTGGTGTCCCACGACACCACATTAATTCGTATTTATGTATATAAATAATTAATATAAAAATAGTTATATGAGGCCGCCGTTATGTAAACATAAAAATATAAACGCGACAGTTGCGGTTTCGATTCCCGCTAGGGGCAAGGAAATATTTTCATTTCCTAGTGCTCGTAACGAGGTAAAAGGGCGACGCGACGTTCAGGTCCGGCGCTCAACACGTAAAGCCTTAATGGACAACGGAATATCTCAGAAACCATGTTCTCTGGTTCCATTCCTGCTATGTGCGGAACACATTGGGAAGTTAATAATAAAAATAAATACTTACAGGTGAGACTGCTGCACCAACACCGATGATGTTGCCGTTCGCGTCAGATTCCAAGGAGAGTTCAGAGCAAGCCAATTCTTCGTCGACGAGGACTGAAAATATATGCAAAAGTAAATAACAGAAGATTTTAAATATTTATATTTTTAATATTCACTATTTATTTACTTAATATCCAAAAATAAAAATAAAATTACCTAATTATGAATACACAGTGCTAATAACAAATATCACTTAAGTGCACGTAATAAGTTTATCTCGCACGAAGTTGTCTCCATCCAGCATCCATGCACTCTCATCTGCAGTAGCGTTGTTACACATTTGTATTACAAAGTTTCAAAATAAACTTCACTCAGTGAGTTTCAAATTTTCAACTAAGTAAATATTATATACAAGTCTCAATTTTAAGTGTTTCATTTCAATTTACAATTACTTAATGAATAAAAATTATGTTTATGTTCGCGGTGTTGTGTTCCGCCAATCAATATGGAATGCCTCGAAAAATTCGGTGGGGAATGTTACACTGCTGTATGCGTGATACAGCGTGAAGTTGATTTCATTTCACGATTTTGAATGTAGACTTTATACTCGTAAATGGATAGATTTTTTTCAATTTCCCGTCCACTGTACCCAGCATAAAGAGAGGAATCAAACTGTATTCATCATGCTTCAAGACATTACCTAGGTGTTCTATTTATCTTATTCTCATATTTTTTCGGAACAAATTTTTTTAGATCTTTCAGTTTGAGGTTGAGGTCTTTTTCGATCTCATATTTTATGCATAGTAACATAGTGCGCTTTTGCGTAAAATCTATGAGGTCAATTTTGACCTCAAGCTGCAGTAAACGTGTTGTCTTCTTTTTAGGTGGATGCCTCGCTCCCTTACAAAATAATAGGGTAGATGTAGCATTAAAGAATTCTGGTTCGGAGCTCCATATGCAATCGTCGGCAGCGTTAGACTTTTCTTATTTTCTTAACAGAAGTACGAGCAATTTCTATCTGGATTCTAATTTCTTCAATAGATCATACTTTATTTAACAAAGTACCGAGATACTTGTATTACCGAAATCGCTTAAAATTTTTACCAATTACAGTATATAGTACTAAATTTAAAATTCCTTGTACTATAGTTACAGATGGAGGAGTTAATATAAGAATACAAGTAATACATACCATCGCTTTCAGGGCTGTATCCGCAGAATTTAGCCGAAGCTGGAACTTCATTGTCTCCGGGCAGGGCGACCGGGGAGATGTTGTCTGTATTACAAGTTATAATTACTTAAAATATATATTTATTTTTTAAAATTGATTTAAATATATAAAACATTGTGTATTTTCAAAAAGAATACGGCAGCTGTATGAAGGACGAATATAAGTATCATTATAGTATGTAGAAAGTAAACAAATTATTATATTGACAAGAATATTCCTTATTGTGAACGATACACTCTCTCAGCTCTCAATCTTTATTCCACTGTTATAGTCTAGTCACTGTTATAGTATAGTATAATAAGTAGTGACTTTGAAACTTTTAATATTTAGGTTGTCACGCATATTGAAATTTGTACTTTTATAACTAACTATATCATATACCTATGACAGATATAAAAATTCTCAATAAAATACAAAAACAAAAGGCCTCTATTGGCCTGGCCTCCATTAAACAATTAGTTCACTAAATTCTTATAATATTAAAACTACTGAACAGATTTAGGTAAAACTTTACAGTAAAAAATTACAGCTTATAAATCGTAATATAGGCTACATTTTGTATAATTTAGCTATAATATAACAATAAGCTTAAGCGGGCGAAGCCGCGTGTGGGACGCTAGAGTGTTATATAATTTAGTAAACCCTGCAATCTAATGAGGGACGGTCGAAGCTAACAACTAAACAAAATTGGCTATCAGTAACGAAATCGGCGGAATTGTTCGAACAACTTTAATTAATAGTCCGACTTCATAAATCATTTAAACTATCTTCTGTTATGGAAGTTAAACTGAATACTGCAGAGTTTTATTTTACAGTTCTGTGTTTCTTTTCGTACTGAAATTGTACATTTTGCACCAATTAAAGGTTCGCTCGTTTGTTATTTCAACTTGATACTTTACGAGTATTTATGTTCTATAGATTATCTTTTAAATCTTTCTTTCTATCTTTTCAACTTTAACTAAGAAGCTCATATCTTTTTATGCTCCAAAGGATCTCTATACGCGTGACTATTTAATATTATTTCAAGTAGATAAACCAATGCAATCTTGACAAAAACGGTCTTGGCCCAGGAAATACTGATGGCAACAAAATTACTTTATAAAGGTTCCGTTTTTTTATTCTTCTTTTGAGTTTTATTTTTCTATAAAACTTACCACTGAAATCAACAGCTCTGTCGATGCTAATGAGAGCGATCTGGTCGTCGTTATTGACGAACGCCGTCCTGGTCTCGACCACGAGGCCGGGGAAGATGGGGTTGATGGCGGCGAAACGAAGCCATGCGTAACGGAACCTGGAAAAGAAAAATATTAGACAATTTCCGAAATAGTTGATTGAAATTAAGTATATTAGATTAGAATGATAGTAATTACTACCCGCAAGTAACAAGACAAAATGCGGCGTTGATTTCCGCCGCTTAACACTCTATGTTATGGAAAGTGGGCAACGGAGTGTCTTAACATTGAATAACCAGATACCGAAAAATGGTATATATCAAAAAAGGAAATTGATTTATTGGTTTATGATAGAATAGCACGTTGGACTGTACTCTACTGTAGGTATATCATTATTTATTAACCCATTATATATCAGTAGCAGTGGTCTGATAATCATAGAGCTAAACGGCACCATCTCTTACTAATTACTATAAACACTTATTAGATTATATTCTCGGGGTGTTATTTTAAGTATATTTTTTTCCTAATATTGATAAACCGCAGTGTGTAAATCCATCAACAAACTCAGGTTAAAAGAAAAACGGAGTGTATACGTCATGATTTTTGAAAAAATATATAAAACATAACGTTTTTATACAAATATATTACAAAATAGTGATAAACTTACTGGTCGACACACTTAGCGGAGGTGAGCACCCAGGAGTTATTGACCAGGGATCCCACACAACTCTTCAACATTCCGTCATTGAAGAAGTAGGCGAGACGCACATGGACGAGCCAAGGGTTCTCACCGACCTGGGCGGGCATGCCTGATGCAACTGGATAAAACGAAAATATTAATTTGTTATTAGTTTTATGAAGACCGCGGCACAAAGTGTGACAGTGTATAAATGCAACAGGTTGTCTGGTTGTGGTTCAATCCCCACTCGAGAGAATGAAATATGTATTTAAATATATATTTCTAATTCTTCACTCTGATTGTTCACTCTTGTATTGTCGTTGAATTCTGTAACTCGTTCAATATAATGCCATCAGAATTCAGCGGGAAAATGGGAAAACTGAGTGTATTAACACTAGGTTTCCTTTATCTACCCTGCTGTGATGTAGGGGTACAGAGTGAACCTATTTTCAGGTTCACTCTACTACGAACAAAAAAAAAACATCAAAATTGCTTACCCTGTACATCTGCGCTGCGAGCCTGAAAGTACAAAAACAATTTTAGTACAGACCAAGTGTATTGTCGAAATAAAACACAATATAGAACTAGCAAGTTTTATTAATCCCCTAAGTACAATAATGAGTACTAAAACACGAACGCCCTCAAAAAAGGGGTCGTCTAAAACACGAGGAACTGGGTCACGAGACCAAAGTTTAAGAAGTCGTATTTTAGGGCGTAGGAATAGCTATGGAAGACCTAGTTGCCAGCAATGACTATTGGTAGACGAAACACGTTTTATTTGAGTGTTTTCCCCTGAGTCTTGCTGTGAACAAATCTTTTATAAAATTTAATATTTTTTTATCTTTCGGAGTATGCTATTGAAACAGCAAATTCTTAATTTTTTTTTGTTGTCGACTCACAAATTTGGCAATACCACCATCTCTCTCTCTCTCTCTCTCTCTCTCTCTCTGTATCATTATCTCGTGTTAAACTAAAATTATCTTTCATTTAAAAAAGGTCTTAGATATCTTAAGCATTTTGTACGTTAGAATACGATAAAAAATATATAAAATACTTTAATTTTATAAAAATACGGATAAATTAAGTGATTATAAGATAAATACAGCGATTGTATCTTTTAAATATGTTTATCCGTTGGCTATCGGTGATTAATACCGAAATTAGGTTTTTACGCGATAGCCTTGAAAATTAAATTTGTTTTGTTTTTTTTATTTATGAACTTAAATACTAGCTAAATAATTTACTGTATACAGTCTGTTGTTACACTGTTAACAGTATCTGATTTAATTATGAAGATATATAATCTGTGCGTAAAGTATCTACCTAATAAAAATAATTGCCATTTCCTTCTAACTAATATTATTGTATGTAGTAGCTAATTTTATCATTTTTAAAAATTTATACATCCTATTAAAATAAATAAATAAAATAAAATAAAAAAGCTTTTTATTGACCATTGCCTCAATTACAAACTTAATTCTATTTTATAATAATTATTTACAAATTAACTTATTCTAAATGTTCGCGTCTCTTCTAGTTTTAATTTACAAATACTAATTTGCTTATTCTAATTTTAAGGTACTTATTTACATTATTATTTATTTATTTTTATTGTTTTTTATAATACTTTTATATACATGATATATAACATTTTAAAGTAATCCAAAAAAATATTAAAATTTAGTATCTATGTAAGATATACTAAAATATAGTATGTGATTGTTTAGTTCAACTGATCACTTGTATATTTAAGACAAAAATTTTCAAATTTACCTGTACGGCCGCGACGACGAAGAGAAGGGCGAGTCCGAAAGTTTTCATCTTCAGTGGTCAAAGTGTCACTAAAAATTTCAGGACCGAACTCTCCTAGTTATTGCTTTATCGCCACTACCCGCGTCAGAGATAACGTCGATGTATAGATGGATAATTTTGTATGGACAATCTCGAAAACTGTGATAATTTAAAATGAATAAGAAGGATAATTGGTCGACATTATATCATCAATCTTTATTATAATTGTAATAATAACTTTTCTGCAACCAGACATAAGAATATTACGTAAAAAATAAACATGAAAAAATGTCATGTCGAGCCAAGTTCTTAACTCTACTCGTATGTACAAGGCCCAACTTCGCAAATTTTAAGTCTCAGTCAAAATGTGTAATATGTTTTTTTTTTCACCTTATACCAGGGTTTCTTAAACTATGGGTCGCGACCCCAAAAGGGGTCGCGTAGCAAAATTCTGGGGTCGCGAGATTTTAATATCAAATATTTATATATACCATTTTATAACATCACTAGAGTTGGCGGATTTTTGTATGTTTCAAAACGAATTCTAAAACGATATATTTTCATATGTATATGTATATTGTTACCTAATAAATAAATAATCGAAAAATATTTATTTATTTTTCTTTTATATTTGTATGGGGGGTCGTTAAGAAACTCGCAATCGTTAATGGGGTCGTGAATGACAAAAGTTTAAGAAGCCCTGCCTTATGCCCAGTAGTAACCGCAACCTACATGTTTTAACTAAGGTCTATTTTTGAAGTTAGTAGCGCTTGTCTCTTCAAGTACTAACAAAAATAGGTTTAACCCCCCTTAGGACTTAGAACAAGGAACTTAGCTCTAGCATGGTAGGCAGAGGAACCTGTACCTAGTATTAAGTCAATTCGTCTCTATTAGAACACTTCCGTTCATCAATTTCCACCGAATTCTGAAAATATTGCATTTTGAGTAGCGAAATCAAATCGTCACCATGGCGGGAATATGAAAATATTAAATATTTTAATTTCTGGGATGGGAATCGAACCCATAAGCTGTCACGTTTACAGTTTAACTAAACAAAAATATAATTTGTCATACTAAACAGGAAATATCAATGTCCTTCATATATTATTAAATAGATATTGTATTAACAATCAGTTGTATTACAACACCACAAAAGTAAATCTAGTATTATTTATACCCACAGTTCATAACGTACCCTTTTCCTCGACCACCAGGTTTTTTAATATATTTTATTTCTTACACTACAGACTCCATGGTCCGTAACGTTTGTGATGACATTTATTTTTCAGTATTAACTAATTTAAAATTGTTAACAATATTTATACGATTATTTAGACACAATTTCTATATTTATATACATATATCTTTAAAGGAGTCCAGGCACTAAGAAACCAATTTAAACGACATTAATAAATGTAAGTAGGTATTTGGATTTCAGCCCAGTGACACTTTTCTAGAAAATTTTAGTCAAGGTAAAGGCTTAGTTTAGTGATGTGGAATAATTACTCAACATTCATTCCTTGCAAGCATCCATTTAGGTCCAAGTTTTTGAATGGCTAAATGTTTTTTTTTTAAGCTTGACTGATGCATTGAAAGCTTTTGGATTCGAGTCACATGAATAGAAAAACATTTATTTTCAACATTCCCTTTATATTACTGTTTCGGTTTCAATTATAGCATTGCAAATTCATCTTCAAAATCAAATTATTTTATATTTTTTCTTACGTATTTGCTTCACTTCACTTTCAGCTTCACGCTGCCCTTGAGTTCCTGGCCACACAAGGGAAACCTAGAATTAAGACATCCCCACTTTCCAAGCAAATATAAAGGCAAAGCCATTTCATTGCTGAAGTGCGGAACTCAACGCCGCGCTTTACCTTGTTTCAAAAGCGAGAAAACTTAAATATTAAACAATTCACTTCCCCGAACCGGAACCGAATCCACAACCGTCACGTTTACAATACCACGCTATTGCCCTTGCGCCACGAGGGCCATATTTCATGTTTTTTTTTATTAAATATTAATTTCGTTGATTTACTTTATTAGCTTTACTTTAAAAATGATAAACAATACTTAATCTAATCTTAATTCCAACATTAGTATCAGAGAGATTGTTGCTTTGCTATTATCTTAATAATATTTCCGTTTTGATTTTTACAATAACTCAATAAATAAAACAACCATTATAATATGTAGCTAGTCGAGCCACTCGTGGCGCAGGGGCACCAGCGTGCGACTGTATGCACGAGAGGTTGTAGGTTCTATTCCCACTCAAAAAAATACCGTTTATCGTTAGACTACCCACAACACATGATTGGTGCTTTTAGTTTCAGTGTTAAGACACTTTATTCCCCGCTTTCCACTAAAATCTCGAGGCTTTGCCACTTTTGTTGCCGCGCCGCGCTTTGGCCTCGATATCAGAAGGAAGAAATGGAAATATTAAATATTTCATTTCCAGAATGGGAAACGAACCCATAACCTCAGTCGCGTTTACAGTTACTCTCTTGTTGCTTTTGTGACTGGCCTCTATGACAACTTCTTAAAAATAAAAAAAATCAATCAATCAATTTCAAATTTTAAAAAACTATTATAATGTCAGCATAGATAGATTCAGAGGAGTATTTTCGAGAAGTAAATGTCAAGATATCTTGCTGTTCATTTAAAAAAAATCTATAAAAATTAAATATTTTATAGATTTTTTTTTATTTAATTTTATTTTTGATTTGTTTAATTTTTAAAAATGATAAACCTGTAAAATTCACAGATAAAATACCAAATAGATAAGATTAAAAATGTTTTAAATGACACAGTAGAATACTGTATTGATTTAATCTGATTTACAATATTTGTACACATGTGTAATATTATATTGAAAATGCATGTAAAATTAAAGAACACAATATGCGTTTAAACAATGACAATAACACATGTGTCATAATGATTGGGTGAGTATACCTACATGTAAATTGGCTTTAATTTAAACACTAATATTACAATGTCTTAATTGTACTTAGCATCACGCTGTATCTCGCATATAGCAGCTTACCCTTTCCCTGTGTTGTGAGTAATCAATTAGAATGATTTTTTTACAAAAAAGAACATTTATTGCCAATATTCTTTTATTATATATGTATGAGTTTTATTACAATAAGTAGAATAATTTTAATATTTTGCCCAAGATTCTCTTCCTCCTCAGGCAGTGACCAGCACTAGGATCTTTTCGACCTCACCTCCTAATATTCAGTGACAGATTGACATCTGTTTGTAGATATATTGTTAGGTGTGTTTTGTTCTTCAAAATAAGAAAATTCTGCAATCTGATCCAACAAAAAAAAATATAACTAAAACGTTTACTTTCTAACGCCATTTTTTTCTTATTTTTTTATTTATTATCAACTGTACAACATTTTAAGAATTAATCCTTCGTCCAAGACTCTCCTTCTCCCTCCTTAGGTAGTGACCAGCTCTTGGACCTTTGCTTCCTCATAGCGTCTGGTGACAGGACCTTGCTACTATGTGTTTGACTGTCATTTTGTATATTGACTGAAGGGGATGGGGTTCGATTCCGAGATCTAGACCTCGATTTTGTTCTGGACCTTCGATTCTTTGACTTTGATCGTCTCCGTGATTTTGAATTGGAACGACTGCGCGATCTATACAAATAATTAATAATTTATTTATCTTATTATTTACATTATAAAATAATATAGTGACAATTAAAAATATAACCGAGTCCTTTATGAGATTATCGCATATATGTAAGGGAGGATTCATACTATAGCACCAGTCACGACTCATGGTTGGTTCCGAGACGGTCTGAGATTGGACTATAATAACAAAATAAACCATGCAATTGAATATAAATATATTTAGTGTCTAATGTTAGATATTAATTATTATTACTGATATATTTTCATTAAAATATAATAATTATCATCAACAGACTTTTAGCAACAGTATAGATTAGAATGATAAAAAAATATTTAAAAATATTTAAAAAAAAAGAACAAGATTCAAAATTACCCACAAATATTACATCAATTAATCAATCACTATTAAGACAAGGTTTTCGATAACTATCAGGATAATAGAAGTAATCACCATTAATTCTTTAGGCCATAGCAACGGAATGAGAATTTGTGATTACAGACAATAATTACAGGTTCAAAGCGCACTCATGGGAATGTTTATATCCGTGTTGGAAGTCGACGTAGCGCAGGGGTACAAGGGTGGGACTGTTACGCGACGATTGTGAGTTCAATCCCCACTCAAAAGAACTAATGATTATTTCGTAATATTTTCATTTCTTCGCTCTGGTACCAAGGCAAAAAAACGCGGTATTGAATTACTCGAAAAATTCGCCGGAAAATGAGGAACATAATGTTTTAACTTAGGTTCCCTCTGCCTACAATGCTGTATATGGGATACAGCGTGAACATATAAATTAGAGACCGTAACATATAAATGCGTCGGTTGTGAGTTCGATTACCACCTGGGGGAATAAAATAATTTCCGTTTCCTCGCTCCAGTAACGAGGCAAAAACTCTGCTTTGAGTCCCGCCCCTCAACCAAAAACCGATTTCAATAAAAAAAAAACATTTACCTAGACCTTCTACTTCTCGATCTAGAATATCTATTTCTACTCCTTGACCGCTTACTTCTCGATCTCCTGCTACGGGACCGGGAACGGGAACGCGAGTAAGAACGTCGCCGGGAACGGGATCGAGAACGAGAACGGGAATAGGAACGTCGACGTGAATGGGAACGGGAACGAGATCTGTTGTCGTGCTCGTTACGGTGTTCCGCTTCGTTTAGTTTCTTGAAATATCTGTGAGGGTATGATATTATTTGTAACTAATAATAGTTGTCATATTAAATATGTATTTTTTTGATTTTTATCTGCTTCACGCAGCAGGGTAGGCAGAGGGAGCCTAGTGTTAAGACACTCCTTTCCCCATTTTTCAATGCATTCTGGAAGCATTCAAGATATTACAATAAATCATTGATATATAACATTTGTCATGGCCCAGGGGCACGTTCATAGCGTGTGACTATAAACGAGACAAGTTGTGGGTTCGATTCCCACTCGAGGAAATGAAATATTGAATATTTTCATTTCCTCGCTCTGGTAACGACACCCAGCGCGCCGTTAAGTTCCTCTACTCAACACGCAATACTTCCAGAATGCGGCGAAAATTGCAGAACGGGAACGGAGTGACTTAACGCTAGGTTCCTAAGATCCTCGTGCCTACCTGTATGTACGCGCACATACAGCGTGAACCAAAAAAAACATTAGTAAATAAATTATTGAGTAAATAAAGAAATACTGACTGGTAATACTGGTGCGTGGCGTCAGGCCCGTCGAAGTAGGGCAGGCGGCCCCTACCACGAGCGCGACCGCGACCGCGAGGGCGCCTCACGTGGCCTTCACCCGCGTACCACCCCCGCACTTGGTAGGGGTAGTGGAGGGAAGCTAAAAGTTTTGTTATGTTGAGTTTCATGAATTGTAGAGGACACCTAGTGTCAAGATACTGTTATCAAATGAAACGTCAGAACTTTTCCATTAAAAGGAAAAAATTCAAGAAGTGAAAGTTCTAACATAAATTAATTTTGTACAACGTTTTTTACAAATACTGCCAATAATTTATATTTGTATTCAAACATTCGATTTATGCTTTTTTTTTCTCGTTTTTTATCTGTTCAAGAAAAAAAAGCAAAGAAGCCTAAGTGTAAATTTGATGAAATAAAAATATTATTAAAAGATAATTTAAAGTGCCATCCTTGAAAATACGCCCCAAACTCGCGCTAAATCGCTTACAGTACAATTAAAAAAAAATTGCTTCACACTGTCTTCCACATAAAGCAAGGAAGGCAGAAGAAACTTAGTGTTATGACTCTCTCGTTTCTCGCTTTCCGCCGCTAAGTTTCGAAGCATTGTATGTTTAAACGCCACGCTTTGCCACGTTACTAGCGAGGAAATGAGAATATTAAACATTTCATTACCGCGAGTAAGAATCGACCTCACAACCGTCGCGTTTACAGTCGCACGCTTGTGTATGTGGAAAAAAAGTGTCTTAATGGAAACAGAGTGTTCTAGCACTAAGTACCCAGACTCCTTCTACCTTCTGCTATGTGCGGAATACAGCGTAAACCTAAAAAAAATAAAAAAGAAAGTGATACTCATACTTTGCGGGAACGGATATCCGTGCGGTGCGGGAAACGGGTAGCCAAAGCCATATGGATTTGGATAGTATAGGCCTGAAACTTAAAACAAAAATTAATAACATTATTAAATTTAATATAATATAATAATATTTGTGAAAAAGATATTCTCAAAAATTAACTTATTTTAACTGTGCCTGCATGTTGAAATGCAAGTACATTGAAAGATTAACGTGACGTAATACAGCCTGAGGGCTTTCAATAAATGAACTAATTAACTATACAAGACAAAAAGAATATTTGGTTTCTAACCAGCAGTTTCTGAGGTTAGAGCATTCAGCCAAACAAAATCTTCAGGTTTGTACATATATGTATATAGAAATGTTATCTAATTTAAGGTTTGATAAATATACATGCGGCCGTCGTGGCGCAGCGGCACAAGGTTGTGGGACTGTAATACGACGGTTGTGGGTTCAATCCCTACTTAAGGAAGTGAAATATTAAAAAAATTCAAAAGGTAAATTCTGCCACTCAATATGCAATGCCTCCAGAATTCGGCAGTAAGTGGGGAACGGAGTTTATTTTCTAATGACATGTGATCTATGTTTCTATCTATTAATAAATTTACCTGGATTTTTATTATAAACAGGTTCCCTCTCTGGTGATGGGTGTTCAGTCTTAATACGCTTTAAGTCCTTGTCATCATCTGATATGGAACTGATGGAGTCGCGTTTAGGCTTCTTAGTTTCTAATGCAGAACGAATTATGATACGACCTGTAATAATCAAATGGCTATTTTTATAAATAATTCAATTGTTTGTTCATGTCATTTTTTATTTACACTATACATATTACTATTATTCATAGTATAATATTCCCCATTTTCCACCTATTTTCTAGAATTATTATGTGTTGAATGGTGGAACCTTATTAGGTTCACACTTTATCTTCATCAGAGTAAGTATACGAAAATTTAAATGTCTTGCCTGTACATTCTTATAGACTTAGGTCTCTATAGGATATATTGTAGGATCTTATAACTTAGGTCTAAACATTTATTCAAATGGATTTGTTCCAGCATAAATGGTTTCCATGCAATTAAAACATCACTACAGTATGGTCAATGAGTCTACAGTTACCATCTAATGCATGTTTTAATCTCTCCCTCTGTTCCTCTAGTTCTTTCTCTTGTTTCTTCTTGAAATTCTCTACTATTCTTTGTCTCGCTATTCTGTCACTAGCTTTGTAATAACGCTCAGGTTTGGTTCCATTTTTCTGGAGCTCAGGGCGAAGCTGAAAATAAATGAAATTATATTTTAAAATATATGTAAACATGGGTTCATGGAAGAATTTTTTGGCACATGTAACCTGGGCTAGTGTCACACAGGAGGTGCTATACCTATATCTGCCCACATCGCTCCATGAGTCCCACATAAGTAGAAGGGACTACTCTCTTCTAGAGAGTAAAAAGGAATTTCCTCACAATAACAAAAAAAAAGGATTAGCATTATTCAAGATAATACAACATTTTTAAAGTAGCTACAAGTATTTTTATATATGAACTACTTCAGCTTTCTACATGACATAAAATATTTCAAACATAAAAAAATTGGTATTTATAATACACTCAAAATTACCTCTAATCTCTTAAATAATTCATCAATCAGTCGTACAGCTTGCAATTTCTTTTGACTTTTCAGTAGTTTTCTTTGTTCTTCAGCTACTTTTCTGTTCAGATCCACATCCTCCCGTTCCATTAACTTCGCAAGTTGCTTTTTCTTACGTCTCTCTTCCCTTTCTCGCATCTTCACTAGCTTCTCCTTCTCATGATGCTCAACTTTTTGTCTTAAATATTTAAAAATAAATCGTGAGACTATTTCTTTTTGTCTGCAATACAATGAGCCTAATCATATTTTAAAAAAGTTTATAAAATCATAATGAAATTGTATGATAACACATTAAAAATAATAAGACTTAAGCACATGGCTGGCTCTAACAATAAAAAATATAAAATATGAAAAAATCTTATGTATTTTCATTGTCACAGAACAGTGCAACATCTGACAGTAAATTATTGCAGGTTCAAATTCCACTCAGGGAATAGTTATAATTAGGTAAATGATAAATAAATTATTTTTATTTTATTTTCAATAATTCATTTCCTCAAAATATTTCATAGAAATGAAGAATGGAATGTCTTAACTGTAAGTCCCCTACCCTGCTAGCTGAAAAAAAAAGCATGAAATTGAAAATGACTAAATAATTACCTTTCTCTAGCCTCCCTTTTAGCAATTTTCTCCTTTTCTTGTTTCTCTTCTTCCTCCTTGGCTCTTTGCCTGGCTGCTAGCCTTTCCCGGACAATAGCTCTTCTCTTTACTGCAGCATCTGTCATGTGCTTACTTTTATCAAAGTCAACTTTAATGCTGCACCACTCGGCTATATCATCATTTTTCCTTAACAACTTTCGACCTCGTAATGAATCCATGCAACGCACAAAACTGGCATATTCACTAAATTGCACATAACCCTCAAAATAAAGATTTCCTTCTTGATGTGGTATTGTTATACCTCTCATGTAGGTTTTCATCTGCATCCTGAAAGGATCAGCCACTGGCACATCTATCTGTCTTACTGACCCATACTTTTCAAATATTTTCTTAAATAAAGTTTCGGAAGGAGGAGCATCATCGTCTCTTTCATCATTGTACACAAACCAACGAATTGGTAAATACTTTATGTGTATGGTATCAGGCCTCTCCCCTGGTTTCATCTCATCCATGTCGGTTGCATCGCGAAAAAACGAATCCCAGGAATGTCGACTCGGAAAATCTGACTTGGCTTCAGAAACTTTTATTTTCAGAGAATCGGGATAGTCATTTAAATGTATGATTCTGTCATCTAAACGACTTAACACACGATCTAATTTTTGACGATTTTCCAATTCCGCATCGAATCTTATCACTTCAGAACTATGCTTTGAAACTTTCAATACTGAGAAACTGTCAGGTTGGATCATTTTCCGCAGTTTCTCCATCAATTCCCAATTGGAAATGGACTTGCCATGTACCTTGTGCGGGGGAAGCTGAACAGAAATGTTAAGCTTTGCAAACGATTTAAGATACAAACGTTGCGGCAAGTACAACGCCACAGCGTCAGATGTATCCCTACATACTTGAATACTCATCTTAATTGTTATATTATGTTACAATAGAATAATACTATACAATAACCTAACAAAGATAATATTTTGACCATATCAAGATTTAAATATGAATAGATTACAGTGTTTTACTCTAATATTAAATAAATTATTAAAGTATTTTAATGAATATAATTATTAGAAAAAGTCAAGTGAAATGACCAAAGCATGATCCAATAACAGTATCCATCGTTTGCGCCACTTTTACAATAATGTCAAGAAAAAATGTAATTAGTTTTATTTAAAACTTTAAATAGCAAATAAAAAAATATAAATTATCCTGTTTGCACTTGACACGGTGCTACAGAGAATAAATAAAATCGATGTCATATGACAGTTCGGTTGCCATTGATATGAAGCAAACGATTTTAACTATACAGCCTAAATATATTATTATTTGTTTTTTTTATACTTTAAGTTGTATATATAATTTAAGTTGAAACACACACAATTTACTGAAGTCAGAAAGTAAATACTTTCTTCTAGATTATCTCCAATTTAAGTTAGAAAATAGCAAAAACAGACAGATTACAATTATTTACAACACGGAACTGATTTGTTATTATTTTTACATGAACCATTTTTCATTGCTTATTTTAATTCCCGAATATAGCAGAATAGATAGAGAAACCCGCTCGTAGTGTTAGGAATCTCCAGTATAATCCAGCTCTATTTTCGAGATATTGATTCGGCAATTTATAATATTAATTTTTTAATGGGGGAAGCTTTGCCTAGCCCAAAACTAATTTAAACATCCGCCATACGGGGATCGATCGAAAGGTCACTCACTCATCACGAAATCTCAGAAACTACAAGTGCTAGGAATCTCGAATTTTGTATAGGAGTTACTTATAGGACGTAGGTGCTCGCTAAGACGGGAATTTGCAATATTCGATTTCTAAGGGGTTGTTTTTGGGGTCGAAAGTTTGTATGAAACTTCGTTACTACAAATGTTAGGAGACTCAAATTTTGCATAGACGTCACTAGGACGTAGTCATGGAGACAGAAATTAATAATAACATAGTTCACGCGGGTGTAACCGCGAGCGGGCCGCTAGTTATATATATGTGTTAGATATTATGGCGCAGCGGCACAAGGGTGCGACTGTAACTCGATGGATGGTTGTGGGTTCGATCTCCACTCGAGGAAGTGAAGTATTTATTTACGTTTATATTTCCATTTTTCGCTCTGGTGTCGATCCATTCAACAGGTAATGCCTCCAAAATTTGGCAGAAAGTGGGGAACGGAGTGGCTTAACACTATATGTTAACTTAACACTATCTTATATTGCTGTGTGCGGGATACAGCGTGAAGGTGATGATAATTATACATTGCGTTATAATGCCCTCAATGTACCACCATTTTTTATTCCTAACCGCTAACGAAGGGTTGTTTTTCGCGCTTATTTTGTATGTATGTAATATTCTTTATTACCTCATATCTCCAGAACCGCTGAACGGATTTACATAATTGAAGTATCGTTAGATTCGTCTTAGCAGCCCAAGTGTTCTTAAAAAGGTGACGTTAAAAAAAATAACCATGCAGGCTGTGGGACTCCATTGGACTTGCTGAAAAAAAATTAGTTCTGAATACCATAATATATCAAATTTAAGAGATCAGTACAAGAATTTCAAAAAGATATATCATGATTATCATTATCATAATGAATTTTAACAAAAAAGTAAAAAATATTTAAAAAAACAACAATTTAAAGGGTCAAACTGAGAAATAAAAACTTGACTAATAAAGAATTCTTTTATTTTAAAATACAGAGTCAAAGACTCTACAAACACTGCAATCTGGAGAGCTATCGTTATTTAATGTCATAACATATCAAATACTATATATTGTTACTTAACACTACACCATAAATAATTTAGCATTTAATGTACACAGCTCTGTTAGCAAAGTGATGCTTCAAGTTTTTAAAAAAAACTCGTCGCAATTACATATAACTTATACCAAAATAAATAAAATTGTGGTAGGTATCAATCTAATTCAGACATATCCAAACGTAATGGCTACTACTCAAGACTTCGTTCTATAAGTGGGAATGTTATTTGAATCATGCACCCTAGAAATAGGCACTATTATTTATTTACAGATTGCATACTGGTAAAATGTTTATTTTAATATAACTTTAATATAAAATAAATTAAGAAATGAAATATTTTATATACATTTATATTTTACTATAATGTACATACTTATTATTAATACAAGAAACAAACAATATATTCTAGAAGTCTTGAATGAGTCCATGCTAGCTAGCTATAGGAACCAGTTCTAAATTCATCTAATTGTGAACTTACATTAAAATAAACTATCCAATACTTTTCACTGGTAAGATCAGGAACACATTAATAAACTAAATAAAAAGAAATAAATTTGATTACACATTTTCATCTAATCTGTTGTTTTCTTTTATTATATCACTAAATCAATAAGTTTCATTATAACCAAACATTAATAATAATTATTTTTAGGATACTGTTTAATAAATTAACTAATATTAAAAGAAATAGTTCCTGACCTATTTATTACACAAGCAACTAAGGGCTTTAACATGCAACGCACCAATTGCTTTACTGCAAACATTACATATACAAATTCACAGCAATGACAAAAGTTTTATATTTTTTGCTTTGATTATAGCTACAATTAATTTATAATTACTATAATGTATAATCTATTATAAATCTTTGTGGTCAAAGTTTCATATCACTACAATATTTTCGCATCTCTGCAAAAGTCACACTCTTTTACAAGAATCTTTTGAAAAAAATATTTCATTAGAAATTAATAATATATGTGCAACTTGACTTATAAGAATTACATTTTTTAAAATTAACCAAAACTGTATAATAAAATTAGTTGTGATTTTTTTGTGATGATAATTTTCAAGCGTATTTTATACAAATACAGCGTACATTTTAATTTAGTATAAAAATGTCTTTTTAGCGATAGCAACACTAACAGTATTTATAATACTTAAAAATATATATAGAGTTAAGAAATTTAAAAGCATGTGAAAAATAACAAAATATAACATTTTCAAAAATGATGAAGTTTATAGTTTTTATTTTGAAATTACTGACGACAGTGTAAGATTATTTTGTTACAGTGGAAACTCTACTATCCGGCCTTCACTTATATATTCGATATTATCCGAACTACCGACTGGGCGGGGTACATGAATTATGAAAAAAAAGTATCAGTAATAATATAACTATAAATATTAAAAATATATACAAAATCATATTTATGAACATATATTTTGTTTCATAATTTAAACCCCAAATATTGAAATTTGTATTATTCCAAACGATTACTCAAGTAAATAGATATGAACAATAACAATTGAGTTTGGATAATTGAGTTTCTAATGTGCTGGTTTTCTTTATTTACTGCTGCTTAAGTGTATCTCAAATAAAATAACCACCTTTATCTGTATATAAAATACAAATGGCAATTTATCTTTAACACATACAAATTTTTTATAAACCAACATATTACATTTTATGACTTATAATATGGTTAACAATGAAACAGTACATTAATATTAAGAACTTTCAACTCTATATATATTTTACGATGAGACCGAAATACAACACTAAAATTATATATACACATTAAATTGTACATAAAATTTCCAAAACACATTCAACTGAAACCAACTAAAAAATCTAAACGTACACAACATCAATAGTTTTCGATCTAAGAAATAATTAAAAATAAAATTCTCAGTCTTCTATTAAATAGTTATTATAGATTGTATTAAATTAGATCTGCGATTTACAATGTATGTACAATGTACAAACATATATTTTATACAACAATATATATAGAAATTGACCTGAACATAAGTTCCATTCATTTTAACTTTTTTTTCGGCTTCACGCTGTATCTCACATAGCAGGTTAGGCAGAGGGAACCCAGTGCTCAGACACTACGTTCCCCACGCACGACTCTATTTATGAGACATCGCGTATTGAGCTTTGGAACTTAACTCTGCGCTTTGTCTTGTTACCAGAGCGAGCAATTGAAGATAATTCATACCCCCGAGTGGGAATCGAACCCACAACCATCGCGTTTACAGACACAACGTCGACTTAATTTTAACATTTGTGATGATACTAATTATAATTAACTTCGAGCACTTTTCGCGTTCATTTTGCGCGATCAAAGTCACAAAGAATCATGGCAGTGTAACCACAATACAAAATATTAACTAACAATAATATTTTTTTACATTATAAGTTTTAAGAGTCCACATCTCACTATCAGTGTTTAAGTAGATAACACACGGATCCCCAAATGAAATTTCAAATATATTTTTATATCCTCCTTATATAATAAGTATATAGCTTTCTTGTAGAAGGAAATTATTGGAATTTAATAATAATTATACACTTCCCAAATAAAGATATTTAAAGTATTAAAAAATCTTGACATGCTTTCTTCATAAATGCAACATATACAAGATTCCCTTACGCAATCTTCACATTCAACTAACATTCATTTCAATGAATCGTTTGAATTTTTTATCAAAAGTCAGCAACTTATTTTTGATTATGTTCTTCCAAAGTAAACTATGAGTAAAAGTTCAGAAAGCCTAACCCAATTGACCTCATCGTGCATTTGAACTGTGGCATAAGCTGCATGGCTGTGCATGCATGCATTTAGCGACATAGATTGTAACCAATACTTCTTGCTTTTCTATTTTTCTATTATTCTAAAGGCCTTCCACATCTATATACAAGAATATTATCAATAATTTCCATCAATTCGCTCTCGCCCTCTTTGCATGTGACGACGGGGGCGCATGCGCAGGTCTTGGGGGTTGGTGTGGTGCCTCATCTCCCAACCCTGACCTCATCATGTACTTGAACTGTGGCATATGCTGCATCACATCCCGGATCTGAACCAATGCCATATTGTTGTCGCCAGCTGCTGCCGATTTGCACTTGCCAGAGTTGCGGAGCACTTGGAGTTGGGTTCTGGAATGGGAAGAAAGGAATTAAATAATTAATTATTTATGTTGGTTGAGAATTAGTTATTTTTATGTTGAGTTCTGCCACTTAATAGACAATGCAAAGATTTGGCGAAAAGTGGGTAATGGAATTGTGTTGAGAGAAACAAACTGTCTTGACACTAGGTTCTCAGGTTCTTTTCGCCTAGAGTGTTATATGCGGGGTAATGGGAAGCTAGCACTCAACTCTCTTCTCAATGAATTAAAATAAAGTACAGTAAGGCCACCCTGAATATAGATTTTAAAAATTATTTCTTACTTTTTATTATTCTCTTACTTTTGATTACTTTCCTCCCGATTAGGCCAAGACTAGTATGTAACACCTAATATAAAAACAATAAAACACTCACGCATTAGGCCTAAACAGAGTCAATCCGAGAGCATCGAGCATTGCTCTGCAAGTAGTCAACGGAACCCTGGGGAAGAAGTGGCTAGCCAGGTCCGGGAGGGTCATGAGGAGTTCAGCGTACTGGTACGGCTTGGCGTTGATACAGGGGACCATTGTGTTCTCTACTACTGCTTTTTGCACCTACAAGAGTTATTGCATATTGTTAATTGTAGTCTAATTTGATAATTGTTAATGTCTGTTGAGCAAATATTTAGTTTCAATTAACAACATTTTAACAATTGAAAATGGTGAAATTATTTAGGAGCTAAATATTTGTTTAACAGATTTAGGTTGCAAAAGGAAAATGGTACAAAATAATGTTAAGAATAAATCACAAAAACACATAAAAACGTCAGATATAGGCACTGACAAAAGAGATCAAGCGAAAAACTTTTGTCACTTTTACTCTCTAGCAAGCCGAAGCTCTGAACTACCCTTAGTGAGAAAAAAAATATCTTGCCATTAGGGTATCTATTCACTTTCTTACTAGACATATGCGAATATGTACAGTAACAAAGTGAAATAAATAAATATGGATAAAAGGGTCAATATATATTTTTTATAAATGCCATATTTTCAAATACTCTTGACTTCACAAGTAAATTAGTAATTATCTTTGTTGTATTATTATATTTCTAAATACATAAAATAAAAAACACTAACAAGCAGCGTAAAGCTAAAAGTAAAAAAATACCAACCTTATACGGCGTATGGTTGCCATTGATACTGATGTCTGGTATTGGCGTGAGCCTTTTGCGCGTGTCCACGCTGTGAGAGGTTGAGTGGCCATTCAGGGTCCCACTCACTTGCGGCGAACTGGAACAAGACACTAGATACAGTCACTGAGTCACTAGGCCCATAAGGCACTAAGTCCGTAAGTCACTAACCTAACTAACCTTATCGATAAGATACAAAACTATGGATTTGATTACCTGAATAATAATGAGATATCTATAAATGAATATTGTCAAAATTCTTTAGTTTACAGACCTAGGTTTAATTATTGTAAGTATTATTTTTATATTATTTTTTTTCCCTAACTCTTTGTTAATTGGGATTTCCTTAATTATAAAATAGGTAATGAAAACACAATTAAAAGACATAACATAACATTAAAAGAACTTTTTATGTATTAGTTTTATGTATTAAAAACATCTCTAACTACAATAAAACTAACGCTTAACGGAAAACCCGAATTGCAAAACAGCATTTTCAATGACGTCAACGTATCTACTGACGTCTTCTAACGAAAAAATATTAATTGAATTTAAAATAAAACATATTACAATACCCAAATATTATTTATTAACTTTGATTACTTAAAAACTATGACTTCCATTCAATTTCATCACTAAGACTTTCATTTAACAAAACAAAAGCAGTGACAAGACAATGGCGATTGGACACTAACTAACAAACACTCTCTATACATATATCTTGCAAATAAGAGGAATATATCAAACAAACAGTAATAAAATATACAATACATATACTAATAAGACATTACGCAATATAAACTTAAACTTTTCAATACCTAACTAAAGCTTATCTAATCTACGCCCACTCACTACTAATTTCCTTAATCCTTGGACAAGAACAAATAAAATTAGTAAATTAAAACAAAACTAAAAACACATACATAAATATAGGGAGAAATAATAAAAAATAAAACAAAAAAATAATTATAACCACAGTGTACAAAACGCTGTACTGTTTAATCAAGTTTTCCTGTTTGCCAATTGTATTTACACTCGACATACATATATAGAGGGGGATCCTAAACCGCGAATATATTTTATTGTTAATTATTATTATTATTGTTATTATTTTTAATAAAACAAGACTAATATAAATAATAATTGCTCACTTCATAGTAGAGGTGTTGGCCGTACTCCTCACTAGAGGTGGGGGTGGCTGCTGACCCATCGCCATTGTAATTGCACTGTTGGAAAACTGGAATAAACGATAACAGACATGGTTCACCTAAATGCATACGCTATTTTATATATATTTAGGGTCTTGAAGTTAATAATTGAGAGAACGGAGTATTTTTACACTACGTTCAATTTAAAATATTTGTACGACACGGTAATGAAAAGGTCAAGATTATTATTGCCTTTTATGACATTTGAAACGGTAATGAAAAAAAAGTTAATAAATTATTTAAAAAATAAATAATGGGGAATAAACTTGTGACCTACACCTACTATACCTTGTAGAAACAACTTCTTTTCCTATATAACAAATACGCACTGAGTCATATGGTCGTAACATGGAATTTACATTAATACTACAATTCAGATATATGTAGGATATTTATAGTATAGTAGATATACATGCATAAGCAAAAAAAACAATCAATAATTTATTTTGGCCACATAAACTTAAATCTATACAGGGGTGAACAAAATAATAAAACTAATTATTAATAAAAGATATCAAGAAATTAAAATTTTGCACATCATATTATTATCATAATGTAAACACTCAAGTGTAGCCTACGTAACTCTTAAATGAATACTAGCTATAAATGTGTGTATATATTAGCTTATAGAGCACAGCAATGAAACAAAGTAAATATTGTAAATAGGTTGAAAGTGATATATTAATACTGTTATTAATATACTGCGGTTCTTATTTGATATACTGGGACTTTATTTTTCGGAATTGATCTCCTAGAATACTTTTTCATAGTTTCACGCTGTATCCCGCACATAGCACGCTAGGCAGATGAAAACCTAGTGTAATGACATTTCTGTTGCACACTTTCAGCCAAATTCTGCTGAAGCTCAACACCGCAAATACTTTTATAGTATTCGAAAGTTCGAAATAACGAGTAAAATTTCAACGTTACTTTTTTCTAACTAAATTGTACTCAAAAGTTTTAAACAACAAGTATAAAAATGTGTATAATAGTCTTATCGTACAATTGACGTATAGTATTATTGTTTTTTATTTATTAATAATAATTAAGTAATCACGCGGTTATCTATATATATAAAATCGAAAGGTCACTCACTTATCACGAAATCTCAGAAACTACATGTGCTAGGAATCTCAAATTTTGCATAGGAGTTACTTATAGGACGTAGGTGCTCGCTAAGACGGGAATTTGTAATATTCGACTTCTAAGGGGTTGTTTTTGGGGTTGAAAGTTTGTATGAAAGTTCGTTACTAATTTGTCTTTGTCATTCGTTACTAAATGCTAGGAGTCTCAAATTTCGCATAGACGTCACTAGGACGTAGCCATGGAGACAGAAATTAATAATAACATAGTTCACGCGAGTGAAACCGCGAGAGGGCCGCTAGTCCGGGTATAAATTCCAAATAGCCTAATAGATAATACTTATAGTATTAATAAACCTATCATCATATAAACATTTATTCCAGTCCAATTTAAACTAAAATTCTCTACATATTCTTCTATTATAAACAAAATAATCTCCACCTTACGAAAGTCGGTTGAAAAAAAGACAAGAAAAATAATTTAAGTAATAACCATACCTGTACATTTCTACTGTGCTGTGACCTGTGCTGGGGGAGAGAGGCCGCCGCGGCCATGGCGTTGCTGTAGCGCGCCGCGGCCTGCGCCTGCGCAGCCACTTGGGCCTATGAAATGTTATTAGCTATTTTTACACGGGTTGACTTATTTTTAAGGCTTTAAATATGGCAACCTATCACAAAACAATATTGTTACATTTTATATATAATTTAAAAACAGTAAATGTATGTTTAGGCTCCCCATTTCCTGCAATTTTTAATATGCATTGGGATATACAGGAAGCATCGGCACACAGTGTAATCGGACTGAGACATCTATAATATAGATACAAACTTACAACCACATGCGTCTCTATTAATGTTAATGGCAGTTGGTATGTTTTTAAGAATGTAAATACAAAATCTGTATAAATTAAAAAAGTTATACTAATAAAATAACGACGAATATTGAATAGTTAAAATAAACATTACGAATCATTACTTAACCTGTACAATATTATGTACATTCAATATATCTCTCTTGTTTCCGCCTATAAACAAAAACCTTAATGAATTGCCATTGACATATAATTAACATGTAATGAAATAATATTTTACTATATAATACGACCAATAAAATTTAGTTAATGCGATTTTTCTATAAATAAGGAAAACAAGCTAAATTGAAAAATGATTATACTTTAAATCAATTGCCTTTTGCCCAGTCCAGAAACACAATGTATTTAAAACTGATAGAAAATAGATTCTTAACACAAGATTATCTACCTACCAGGCTTAATAATATATTCTTTTACACAATTAACTATATAAACGAACCTGCGCTAGCCTCAACACTTGTTGCGTTTGAGCTTGCGTTAACGATCCGGGCCACCCGTTGGACAGCGCCTGTACTGCTGCAGCTGATATGCCAGCGTGCGGCATCTGCATGGCCGAAGAGGCTGAAGCATGCCTCTGGGCGGGCCGCCTGCCCCGCGAGGGGACATTGCTTATAGATACCCCGCTACCAACCCCCACGCCCACGGCGCCCGGGGGAGGCGCGGGCGGTGCGCGGGTCCATTGCCCACCGCCTGATACTGAACCTGTAATAAAATGATTAGCAGATAAGTAGTTGATTTAAATAAGCCAAGATACAGTAACTAAACAAAAATACCATAATAAGTTGTTTCAAATTATTATTTAAAATCAGGGTTTTTAAAATATATTAACAATCGTTTTTTATTTAAGACAAGCTTATATTATAACAATGTAATATACTAAAAAAAATGTTGAATAATAAAAAAATTATGAAAATCTGTAGCACTAATTATTATTCACGAAATAAATATAAATATAATAAATAAAAAAGTAATAAATATTTAAGAAAGAAAATCAAGTATGCGTGTAGATCAAGTTTTTATTATTATTTAATTGCACAACAATAAAGATCTCAAAATATTCCAATCACCATCATCGAAAATAGAATTAAAACCTAATATCTTAGCATCTTTCATTTTTCTTAACTGAGAGCTGAGCCCAGTCTACCAAAATGCGAGACGATTGTTGATATTACATGTAATATTTATAAAATTTTAATAATCATCTATGCCAAGTGTAAACTCCTAATGGAAATTTTAATTTTGGAAATAAAGATTTTTTTATTTTCCTGCCCTATATAATTATATTTGACATTGTATGTTGACATATCAAACACGATTCGGCTGAGAACGGGGAACCAAAGTGTCCTAATGGGAAGAGAGTGTCGAACACTCTGTACAGAGATACTAAAAAAACAACATAGTAGTTATATCCTATTAATAAAAAAATCTAAAATATAATAATAATACAAGGTGAAATACAAGCGTAACCATACGGTTAGCGTTATTTCAAGCATTTATACTGTTATAATGGTAAAATTGCTTTGAACTTTTCATCTACGAATAGACAACGGTCGCCTTATAAAATCGTAAAATACCTTTGAATTCAATTAGCCGGATTACATTGTATTAGATTGAATACTTTTTTATGAGAATGTTGTATTTTTTAACATCATTTATTTACATTTTCTTAGAAATGACGTGGCTCTAATGATTTGAAATTCCACTCTGGGAAAACTAAATAATATTAAATAAGATTCTCTTCTTACGTCTTTCTTATATTTAAAAAAAAACAATAGGTAAGTACCTATACTTAAAAGTTTAACATGTATCACATAGGGAGGAAACTATTACTTATTGTCATTTAAGGTGACAATTTATTATACCTCATCTTTTATCTATCTTAAGTCAAACCCAGCTGAGCATAATAAATTGTTTACAATAAAGTATATCACATTTAAAAAGTCTCCGGTGACGCCGGAGAGGTGGAGAGTCCAGTCCGGTTAAGTCCAGTTGGTGAAAACAGAAATCTTATGGGTTATAAATAATAACTAGTTAGTGTCTCGTTACACACAAAAAAGAAACTTGTACACAGATAGCCAACGCAAATTATTTTTATCGTGTCAAGGCTGTGTTGAAGGTCTAACCTCAATATCAACCACTTTTTAATTCAAACGAAGTATCTAGTGCGTATAACGTTCACAATAAACTATTTTATTATCAATATACTTATGTATTATTTTCATGTATGTACTAAATATTTAAAAAAAATACGTAAATATTTTAGAGGGCCCCCCCCTCGAACTCGACCTCGGTTAACCTTAGAGAACACACACACACACACTATCGATGATACTAGAGCAAGGTCAGGTAAAGCAAGGACACCCAGAGGGAATGTCACTGCGGGTTGATGACAGTAGGCGAGGTATGCAGAGAATGTAGCGTTTGACTCTCCGCTTTCTCTGCTCCGTTAGGGATAAAGCGTAAAGAGAAAAAAAAAACAAATATTGCATGGAGAATTTTGTATTACTACCAATGATTTATCATATAGATAAAGGTCTAACTTTCTCTATACCTTTATCTAATTGAACGCAAACGTCGTGAGTTGAAATGCCAATTGGAGAAATGATTTTTTTAACACATTTTTTTTCTGTTTACCCAGTAAGCGAGATAAATAAAGAAGATGCATAATTTTAAGCCATATTTAAATATTTTTATAGGCAATAAAAAAAAATGTTTTCAAGACTACGTCACAGCATTTAGCTGTTAAATAAAAAGTGATCTTGACCTGCGGTTTAAGGAAAATTGCCAAGCGGTAGTGTAATTAATGTCTTGCCTAAATACAACAATACAAAATAAAATATAACATTATTGTTATTTATTTTGTTGTTAATTTTATTAACATTTATACTAATACTAGTTGACCTGGGCCTACGAATATTTATAAATGTTTATAAAATTATTTTTAGTTTAGGGGGTGAATTCTAATAAGCCATGCAACACGGATTCAATGAAATATTTTTAAGAGTCTGAATTTCAAATTTTATAAAAATCCGTGTCGATTTAAAAAAAAATCCATACAAACTTTTAATCCCTATTTCATTCCTTTAGGGTTAAAATTTATCAAAATCCCCTCTTAGTGCATGTCCAGATTACGAAAATAAACATCTGTCCAAATAATCTTAGATAGATAGATTATAAAACTGAATAGTTTGTCTGGTTGATCGCTCTAATCTCAGAACTCCTGCTTCGTAGGAAAAAAACTTTTTGCGTTGGATAGTCCATTTATCGAGGAAGGTTATTTATAGACTATATTAAATCACGCTACGGCCAATAGGAACCAAGGAACATTGAAATATGTTGCAAAAAGGATATAACTTGAGAGCTTCAAGACCATCCCAGCTCTTAGTTATTCCCAGTTGGACACCCGGGCGAAGCCGAGAGTAATAGCTAGTATAATGTAAAGCCAGATCGATCTTATTAAAACCCAAGGCAATTAAAGTAATTCTCACATAAGACTCTGTCACGTTTTGTGTCACGTTTGTGTGTTTTAAGTCACGATGAGTGAATGGTGTAGATACGATTCCCGTTCGAGGAAATTTTGCTTCATTTTTATTTTTTAGTATACAATACAATAGCTTTTAAGTTAACACCAAAGTGTATAATAATAAATAAATTCCTTTCATATCCCAAAAAATTAAAACAACCATACAAAGTTTAGTTCAACTTAAGCAAAATGGTCTCAAATACACTAAAATATAATCGTTTTAGAGAAATGGCTAGTCCATTGAAATCACACATACATACAAACAAATATATTTTTGTGGACAAATTTATACTTCAAACTAAAATTATTCGTCAGTTTCGACTTTTGAAAACAAAACCCGCGCTCTGTGAACTTTACAACTTTGGCGCGACGTTGTTTTATAGGGGTCCTGAAAGGTCACGAGATTTGAGTTTTGGGGTTCAGTTATTAAAAGTTTGCTTGAATATTGTTTTCTTGTATATTTAACTAAAAGTAAAAATATAGGCCATATTTGAAGCAAGTAGAGGTGCAGGGGCACAAACATGTGAGTGTAGACGCGATTGACTTTGTGTTTAATTTCCATTCGAGGAAATAAAATATTTAATATTTTCATTTCACCAGAGCGAGGAAATTAAGATATTACATTAAATATTTAATTCTTTGTGGCGTTGAGTTTCGCCACTAAACACGCAAAGCCTACGAAATTCAGCGGAAATTGGAGAAAGGAAGAGTCTTAATGGGAACTTAAAAATTCACAGGTTGTTTTTACTTTTTCTGCTATATCCGGGATAAAACAATAATAATAAAGAAATCTGTATTAGTATAAAAATCTTCCATTACTGAGCCACTGGCAGAGTAACGCACAGTCGAAACTTAGCGGCGCAGAACGCTGAAATTTGGAATGTAGGTACCTCGTAGGACGTATAGGAGACCTAAGGGAGATTCCTACGGGAACAGGGAAAATCTGAATTTTACGTTTTATAACTCGCGTAAACGGAGTTGAAGACTACTTGTATTTATTATTATAAACGTATCGAAAATACAAAAGAATATTCTTAATTAATCAAAATAAATAAAAGTACCTATTTCTATTTGGGGGGAGGGAGAATGTTTAATTTAAACTATTTTTACAATTCCTACTTAATTAGGGAGAGCGGAAGTGTCTTAACAGAAGGTTCCTAGGGTCTCTCTGCCTACCCTGCTATGTGCGGGATGATTCAGGCAATGTAAAGCTAAAAAAGCTAAATATTTGAAGTAAAAATTTAGAAAACAAAAAACAAGAATTTCGACGCATTTCGATAAGAACGTATGGCTCAATTGGCTGGAGTGCTTGGACGTTATCCAAGAGGAGCACGGGTTAGAGTTGTTTTCTAAAATATTTATCTATGAAATATATAAAATTATTAAATAAATATAAAATTCGTTGTCAATCTCCGACACGTCGGTTACTTGATTGAGTTTATTGCTCTTTGTGGCACATTATAGCGTTTGTACTGATTGTCAGTAAATTTATCTAGCGAAGGTGATTGTTTTCCGAAAAATAATAAAGAAGAGAATTTATTATCTATTTATAAAAATATAAAGATATTTTTTCAAAAATATATGAAATTTTAAATATACAAAAATAATAAGTGTGAACTCGCTAATCTCAGTAACTACTGGTTCAAATTGAGAAATTCTTTACTTTTGGATAGTCCTTCTGTCAGAGACGGCTTATAGGCTACATTATAATCACGCTATGATCAAAAGGAGTGTAATAACAATAAAAAATGTTACGAAAACGAAAGAGAGTTTCGGTTGTTTCTCATGTTGCAAACCAATTGTTTTTAAGGTTTACGCTAGTGTTTTATGTATCCTGCATACAGCAGGGTAGGCAAAGAGAACCTAGTGTGAAGACACTGCGTTCCCCATTTCTCGCCGATTTCTTAAGGCATTCCGTGTTGAGTGTCGGGACACAACGCCGCGCTTTAAACAAGAACAAATTTATTAAATAAACAACAATATAGTTTGAGCGAGCGAAGCCACGGGCGAGTCACTAGTCTAATCTATCTATATATATAAAAGGACTTGTCCTCACTGACTGAGGTAAGACGCACGCACAGCCGTAACCGCTGTGCGTAGAAACGTGAAATTTGGACAGATGTTTACTTTCGTAATCTGGACATCCACTAAAGGGTTTTTTAAAAATTTTAACCCTAAAGGTGTGAAATAGGGGTTGAAAGTTTGTATGGAAAAAAATTTAAATCGGCACCGATTTTTATAAAATTTTGAATTCAGGCTCTTAAAAGTATATAATTGGACACATGTTTCATGGTTTTCTAGAATTCTTCCTCTAAGGGTGCAAATAAGGGATTGAAATTTGTATGGAAAAATCTCTAAAACGCTACCGATTATTATAAAATTTGAAATTTAGACTCTTAAAAATATTTCATTGAACACATGTTTCGTGGTTTATAAGAATTCACCCCTAAATAAGCAAGCGAAGCTGCGCGCGTCCGCTAGTATCATATAATATTGTTTGACAATTTAAATAAAGCATTACTTATGTATTTATGACACATTTAAATATCCTTATGAGTCTTTCGGTCTTGATTTTAAACAATAAAAAAAAGATTTTTTTAAAATTATAATTAGTATGTTAAAGTTGTTACAATAACCCTAAAACATTTAACATTTTTCGTTTTTGAATGTCATTAGTAAAGTTCTTAAACTTCACGCATATACACACAGTGCTAAGACACTCCGCAGAGCGAGAAAATGAAAATAATGAATTCCCCCCAGTGGGAATCGAACTCAAAACCGTCGCATTTACAGTGAGACGATTTGCCGCTGTTCGTAACTTTATAATTTAATCTAATAGTTAACAACATGTATAAATTATTTATTTAAAATTGGTCCCCACTTTTGTATGGTCGTATAAGTTTTTTTTAATTGTATTGTTCTAAAACAATAAGGGCCCAAGCCACGCCATTCAAAGAATTCTGCGTTCCTACATCATTTTTATGAACACGAAAATATTTTTACCCTAATAATAACTTAAGGTTGTCGTAGCGTAGTGGGAAAGCGTCTGACTAACGTATGTGAGTGTGGTATTTCAAAACCCACTCCAAGGAATGATTAATTATACTTAAATTGTTTGCATTTTCTTACTCTGGTATCACGGAATGTTTCAAAAATTGATAACAGAACGGAGTTCAAGTCAAGTACAGAAAAAAGGCTCGAAACCCCCACACTAGCCACCTGGTGCTGTCGGTCTCCTCCAAAATATGGAGGAGAGCGACAGAACTGGGTGCGCTACGTGTGGATCTGCAGAGAGTCAAGGTCATGGACCAATCGCCCCTCGTGCAGTGCTCCCGGTGTCTGGCTTATGGCCACACCCGAAAGTACTGCACGGAGGACGCCGACATCTGCAGCCACTGTGGGGGCCCACACGTAAAAGCAAAATGTGAGCAATGGGCTGCAAATGTTGCCCCTAACTGCATAAATTGCACTAGGGGCAAGATTGGCCGCTCAGATCACAACACTTTTAGCGGGGAGTGTCCGGTCCGTAAACGCTGGGAGTCACTGGCCCGAGCAACAGTAGCTTATTGCTAAAGTTGAGATGGTGGACTCGGCATATCGCGTGTTCCAGGCAAACGTTATGAGAAAGAGACTGGCCACAGAAGAACTAATTATGGAAGCAACAAAGAACAAGGTGGCAGCCGCTCTAATACAGGAACCATATACCGGTTCGGTTCGAAGTATGAGGAGTTATCCAGGGGTGAGGGTCTTCCAAGACAATGCGCCAGGGGAAGAAACAGTAAAGGCAGCAATAGCCGTCTTAGACGGCAGCATTGACGTGATCCAGTATCCCAGACTGACGACTAAAAATATAGTCGTCTTGGGTCTGGCCACCAAAGCTTGGAGGATCACACTGGTGTCCTACTACTTCGAGCCGGACAGGCACATGGGGACCTACATCCGCCAGCTAAAAGAGATTGCAGGAGAACCCGGGCTAGGCAGGATAATTATCGGCGGAGATGCAAATGCCTGGAACACGTGGTGGGGCAGTGTAACGACCAACGCACGAGGAGAGGAATTCCTAGAGGCTCTCGACGAGATGGATCTTCAGGTGCTAAACGTGGGAGATACTCCAACGTTCGACACTATAAGGGGGGGACGGCGTTTCCACAGCCACGTCGATGTGACCTTTTGCACTCCTAACGTGCTCGACCTTGTCGAAAACTGGAAGGTTGTAGAGGGCCTCACGAGCTCGGACCACAATGGAATCTGCTTTGATATAAAATTAAGAAAATCACATGGGATAAGCATAAAAAGAACTACAAGATTATACAATACTAAAAAAGCCGATTGGAATAAATTTAATAAAATACTAAAGGAATTAAAAACACAACATAAAATTATAAACTTGGATATAAACAAAATTAATACAATAGAACAATTAGAGGAAATAGTAGATAAATACACAGAAATAATAACAGAAGCCTGCACCGGATCGATTCCTAAGAAAAGATCGGAGCAAAGTCTGAAGATTCCATGGTGGTCCGAAAACTTGGAGAGGCTAAAAAGAGGCATGGTAACAAAAAGACGCCGCATAAGGTGCGCGTCCTCGGTACGAAGAGCAGCGGTAGTAAACGAGTACCTAAAAAGTAAGGAAGAATATGAAAGTGAGGCCAGGTATGCGCAAATTGCCAGTTGGAAAACTTTCTGCGAGAAACAAGACAGAGAAGGGATGTGGAAAGGAATTTACAGGGTTATAAACAGGACAGCAAAGAGGACAGAAGACGTACCCTTAGAGTGGGATGGCAAAGTGTTGAATGCGGAAGAATCGGTGGAACTCCTAGCAAACACTTTTTACCCAGAGGATTGCAGCGTACAAGACACATTAGAACAGGCTAGAATAAGAGAGAGAGCCAACAACCTGAGTGTAGGAGCCTGCGGAACAGAGCAGGATCCGCCGTTTACACTCCTGGAACTGGAACTCTCGATAGAATCCTTCAATCCGAAGAAGGCGCCCGGAGTTGAGGGTTTCACGGCGGATATCTGCAGCCACGCCATCGCAAATGAACCCGAGCTGTTCCTAAACATCGCCAACCGTTGCCTTCAGTTACACTATTTTCCAAGAAAATGGAAAGAGGCAACAGTTATCGCCCTCCCCAAGCCAGGAAAAGACAATTATGCCCATCCGAAGTCGTACAGGCCCATTGGGCTCCTTCCCGTGCTGGGCAAAATACTGGAGAAGATGATAATGGCAAGGCTCCGGCACCATCTCCATCCACGTATTAGTGCACACCAGTACGGCTTTATGCCCCAGAGGAGCTGCGAAGACGCCCTATATACCCTCATCCAGCACATAAAATCGAAGCTACACGAGAAGAAGATCGTGGCCGTAGTGTCACTTGACATAGAGGGCGCCTTCGACAACGCCTGGTGGCCTGCGATTAGGATGCGGCTGGTCGAGGAGGAGTGCCCCGAGGGACTCCGTAGGCTAATAAACAGCTACTTGGAAGACCGACGGGTACGGGTGAGGTACGCAGGCAGGGAACACTGTAAAGCCACAAGCAAGGGTTGCGTGCAGGGCTCCATCGGTGGGCCCATCCTATGGAACCTGCTGCTGGATACTCTGCTAAGACAGCTAAAAGAGAGAGGAGTGTACCTACAAGCATTCGCTGATGATGTTGTTTTGGTGTTCCACGGGGTTACCGCATCTGAAATTGAAAGACAGGCGAATGCCGCTCTCGACCATGCTCAGAGGTGGGGTGACGTACACAAGCTTAAATTCGCAGCAACCAAAACTAACGCTTTGATTGTTACGAATAGGCGGAAATACGACACACCACGGCTGAGCATGGGCGGAACGGACATCGCACGGAAAAAAGAAATCAAGATATTGGGATTAATCATAGACGAGAAACTTACCTTCAACTCGCACGTAGATAGCATCAGCAAAAAAGTCGTCAGCATCTATAAGCAGCTCATTAGGGCCGCTGGAACGAGCTGGGGGCTACACCCTGAAATAATTCGCCAGATTTACACAGCAGTAATAGAGCCAATAGTTCTATATGCGGCCAGCGCGTGGGAGCCGGCAGTTCGAAAACTCGGGGTCCAAAAAAGGCTGAATTTTATCCAGCGCAGCTTTGCCCAGAAAATTTGCAAGGCCTATCGCACTGTATCCCTGAATGCCTCCCTGGTGCTTGCTGGATTGCTGCCACTCGATCTCAGGGTGCAAGAGGCAGCGGCCCTCTATGAGATCAAGAGGGGGAGATCCGAAGCCTGGCTTGGGGACAGGCAGATCGAGCGGAGAGTTGGGCCCTTCGGATTGCAGCACCCAGCAGAGAGAACAGCCCTCAAATTCTTCAGCCTGGAGGACCGAGAGCAGGTGGATAGGCACAACTGCCAAGCAGTGCGAATGTTTACAGACGGGAGTAAGTTTGAAGAGCGAGTTGGGGCGGCCATATCCGTATGGAATGGTGACGCGGAAACCAGGGCCTTCAAACTGAAACTTGCTTCGCACTGCTCGGTCTACCAGGCTGAGCTTCTGGCGCTGTGCAGGGCCACCGCCCTAATGCTGGAAAATCCGGCCAGCTCTTTTGGCCTATACACCGACTCGAGATCATCACTCGAGTCGGTGATAGGCCAAAGGTCCCTCCACCAACTAGTAGTGCAAATTAGGGACAACCTGAGGCGTTGTCGCACCCAAAATAAGCACGTGTGCTTATTTTGGGTGAAGGCACACGCAGGACTGGAGGGGAACGAGCGCGCGGACGAGCTGGCCAAGCTAGCGACCAAACTGAAGAAAAGGCCAGACTACGACGCGTGTCCGATTTCATTCGCCAAACGACTTCTTCGTCAGAAGTCGATTGGCGAATGGAATCGGAGATACCAGTCTGGCCAAACGGCCTCCGGTACAAAAATGTTCTTCCCAGATGTGGCCGGCGCCTACAAGACCACCAGGAGGATCAAGATGGATACGATATTGACTCAAATATTGACCGGCCACGGTGGGTTCTCCCAGTACTTACATAGGTTTAAGTGCAGGGAGAGCCCATCGTGCATCTGTGAGCCGGGCACCGCAGAGAGCGTGACTCACATTCTGTGCGAGTGTCCGGTCCACAGTGGTGAGAGGGCCCAACTCGAGATCCAAACCGGGAAAAGGATAACAGCGGACAGCCTAAAAACACTGATAAGGGACAAGGAGAGCCATGAGGCATTTGTGAGTTTCTGTAGGAGCGTGGGCAGCAAAGCAATAGAAAGGAACAAATAAATTAATAATAAATTCAGCGTCGCATTCGCACATTCAGTTATTCTACATAAGCTATTTAAAATCAGACAATTCTAAAGTTAAGCTCATTATTGGCTTAGTGCCACTTTCTCCAATTTAAATCAGTAAAAATATAATGTATTGCGAATAAAGTCTCTGATTACGTCAGAGGGACGGATATTTAATATAAAAAAAAAAAAAAAAAAAAAAAAACAGAACGGAGTTTCTTAACAATAGGTTCCCCCTGCCTACTCTACTATGAAGGAAAAAACGTGAAACTGCTTGCAATACCGTCTTCGTGTTCTACAGGAAAAACCTTGCAAAGTGGGTTTCTAGTAAATCAAAAATAAACGTGTGCTAAGCAATAAATATATATTTATTTATATAAAAATAGCAACTATTCGCTAACGTAACGCAATATTATAAAGGTAGGAGGTAGGAAAAAGTTTCACGGCGTTGAGTTACGCCATTGAACACGGAATGCCTCCAGGATTCGGCGGAAAATGGGAAACGGAAGTATCTTAACGGAATGTTAAAATTAGGTTTCCAGGTTCCTTTCTCTCTACCCTTCTATGTGCGGGATACATTGCGAAGTTAGAAAAAATACAAGAAATATATTATTTCGCACAAAAAAAGACAGAAATGAGATTTAAGTTTGAACATACGGACAAGAGAAATTTATAGAGAAAATTCGTTCACCAGACATCTAAGTACAACCAACATCTTCTAACGTTAATATTAGCTCTTTTAAGCTTATAATATTTGTATCTAGTGATATATTTGGCACTTCTAAAATAACCTATCTATGTATAAATACTTTGAATCTAAAATTATTAAATGAAACTCTCCTGAGTCTCTTTCCTGTAAAGTTAAAGTATAGGCTCAATGAGTATGAGGCATTATAGCTCCCACGGTCGCACGGGATCTACCCAGATTGACGTACCCTCGGTACGCCGAATTTAGTTACGACGCCGTTATTATTATCAACATTTCATCTTCCTTGTGTGCATTATGTAGTCATTTAATATTTCTGAGAAATATTAAGTTTTTGTATAATAAATGCGTGTTTGATGTCTAGAAATAAATTTATAATTATACTAATGAATTTATAACTAATGAGTCTGTCTGGTTGGACACACTAACTAATCTCAGAGACAATTGGTTAGAATTCACAAAATATTTTTTTGGTGTAGTCTATTTATCGAGGTAGGATATATGAGATATTACACAAATCGTTTCAATATGCCTGGTTAAAATTATCTGAAGCACATAAAATGTCTCATACACCTAACAGAACCCTTAATTACTGCCATTTGAGTAAGGAAGCAAAGCCAAAGATACGTTATTTTTTTTATTTGCAACCCCGCTATGTGCGAGATACAGCAGTGAACGTAGGCAGAGGGAACCTGTGAACCCAGTATTAAGACACTCCATTCCCATTGAGTTACTGTAATTTTGCTGTAATGTGTGTAGTGTTAAGTGGCGGAACTCAACGCCGCGCTTTGTCTAGTTGCCTGTGCAAAGAAATCAAAATATTTAATTCCTTCGAATGGAAAACGAACTCACAACCTCTCGCGTTTATAGTTGTATGCTTGTGCCACTGCATGATGACTTGCCTCAAACAATATCTAAGCAAAAGTAATACTAATAAAAAAAATATGATACAAAAGATAAAAATGATAATTTTATATCAATATCCTTCATTCTTAGTTTTACTGAGTCATTCATTAAAGCAAGAGATAATTTTTCTTAAATTCTGGCTTTGCTATAAAAAAAGTTTCATATTACTAAAAGTATAAGACTTGAACATAGATAATGTATGTACGTAAATACTTTTATTTTGAACTTTGCTTATCACTTAAATTTTAAATAATATTTGAACATTTAAATTAAATACATTATTGTATCTGTGGACAAGAAAAATTGTGTGACAATACTTTGTCAAAGTATAGAATGCACAAATATAGTAATTTATATTAGAAGAAAATATTTCTAAGCTTTGTTAAAAACTTTGAAACAATTGTTACAATAAATATGAATATGTTATTAATATTTTTTTAATCACTATTAAAAAAAATAAGTGTTTTTTTTATACTATATAGTATATATATTTGTAAATAATAAAATTGTATTTATTTATTTAAATACCAAAATATATAAATTTGTTTAAATTCATATGTATTTTAAATTTATATGTATATAATTTTTATGTTAAATAAATTAAATATATGCATATTTTTAATAATGTTATTCTTCTTCCGTCTTTCTTAGAGTATAATTATTTTTTTATTTTTCATTCATTGGAATTCATCATTTGGAAAATTGGTTAGAACATAAAAACATCTTCAATTAATCTCAGGAATTTTTTTTTTTTCCGTAAGCCAAAGAGTGGCACTGAAATCTAGAAATTAGAGAATGGAGTCTCTTAACCCTTTGTTCTACACTACTATATTCAGAATAAAGTTTAACGCTGTAAAATGTAATTTTTATTTTTGTCTATATCATGTTTGTATGGATTAGGGGCTTTTTCTTAATCTGTCTCTTTAAAGTGTAAGAAGACATTATTTATTACAAATTCCTTAATTTACAATGCAACATACAATGGGGGAATATATATTATACTTTTCACAGAAAACAAACATATTTGAATTGTTTTGAACAATCCAAGTCCAGAAAAAAGCATGGGCAGATACAGCTATATTCAAATTTTGATACATTACCAAATTAAAGAGAGAATTTATGATGACAATGTAAATACAAAAAAAACATTAAAATAAATTTTTGATACTGAAATATCTACTTTACCTTATGATACAGAAGTTTCAAAAAATCTGAGTAATGGTGAAATTAAAAAAATGTATAATATTTAATTAATGTAATAAGACATTTAAATTAATATAAAATAAAAAATTATTTTTCCTATTGGAATAACTATTTCTTTTAACATGTTTTTAGGGTAATAGTTATAATAATTTACTGAAGAAATATATATTAAACAAAATAAATATTCAAGTTTCTTACCCTTTGCTGAAATCAGGAGCTGCGAGTCCACAACTTTGTTAGGCCAATACTCCTCAAACTCCGTTCCAGGTGGGAAGTAACTTTTAATGTCCGTCAAACTAATCACTGAACATGTCTCACTGGCAAACAGTTCATTCCTAATGCCCTGCACCTTACAGCAGAACTTTAAATATGACAAGTCCCAGCCCTTCAGCTGGTCTGCCTTCAATTTCAAATTGTCTGTTTCACCTTCAAAGTAAAATAGTGGGACAAACTTCTGTCCATCCCGCACTGTGTAAGGTACCACTGACTCTTTATTTATCCTAATAAAACCACACTTGTCCTTGTTGTTAGTTGTACCACGTAACAGTTTGTTGTAACACACGTCTAAGAAGTTATAGAACTCATAGGCATCAGATAATCGCACCACAAGGTCCTTCTGTGTGAAGGGTTCCCTACCAAATTGACCGTCGCAGTGTCGGTTGTTGATCTCATTGAGGAGTCTGGCTTCAATCTCTGTGATGTAGTAGCTTCGTATACAGGTACAAGAGTAAATGTCTGCGTGAAGATAGTTCAGGTACTTGTTCAGGAGTTTGATCTCCACCATCCGCACTGCCACGTACTTCTCCCCGGACCGATATATGTAAGGAATGTGACATTTACCGAGCATGTCCCAACCAAAGTGGCCTTTCCAACTGGCCTCGTCTGGTGCTGGTGTCTTCTTATCGTCCTGTGTGGGTCTCTGCTCGGCCGCGGCGGGTTGTGTACCTGGTTTGCGTGTAAGGAAGTTCAGGATACCCATTTGCCCGCCAACTGCCGGCGTTGGACCGCCCATTAGAGCTCCTGGTTGAGGTCTCGCGGCGGCCACTGAAGCTGCCAAAGCTTTAGCCTTGTTCGCCTCCACCATCTTGGCCGCAAGTTCCCTGATTTCAGCTTCATCAGGCCGCTCTGTTTTAACTTTAACTGGTGCATTGGATTCCGTCATTTTGACGTGAAAACTTTCTTAAAATAAGGCAAAAACACTGACAAAAGTTTCACTATATCACTCAAACTCCCGGCTACATCGTGTCTTTGGCGATACACTTTCAGCTACACATGGTAAACATCCAAGCCGATGTACACAACATCAAATTATCACCTTGCCGTTTGACAGATTAGCGATGCACAGAGCGCACTTCAGGTTATTTTATTGTTATCAGTAATATTTTAATCACTAAGACACTAATTCTATGACGCCGACCGCCCGTCCGAGGGTCTCGGTGACTAGAACTGCAATGTAAACTTCCGTCTTGACGTATGTGCGTAACTTTTGATTTGTTAGTTTATTCAGCATGTAAAAAATCACTGAAAATCACTATAATTCTGAAACTATAGAAATATCCGTAGAAAAAAATATTTTTTGTTTCCACGATGCGGTCGAAGGAACATGAAACCCAAATTTTGTGTTCGCGAGGGAAATGCCCAATACCGTTGTATAGTCTCGTGGGGAGTGCGCATTAATTCATGTACATTTTTCACCTTTTGGTGAGTCAGCATCGTTCAAAATGGCCGCCGACAAGGCTTTGTTGGCCAATCCGGCCGCCGCTAGCGATATACATACCTACAAAAATCCCGTCTGTGACGTACACGCACTCCCCACGAGACTAGTTCTCAAGGACTTTTCATTTTTAGTTTTCAAACTATCGGTCTATTTTTGGACACCTTTCCAGCGACGCTTGTCTGTACAGCGAAAAATATTATATATAAAATAATATTTCGAATTACAAACTAATTTATATGTTTAGAATTACGATTAAACAAAAACTTCATAATAAATGAGATTTATGAATGTACTCTTACAAAGTAGGTAGTCACTATGGATAGTCTCGTGACAGAATTTTTGCTGAGTTTAGGCGTTCTCATTGCAAAGTGAATTCTAAAATCGACCTTATATCTATAATAGTAAGGTCTAAGCCCGTGTAGTAGTAACAATAATTTAGTCTCTAACGCCGCGCGGCACGAGACTAGCCGACGCGCGCATTCCTTGAACAATAATCCCCCGCGAGAGCGAGCGAGACGGCGACAAGTAAAAAGTAGATGTCAAATGTTTAGGTATTTTACTATGGACGTAAAGAGAACGTAGGTAGGTATATAATGCAATTACGAGCTTACGTAAGCACCTCTAACCTACTTTGAAACGAAGTAGGTACTATGTTGCGTTTTTATAAAAAATATAATAATAATTTTTGCCAACTCGGACCGTAAAATCCATAAATCAGCATTATATTATTGCATTAGATAACAAAACTTTCGTAAACATACATTTGCATTTTAAACACTTCCGGTTCGGTTTGTTGACAGACAATTTCTTTGGCATACAATTTATTTTAGCAATAAAAGGCTTTATTTCTCATAACTTAAGGTAGTTTCGCAACACTTTTCAAAAACAATGTATTTATATTGCTTTTAAGAAACTATTCAATGCGCATTTTTTTTATGTACGAGACAATAATAGAAAACAATAATGCCATAAAAAGATTATAAAACTTCATTGTATAAATAACTACAAAAGAAAAAATTACATGGTATATTGGACAACGTTAATTATTTTTGTAACTCACTTAAAATTAATTTATTCCTTTTAGTATCACCATAGTAAATATAATAGCCAAATTATTAATTGTTTAAAGTTTTCAAGATGATCTTCTAAAACTTAAAAAAGCTCAAAGCCTTGAATCCCTATAAACTTTTCCTCACGACGTTTTTTTTTAATAAATTAGTTTTATCAAAGAATCTACAATCTAATTTTTTTAGAGCAACAATAATTTAAAACTTTATATATCACAGCGTCTCAAAAGTCTAAAATCCTAATTGACTATTATTTTATTGTCAGTTATAAGGAAAATCATAAATTAAATAAAACGGTAATACCAATTTAAGTAAATTAATTAATCAGTATATTCGTTATTATATATAGAGGAAGTTATTTAAGCTGTTTCCTGACAAGAAAATGAGAAAAGAATTAAACTTAATATGACCGACATCTGTCTTGTTCAAATTGCTGGCTATTGGCCGTGATTTTACATGTAACCGAAGTGACCTAGACTCGCAAATAGAAACCCACTTTACAAACGTAAAAATAACTTTGTAAGTACATAAATGTATGTATTTATCTTTAAAATATTTAACATAGCCAATATGTTAACTTTTTAAGCAAAACGATAATATGTAGATGACCTTTGAATATTTAAAGTCAACTCATGGGAAGGTAAACATAATGTCTTGTTAAAATAATACTCAATAAGTATGTAGTTACTTAAAAATGTGTCTTTTTATCTCCTTATTAAAAATATTAAAGAGTATAAATAAATAATAATATTTCCAAAAAATTTAAGCACTTTGGTTGGGGAATTAAGTAAAGAATTTATAAGAAAATTCAAAATTATACTATCATAATTTTTTTTATGTACACAAAAATTGTCGTAATAAGTGGTAGTCTTATTACAGAATTTAATGTTAATCTGGTTAGGCAAAGTTTGGTTTTGCTGACTCTGCTCAAATCTTTAAAAAGCGGAAAACAGAGAAAACGACGAATAAATATAAATATATTTATTTTATTTTATTATTATCAGAAGTAATTATACAAACTAACACAATTCAAAAAATATAATTAGATCCAAAAAGTAACAAAACCAAATAAACACGTGTAAAACAGATAGACAGACATAAGGATACTAGAAATAAAACATTAAAAAAATTACAACTACGTCAATAGTACTTGTTAACCCTAATAAGGACTAATTAAGCTGAATAAGTAATGGTTACATAACAGCGAGTGGACAATGATCTGTCAGCGATGCAGAAATAACTTGTTTTAATTTTATCATTTATAAAGTGTTTCTACACTTAGGAATCATCTTGAACTTAAGGCTTAGTGGTCAGAGCGCTTAGACAAGTTTTAATTCCGCTGCGTTAAACGCTTCTTTTTATACGTTCTCTAAAAAGTATTTGACTTGTTTTAATTCATTATATGAAATCTAAAGCTAAACATCAATTCTACGTTATTTAATATTTTATTTTCAGCTGGAATTAGTACTAGTTAAAGCTATATGATAGAATAGCAGGCTATATATATATTAGGCAATATATTCTTATTTCGATTCTCTAACCTGGTAATATAAAGTGCTTTCTATGATATAGGCGGAAAGTGGAGAACGGAGTGTTTTAATTTGTGTTGTTTTAGGGACTCCCTAAAACTGACCATAAATTATAATCCAGTGGATTAAGATCAGGATTAGATTCTACTAGACTCGATTCTAACCAAGATTTGATTGAGCTTTATGACCCGGCCGGCGGTGAGTTTTGCTGAAAGGACTATTCTTGGTTATTGAACATAGTGTTGTTAATAGGCTAAGCACCTTCTCAAGAATGGTATCTCGATACACTTGTGTTCATAGCCCCACCAAACCATCACTGAAGTCGGATAATGCCGACGTCGTACTCTCTCGACTAATTGAGAAGAATTGACTATTCCGAAAATGAATTCGCGATCACTTTGGATAATGTTTACGTACCCGCTCACATGTTAAATTCCACTTACGGAGGCAATGTTCCTTTTTGACACGTAGGAAAGACAAATACTGTTTTAGAAAACGTATAAATTTATTCGAATGTAGCGGCTTTTTATATGCTTGTTACAACTTATTTATGTTGTTAGCATCTAGACAGATTTTCTCTGTAGAGAGAAGTAACAATTTATTCCCCTAAGTGGAAATTGAACCAACGACCGTCACGTTTACAGTCAGACGCACGTTTAAAATCTTATACTCGTTGACACTATATATTTTATTTATTTATTACATGAACATTTTTTTTCGCGGTCTTAAGCCCGATACAAGTCGTAATAAGTATAATGAAGTCTTACATGTGTAAAAAGCTTAAATTTGAAATATGTAAAACTCATATAATATTTTAGTATGGTTACCACAGATTTCATTCAAGTACTTCTTTCAGTTTACCTAACGAAATTCACAGAAAACACTTACAGAGTGGGCGGTGTGAGTACAAATGGGAAAGAGTGGGTTAAAAAGAGAACTATGATAAAAATATGGGACACGTTTACAATCTCTGTTAATTCCACTGGGGATAAAACATTAAAATAATTAAAAAAACATAAAAATATTACCTCTTTATAAAATTAATTCTATTTTTATACTATCAATGACAAGGACGTATATAATCTACCTACGAGTACATTCACAAATGATGCAATCTTTAAAGGTGATGTTTTAGCCTTACAATATCACAGTGCATAGGTAGTAAATAAAATGTTTAAAAACTGTACACATCTCCCGTGTTTTGAATAGAAAATGATCTAGTGGGAAGCTTCTATTCTACGTTTCGAGACAGTTTTAAAATGTGCATTACTAAAACCTCGAACACAGCACCCTGCTGTGTTCAGAGGCAACTTATTGTTAAGACACTCTGTTCCGTCTGCTTACCCCTCTTCTTCCTCCTGGCATTAATCCCGGCTATTGCCAGGGTCTGCCCTCCTACTCAACCAACTCCACTTTGCACGGTCTTTTGCGTCCTCGGTGGTTAGACCATTGGCTCTCATGTCCTGCATCACGACATCCAGCCAGCGCTTGCTTGGGCGTCCAGGAGGTCTGACTCCAGGGACTGATATAGCAAGGCACTTGCATCCGACATAGTTCTTAGGCCGGCGCGTAACGTGGCCAAACCATCTCAGACGACGCTCTTGGAGCTTATCCGCTACGTCACGGACTCCAAGACTACCTCGAATGAATATGTTGCGTATGCGGTCAGACCGCGTTACGCCGCACATCCACCTCAGCATCTTCATTTCCGTGACGTAAAGCTCCTGAGTGTGCCGAGATAGTGCCGGCCAACATTCGCTGCCGTATAAAAGAACCGGTCTGATGATGCTCTTGTATATTAGCCCCTTGAGCTTGGGCGGTATTCTGCGATCGCAAACCACACCAGTGACCTCCCGCCATTTGGCCCAGGCAGCGCTTATTCGTCCTTGGACATCGTGATCGATGCCTCCAGACTCGTGCATAACGGATCCAAGGTACCTGAACTTCTCCGACTTAACGGCTGACCTATAAGGATGGTGCCCGAGTCCCAGCTCCCGCAGGCCATGTACTCTGTCTTCGACACATTTAGTTTAAGACCGCCGTTCTCAAGCGTACCCTTCCAGAGGTTCACTTTACGCTCCAGCGTCAGTCGGTTCTCGGCAATGAGTGCTATGTCGTCGGCATACATCATCAGCCATGGAGGCTGGTCCTGGATGTGAGCCGAGACAGTATCGAGCACTACATTGAATAAGAACGGACTAAGAGCCGAGCCCTGGTGAACCCCCACTGTAATCGGGAAGGATCTAGTGTCGCCAACAGCAGTCCTAACCATAGAAGCGGAATCGTGGTACATGTCTCTGATAATCTCAATATAGGCCTCAGGGATCCCTTTGGATCGCAATGCCCACCAGATACACTGACGAGGCACACAGTCAAAGGCCTTCTGCAGATATAAAAAGGCCACATGCAGAGCTCTCCTTTTCTGTCTGCTTACCCCTCTATGTGCGGGATACAGCGTGAAGCTGTTTTTTTTATATATTACGGCATAGAATTAATACGGCATGTAAAACTTCAAATTCATTTTTTATAAAAGAAAATTGCAACTTAGTAAGTCTGGTAACGTGCCATTTCAGTAGACACATAACCTACCTACCTACCTACAGTCACGAAGTTGCTGCTTGGCGTGTAAAATTTTATAAAGCGCTTATTAAAATTTATATCTAATATTTTACGTTGTGTAAAATGTAAATATTATAGAATATTCTTTAGAAATATTTAAGTTACAATAAAAGATACAATATCGAACGCTATAGGTAACTTATTGTCTAATGGATGAATGGTCGCTGTGGCGTAGTAGGATTAAGGACAGCCATTGATTGTAAAATGAATTCGATCCTCACCCAGAGGAATAATTATATTTTAATCTTTTGTGCTTATATCCTTTAAAAGACAAACACATTCTGTCACTCAACATGCATTGTCTCCGAGGATCCGAGAGTCAGCAGCATTTCTGGTTCTCACTGAGGTGAAATGGAATCTTTTATTCTCTTTTAATATAAGTAACAAATATTTATAGTGATTAATCGTAATTTATTAATGACATTCCAAGTTCAAAATATTAAAATATACTGTGCGAGTTGCAAACGCAAAGGAATTTTACATTTCTAATCAAATCAGTCAATGCAATTAAAAAATGGAATAAAACAAAACATTCTGATATATTATTCTTTGCAATAATCATATTTTTTTATTAATTAATTCTATGTGAAAAAAATTATTAAAACTTAATATTTTTACTTTTTGTAGTCAACTCCATTTTACGCTATAAAGCGCAGTTCCGTATGTAGGAAAAAAATACTAGTTTAGCAATAATTAAAAAAATAAAAGCATACGATATAAATTGTGAAAATACAGTATTTCTACAATTGTTTCTTATTTTAATAATATTATTTAATCGAATAAAACATTACCTTACTAATGCCAACACTCAAATATGATAATGGCAGCTTGTTGGCGTCTTGTGTATTTGTAGACATTCTTGTTATACCGAAACCGAAAATATGTCTTACTACTATTTTGTCTTTATTTTTCAATATTAAACTAATATTATTTTATTTTGTTAACACAGTAAAATATAAATTTCATAACTTTTGATGTGTTTGTAATGATTATTTGAAGTGCAACTAATGTGTAGAAGTTCTATTATTTTATAGCTCTATCGCCAAAACATAACAGTTTATAAACCGCGAATTATGACTTTATTTAAAATCAAGTAAAGTTAATAAGAGTATTTTATATAATAATCATGGAAGATAAATATAAAGTGTGCAGAATATGCCTTGCGACGGATGTTAAAATGCATAATTTGCTTATTTATCCCTTAGCTGTGTGCTATGAGATTTTAGTCGGAAATTATGTAAATATTAAAATTCAAAATCATTCTTTACATTTCTTCATTCATTCATTTGATTTTAATTTTAAAATTACTTTATATATATTTTTTGTTTTAGAGTAAAATGGCTGATTTGCCGATATTTGTTTGCTATGAATGTGCTGGGCAACTGAGGAAAATTTATTATTTTAGAGAGAAATGTCTTAAAGGACACAGTGCATTATGCGATTCGCTTCTTTCATATGGAAAAGTAAGAAAAAACATTCTTCATATTTTTTAGACATAACTAAAAATTAATTTTTAACAAAAACAAAAACCGACTTCTAACAACGAACTAAAAAGTGAAAAATAATAATACAAAGATTTTATAATTTTGAAGTTTGACTAATGCAAATTTAAGACTTATGTGATTTTCTCATAGATACCATTGTCAAACATGGACCAAAAAAAAATGGGACCATTCGGGAAGCGTCACCTTTCAAACAAAAAAAAAATTTTCAAAATCGGTTCACCCAGTCAAAAGTTATGAGGTAACAAACATAAAAAAAAAAAAAAAAAAATATACAGTCGAATTGATAACCTCCTTTTCTTACAGAAGTCGGTTAAAAAAATAAAACAACAAAAAAATAGAAATCTATTTTTTTATGAATTTAGGTAATATATTGGACTTATTCTGTAATACTAAAGTAAAACAAGAAATATTATTAAATATCTTTGTAGTATTCAGATTTAATACATAAAAATTTGTGAAATTGTTGAAACTACTTAGCATTCTATGGATTCATGTTGCGGGTGTATGAACATGTCGTCACACAGGAAGGAGCTCTGAGCACAGTCTGGGACTTAAAACACAATGTACAGGGTACATTTAACCTTTTAAACACACTAATGCTCACCTCCACTAGTGCTTCCTTCAAAGTATGCTCAACGAACTAATGATAGCTTTAGACAAACTAAGACCTTATAGCAAACTATTATTATTTGTAATACTGCTTCAAATAATTGAATCTATGAATTTATAAATTATTCATGGAGCATTGGCACAGATTACAGTTTGGAGAACGAAATATTTTCTTTTTCTGTTAATAAAGTGGCAATAAGGCTGCGTTTCTCCACACAGCATTTGGGGGTTGAATAGGAAATAAGTGTCTTAACACAATATTCCTTCTGCCTACTAAGTGTGCAATACACAATGAAGCTAAAAATAATAATAATTCCACTTTTTCAGATAAACACCAGTGTTATAGGACAAATAAATAAAGAGAATATACAACTTTCATCCAATTTAAGTTGTATCATATTGCCATCTGTAAATATAGTTGATGAAACTAATGAAGAAATTGAAATTGAGTTATTAAAAGAAGAACCTTATGATGATGATATGAATAATGATGTATTCTTTGATGATATTGATATTATAAAAGACGAATTACGTAATGATGATGTCTCTGTAGCTTCCAGTGATGATGAACCTCTGTCTTTACACCAGGAGAAGAAGAGAGGTAGAAATAAGAAAGTAAAAGTCGAAATTGAATGTAATGATGCTCATAAAGTGAGTTAAAAATTTGGTTTTAAATTTTAAATGTAAGAAAAATATGAAATGATGCTTTAAAGTGTCAAGTGGTAATGGAACCCAGAACCATGGAATATACAGTTATATATTGTTCTACTATGGCACAATGGCTTCATTGGTTATTCTTTAAAAATTGATTAGTCTTTATTGGTTTACTTTTTTATTCGTAAATAAAGTAACTATTTTATTTTTTTATATTTCATTTTATTATATTATGTAATAAATGTAAAAGTTTGTGAGAATGGATGTTTGTTCCACTTTCACCCAAAAACTACTGAACGGTATTTGATGAAACTTTACATTTATATAGCTTATCAGAATAACACAAAGAATATTCTGCTATACACTGGATATGGGGTGAAAAAAACTTTACATTTTACATTTAACAGTCTTCCCAACCCACTGAAACTGCAGAAGGCACTAAAACTGTAACAAAACGCACACGCGGCAGACCAAGAAAGATAAGAACCAAGAGTATCGAAGCGACAGAAGTGTCGAAACGACGTCGCACCAACAACACCGGGGGAGTGCCCAATGATGATATAGATATTGAGAGTTATTGTACTATTATTACTTTAACGGTAAGTATTTTAATATAGTATGGTTGACGTAAAGTGGCTGTTCTGAATTTAGCTATAGAATTTTGAATCAGTATTATAGTCCCCTAGGAGTTAAACAATTGCGTTCAACTAAACAAATTCTTCAGTTTCCTAATTTTAGTAATTAGTATAGTGTTAGAAATCGGAAACACATAACGTTTTTTTAAAAATCACGACAAAAACACATATCGTCTATGTTTCTAAATTATTTGGAAAGACATTCTATGTTATTGCAATAAGTGATATGTAGCACTCAATAACAATATAATAGCAACTGCCCCTGTTTGACGCAATTCCAGTTCCACTGTTTTACAGTCTTTTTCACCTACTTCTACTTTCTTTTGTACGAGTACACTAACAATACATATATTTTTTTATTCTTTATTCAAGGAAAAACAACAAAAAGAAGAAATATTACAAAGGAAAGAATCCTCAAATTATATAAACGCGATATACCAATGTAATATATGTTTCAAAGGGTTCATAGACAACCGGGCTTGGGACCATCACGTCAGTAAACATGATCCTGTAAGTTATTTATAAGAATGACAAAAATTAAGCGAACAAATTTATTATTTACCTAAATGAAAACAAAAATACTAACAATAAAAAATTGTTATATATATAGGACAAAAAAGTCACAAACATTCAACCCAATTACATATATATTCATGTACATATATTTCTATATAATATCAATAATGATATATCGATAGCGGTGTATGAACTGTTTCATTTTGTCTTTAATTATACTATATTTGAAAAAGTTTCGGTTGCAGCTGAAAACCTTGTTTCGGTCGGACATTAAATATTAAGTTCTAATTTCAGAAAGCAGGCGACGTCGAATGTCCTATATGTAAATTTCGTTTTAAAACAAAAAGGATTCTACAAAAACACGCGTCTAACCATGAAAAGAAATTCGCCTGTAAAGCTTGTCCTTATGTTTCTAAAACGGCGTAAGTTTTCTATTTTCTCTTTTTTCGATCTCCACTCGAGGAAAGGAAATATATACTTAAATTAATATTTTCGTTTCTTCACTCTGGTATCGAGCCAAAAGCGCGGCAAGTTCCGCCACTTAACACGCAATGCCTCCATAATTCGGCGGAAAATGGAGAACGAAGTGTCTTAACACTGGAATACTGCGTAAAGCTGAAAAAAAAATTGATTATGTACTCTGCTAATTTATATTCTACGTTTACTTCCGGGTTTTGAGGATGGCATTGAATTTGAATTCAGGCGGAAAGCGAAGAACGAAGTGCCCTGACACTAGGTTGCTAAGGTACAACGCCGCAAAGAGCGAGTCGAAAAAAATCTCCTCTCGACACGTAATGCAGAAAATTTTAATTTCCATTTTTTCATAAAATTGTCTAATAATAGTTTGTTAAAATTAATTGATACAATTTCGTTAAAATTATCATTCTTTGCTTATCACAGTGGTATTTATCAAGCAATTAATAAGATGATAGAACTAAATGTTACAATTTAACTTGTGACCAAAGCAAGGAGAAAAAAATAATCCCCTCTGAAATAGGAATTGAACCCTCAACAGTTATATTTATTATCTCACTGTGCCACGATGACCTTTTTCTAAATATATAGAACAAGTAAAATTTGAATAATTATTCCATATATTTAAATTTTGATATATTTTCAGTACTCAAGCAAAACAACACCAGCGTTGGCATAAGGGCGTTACCTACAAATGTCAGCATTGCGATGAAATTTTAACGTAAGTAATTACATATTTTTAAAGTAATATATCTTAAGAAAGAAAGTCTCACGTCATAAGAAAGTATCTGAAAACTAATTAAATAGTTAGACTCCCATGGTTTAATGTAAATTTATAATAAATAGTTATGTATAATGAATGATACATTCTAAGTAAGTGAGATAAGCATTAACGTGATAAAATATAGCCTAAAGCCCTCATTAAATAGACTATCAATGCAAAAACAAACTTAGCAATGCGGAGCAGTAGTATAATCAGACCCTTTCTTACTGTGCGCCACATGTGTGGATCTGACGTCCCATGTGTAGATGTCAGATCACATGTGTGGACGTGAAGTCACATGTGTGGATTTGCGATGACATGTGTGGATGTGACATCCCATGTATGGACGTGAGACCACATATGTGGACGTCAGATCACATGTGTAGACGTAAAATCACACAAAACAAAAATAATATATTATTATTATTATATGCGGGTCGCTAACTGCCATACATGGAATTCAACAGTGTTATTTAATAATTTTCCAGAAAATGGACATCTTACTTGAGTCACGTTCGCATCAAACACCCGTCGGAGTTCATCTGCGATGTATGTGGGTACTCTTTTGTGAGCAAACTGGGCCTCAGTATGCACAAGAGTATGATGCATAAGGAGGTAGATATATGAAATATTACTAATTATAAAAGTTGTAGGCAAGGCAGTTTTTTAGCTAACTAATACAATGTGTCTGTAGTAAATGATTTAAAAAACATCCTTGAAACGAAACTTCCACTTTTGTAAAAGTTGAAGTCATCATTGTTGCATAACTATTTTCTACTTCCACTTTTGTAAAAGTAGTTCTGCAACAATGACGTCCGTATATTTTTTAGCTCTACATTGTAACCCGCACATAGCAGGGTAGGTAGACAGAACCTGGGAACCTAGTGCATAAAGTAATTTTCGTTTCCTACTTTCCGTCGAATTCTGGAGGCATTGTTTATTGAGTGGCAGAACTGAACGTCGCGCTTTGTCGTATTTCTCGAGTGAAAATCGAAACTATAATTTAATCAATTCTCTTAAGTTTCTCAAAAAACCCTAATAAATCTTTTTTTTTACAACATATTGCCTATTTTAGAATAAAACAGAAATAGAAGACATTAAAGAAGATGACAAAGAATCGCCATATTGTGCACAATGTGATGTCAAGTTTGTGTCAGTGGAAGCGTACAAGAGGCACATGGTGATGTCAGTCAAACATACTGACAATACTGACTTCAAGTATGTATAAGTGTGTAAAAGATAAATCTATTCTAATCTATATTCTATATCTATATATATAAAAGGAGATGTTCCCACTGACTGAGGTAAGACGCACACTCAGCCGCAACTGCTGATGGTAGAAACGTGAAATTTGAACAGATGTTTATTTTCGTAACCTGGAGATCCAGTAAGAAGGGATTTTGAAATTATTTAACTCTGAAGGGGTGAAATAGGGTTGAAAATTCACCCTCTAAACTATAAATTATTTCTATATAGATATAGATATTCAGTTACTTTAATAAACATTTCAGTAACGGTTGTCGTGTATGCGGTGAAAAGTTTCCCGACGCGGAATCCCTACGATTGCACCATAGGCGAGCCCACGCTAAGAAAAGACCCAAAAATTATGGGAAGAAACCCACTTGTAATTTTCCTACTAATTGTGAACATGTAAGTTATACTACTAGTTTACGGCTACTGGTTTGGTTGATTTTTTGGCTGGCTGATAAATTATCATTAATATTATTATGGCTGATAATTAACGGACATGTCCCTTTGGGCTTCGTCATAGTGGGGTAAAAATAGAAAAAGAATTTGACTTAATACCTACTTATTTAAATGTTTTAGTGTTCAGAAGAAATTCCAAACGCACGCGAGTACTGGAATCACTTTAGAAGAGTCCATCCTGATAAGAGTTATCCGTTACCGAAGAACCACATATGTGATATATGCGGGAAAGGATTTAGAGTGAGTTTTTATATGCTATTTAATTTTTTTTATTTATTCGTAATAAAAAAAATTAAATAACATGCAAAAGGATTTTTTAAATTTTTGTGAGACCTATTTTGATGTATAAATATTTGTTTATTTTCCATTAATTTATATAAAACTCGAAATTTCTTATTCTCATCAATATTTTTTAAAGGCAACAAAAATAGATGTCTCCGTCATCTACCTCATACATGACCCGCTCGCCCTCGCCCTGGCTTGAATTGAGCGGATGGACAACTATGAAATTTGGCGCAAAAAGAGTGCAAATTGCTAATATATTTTTATAGTAATACATAAATAATTCATCAAATGTCTGACGTCTCTATCGGACGTTGAAAACCATGTAGAGTAGAATAGGTTGAATCGGATGGCAGACGCTGGCAACAAAACCTGGACTAATACCAAGTAGACGAATAAAAAGAAGAAACACTAGACACGATATGATACATACAAATAAATTGAATTATCTTATATGTTCAGGGCAACGCGTTCTTGGTGTACCACAAGCGCACACACTTCCCGGAGCGCGCGTATGCGTGTGCGCAGTGCCCCAAGGCCTTCCACAACCGCACCAACCTGCAGATGCACGAGCGCACGCACTCGGAGCGCCGTCCGTACCCCTGCTCGCTCTGCGCCAAGGCCTTCAAGTGCAAGGGCGCACTCAACAGGCACTTCAGAGTGAGTGCGCACACATATACATATTGAAATATACACCTAATCAATACATAAACACACAAGTACACACTCAAAAATGTGTGTTACACAACCGACGACACGATCTTGCACAAACACGCATACCTATATACGCGGGCATATAACACAGAAACACAATCATTTACAAACACAGTGATACAAATAAGTGTATTTTCTAGTAACATTTAACTATTTAAAAATCGACGTTGTTATTTTATATTATTAAATAAAACTCATTATTGACATTACTCATCATTAACTCATATCTTTCTTTCAATGTTAAAATTAAGACTTAAATATTTTTTTCAGAGCCACACCGGCGTTAAACCTTACGCGTGTGAAGTATGCGGCAAGGCGTTCGCGCAATCCAACAGTAGGAAACTACACGTTAGAACTGTGCATTTGAAACAACCGTCCCCTTACATAAGCAAGTCGAGGCTGGAGAAACGGAAGGCGCAGACGCATAAAGATCTCAACGGGCAACAGTTTATGTATTAATACTTTATGGTATAATTAGAATATGTACCTATATTTATTTTTATGTTTCGTTTTTTATGGTTCTTAGGCTGTACCATTTGAGTACCATTTTTTGGTCAAAGTCAGTCACATATGGCACAAAATATAACTACAATTTTGTTGATGAAATATCATTGTTAATTTTGTCATTTTGCTTTATTTATAGTTATATATTATGATTTAGTTTAAATATATTCGTAGCGCAGTCTTAAACACTTACGACGCCTCGGCCACTATCTCTATATTTTTATTTAGTTAAATTTTACAGCTTGGAAGCGTCTGCGCTCCTTTTACGGGAGAAGCATTTAGGCAAAATTATTTCGAACCCATACCTAAAAAAATAATTAAAATACGTCAACAGTTTAGACGTTGGATTTTTTTTATTTAACGATATTTATCCATACTGTATTACGTGTGACGCAGTTTCGAATAGATACCAATAACGTAAACACTTACTACTACGAAAATACTACTAAAGGTTAAACAACTTTGAACTACTACGACTCGATTTCGGAATGAGGCGTGTGTGGCGGTGTCCCTGTGATAGGTTTATGTCTGCGTGCGTCGTTCTTAACAAATGGCGTTTTATTTTACAATGATAATTTCATTAATTACTTTTTTCACAAAATCATTATTATTTATTTATGGCAAAATTTCTATTGTTTTAATTGTATTAGGCTTTTATAGAGTAACTAGTGGGCCCGGACGCGACTACGCCCGCGAAAATATAAGCCTAAATCATTAAAATAAGTTAAAAAATAATTATAAGTGGAGATTTATTATTAGAAAAAATATCTGAGTAACCGAAATGAAACCAAAGAAGTAAAAGTAACTAAAGGAAATTCTTAATATTAGAAAAAAAAACCTAAAGTTTGCTGTGCGCGCGTACTAAACATTTTTCTATATTAAATAATTATTAATTTTTGCTAACAATATTAAATAAAATCTCAAATGATTAAAATTACGATATTTTAAGTGTATAACATCGGTATAGATAACCGAACTGAGATAAATTAATTATAAGCAGCAAATAATTACATAAAAAATAATAGTAATTCGAAAATCTATAAAAATTTACAAAATCATCATAGTCATCCGCCCGTTCGCGTCGGTCATACTCATATTATGCCGCCCGAAGGCTAGGTCATTTGGAATCAGTCACATCTTAATTATTTATTAGAATGTTATACAGTAAATTATAATTTCCATCTAGATGAAATGCTAAAAGTGACTATTATATTTATTTTCATAAGGATGAATATCAAATTATAGAAATCATCTAATTTTTGTTAATGATTTGTATAAAGAGATTTGTATAAATCTATATCGGCGCGCACCATGTATGCATTAAGCAAACTCACTGTGGGTGACGTTTTCTTAAATCAGCAAACTTGCAAGCTGTTGCTTAGCAACGCGTAGCGACGATTGTTATTAACATGGCGGAATAAATTCCTTGTCAAATTAATTATTTTAATATATTGGTATATAACGAAAATATTACAAATATGAGAAAAAAAAAGTATCCTATGTTCATCCCGGGACCCTCAAGTATCTCTATATGAGTATTTTATCACAATTAAATTAGCGGTTTGGCCCTGATTGCGGAAAAGACAGACAGACAGACAGACAGACAGACAGAGTTACTTTCGAATTTATAATATAGGTATGGATTAAATTTATGGTTTCATTTAAAGTGGTAATGACAAAAACACTGTGTATATACTGTAGACATAAATAACCATAAAGTATATGTTAATCTATATTTTACAACTAAGTAATTTGCAATAAGTTAAATTATAAGACGAAAACGTTCATCAGTATTTATCTTTTATTTTCTGTAAGTTTTTTACATAACTGTAATTAGAATAGTGTAAGCGTACATATTGTACTGAGTATTTATAATAAATATATTTAATCTTATATTTATTTAGTTGTTTTATTTTTATCATACTTAGTTTTTAACCTACTATTTAGTTTATTATTTCTCTGCTGGTCCAATGAAATAAAAATACTTCAATATGCGTTTTTAACCAGTACTTGTGTTTCTAATTTTTATTATATTTTTTATATTTTGGTACACATATAAGTAAAGAGATATTAAACCATATGGAATAAATTACTGCTCAGTCTCAAACAATCATCAATCTAGAAATACTTTATTAAAATTAATAATATTCCTCTGGTCTAATATGTCGATGTTCAACCTTGCCTCACATACTTAGGTACTAGATAGTGTCAAATTGGAGCAGTAAGTAATTTAACAGAATTGTAAAGGAATATGTAAAAGCTAATGACGTCAGTCGTGGCGCAGGGGCACAAGCATATCTATAGAGTATAATTTTTACGACTGTGACTCTGGAGTAAACGCGACAGGTTGTGGGTTCGATTTCCACTCAACGTTATATCACTAAAATGACGTACGGCTTGTAATAATAAAATTGTTTATTAGATGCGTATTACTATTCCATATTTGTTAAGCAAATACTACTTTCCCATTAATGTTTTATTGAATTAGTTAAATTAAACATGTTATCACGTTCTCTTCGTTTTTGTTTGTATAACGTCTGTTATCATTTAATTTGACATTACGTCAAGTGTCATTATCGCTATCAGTTGTGGATTCTTGTTTAGTTTAGGAGTTATTTCGTCTATTTTATAGTATTTAATTTATTAAAGTGTCCAAAATAATAGGCATCATACTGTTTCAAGTATGTTAAAGAAAGGTAAACATATGTAATTAACGCTATTATTGTTATAATGTGTGAAAGTGCTACAGATGCGGTTCATCCGCGATTTACTAAGAAACAGCTTAATAATTTTAAGGGTATAGTATTTGGAATTTGTTTGATGATGTTATACTAGATATAACTTTTGGCTTATGTATGCGTTTGTAATTAATATTTTTAATAGACTTAATTTAAATAAAACTAATATGAATCTTTTTTATATGTTTTCGCTAATTTACATGCTATGCATAAATATATTTTTATTATCATATTTTAGGTTTAAAAATAGCACTAGTACAGCTATCAGTGGGGCCAGATAAAGCTAAGAATGTGGCTGCAGCGGTCAATGAGATACACAAAGCTAAGGAAAAAGGGGCTCATCTTGTAGCCTTACCTGAGTGTTTTAATTCTCCTTATGGAACAAGTAAAGTATTGATTGAGGACTCGTATATTATAAACAACTTTTTATTGATTGTAGGTTTTATTATTTGTACTGAGACTACTATTAAGTGGGGCCTTTCACAGTAAGTGTCACGCAACTATCATACTGGATTTGATGTTAACTTAAGGGGAATATAAATGTAAATGTAATTTTTTTTTAAAAGAATAAATCAGTGTTGGATCTGATTGTATTTGTCTATCCTGCTATGAAGAAGGAAGTGTGAAGCTGTTTTCTTTTCCTTTAAAAAATCTTATAAATTGTATTCCAGAATATTTCAATGAATATGCAGAGGAAGTGCCATCGGGTGCAACAAGTAGGGCACTATCCAAGGCTGCTGCTGAAGCAGGTGTCTGTGTGGTGGGTGGCACCATGCCTGAACGATGTGGGGATAAATTATACAATACCTGCACTGTGTGGGATGACTGTGGAAAGTTATTGACACAGTATAGAAAGGTAGCTACTACTTTGATATTAATATTTGCTAGTCTTCTTTGTGGTAAAGGAAAAAGTATTTCAAATTGTTCTAATTTATTTTTACCTACTTACTATAAATGGCAGAGTTCAATAGATTGCATACTAAGTGATAGAACTAAATGTCGCAATTTGTTTTACCATTGCGTCTTACAAATACAAAATATCGTAAACAAAGTATTCTAACTAAAAATATATATATTTTTACCAATTATAGATGCACCTCTTCGACATAGACATTCCAAACAAAATAACATTTAAAGAGTCGGAAGTACTGAGCGCCGGCGACCAAATCACAACATTCGACTATCGCGGCGTTAAAATAGGCATTGGTATTTGCTACGACTTACGATTCCCTGAAATGGCGCATCTCATGTCTAAACAAGGTTAGTATTTTTATGTATTATTATCTTTTAAGTATTCGTAGATTTTTTAGCTTCACACTGTATAGTGCGTGTAGTACGGTAGAAAGAGAGAACCTAGCATCTAGTGTTGTCCTGTTCATAGTCACAGGCTTGTGTCCCTGCGTCATGAATGGCCAATTAACAATTTAATTATGACATACATTACCAGCTATTTTGCATGAGATATAATTGATAATAATTCCATACATTTTTGTAGCTTCAATATTTCTGAACAGTGCAACATGCTTTACTCAAATACTAATTAGTATTATTACACAGGATGTTCCCTTTTAATATACCCTGGAGCGTTCAACATGACCACTGGTCCGAAACACTGGGAGTTACTGGCCCGAGCTAGAGCCAACGACGAGCAGCTATGGCTCGCGCTGGTCAGTCCTGCCAGAGACCCTGGAGCAGGCTACGTGGCCTGGGGACACTCCATGGTCGTGGATCCCTGGGCCAAGGTTGTGGGGCAGCTCGGTGAGGAATCAGGCACTTTAGTTGCGGATGTTGGTAAGTAGTTAGGTTGTTTACGGATAAAAGTCTCGGATAATTTATCATATAATTTTTTAATGAAACTAATTGTAACTGTTGGAGCGACAGCTTAGACTAGACATGCGGAGGCGCGGGTTGTGTCTCGTTTAAGCCAAGTGCCCAAATATAACAGATCCCAAATAATACTTTGGGTAGGTTTTTGCTCATTGGATTCAAATACGTACCTTGTTTTTTTTAATGAATTTCCATTATGCCTTCAAATTAAAATTTAAAATGTTGTAACACCATTGCGTTTTTTTAAATAAATCCGTATAAATGTATTGTTATTGTTACAGATGTATTTTATTATTTATTTTGTTATTGTTACAGATTTAAATACAGTGGAAGAGGTTCGAAGCCAAATACCGATAAGAAGTCAAAAGAGAGCAGATATTTACGATGTGATTCAGAAGAAGTGATATTATTCCGAAGTTGTATAATTGTTACCGATATTATATTACAATCGTATCGATATATGATTTTTACTCGGAAATTGCAATAAATATACTTTATTAAGAAATAATATTTTGTAGATAATATATTTTACAGTTGATTTCTTATATTGTTTTATTTTTTGTCCCAAATAAATTGAGTACCATATCTATGGGGCAATCTCCATATGCAAAATAAGTCCGAAAACCACCCGCTTAAAATATTCTTACTTCTTTTTTTAATATATTATTTTTATTTTTAGAAATTTTAATATATATTGAAAATAATATAAATATTACAAACGAAGAAAAGATCGCCATCGCAATTTCAAAGCTTTGATTTTAGTTTATGGTTATTTTTGGCCATATGTTTGTCAAAGATATCGAGCACATCCGAAGCACAGCCCCAGAACAACGTCAAACCACTACCGCCTGAAATATAAAACAAATAATTTTATTGCATCTGCGTTTGTTCACGCTAATCTAAAAACGGCTTTAATCGAATAATAAATAAATAAACTATATACATAACTATGTACAATATAAAGTATTTTGTTTGACTAAATTGTAAAATAACTGTTTTATTATAGTGGCAGTTAAGTTTTTAGGGTTCCGTATTCAAATTGTAAAACTGGAATTCCGATTTAACAATTTTATTAATAAGACCCAGTCAGAATATAGGTTAAATTTATGGTGCCAAAAGAAGATATTTTTTGCAATTGTACTAATTACTAAAATATATTATCATAACAATAAATACTACTTACCATGTCCATAATTGTGAATGTATAATTTTCCATTTTTCTCTTCAGAATCTAATCTAATTGTCTCTCTTGCTGGCCTCAATCCAACCCAGTGAGACAAAATGTTTGCGTGCTATAAAGATATTAGAATTACACTATATAACTCGACTAACAAGCACTGTAGTATTTAGCGAGAAGTTGGCTCGAAGGACCATCAATGACAGTGAGTATTTATACATACTTTGATTCCTGGAACCATGTCTTTGCACCCCTTTATAACGAAATCAGTGTCGTTGTCATCTATTGCTGTGTTAAAATCATTCTCTTGGTGAGTACCTCCCAATATACAATTGTATACACTGCAATATGAGGATTATTTAATATGGCTTAGGTCTTGTTTATTTACCTAATAGTTTATGTTAATATTAATATTGTAACTCACTTGGGTAGAATGTAGTTACCAATATCATTGAATATAATATGATTTATCCACGGCGCGGAAGACTAGAAATAAAATTAAGTGTGCACTAAAAATACGAAAATCAAAGAAAATATTTTTATGCTTTATGTACATAATTATATTATCTAGCCGGCAACATACGTACTCGTGAGATCTGACCTCTAATTGGAAAAAGTTTTTGATCAGGAACAACATCTCTTGCTCCAAGTCCTAGGCAATTGACAATTATGTCGTATTCATCCAATTGAGTGTCATTAAAAGAATTAATTTTATAATGTAAAATTGTTCCATTTGCTTTCTTAAATCGCTCGCTTAAAAGACTTAACATAGTTGGCGGGTAAACTATAAAAGTTGTAAACGTTCGTCCTGATCTGCAAAGAGTAAAGAATTATTAAGAAGCATTATTTATTTAAGAATTCCTATTAAATTGAAATCAAGTGTGGCAAGTGTGCGCATTTAAACTTTGTTACGCCATAAAATTGAAAGTTATTTATAGATTGGAAAGAAATCATGTCAATTAGTAAGATAGTTTATAAAGCTGGGTAAGTGTGCACAAGCGCAGAATTATACGTTAAGTTTATACTTACTCTTACGCCCAAGATTACATTAGAAGAGATAGAAAAACAATAACAAAATTTTTAATATTACGGTACTTACTGATAAATATTAGAAGAAATGCTGCTTAAATAGTCTAAATGCTTTTTATCCAAAATCCTATATCCAAAGACAGCACTCGCCCAGTCCTGCACGGGCAAATCTTGCTTATCACTATACAGCTCGTACAAAGGCATGAGAGTTACATCGTGTCCACCTTCCAGCCATAGTTTGTGTATGAATTTGTAAGTTTCACCGCCCCATTTCCTGCAATTTGTAAATAATCGATGTGTGCTGGATTTATGACGTAGCGACGATGTATTTTTTCTTTTAAATATTTATTTTATTTTATCAATAGTGAATAATATATAATTTTGATGTAACAAAAATATTTTCAAATTATACAACAAATAGTTTCAAGTTACGTTTTTTCTTTTAAAACGTCGATTTACGTATCCATTTTAAAAAACTAAATAAAATTTAATAGACACTTCTATTAAATTTTATTTATTCATCACTAACCATAAAAGCTGCTCAGGTGTATCACCGCAGAGGTATGGGTACCACAACCCACCACACCCATCGCCAGTTGTGTTTGGTGTGAACTCATTAGAAAATAGTGCAACCTAAAATTACATTTTATTTGACGATCTCACTTTGATTTCATAAGAATATACTTAAATAAAGGTTCAAAATTAGCACACATTTACTTAAGTAACTTACATCAATATTTGGATAATTTTCTTTTATTTTCACAGCACAACTCAAACCGTTAATGCCGGCGCCTAATATAGCTACTTTAACCATTATGGATAAATTAAAAATTTGCAATATAATGTTTCCTTAAAGAGGAAGGAGATTTGAAAGTGAAATTCTGTACAATTAACTTTTGTTTCTTATTATCGGTAATATCATATTATTATTCCAAAGGTCATGTAAACAAATTAAACAAGATACATATAAATATAACAACAATTCAATGAAACATAATATATTCGTAATTAAGTAACGAGTGATAATTATGAACTTACATATAAAAAATAAGACTAAAAATATTAATTACGATTGTGTTACTTTAGACATACTTAGTTATTTTTATTTCAAATATTTTTGATCCTACTTTTGTTATGTTACACAATTTGCTGAGAACTATACCAATATTTTTTTTACATATTAGTTTTTCATGATTGAATATCATGTCAGTAATAGATTCAATGCCCATCCAGAAGAATAATTATAATTTATTTATATTTTCCTGTTTGGTAAAGCAAAGTGTACTGTAGAGTTCACACGTATGTGTGGCTGAACTCTACGGCGTTGTAATTCAGTCATGGGTATATCCACATGACTCAATTACAAATAATAATGGCTGATAAGTAAAAAGGTAGTGTCTCAACACTAGATTATGTCTACTACCTATACTGGTATGCTATATGCAGTAGAAATTATATAAATACGTATACTTTAAGCCTTCGTCTTTTTCATTAAAAATAATAATAATAGTCTATGGTTGTCAAAATGACATTCAGTGTTTTGCTTCAAAATCAAAAGCAAAACAAACTTGTTATAAGTTAAAACTACTGCCGTTCAAAGAAAAGTTTAATATTTTTATTAATAAAGAGTTCTTATTTCAATCTTTTTCGATAATGAAGTATGAATACTTATAAAAATTGTTAACAGTTTTATGGAAAATAGAATAAACACATTTTATTTTATATTTTTGGTTTTCAGGCTCACCGTTGATGGTCTTCTTGTTTATTTTCCATATGATTATATTTATCCAGAACAATATGCGTATATGCTAGAATTAAAAAGAGCTCTTGATGCAAAGGTACGCAGATATATCTTATAACATTTTGATTTAAATTTGCTTAAGTACACTTTGAAGGTTATGTTTTGTTTATATTGAATTATGAACTAAGAATTTTGAGAACGATTGATTTTATTATAAAATGTCCATATCTATATAGTATAAAATATCTATAAATTGCAAATTCTATAACTTGTATATTTGCAATTTTCAGGGACATGGCTTATTGGAAATGCCTTCTGGAACTGGAAAAACTATTTCACTGCTATCACTTATTGTTGCATATATGATACAAAACCCTCACCATGTCAGGTTAGTTTAAATTTCACAGTCTTTCGTCTCTTACTTTGTTTTGGTAATATGTATGTCTGAGGTAATCAAAAATATTTGGTGTCTAATTTAATCACATCCTCATTTTTTTTTAATATTATGAACTTTTATGAATATAATGAGTATTATGAACTTTAAGGAAATTAATTTACTGTTCCCGTACTGTGCCTGAGATAGAAAAAGTATTAGAAGAGTTAAAAAACTTAATAAAGTACTATGAAAAATGTCAAGGAGAGAAACCTAACTTGACTGGAGTTGTTTTGAGTTCTAGGAAAAATCTGTGCATACATCCAGATGTAAGTATTATAATCATTGTGACATATCCTATATCTTATAAAACAAAGTCGCTTGTCGTGTCTGTTGTTTCTAACTCTTCTTCTTCTAAACCACCCAACGGATTTTTATGCGGTTTTCACCATTAGGTCGAGTATTTTTCGTAGAAGGTTTATATATAGTTTATTATTCGTACATTCTTATATAAATTAACATAAATACGATAAATATGTATAAAGTCCTACCCATTGAGACACTTTCGCGCATGCGCTGCTTTAATGGTAAGTACTACATGAAAATAATGTACTGGACTATTGTTCCTCTTAATAAGATCTACAAAAAATTCCGCGATGGCATATTCATATCTTTTAAGAATAACGTGTAGTGATCATTTTTCTGTCTAAAAATAATAATTTCAATATATTTTTTATAGTGAGGGATATTTTTCCATAATGGTATTAATCCTTATCCTTTAAAATACTTTATTAAATTTCTACGTTAAACGAAGATAAAATTTGCTTTTCACACAATTTCGAAATTGCGAATAGTTTTGGAGAAAAATACATTTAATCGTTGACACATCACGCCGTACTTCAGCTGTATCGACTCAAGTTTTACTTATCTTAGCATATTCCTTACTCTCAGCATATAAATAAGTACATTAGTTACGTTGGCCACTTAATGTAGATCAAAATTGTCTTTTACTGTTTTTCATTTTAATAAGTACTTTAGAAGTTGTTACAATATCAAAAAATCGGTGGTTCAGTAGTAGAATGCTCGCCTGCCATGCGGCCGGCCCGGGTTCGATTCCCGGCCGATGCATTCTATTTAATTTTCCTCACAGGCAGCCACGTCGTGCTTGCTTTTCATCAGGGACAGAACACCCTCTTCAGCATTAATCACAAGCTCGAAAAAAAAAACCCGCCTGCCTTTATAGCAACGAAGACTTAGTTAGAAGCGTTTGCACGTATTGGATAATTGGAGTTGAATGTATTATTTCAGCGCGATATATTTGGTTTCACATTTTTTGTAGTAGTTAGTAGTAGGTAGGTTTTTGTTTATAGTTTCTTCCGTTTAAAAATAGTCATTTAACTATCTAAAAATAGTCATTTAAATATATTTTAATAAGTACTTGAAAAGATTAGTAGCACAGATTTAAAATTACGGTACCTACTAAAAAATCCTTGCTGTGTAAAACAATTGGAAAATCCTTATTGAAACTACAAAAATGCGGGTTGCATTAGGGTTTAATTAATTTTCACATTATCTTAAGTGCTTTGCAAACATACATTACATGAATAATCCAGTAGTTAAAGCGGGCGAAGCCGCAAGAGGGTCGCTAGTTAAGTATAAACATAACAACATTGAGAGACATTGTGTAGCTAGAGAGGATTTAGCTAGGAAAAGAGGGAGGATAGGATTCTAAAAGAGATGGTTATGAGTTCAATCCCTACTTAGGATATAATTACATTTAAATTATTTCCATTTCTCTGCTCCGAAAAGATAAAATGTGATGTTGAATTTAGATAAAAAGCAGAGAAAATAGTTTGTTGACCCAAGTTTTTATAAACAAGTTACAAGTAAAAAGTTTACAAATAATTTTCTGTTTAAAGTGCGGCATTGAGTTCTGCCACTCAATACGCAAAGCCTCCAGAATTCAGCAGAAAGTGAGGAATGGAGTGTCTTAACACTAGGTTCCCTCTACCTACCCTAGAGTGTGCGGGATACAACGTAAAGCTGATTTGATTTTCCATTGGTATTTAAATAATTTTGTGCAGTCATTAACAATACATGCACATTATATTTACTATTTTATTAATTCTATAGGTATCAAAGGAGAGAGAAGGCAAATTAGTAGATAGTAAATGCCATTCATTAACTGCCAGTTACGTCAGAGATACTCATGAACAAGATAGCTCAGTGCCTATTTGTAAGTATTTATTGGAATTTATTTGTATATTACTTATCCATGTAATGTGTGGTTCAAATCTCCCTTGTCAAATCATCTAAATAAGATATATATCTGTACCAACACCTAAAGAAACCTAACATCCTTAAACTGGACAAATGATTTGTTTCATATTAACATTAGAGACCTAGCTTGTTCTAAAATACAATTTGACACATGAGAGTGCACAAAAAAAGTCTTTTCTACAGAACATTATACATAGACCATCATCTAAACTATAAGAAATCAGGATACTAATTAAATAATAATATAAAAAAAATAATTATATTGAAAATAATATTATTGAAGCTGTTGTAGTGGAGTGGAAGTCTGCCTGTAAACACGACGATTGTGGCCTCAATGTTCACTCTGTAAATTATTTTTATTTTCATTGTCTAGAAAACATATTAAAATTCGACAAAGGAACAGAGTGTTTTACCATGTGTGCCTGCACTGCTATGCGGAAAAAGAAATTCTTTCTCAGCTTCACGCTGTGTCCCCCATGTAGCTGGGAGGCAGAAGAAGCCTAGTGTGTAAAACACTCTGCTCACCACTTTCCGCCGATTCTGTAGGCATTGCATGTAGCGTGGCGAAACCTAACGCCGCGCTTTTCCTCGACCAGAACGAAAAAATGAAAATATTATATGTTTTAATTGTGTGGGAAGTCTTTCTAAGTGGGAATCGAACCCACAATCTTTCGCGTTTACACGCTTGTGCCCCTGTGTCTAAAAAACATGCTTTGTTGTATATAGTAATTTATAATACTTATTATATTCATTCATTCATTACAAAATATTAACATAACAGGTCAATTCTACGAAGGTTTCAATAGGGAAGGTCGTGAGTCAATGTTGCCCTACGGAGTTTATACAATGGATGACCTCAAACAATATGGTGCTGATAGAAACTGGTGTCCATACTTTTTGTCAAGATTTGCTGTAAGTACGTTTTTTAATATTATTTGTTTGTGAGGGTAGTTATATTAAAATTTTAGTTGAATGCAATAACTATACAAACATTTGTTTTGTTATTAGTGTATTGTGTATATTATATCTCTATTTGTAATTAATGTATTAAATAAAGGAGGGTAGATTTTATGTTTATAATGAAAAGAATATGCTATTGTTTACATAATACAGTCAATGAATTGTTACCGCGCTGAAATTGGCTGTATATTGTTGTGCAGATTTGATTTTAGGCTGTTCCTTCCTTTGATTATTTTTTTCCCGGTTCAAATAACTTTTTTCCGGTACAAACTTATTCGTAAAGTTAAATTACAGATAATACATGCAGAAATAGTGGTATACTCCTACCATTACCTCCTGGATCCCAAGATAGCTGAAGTGGTATCAAAGGAACTAAACAGAGAGGCTGTAGTGGTGTTTGACGAAGCTCACAACATTGATAATGTGTGCATCGATTCACTGAGCGTTAAGATAACGAGACGGACAATTGATAAGAGCACTCAGGCTTTACAGTCGTTGGAAAAGGCGGTGGCACAGTAAGTGTTAGATTCTAATTTGGTCAATATAATCTGGTGTATATGAAAGTTATTAAAAAAAAATGCTAAGTTGAGGCAAAGCTGTTAAGCTCCGTCAGTCAACACTTAATAGTTACTAGAAATTACTAGAAATATTATTGTTAGGCTAAGCAGAAGGAACTTAGTGTTAAGACACTCTGTTCCCCACTGAGCGGCAATCAACACTGCACTATGTCTTCCTAAATAACTAGTTCCTCCGAATAAAACTCGAGCTTACAACCGCTGCGCTTACAGTCAGATGCTGTGTCGCTGTCGCCGAGTTTTGAAGCTATTCATTGCTGAGTGGCGGAACTCAACGCCGCACATTGCCTCGACACTAGAGCGAAGAAATGAAAATATAAATGTAAATATATATTTCATTTCCTCAAGTGAGGATCGAACCCGCAACCAGTCGTATTTACAGTCACACTTTGTGCCCCTGCGCCACGACAGGCCTCGATGTACTTTAAATTTACAAAATATCCAGATTAAAAGAAGAAGACGCGGAAAAATTAGCATTAGAATATGAACAAATGGTGGAAGGACTACGTGAGGCGGCCGTCGCGCGGGAAACAGATCTCATACTGGCCAACCCTATTTTACCTGATGAAGTATTAAATGGTAGGTTAAATAGTAAATATGTATGCAGTAATATAATATATATTAAATACAGTTTGTTACTTTTAGGCTAATGTTTGCGGTTTTAATCCCAACTATGAGGTGAATTATTGCTATTTTCGCTCGCTCATTAACACGTAATGTCTCAAAAATTGGATACGGTGCGTGAGTAACAAAGTGTCTTAACACTAAGTTACCTCCGCCTTCCCGCTATATTATTTACTACCTACAAACAGAGGAGAGTTATAAGTTTGACGTGTCTGTTTGTGTGTATCTGTAAGTCTGGCTGTGGTATCGTAGCTCCTAAACGGATGAACCGTTTTTTGATTCAGTTTACTTGATTGAGTCGCTTACTCAATCAAAAGAATATTATTATATTTAAATATTATTTCAGAGGTAGTTCCGGGGAACATAAGGAACGCTGAACACTTCTTAGGCTTTATGAAGCGTTTCATAGAATACGTAAAGACCAGATTGAGGATACAACATGTTGTACAGGAATCACCTGCTGGTAATTATGTTCTTTTTATTATAGTTCAATGGAAAACAAAATAAACAAACTGTGTCCTTTATTGTGTGTGTGTTTTTTTATATTTATGATTAACACGTCTTAAGAATGTAAATGTGAACGTTATTACTTTTATTTTGATTGTACTAGACAATATCCGACATTCAGTTTTATAAGTTAAAGCCCATCCATTTATTTATTACCTCGAGTGGGAATCAAACCCACAACCGTCACGTTTACAGTCAGACGTTGCGCAAGACAATAAAAATTATTGTTATTTTTAACACTTTAACATTTTTCTCTTTCCTATTAAATACGAAAGATACATAAACGTATTAGAAACCAAATCTCACATTGATTCACAGGTTTTCTCAAAGACGTATCAACACGCGTCTGCATAGAGCGTAAACCACTCCGTTTTTGCGCAACCCGCTTGCAAACACTCCTGCGTACACTCCGCGTGAGAGAGCCGGCGCACTACGCGGCCCTAACACTAGTAGCACATTTCGCTACGTTACTGGCGACGTATACTAAAGGATTCGTTATTATTGTGGAGCCCAGTGATGACAGAGCGCCGGCTGTGGGGAATTCTGTATTGCATTTCTCGTATGTATTAAAGGTTTTGAATTATAGCGTGTAAGCTGTGTGTGTAGCTTTGTTAATGCACATGTAAATAGGACTTTCCTTATGTATTCTAATTTAATAAAAACTTATTGTGTCGGATGGTTGTGAGTTCGATTCTCAGTCATGAAAATATATAAGATTTTAAATTTTGTTGCTTTTATTAACTTTACAGAGCATCAATAATTACTATAATATTATTGACAAACTAAAAATAACTTTTATATTTGTCAAAAAGGGTCAAAATATTATTCCTAGATTATTATGATGTTTTGTACCATTTTTAATACATAAAATAATACATAATATGATAATTTCAGATGTATGGACTCTTCTATAGCGATGCGACCAGTCTTCTCGAGGTTCCAAAGTGTCATCATCACTTCTGGTATATATGATGTGTTTATTATTACTGATTCAAAAGTGCTTATTAGAAAAAAACTAAGATGACTAATATTTTAATGGTTTAGATGTAAATTACAAAATATTTAACATGACGGTTGTGGGCTCTATTCCCATTTGGGTAGTTTAGTGTTTATTGCTCTGCTAATATTATTTTAAAAGTGGATTAAAAAAAATAACGAAATAATTTGTTTCCAGGAACGCTTTCCCCCCTGGACATGTACCCCAAGATCCTGGACTTCAATCCTGTCATCATGAGCTCTTTTACTATGACGCTAGCCAGGCCCTGTATATTGCCTATGGTGAGAGATTAGATAATAATTGTTAAAAATACAGTGAAATCGACGAGCCTTGCCCTAAAGTAAAACTTTCTGAACGTTTGCGCATTGTATACTCGATAAGAAAATAATCGAAAGTAAGAAAAATACTAAAATCATACTTACGGAGCCATAACAGCTAACTTCAGGGCTATATTTTGCAGATAGTATCAAAAGGCAGTGATCAAGTGACGATATCATCTAAATACGAGACGAGAGAGGACGTAGCTGTCATTAGGAACTACGGACAGCTATTAGTGGAGGTAAGCAATTATTGTATTATTTATTATAACATCTATGTATAAGGCCAGATGCACGTGCAGTGTGGCAGTAAACGGGACAGGTTCCCACTCGAGGAAACGAATATTTGATTATTTTCAGCTTCACGCTCTGGCAACGAAGTGTGGCGTTGAGTTCCGTCACTCAACACGAAATACCTCCAGAATACGACGAAATGTGGGAAACGAAAGTGTCTTAATGGGAACGGATCTTAACAGTAGGTTCTCATGTTCCCTCTACCTATCCTGCTATGTACGATATGCAGCGTGAAGCTAAAAGAGAAAGTCTATAGTGATTCATAAATTGTGTTTTCAGATCGCGTCATGTGTTCCCGACGGTGTAGTATGTTTCTTCACATCGTATCTGTACTTAGAAAGCGTTGTGGGGGCTTGGTACGATCAGGGTAAGGACTTGTAAGGATCTTAGAATTAATACAAAGTACAGCGTGAAGTTCCGCAACTCAACAAGCAGTATCTGGAGATATTACTTGTTCAGAGTTAGTTAGTAGTTAGTTATATATAGAAAAATTATTTACGCTGTATTCCGCACGTTGCAGACTAGGCAGAGAGAACCTAGTGTAAAGACACTGTATCGTTCCCCACTTCCGACCAAATTCTGGAGGCATTGCGTGTTGAATGGCAGAACTCAATGCCGCGCTTTGCCTTGTAACCAGAGAGGAGAAATGAGAATATCAAATCTTTCATTTCCTTGAGTAGAAATCTAACTGGGAACTAGTAAATTACTGTGTAAATGTAATCTTCTATATATATAAAATCGAAAGGTCACTCACTCATCACGAAATCTCAGAAACTACATGTGCTAGGAATCTGAAATTTTGCATAAGAGTTACTTATAGGACGGGAAATTGCAATATTCGACTTCTAAGGGGTTGTTTATGGGGTTGAAAATTTATATGAAACTTCGTTACTACAAATGCTAGGAGTATCAAATTTTGCATGGACGTCACTTATAGGACGTAAGTACCCATGGAGACAGAAATTTATAATAACGTAATTTACGCAGGCGAAGCCGCGAGCGGGCCGCTAGTAAATAATAAATAAATATCTTGCTTTAACTGTGTGCAGGTGTGGTTGCCAGTCTACAGCGACATAAATTACTTTTCATAGAAACTCAAGATTCAGCCGAAACTAGTTTTGCCCTTATTAATTATATCAAGGTATTTGTATATAATTTTTATCATATTAGATTCGAAGTGCATTCCAGTTTTCAAATATATTGGGGTGTTGAAAAAAAAATATTTAAACTAAATTAAATCTTACTTTTTATGTTCACAATAATAGATACATAGAGGTTTTCTTTATGTTAATGAAAGATTTGTTTATTGCAGAAAATAATACATAAATATGATTGTGCACATACTATTAAGTTTTTGCAATTGTATATTTTCTGTTTTTGCGTGAGTTACTACGGCTACAGTTGGAGGGTTAAGAAAATATGAAATAATATAAAAGCTATTTTAATTAAATTTAAAAGGAACTTAAACATAACTATAACTTAAATTTAACATTAAACTGTGCATTCGTCCTCACGACCACCAACTAACCTCGAACTTATGGCCCCTTTAACCCTCGACGTAACTCGAAATATTCTTCGATGCATGAAGAAAGGAAAAGCGGTGGCTACATTCCGATCGAAGGTTGGAAATTGTGGGGAACTGACGCTAACGCTGAAGCGTAAAGGGAACCTCTGCAAGGAGACCCTTAGTGATACTTATCTCTAACCTATCATGTTGTTGTTGTGCATTAAGGCGTGCGAGAGCGGGCGCGGCGCAGTGCTGCTGTCGGTGGCGCGCGGCAAAGTGTCGGAGGGCGTGGACTTCGAGGCGCACCTCGGCCGCGCCGTGCTCATGTTCGGCATCCCCTACGTCTTCACGCAGAGCCGCATCCTCAAGGCGCGCCTCGACCACCTGCGCGACAACTACCAGGTACGCCCCACAGCACACCAGCACTACACACCCCACATGGATTGCTATTCCCGCGCTCAAGTTACGAAACGCAACGCATCGGGCGGACTCCGATTGGAAGGCAAGACAGAGCATTCGTATTCAACCAACGAATGCTTATGTTATTTTTAGAAAAGAAAAATGTTAAATTTTAAAAAGTTAAACCTACTTAAATAAATTTATGAGAGCGCGAATGATGGTTATTAATTCGATTTCCAGTGTGAAAAAAATATTATTTAATTTTTGCCTGTGGTAAGATGCCAAAGCGCGTTGTTGAGTTCCCCCACTTAACAAGCAATGTCTCAGAAATGGGGTGGAATATGTGAAATATGGCATGAAGCCGAAAAAAAAGGTACACAAATAAACTTACTACTACTATAAAGACATAAAATAACTTACGTTACTTTTTTAAAATGTTGATTAAAGGTCTCCTTTTACTGATCTGTAGATTATTTATTATTTGTTAGTAAATATAAATTATATTGTGTATGTTTGTGTGCAGATCCGAGAGAACGACTTCCTGACATTCGACGCTATGCGGCACGCTGCGCAGTGCGTCGGTCGTGCCCTGCGGTACGTCACATACATCTATATCCACATTAATATTATAAAATGAAAGGGTTTGTTTGCTTGAGCGCGCTTATCTCCAGAACTTATGGTTCGATGTAAAAAAATGTTTCGTGTTATCTATTATAGGAGTGGGCGACGCCGCGAGAAGGTCCCTTATTATAATATATAAACTATAAGTATATACGTGTTTCTTGTTTGTTTATTTACATGCCTTTATTGATTGAATGTAACATTGATAATAATTTAATTTTATCGTTTTACATTCGTTGTATAAATATACTTATGACTTAATACTTGTTTATTTTCTTTATTTAATTAATAATATATTACTATTAATCCTTTATATTTTTTTTAAAAAAAGCACTAATAAAATTACTTTATTTACACTGCAGTGGTAAAACCGACTACGGTATAATGATATTCGCGGACAAGCGCTTCAGCCGCGCCGACAAGCGCACCAAGCTGCCGCGATGGATACAGGAGCATCTGCGCGACTCTCTCTGCAACCTCAGCACCGAGGAGGCCGTGCAGGTAGAGAAAGAGAGAATTAGATTTAGTTTATTATATAGTTTCACGTTCCCCACGGATCGCCAAATTTTCGTGATATTGCGTGTCGACTGGCGGTTACCAACGCCGCACTTTGTCTTGTTGCTAGAATGAGGTCATGAAAGGAACGTATGAATTCAACCCACAACCGTTGCGTTTAGAACGTTATATTTATCTAAAACACTCTAGATAAATATAACGTTCAAAACTTGGATAAAGTACAAATAGTCAGATATATGATCCCTAACACAGTATATATGTATACTCAGATCTGCAAGCGCTGGCTGCGTCAAATGGCACAACCGTTCACGCGCGAGGACCAACTCGGCGTGTCGCTGCTGACGTTGCAGCAACTGCAGTCGCAAGAGCAGCAGGACAACATCGAGAAGAAGGTTATACAGAAGTAGACCCTCAACTATCATGTTGATTAAATGCCTTTGAATTTATGTGTTTTAAATCGGTCAAGCCAATTCTGATCGAAATCTCAACGGCAGACATTTTGTGTTCGATTACATTGATACATGCCACTAATAATAGAAGAAGATATATGAGAAAATCTGTCGTCTAATAGATAGAACCCCCGAAGATATGTAAATGACAGCAATGCGTTTTCGTTCACCGTTAATTAATCTTGCTTTTTTTTATCATTTAAATATATATAATTTGTTATTTTAATCAAAATAAACTGTAGGAAATACCACTTTATTGTTGAAAAGTTATATATGATTTAAGTAGCTTATGAGTGGGAAATTAAAAAACACTTTCCACTCATCACTCTCCGCCTACTTTCCTAAATTCCGACACACAAATTTTGAATGCAACTAAAATAAATAAAACAAGAATATTATAATAAATGTTTTATTACTCAACGCGGAACTATAAACATTCATTACAATAAGTGCCTTACAGCTTAGCCTGAGGAAGTAAACGAACACAGTCGATGGAAAAAGCGCACACGTTACTTACAGTACGGTTGACCAGTCTTGGCCACTTTGAACTTAGCGTAGATTTAATGTTAGCATTTTTTGTTGCTTATTTCTTATTTTCTTGCCGAGTGCACAATGTACAAAAATTCAGAAAGCCTATCTTCTTCAGGGCGGCCACGACTCGTCGATCGTATTGTACTTATTTATATTATGTAATTTTTATATTAGTATAAACACTGTTAAAGGAAATGGCCAAACCATACTTAGAAGATTTTTTTTATTTTTATAATCATTTATTTCTGCAATAATATTATTAATATTTTTTTATTATTCGCTTAAAAGTCGAGATTTATTTTGAGATAAGGAATCAAAATATTTGACACTAAACACTAATTATTATAAAATTTACTTTAAACAATTGGCAAATTTTACTTTTTTGACAAAAAACTAGGATTAGACCATTTTCTTTGTAACAGTGATTGGTATACACGTACAGTACTTAATTATCTCAACTGGGACATGTCTCAAGTAAAGCTAAGTTAACATACGACAACAAAGCTAACATACGACATTATTTAGTATGTCATTGCAATATGTCTAAGTGTATAATTTTAAATCAAACGATTGTTGCAAAATATGAAGGGAGAAGGATATTTGTACTTTATAACTATACTTTCTTAATTTTTTTTTGCAATAAAAAAAGATATGAAACGTCACAAATTTACAGAACATTTTAGTCTAAAATATAAATAAGCTTATTGTAACAGAAGCATTTATAAATGGAGACACTGGGAATATCATATCGATATTACAAACATTTTTAAACTATACCAACGTTAAATTCTAACAAAATCGAAATATGAAAAGCATATTAATAGAAAATATCACCAATGCGATCACTCGTTAGAACCTTAGCTACTAAAACTATAAACACTGAACTCAAACTATACATATTAATAAAGACATTTGCCAATATTGACAAATAATATTTTTAACGTTTCGTTCGTTATTGTAAATCTTAAGAAATTCTAATAAAACTTATGATAAAATAGTTCTTGACGATACAAATTCAAAATGTAAGTCAAACGAAAAAAAATACTTAACTAATTCTAATAGCAAAAATCAGAAACAGTCTAATTTTTTAATAAAACAAAATATGTTTAAGATATTTTTTCTATTGAGCTAATTCTTAGGATTAACTGGTAAAATCCGAGATTTACAAAATATGGGCAGCAACAGAACTAGAAAATTCGCGTTACATCAAAGTTTAAGCGAATTCACACAAGTTAACTGGTTTATAATTCATCAAAATATATACAATAGAACTTAAATTTAACTCTTAATATTACTCCCACAGAACTATACAAGGCTGAATTAACAATAACACAAAGTCACAATGCTATATTGAAAAAACACTTAATAAGTATGTAAATAATATTTTTAAATGCATAAATAAATATAAAAAATCCTCTGTTTACCAGTCAAAGTCACTGACAACTAGAAAAACATGTCTGCCAGAAAATTGATTTTATAATACATAAAAGTTGTGTCTGCTTTGCTGCCATCTATTTTCTAATATATCGAGTAGCCAAAACCAGAAATACAACAATTAAAGTTATATATTAACATTTAAACTAACTACTATCAAAACCGAACAAAACTATAATAAGATTAGCAGCTAGCTCTTAGACTATATTGACACATTAAACGCTTAGTCATAAGATCTCATTTATATGAAGCCAGTAATATCTTAATCCAACTTCTTATATTGTTGAACGAAAATGAAAACCTTGGAAATACATTTTTTTGTTAATATAAAATTGTCATTGTGAGATATAATTGTGGATTTAATTTGTAATAAATTTGCTATGAAAAAAGATAAACATTTAGGTAATCTTATTTGTCTGAAATATCAGTTATTTTTTTTTTAAATTTAATATCCCATCTTAAATCTTTCTCTTCATTCTTTTAAAATAAAAAGTAGTGTTTGAAAAAAACACATTTTGTGCATTTACAATGTTTTCCATGTACAACAAAGACATAGATATTAATACATTTGAAAAAGTTGCTTAATCACTTATATTTGGTACTTATAATAATAGGTGCCAGACCAAAATATTATAATTACCAATATAAGTTTCTTTTTAACATTCCATTTAAAATTGTTTTTCACATTGTCTCAAAATAATAAAGAATATATAAACGTAGATATTCATGAATTCATATATTTTTTAATGTATCAGGATTTGAAGCCACACTTTACTAATAAAATACATATACATATAGAAACAACAACAATAATAGGAAATAAGTATAAAGTTTCACTCAGGAATAACTTTTATACTGGTTTTCATATTGTACAATTTAGACATTTCATCACATTAAAAGTATTAATCTGAATAATATTTGCTTTAAAAATATTATTTAATAGTAAGTTCATTCTTCGTTAATACTTCTGTTACTGGCTATAAAATTTTTGTAAATGTGTAAAAATTAAATGAAACAAACATATTAACAAATACATTAAATTAAAATTACTAGTAAAATATGTAGTACTTTAAACTAAAAAATTTAAAAGAATATTCTAAAAACCGTAACTTCGATCACCTTGTTCTCAAGTTTTGCAATTTGAAAATATATTTCATAACCAGTCAATGAAATTTATTTCAATGTCCCAGATATGTTAAAGTTCTGAATGACGTAATATGAAAAAAAAACATTTCTCACATTTCACATAAAGTTACGGACCTAAAATAATTTAATTAATTAAATTAAATTTAATTAATTTAAATTACTAAAGCTTTTCAGTTTCATGACTTATATTATTTCGAAAGCTAAATTAATATAAATTTTGAATAATAATTGAATTGTCTTAAAAAGTTTGAAATGGCAATGTTAGAAAAAGCTTTTGTTCATTTCATGAATATAAATTTAATAACTGCAAAGTGCAGTCTCATCTACAAAACGCAAAAGAGATAACAAGTATCTCTTTCCACTCTATGTATGAAAGGGACAATGTGTGTCCAAAAAAATAGAATTAAAAGTATATTTCTTACTTACCTATAATTATGTCAATATAATACAATCCACGAGTTGTGGCCGCCCTGAAGTTAGCTGTAGCACATTTGATTTTTTCTTACTTTTAATTATTTTATTAGCGAGTGACCCTTCTTATGTGCTAAATAATATAGCTACGAGTTAGTTGCGTGTTTCTATGGGACGCCGATGAGCTTGATGCTGGGCGTAGGGGTGCTGGGCGTGGCGATGCTATTGGGGGTAGTCTGTTTGTTAAGTATTTGCGGAGGTATTGTCAATATACGAGTGTTAGTTAATATAGCTACGAATCAGGCGTGTGTTTCTGTATGGCACGCGGATGAGCCTGATGCTGAGGATGAGGGTGTTGGCCATGGGGATGTTGGGAGTGTTGAGAATGCTGGGCGTGGGGGTGTTGGGGGTGTCGTCGCCGGGGCGCCAGCGCTGCTAGGAGGGCCCTGGCTGAATTAGGGCACAGCTCTGTCCCGTCTCGAGCTCCGGCCACTCGACTGTTGCCCGCTAGGCCGTTTGTTACATGTCTGTGGGTAAAATTGTAATTTTAATCATTCTTTAGTATTATAATTGATGGAATTGCTAATTATGATGTAGAATTAAATTAAATTGTTTTTTTTTTTGCTTTTTTCTCTAAAAGCAGAATTGACTAGCTTATTTATAGTAAGAAAATTAAAAAATATATATACAAATTTCTTTAAATTCAAAGACCAAAATTAAATATAAACAAATAATATATTACCGGAGCACATGAAAAGGCACATGCTGCACAGACAGCCACTCGAGCCCCGCGTCACCCAACGCCGCAGCGCCGATAAACTTGGAGGCGTTTACGCAGGAGAACACTACCACCACGCGGCTGCCCTCCTGGTACATGACAAATTCCATTATTAGCAACTTTAGCTTCACGCTGTATCCCACATATAGCAGGATAGGTAAAGAAGTGTAAGCTCGTGTTAAAACACTTCGTTTCCTACGCCCCGTCCGATTGTTGACACATTGATGTTGAATAGCGGGTCTCAACGCCGCGCTTTGTTCGCGGAAAAGCGAAGAAACTGAAAATAATTAATTCCCTCGAATGGGGATTGAACCAACAACCGTCACGTTTACAATCAATCGTTGTGCCGCTGTACTACATCAACTTCAAATTGTTAAAATTAAAAAAAAAAACAAGTATAGCAGTAATTTTGCCACTAACCTGTTTACACTTATGTAGTTTCTTAAGCGTGTTGGGCACAAAAGGAAAACTGCACGTTGCATATGCTGCATCCACTGCATGCACATCATCCGCCTTCACCACAAAATACCTCACGCCTTCCTCCGCATGCTTCTCTATATTCGCCAGTAAAGTCTTCCCGTTAGGGGACATAGGGCTTTTAGGGCCACTATACGACTGGGGGGAGAACACTTGAGGCATTTCTCCCCTCCACCCTGGTCTTTGACCGTTCCTGTAGTAGTTGTTTTGGTAGAAATTATGCTCATTTTGATTGTATTGCGGATGGTATTGCTTATCATGGCGACCTGGCTGTTCTTCATCAGCTCTCATTCTCCAATTTGGTGAGTCTACAGTTAAAGGTTTCGGCCTTTGCCCTATACCAGACGGCTGGTTTAACCCTACATTTTTCTCTTCCGCTCCTAATAGTTGAATCACAGTGTTAAGCACTTGTTCATCGACCGGTGTAACCGGTTTTGCGGGATTCGACATTCGTCGTATGACTAGAGCGCATAGCTTTTGCCGTAAATAGTAAACGCTGATAGCATCTGAAGCATCTGCTGTAAAAGCTGTCCAGTCGTCGAGTGCTAACACTGCTGTATCTGGGGATGAATTATTTTCGTCAGCCTCGCTGTCCGAGTCACTTGATAATCCTGGAGGATTTGCCCTTTGGGTTAGGGCTGTGCTTGGAAGTCGCAACGGACCTCCGAATAAAGCAACAGTTAATGGCGTCACTAATGTATTGCAACGAATGAAGCAGAAACGACCAACTCTTGATATTTCTTCAAAAACAACCCAATCCGTTGGCAAGCCCTGTACGGATTTTTGCGATCCAGTGACTCCACCCCCACGGTGCAAAGTGGAACTGGGGTGGAATGCCACTTTTACTTCTTTAGAAGTTCGCAGGGTAGACGAGTCCCTATCTACTCTTGCGACGGACGGATACAGACCACTCACTAAAACTGCCTTCACTATATGCCACTTTTCCGAATTCATATTGACGTCTTTTATATCACCAGAACCTCTTGCCTTTACGAGGCATATCGCTCGTAATTGGGCTAGAAGCTGAGATCGATAACCAACTATCATTTCCATGGTAGCTCCACAAATTAAATTCTTAGCACAAAATGCTTTCTCAGTCCCATTGGCGCGGGCCGTCTGCCAAGCTTGGAAAGCCCGTAATAATGCCATGTGATCAGAAAAACTGTCCGCCGCAAATTCCTTCCTAGCCAGTCCACTTTTCTTCCTATTTTCGGGATTCATTGATATTTGAAACGGCTCCTTATTCGCTAAACTGCATACTATCGTCAGAATTGGATCCAAGCACTTCATGACACACGCGTATAATAACATCTTGCCTAATTTAGGTTCAACAGTCAAATCCAACAAATGTTGGCCGATTTCCGTCAAATCTTCCATAGGAGTAAGTGCTCCTATAGTTTTTAGCAATGACACTGCATTTCTCACAGCCAAAAAAGATGGCGGTTCTAGGGCTTTTGAAAGAAAATCTGCTATCGGCGTATTTCCTGGAGTCAATAATTTAGTATGGAGACACAACTCTTGTAGAGGAACTCTGAGTATTTCTGGCACTGAGTTTAACAGTAATGTCTTAAATCTCCGTTTCGAGCACATATGGAAGCAGTGTCCTGGTTTAGTCCTCCCAGCGCGTCCAGCCCTCTGCTGGCAACACGCACGAGAGGTCCAAACGCATTGTAACGAACAAACACCTGCGTTGGACTCATAATATTTCTCTTTCACTTTACATGAATCCACCACATAAACCACATCATCAATAGTGATCGAAGTCTCCGCTATGTTAGTGGAAATTATTATTTTCCTCGCATTGGGTAAAGGATTGAACACTTTCTTTTGATCCAGAGTTTGCATATTACTGTGTAACGTGAAAATTTGATATTTCATAGCGTTCATTTCCGTGCATCCCTGTATGAGGTCTCTTAAGGTGACTATATCATCGTATCCCGGTAAGAAAATTAGAATGCTTCCTTTAGCCATATTTAAGTGTATATGTCTAACTAAAGCTAACATTAAGTCGTGGTCAATAAGTTCCTCTGAGAAGGCGTGGTTGTAAACATCTAGAAGGAAGTTGTCCTGTTCGTTATCATCTTCTTGATTGTTCTGTGGTTCGTCTTCAGAATGGTTAAAAGTGGCAAGCAATTGAGCACAGTCATTGTGACCATTTTCAATGGCGTAGTCGTACGCTGTTTTGCCAATTTTGTCTTTGTGCGATGGATCCGCACCTGCAATGAAGTGTTTAGTTAGTAATGAAAGTTATATAAGTATAAGTGGTATATATAGCAGTTATTGTAATTATTTATTTTAGTTATTGTATTTGTTATATTTTCCTACTATTATCTTTTCACAGATTTTACTAACCAGGATGGAAATATGCCAATAGTAGGATATATATTAGGTACACCTCAGTTTAATGAATGTCAAAAACTAAAAAAATATCATTATATTCTCTGCTCCCAGAATTTTCGAACCATGTTTAAATAATTTTTATTAACAGTATTTAGTAACAAAAAATAGCAATCTAATAGATATATAGAAAAATGACCGAATACATCATTATCCAATCGCATACATTCGCACACACACGCACGAGCACGCACACGGACATCACATACGCACGTCAGTAACAGAGACAGGTGACAGTGACAGAAAACACTAGTTACCGATGCGCAGCAGCTGCAGCGCGACGTCAGCGAGGCCGTGGATGGCGGCGGCGGTTAGCGCGGCGCGGCCGCATCGCGAGTGTGCTGCGCCGGCGGGCACGCCCTCCGACACGAACATATACAGCACCTGGCTGAACGAGTCCTGAGAACGAGAAACTACCGTCATGTCCTGTTGGTTACATTTGTAAACAGCCCGTGCATAACTCTCGTGTAATTTTCCTACTAACAAATATTTCATTTCCTCAAGTGGGATAGAACCCACAACCAGTCGATTTTGTGCACACTGTGCGCCCCTGCGCCGCCACTGACCTTTTCTTTTCTTTAAAAATGTTAAAATACTTACTAAAGTGCCTTCATTAAAGCATTCATCGAGAAATTCATCCATATCGGCCTGTAGAGCTGGATCCAGCTGGACTTCTTTATCTTCTCTCGCAACTTCCTCTTGACTGTTTTGTTTTTGCCCTAATAAGAAAAGGAATTCAATATCAATTTATTATCTGCAGTCACTATAAACGCGACGGTTGTGGGTTAGATTCTCAATTGGGGGAATCACAATCTCTTTTAAACAATTCTTATTTCCACCCGTGCGCTTCCGACATTGCATGTTGATCGGCGTAGCTCAACGCTACGTTTTGTCTTGACACAGCATTGAAACAATGGGGAATTCATCGTTTCTCTGGAGGATCTTACCATAACCATCGTGTTTTTGCCACTATTGTCTTAATTTTTTAACAACATTTAAATTGATTAAAAACAGATATATATCAGAAGTATTACAAATATACTTTACCTTCTAAATGCGACCAATAACTTTGTCCACTCTTGAGTTTATTTTTGAGTTCCCGCTCAACTTGAGACATTTTCTTTGTAGTATATTTAGTTATTTTTAATACGTCCTCTAAATAATATCTCTGCACCTCATGGAGGCGTCCCGGGATCGTAATAACTGGGCAGTTGTTGAAATATCTATAACATAAAAATTTATGTCCTAACTAGTATATTTATGTGTAAGTTTTTTTATCTATATCACATAAAGTTTTAAGACACTCTAATTCCTTGCTCCCGAGAACTTTCGAGAATAATATGGTTAATATCATAAAATAACAAAATATATATAAATAAACTGTTATAGCATGTAAATACCTAGAAAATATTTGTGTGTCCATTGTGGCAGACATCAGTACCAGCTTCAAGTCTTTCAGTCTAGCGAGGGCGTCACGCAACGCTATTAAAAGGAAGTCACTGAATTTGTCACGTTCGTGAACTTCGTCCACTAGCACGTGGGTTACACCTGAATATAAAAATATATTTCTTAATAATGTAGCGATGAATATTACTTTCTTGAATTCGACATAAAGTGGGCAACAAAAGTAAAATGGGAATGGAGTGTCTTAAAAGTAGGTGCCCAGGTTTGCTCTGCCTACGCTGTTAAATGCGGGATACACCGTGAAGCACAAAAAAATATACTACTTTATTAGCTTTAAGTTATAGATATTTTTTTAATCATTTTTTTTTGTCAACAGACAACTCTTAAAACATGGTTTAAACAATAAGGAAATTACACATGAAATATATGGATCAACAATAAGCTAGATTATAAATAATATATAAATGAAAATGACATCTCAAGATCGATCGAAACTCACCAGTCAAAGCCGTATCGCCACCCATGAGAGTGCGTAACAGAACGCCATTGGTACAATATGTGAGAACAGTGCGGGGACTGACTCGGGACTCCAGTCTTATTTGATAACCTATGGACTGACCGATTTTTTCCATACGCTCATGGGCCACCTGGATATATGAGGATTTTTTTTTAGTTTTAGTACATAATAATATTTTGATGCCGTTGTGGTTCAATTTCCATTTGGGGGAATAAATTATTTTCTTTATCTTACTCTGGTAATAAGACAAAGCGCGGCACTGATATCTGCCGCTCCACATGCAGTCTCTAAGAAACTAAATTGATATAAATACAATTATTCTCCCGAGGGGGGAATCGTATCCATTACTATCATGAGATTAAACACTGTCTCACTGTGGTCATGAAAGTTGAAGATAGATCAATTAATGATAAAATAATTTTATATTTACTAGATAAACCTAAGGTGATTTTAAGGAGTCTTATAAAGTAGGAAAATAAAACATTCCCCTTGGTGGGGATTTCAAGCAGTGCCAAAATGATCCCTAATAATAATAATAATAAACTAAGATTAAATTCAAAGTAACATTTTTGTTTCAATTTAAATAACAAACTAACACATATTTTACTGTGCTGAACAAAAAGTGACAAGAATGTACTTTAATGATAAAAAAACATTTTTGAAAATGGTTTTGAACAAAGTAATCAAACTCCTTTTACAAATTTTTAACATTTATGTAAAAATTGCATTTTATAAATGTATAAATAACTTTTCATATTTTCATAAAATTATATAAATATTAAATATTTATTACCCACCCTCTCAGCCACTGAAATTGCGGAAATCCTTCTTGGCTGTGTACAATATATCCTAGCTGCCTGTTTGTTCTCTTGACAATAGTCTAACAGAAGCTGTGGTAGTTGAGTGGTTTTACCGCAGCCAGTGGCACCAGCTACTATTATAACCTGAAATTGCTTTAAAGTAAATAATTTTTTTCAAGGAACATTTTATAATTAAAAAAATTACTTAATAGTAATATTGATGCAAAATTAATTATTGTACTAAAAAAATCGTTGTACAATAATTAATATTAAATCAATGTTGCCCTATATATGCTTTCAGTGATGTAATCTATATCTATATATATATAAAAGGACTTGTCCTCACTGACTGAGGTAAGACGCACGCACAGCCGTAACCGCTGATGGTAGAAACATGAAATTTGGGCAGATGTTTACTTTCGTAATCTGGACATCCACTAAGAAGGGATTTTGAAAAATTTTAACCCTAAAGGGGTGAAATAAGGGCTGAATGTTTGTATGGAAAAAAATTAAATCGGCACCGATTTTTATAAAATTGTAAATTCAGACTCTTATAAATACTTAATTGAGCACGTGTTTCACGGTTTTTTAGAATTTACCCCCTAAGGGTGCCAATAAGGGGTTGTAAGTTTGTATGGAAAAATCTTTAAATCGCCACCAATTTTTATAAAATTCGAAACTTAAAAATTTAAATTAGACTTCTAAAAATATTTCATTGAATACATGTTTCGTGGTTTATTTTAATTCGTCCCCTAGGGGTGCAAATAAGGGGTTGAAAGTTCGTATGGAAAAGTGTCTAAATCGCCACTGATTTTTATAAGATTTGAAATTGAGACTCTTAAAAATATTTCATTGAACACATGTTTCATGGGTTATTAGAATTCTATCCTAAATACGCAAGCGAAGCTGCGCGCGTCCGCTAGTGTGTCTATATAATGATAACAACATAATGCAATATGATCAAAATAATTAAATTATTTCATTCATTATTAAAAATAAAAAGTCATTTTATTTTATATACACTGAAAGCCAAATAATGAAACGAAAATTGTTCAAGTTATGCAAATTTAATTTACTCACTTGGTTATGTATTACAGCATCAATAAGATCTTGTCTCTGCTCATACACTGGGAGCTTTTCCCTAAATTTCACTAGGTCAGGATTGTAACTTGTGTTAGGAATCTGTAAACAAATTAATATATCATTAAAATATCTTTTTTCACACTTTTTCCCACAACATAATTGGGTAGACAGAGGATTGGCAGAAGTACTGCCGGTAGAACTACTCGGTAAAAGTACTCTCAATAGGCCATAAAATTATATATATTACTAAAATCTTTTATAAAGTCCCCATATAAGTACATTTAATATGAATATATACAAATTATCAATTTGACTACACTTTTTTATTTTTCTGTTTGAATAGAATATTATATTTTATTTAGCTTTATGATCTATCTCGAATATAGCAGGGTATATAACCTAAAATGTAAATCTATTGTTAAAATACTCCACTTTATTTCATTACCAGAGGAAGGAAATGAAAATGCACTCACATTGTGACTCAATGGAATGCTAAGTAATGCTAAGTAGAACATTTAAAATTTGTTTTTGTTTTATTTTCACCTTATATATTAGTTTTTTTACACCTTAAAATACATAAAGTAAAAAGAAATTACCTGTGCCACACCATTATTTAACTGTCCAAGAGACTTATGGCTCAGTTGAGGAGATCTTTCCTTTTCTGGACAACAACTTAAGTCATCTTTTTCCTTGCTTGTCATAGGAAATGCATTGAAGAGCTCCGTAATAGTGCACCTCATATTAGAATCCAATATGAGCTTAGCATCATTCTGGATAATGGTGGAACCAGTTCTTTTGTATATTGTTATATAACGATTTACACCTGAAAATAATATAACATTAAAATAAATATTTTTAAGAAATGTTGTATAATTTTTATTGATTAATCATGTGCAATAAATATATTTTGCAAAAAACCCTTTTTTTTAAGGCTTCTCACATATCGCCAGTGGAACCTAACAACAATCCATTCGCTGCTTTCTGCCAAAATTTAAGACATTGCATGTTGAGTGATGAAGCTCAACATTGCAGTTTACAAGAAAAATAAATTAAAGTAGGAATCAAACACAAAATTAGATACTGTCCCACTCCCTCACAATGGCCTCACTTTCTCATTTAATAGAAAAAATATATTTAAGTACTTTACATTTGCTACAATATGATAAATAATTATTACAACACAACGCATTACAGAAGTTTATTTAGATTGTGTATTTAGAGATTTTTTTTTATCATAATTAATGAATCAAGACATCAGACACAAGAGAAGAGGGTAATATTTATAAACAGTTCGTACAAATATTTGTATACTAAATTCACGAAATAAATACAAATAAGTATAAACAGTCGAGAAAAACTTGGCTCTACCTTTCCCGCGCGATTTAGACTTTAAGCCCAGTTTCGCTACTGTTTCATGGATGAATCCTCGTTCTTGAGCGGAAAGGAATGTTGGAAACTTCAATTCAGTTTCATTTTCATCACTGATGAACTTATCTAGTTGGATTTTCAGGGCTATGCTAACAGATTCTGCTATGGGAAAATGCTTATTGCCTAAATTACGTCTCCCTTTCTTAGCACTCATTTTATATTATAAGTAAACAGGATCAAATTAAAAAATCAAACATTAAAGAATATAAAAATATTCTGTTTTGTTTACTCTGCTCTACATAAATGGCGAATAAATAATATGTGACATAGACTATTTGATAATTTGATATTTTAACACAGATAACATTTCGTTTCATAAAAAAAATATGCCTAAAAATCTCTATCGGTTCCGTTAGTAGCTAAAAAAGTTTGTGAGATAAGCCCTATGTGTTTTCTTCCCTTATTTACAGTTTATTTATTCAATTATGGGGTTTTGAGCGTGCCAGTTGAGCACGAAATCACTTTGCTAATCCGATATCTACTATTATATGATATCTATGATAATACTAAATGTCACTGTACATATTGATATTAACTGACAGCTATCATTATTAATAATTGCACGTGGATTTTTATTTTCTGCTTTAACTTCCTTTGGAATATAAATATTCTACATAGAAAAGTCAGAATTTTAATTGAGTTGTTAAATATAATAATTATAATATTTAAGCAAGAACTTGAACTTAGTATACTTACATTCAGTCTTTAATGTAACTTTTGTACAAAAATATCACAAGATGTCCAAGAAAATAAAACATTTAGTTGTGGACACAACTGCTTTTATACGAGCAGGAAATTTACAGGATATTGGAGAAACTATTTACACCATTCAAGAAGTCGTTGACGAAATCACCAATGATAGGCAACGTCGAAAATTAGTCGTATTACCATATGATCTGAAAATAAAAGATGTATTTGCAGAAAACGTTAAATTTGTTACAGAATTCTCCAAGAAAACTGGTGACTATATTAGTCTTTCGGCGACTGATATAAAAGTTATGGCTTTGACTTATCAGTTAGAAAAGGAGCTAGTTGGAACTGATCATTTGAAGCCTGAACCTACTATGAGAAAAACAGTGAATGTAACTGGACTCCCTGGATACAATGCAAATAAAAGCAATAAAGAAAAACAATTTGATAATCTTGTTAATACAGAAGTTGATAGCTCTAATAACCAAAATAAAGCAACTTTAAATGATGGAGTCGAGCAATGTAAGGAAACTAAAAGTGCTTCAGTAGATATAAAAGAAGAGGAAATTGATGATGATTCACAGTTAGCAGAACAAATAGCTGAACAAATAAAAAATATGGATTTGCAAGAAAACAGTGTAGTAGATAAATGCATAGTTAAAGTATTAGATAACAAAGAAGACAAAAGTGACGACGATAGTCAGAGTAGTGATGATGATGATGATGATGATGACGACTCGGATGGCGGTGAATGGATAACACCAGGAAATGTTTCAGAGAAGAAAAAGGAAATGGAAGATGGTGAATTTGAAGATAAAAATGTTGAAATTGCTTGTATCACATCTGATTTTGCTATGCAAAATGTTTTAAAACAGATTGGTCTAAATGTAACATCAATAGACGGTCGAGTTATAAGACAACTCCGCACATTTATTTTTAGATGCACAACTTGTTTTAAGACAACTAGTGTTATGACAAAATTGTTTTGTCCCAAATGTGGCCACTCTACTCTAAAAAAAGTGTCCGTAAGTGTAGACAATAATGGAAATCAACATATACATATAAATGGTAGAAAACCCTTGACGGCTAGAGGCAAACGTTTTAGCTTACCTACTCCGAAAGGCGGACAACATTTCCAATATCCAATTCTTACTGAAGACCAACATATTCACAAAAGATTTGCAACAAAAATGGCCAGAAACAAAACTAATGCCTTAGACCCAGATTATATTGCAGGGTTCTCACCTTTTGTCATGAAAGATGTTAATTCAAAGTCTGCTGTGTTAGGAGTCAGAGCAAACACACAGGATGTTAAATACTGGATGAAAAACTATTCAAAGGGAAAGAAGAAATAAAATAATATAGATTTTATATTTATATATTGTCAAAATATACACCTATTAAAAAGCAATTTTTTTATATTATTATTATATTCATATTACAAATAATATTTTACATACAAGTCTAGTATTGTGCAACATCTTACATAATCAGTTAATTAAAACTTAAAGGTAGAACTAATTATTATAACATTTGTATATTCTTTTACAAAACATTTTTATAACAAAAGCATTTTGGGCTTATAAAATATTTTTGTTTCTTATAAGAATCTTTTATATTTAATCTTTTATCTTTTCTTCAAAAAATTTGAACACTGATTTAATACATTTACAAGATGTCATTTCATGTTTAGGGTGACCTGAAATCAAAGTTAATCTATAGTGAAATTATTATGTTTTTAATTTTATTGCATGTTAAGTGGTGGAACTCTACATCCCCCTGTCTACCAGAGCAGGGAAATGAGAATAATTAATTCCACATTAGGGATCAAACAAACAACCATTACATTCGCTGTAATATTGCTCCACAATAGTCTATTTTTTTAAATATTTATATACATAAATAACTGCATGTACCTGCTGATACTCTAATAATATCAAAGTCAGGTGTTTTCATTGGAGTATCCAATGGAGACCTGCTTGAAATCCAATTTTTGGCTACCTAAAAAAAAAAATTTTTTATGAAAAGTAACTTTGTTTAGTTCAGTTTCCTAAATTAAATTAAAGAAGCATTTAATTTATGAAGCATTACTGAATTCTAGGTCACCTCACATCATCACAATTTTTTTTATACCTTCAAGATTATCCTTGTTAACAACAATAATAAAGAAGTGATGTCCAGCCAAGAAAAGGAGAAGGAAGTTTGGGAGCACCTAGTTTAGTGATTTATTTATAATTTGTGTCTTACTCACATTTTTCAAATGTTTTGACACTTTAACACCAGAATATCCATGTACTGAGTCAGTTAAGGCCACTGCTTTTACTTTTTTCTCAAAAAGCTTCTTTTGTTTATCTGCCAACATTACAGTAAGAACTCCTCCATAGCTATGTGCCACTATAAGAATATTATTTGCTTTGATATTTGAAATATATTTCTCCCAAACATATTTTGCGTGATCCTCAGCACTACCACTGTTTTTAATTGCTTTATCTCCACGAGAATTATCGTTTGAATTTAAAACAACTATACCATATCCTTTCACTAGTGCTTGTTTAATATAAGGTATTTGGGTGCCATTATCAAGACAATCATTTATTATTAATCTGTAACATATACATAAAATCATACCAGGAGTGGATATGTTGATAAGTCAACTTGCAAACATAATTTTCTTAATCATAAGATGCTATACAATTGCTTTATTTATAAGGTAAAAAAATCACTAAATAAATAGATATATTTTACTGTACACATTTATTTTCATTTATTTTTAGAAATATTGCCTCACAAAGAGTACTAAATAAATAATTGCATTTAAAAAAAGTATATACATTGCACATGCAAGATTAATCAATTTACTCATGCCTAGTTCAAATTTATTAAATTAAAAAACTTTTTTTTAATAAGAACTTACGATCTAGCCCACTGTCCTGCTCTTACAGCTCCAGATCCATGTATCAAAATCAAAACTGTATCTGTTTTATCATAATCTTCAGACACAAATATAAAAGTGCCATTGTCTTCAGTACTTCCCTTAGGTACTGGAAGCCTTAATAAATTTACCTCAGTTTCAAGGAGATGATAAATATGTTCTGTAATAGCGGCTCCTAACACTTCATAATGTGTTTGACACTCTTGATGATCATTGCTTATGTTAAAGTGAAAAGGTTCTTCACCCGGTTGTCCATTATCGCTTATTTTTCTTAACTGGCCTTCTTTATAAAGAAAATATTATAATTAAAATACATATTTTTTTATTCCCATTGTCAAAATTTGGTCGATGTTTGATATTTACCCAAATTAAAAGCGTAGCCCAGGTCGGCAATAGTTTTCGCTGAAGACATGGTTACAACTGTAGATAAAGAATGATTTACCGTATATAGTGGTATATTTCGGCTAAGAGCAAGTGACTTGAATGCTAAACGTATCCAGTTCATGAATATTTTTGCTAAAATGAGTTTTAAAACATAAAATAATCAAAATCGACAACAAAATTATCGTTGTTTACATCTTTCTAAATTGACAATAACAAATTGAAGTTGACATTTGTCAAGGTAACGTTCTTACGTTCTGAAATTAAGTAGTTTAAGAAACACAATATTTACAAATCTATAATAATGGCTATTACGCTACAAGCATTAATTTACAGGAAAATACAACTAAGTTAAATTAAAAGTATAAATTTTGCTAATATCAAACAACGAATATTTAAAACAATAGAATTAAGGTTTCATAAATACTATAATATTTTTCTCAGAATATAATTTATTGAAAAAACCTTTACAATAACATGAAAGTTTTCCAACTAGTTAAGTAGATGAAATATACAATCATAAATAAGTTTATAGTCGCAATTATGTTGCGACTATAAACTAAAACAGTAAACAATTTAAACACAATATTTTATTCATTATACCAATCTAGAAATAGCAATGTAAATGACATGACTAACAAGAAGAATAAGATATAAACTCTGAGCCCGGCATTCCTTTGGATGGCTTGTTTTATTTGTTCATTGGCATCTTTCATCGTTTCTGTTGTACCCACAACTGTGTTAGCAATTTTGTCTATGTCCTGTTCTTGTTGTAAGATCTGATAATAAAGAACAATACTAATCAAAATTAATATGTCCACTTTATACTAAATTTAAAAATCATATCATTTAATTTTTTGCCAGGGTGGTGTAGTACCACAGCAGCTTCATCAATGCAATAGATATGGTTTGAATTCCTATAAATCAAGTATATAGAGCACATTGAGTTTCCTCATTCAAAATGCCATTACTGTCTTGAGTTTGAGTAGAATGAATTATCTTGACACAACTTTTTGCCTACTCTGTGTAGTACACTACACAGAGTAGGCAAAAAAACCCAGAATTTGTTTTCATCTTCGTACTGTAGTATGAAGGTGAAAACAAATTCTTTCATCAGATAAAATAATACACTAAAGTTACAATTAGCTTCACACTATATTCCACATATAGCATATTCCAGGTATGCATAGGGAACTTAGTGTTAAAACACTTCATCCCCCAAATAATTACACTAAATATAAAGAATTACCTTTTCCGTAAATATTTCCTGTAGTTCAGCAATATGTAAAACTTTACTTTCTATTTGCCTTACTTCCTCTGTCATAGTATTTAATTCATTTAATAGTTGTACATTTTCTGATTCAAACATTTGTAATTCTTCAGCACTGAGTTCACCTTCATCAGACATAACAGCTATTTCATTTTCTGACAAGTCCATTTTAGTTTTTACTACATCCACTTCTTCTGTCTCTACTTCCTTTTCTTCCTTCTCTACTGCTTTTATTATTGGTTTGTCTTCTATAAATGGATTGGGTATAGTTGATCTAGCATATGGTAATTCTAGTCGAGATAATTTACGAATATCGAGCGCTTGCTTTACTCGTAAAGCTTTTAATTCACTATGTATTTTAACAACAGCTTTTAAATAAGAGTCTATGAGGTATATTACAGCATCCTTGTATTCCTTTGTCTGACTAGAAACAGGGTGTTTGCGACTATCTATTTTAAATTCTCTTAGAAGGTGGGAACAAGTATTGATTATCCTTTGGGCTGTAACGTCTACCTGATCCCTTTCAGCTTCAGTCATTTCGTCACTAGTCACATTATTAAAAAAACTTAAGTATCTCTCCCTATTCTCCAGGAGGTAGTCGCGAAGTTTTGTTATTTGTGATATGATATCTTTTGCTCCTGCCATAAATCCAGTCTTAGGCTTACTTCGAAGTATTCTTTGTTTATCATCGCTAACTGGACTTTGTATACCAAAAGCTTTATTTCTAGTTTTTACTGTTTTGATGCAGGCCTTAAATAATGGTGTTATATCCATTTTCCTAACATATAATATTCAATGGAATAGAAGTCAAAAGTGCAGCAACAGCAACAACTATAACGTTATGTGATGTTGTCATTTGTCAACTTACGTGTTGACATTTGACGGCTTACGTACGGTTGATGAATATTGATTTGATAGATATTTGTTAATCTATGTTTAACAAGTTTAATAAGATGTTTTTTAAATAAAAATTATACATTTAATATATCAATTTTTATAATAAGACAGTACTATATATGATAGTACAGTTATATGTAGAAATACGATACCTTGCCCAATATATTATTATTAAAAAGTTCCAAAATTCTCCTCACAATTGTTATCTGTGGGTATATGTATTCTGTGGCCTGAATACCTATACCGTCATCCGTCTTGACTTATTATTAAATAACATTTTTTTCATGTATTGACAAACAAAGATATTGCGTATATCTTATTTTTTAAAAAGAAATAACATATATAATTATTTTAAATCACAATTTTTTCGAAATTTTACAATATATTATCATCATTATATATTATAAAAGACAAGTTCAACTTAAATTGGACAACAAGAAATATGGCTGCGGCGGATAATGCTCGTCATAACAAACATTCTATTCCTATTGACATTCTTGATGATTTATGCAGGTATATAGAGATATATTTTTAAGATTTCTTTCACTGATAGTATTCTAATAAGTATATAAAGTCTCGATGATTTCAAAAGTTATTCAAATAAGAATGGTAAATTAAGTTGGAATGTAGGTTATTATATGTATACTTAATATAAACATGTTTTACAGCCGTTTTATCATTAATTTGCCACCTGAAGATAGGGGCAATCTAGTCAGAATCTGTTTTCAAATTGAATTGGCACATTGGTTTTATTTGGATTATTATTGTACTGATGAAAGTGCAAGGCTTAATCCTTGTGGTATAAGGGAGTTTGCAGCACATATATTTCAGGTAAATTATGAAAAAAATACTAAAATTGCACATTTTAACCTGCTTTTTTTGCAGTGCACATTGATGGCACATGTTGTTAGAACATTGCTTATAAAAACTAATAAGAATTAATATTTATTTATATAATAAATTATACAGAAACCATAATTGATAGATTTATACATTTGAAATGTGATTGATTTATACATTAGTAAGTTTATCCTACCCTGAAGATACTAAATTATTCTTGTTTAATGGCTCTGGTAAGATAAAGTGCAATATTCAGTTCTGTCACTCAACTTTACCTTTTCAATTTGGACAAAAATTTGTATGCCCTGACACTACACCTTATTTATAGAGACATCAGAAAAGGTTGCTTTATAGGTCATGATTGATAGAGTTACTATATTAATTAAAAAAATAAAATTATCTAAATATTTTAAAGGATTAATACACTGTAAATAATATTATAGAATGATGTCTATAGAAATTACATAAATCCTTTGAAACTTATTGCAATATTATTTTCTTATAGAAATATAATACCAGTTAGAGATAAGCCAGACTGGATAGAGTTACCAGAGGGGTGAATAGACTCAAACCGATGAAATTTTTTTATACTACTATATTAATTTATTTTCGTTAGTAAATGTATGTAGTAGTACATAGTTAGTACATAGTTGTTAGTATGTACATTTCTTTTTTGTTAAATTTTTTTTTTATACTGGAAGACCTAAAGTAAAGTTAAGTAAAGTAAAATGTATTTCACATTTGAATGTTGTTGGTTAAATTGCATTAATTTGTACTAAAGAAAACTTGTATATTTTTTATGTTATGAACATTGTCTTCAGTAAAAAAAAACGGCTGTTATTGTTCTCTGATTAATTAGGATCAAGTTATAAATATTAGTTAATATAATTATGGTTTAAATTTGCGCTGAACTGAAATTTGAACTGAAAAGAAATAGTTTAAATATGAAAATAAAGATTGTTTTCATATTTAAAACCAGGAACATTGTAAAAATCTAACTTAAATCAAGAATAATTATGGCAAATCTGTTATTTATGAAGGAGCACAAATTTACAATAAATTACCTCAAGAATACCTAAACCTGTAAAATTAAACTAAACTAATACATACACCTGTGAAATTTTTTATAATTTTAAATCTAAATTAAAGGAATATCTTATAAAAATCAAATAGAATCCGACCTTGTATTGTAATATAAGATTATATTTTGTTTGTTTATATAAAGCTTAAATAAAAACCCATAAGAAAAAATTTATTGGTTATAAGCCAGTGCAGCTAATAATAGCTTTTTAACCATATGAATATGGTTAAAAAGCTATTATTAAAATGTTTCCTTTGATTTTAAAATTTACAAATATGCAATAATTTAAAATTTACAGCATGTCCCTCAACTACGAGAACATATAAAGAATCTAGATGAAGTTCTAGACAATTGGAGAGAATACAAACAGACTGTGCCTACGTATGGAGCTATACTGTTAGATACGGATTTAACCCATGTATTGCTGGTACAGTCATATTGGACGAAGGCGTCGTGGGGCTTCCCAAAAGGGAAAGTGAATGAGGATGAGGAGCCCTGGAAGTGTGCTGCTAGAGAGGTTGGATGTTTTGATATTTTTTTTTCTGCTTCATGCTGCATTCTGCACACAGCAGGGTAAGCAAAGGGATCCTAGTGTTAAGACGCTCCGTTTCCTACTTTCCGCCTAAATGTGAAGGAATTCAACGCCGCGCTTTGCCTCGCCACCAGAGCAAAAGAATTTCCTAGAGTGAGGACCAAACCCACAACCAGTTGCTTTTACAATCACACATTGAGCCCCTCCGCCACAACTGGCCTCTGATAATTATTTATTAATATATTCCATCATCCATCCATCACCTGGGTAAATAAACAAATACCACGACAGGCCGCAATGGAGAAAGCGTGGGTAGGTGAAAAGGGTGACGGGAGGGGCTACACATCCTAGCAAGGTTTACAGATAATGTGGCCGAGGTGTATATACTATAACTAAAAGTACTTTGAACTCATGTTGCATTTATAGTTTAACACTGTGGCAATATGACAGTACGAATCTTACGTTTATAAATGTAGTAAATTTAATATTTTCTTACAGGTGCTAGAAGAGACAGGTTTTGATATAAGCAATTTATTAAACAAACAAGAATACATAGAAGCTATGATACACGATCAAATCGTCCGTCTATATATAATAGGGAATATATCACGTGATACCAAGTTCCAGCCAAGAACAAGGAATGAAATTAAAGCTTGTGAATGGTTCCCCATTGCTGACTTGCCAGCAAATAGAAAAGATATGACTCCTAAAGTCAAAATGGGAGTTAGTCCTAATGCATTTTTTATGGTGTTGCCATTCGTAAAACGCATGAGACGTTGGGTGTCAGAACGTAATCATAAAGTGTTCAGACGGACAAGACACAAGTCAATGGGTGATATCGAGTCTAGTAAAGCAAAGAAAACGATTTCTCAAGGTCTGCAAAATGAGATACAAGAATTTCAGCAGACCTCCAACAGTCACAAATATAATAATAAGAATGGTAATGGAAGTCATTCTAATATGAAAAGCAATGGTAATGGCAACGCTAGTAAGAGGTCGGCAAAAATGGCGAAACGTCAGTTGTTTACGCCACAAAATACTCATACAAATAATTTTTCACCGGTCCAAGTTAAAGATTCAAGCCCAAATGAAAATGAGGATAATTTTCTTAATTTCGTGGCGCCGTCTTGGGCCAACTTTAAATTTGACAGGCGCGCTATTATGGAGTGCTTGACTTGAAATAAAGTACTAAATAAGGCTGATCTCAGTTTCTAAAGCAGTGTTTTTTACAGTGTATTTAGATTTTCGTTTTGAAAATTAAATTTTCCTGACGTTCAATTATATTGTTTTATTTTTAATATCTTTATATGCCACTCTTATTTTTAATCTGTGTTTAATCATATAATTCATAATATATCATAATTCATAAAATTCATTATCACATTAGACGTAACTCATTATTTTTATTTGTTACAAAATTATTTATTGTTACTATAAATCAAAATAAAAACATTCCAAGAACTTTTATGTAAAAATCTTATTTGAGTTTAATTATAAAACAGCATGCTCCATTTTATTTTAACAACTGAACTAAGCGGCTAAAAGTACTCTTTTTTTAACATGGATAAGCTATTGAGTAATTATAAAACTTCAAGAACCATAATGTGCTTTAGTGTAGGTATAGTAACAATCTAAGATAGTGAGGTAAAAATAAAAATGCCTTATAATATAATATACAATAGTTTATTACAACACAATTACTATACATTTATACAGAACTGAACAAAATATCACATCCGATTATACGTGTATGCCTAGCGATCAACACTTGTCTATGTAACTAAAATAACATAACATATTTATATGGAAATGTCATATCTATCAGTAAATTTCATAAAATTATCATGCTGTCTTTTTAGATGAATTATGTATTTTAATATCAATATTGTTTAAATGATTGATTTATAATTTTGTGGCCATTGTGACGCGACGCCAGGGATAAGCGGACGACTTTAAACGCGACGGTTGTAGGTTCGATTCCCATTGGAGGGAATCAAATTTTTGCATTTCCTCACTCTGATAACAATGCAAAGCGCGGCGTTGAGTTTCTCTACTCAACACGTAATGCCTCGAGAATTCAACAGAAACTGAAAAATAAAATGTCCCTAGGTCCTGTGCCGCGTACTCTGCTATGTGCGGGATACAGCGTGGAGCTAAAATATAATTCATATACAAACAGTTTTTCCCTCCACATTTATATCTAAAGTATATTTTTTTAGAAAATTTAAATAATTTATTTATATTAGATTAGATTATATGTAGATCAATAATATTTTATAGAATACTGATTTCAAATCATTTGTTATCACAATTCCGTTACATTTCACAGATTCAATATTTATATACATTTTCACAAATCGTCATTTGAGTTTATTTTAGCTTTTAATATAAAGTATATGATACAAAGAAATAGTTTATATAAATAAAAAATATACAAAAAGAATAGACAAATTCAGATTAAAAAAAAGTTAAAAAACCGTAAATAATGGGGATAATTAGGGATTATTCAAAAAATATAAATACAGTTATTTATAGCTTATTTTTTAAACAGTTTAGGTAATTTATAACTACACAAGCTCTAAAAATACTAATTTCTATAAATAACCCCTATATTTATTTACAAAATAAAATTAAAGTGTAAATGTACCAATATAGTTTATAAAATATATTAATATTACCAATATATTTAATATGAATTTAATTTTAATTATAATAGTATGAAAAGAAATTACAATAATCAGTTGAATTTTTATCAATAAGAAAAAAGAATGGAATGGAATATAATATGTATCTTGAGAAGAAAATAACAGAAGTTATATTTAAAATACTGAAATATTTAAATTTCAAATTTATAGAAAATCAACAGAGACATTGGTGATGAATTCGAATAAATTCTTATTTTCTTTAATATATTATACATGTTACTACAACAGTACTGTCGATTGAACAACTTTCCTCATAGAATATTTTATAAAAATTTGGAATAAATCAAAATTTTAGCTCAAAATACACTCAAGAGGCTTTATTATTGTAGATACTTTTTATGATATTTGTTAATAAATGTGTGAATTACATTTATTATAAATATAACTTAAATTATTTAAATTTTATTAGAATATGTTATGTTATGTATATTAGAATATATTATTTTTATTTATTTTATAACCCACTTTAAATATTATATAAATTTCCTTTAAAAGATAATATTAATACAAATAAGATCTATAGAAATGAATTGGTTTTTATAAAGAAAAGAAATAAATTTGTCAATAATTACTGTCTATGTCAAATTTATTGAAGAAAATCGACACTTATATATTTACTATTTTTTCTCCTCAAAATTGGTGAACATAATAATATCATGTCATGTACATTTTGTTTGTTAGTCAAGCCAATAAAATAAAAACTAGGAACTTTATGAATGAAAGTAATATGTTTTTACAGTTTATAAATATCGCACCATTATAATAAAAAGTGATCTAACTTAAAATTTGTTATTAGTTCTTATTTACATAATATCTAAGAACTGACTACGTAAAGCCTATTTCTAAGCTTCCCATAAATAAAAAAAAATCTAAAATTAAAAAAAAAAATCTAAATTTTTTATACATCTGATTTTGTTGACAAACAAAAACAATTTAAGTTAGATCACTTTTTGTCTTCAAATAATATATTACATTAATTTAATCCTCATTAGTGAATCTAGTTCTGTTATTACGATGTTTGTACCGTCTGACTAAAACAAAGGCAATACCGGACAAAGCGAGGAGAACGGGGACACCTAGGCCTATTGAAATAATCATTATGACGAAAAATGAGAAATTCTCTATTGGCGGTGTTCCGTAACCTATTGTGAATGACCTGGAAATTTTATAATGAGTTTAATATAATTAACATACCTAAAGAAAATTTTAAGCATTTTTTGTGCATAAAGTAGGGTAAGCAGATACACTTTCTTCTCTACATTTTGTTATAATTTTTACATATGGTATAAAAATCCAATTTTGTATTTATAAAATGTGCATAATTAAAAATGTTGACATATTAGTATGTACCTATGTTGTCTTTTTAAAATGAAATTACCTTTTTTTAGTAGTGACTACTATTAAATAAAATATTTTTATGTTTGTTAATTACTTAAATGTTTTTTTTTTAAACTCGAACTACTACTAAAATCCAAAACAAATTTTAATACAGAAACAATAGGTTCTCTCTGTCTACCCCATTAATTACGGAAGACATGTAAAACTGAAAAATATAAATAATTAATTTAAAAAAAAACTTACCAAGCAGTATAATTGTGTTGTTTATAAAAACCATCACCGGCTTCACCGAAAGATACGAACATATCTTGGACTAGAATATCAGATACATCAAAGTTATCATAGAAGAGTTTTAATGTACTGTGTCTGGCGAGGGTCGTTCTGAAAGAAATAAATGAAAGATTACTTATGCGGCTTAGTAAATGTCCTGTAGATACATAAAGTGATAAGAAAATGTAATGCCTATGCCGAAACGAATTACTAACTACATCTAATAGAAGTAGATTCAAATCGGACTCGTTTACAGTCCAGTCATACTTTATGCCCCTGCATAACGACGGCCTCAATTAAATAATAATATATGCAAAGTTAAACATTGAAATTATACTGATTACACATTAAAGGCGTATGAAGGTGTTTTGTTAACACAGGTGGCATTTTAAATTTAATTTATATTGATTATGAGCCATCATAGAGAACCTAGTGCTTTAAAATATTTTTTCTCCTTAATTTTTAATATTCATTCAATGCATTGCATTTATAATTTACCTATTAAAATCCGATACTCTTGCAACAGTGGAGCTGGCGACACTCCGTTCGGGTTGCGTGTATCCCACCGGTCTGAATTGTAGGTAACCACCCTCGTCCTCGTTGAAAAGAGATGGCGTTTTGATCTCTATTATCTGGGGAGGAAGGGTTGTTTGTTAATCTTCTATTATTTTATAAGTTAAATCATAATTTTTAATATGTATATACATCTATGCGATATATATATATAGTAGTAAATATATGAACATAAGCTATGTATTGCGAATAATACAAATTATTGCTATGGTTACGGGTAAGTTCTTTTCGAGGTTAAGAGGTTAGAGTAAGTAAGAGCTACGTTTTGGTTTTAAAGAAACACTCGGGAGACATAACAAAAAGATATAGATTCTAAATATATAGATTTTTTGTTTGTAATAGTCAATTAACAACAATATAATACAATGTAAATAATAATAAACAAAAACAAATAACTATTTTTAATTTCAATTAATATTCCCAGTGATGTGCACACAGGTAAATGTTTCCAATTATAACATAACGGTTACCTAAGTCTATTGAGACTAACGGCCCAGTTTAGACAGAGGATAAGTACTTTCTTGAACATAACATAATATAGGACACATAAAAACATACTCTGAATACAAATAGATTTATGACAAATTGACAACCACTAGGAACTTGTATTGATCTATTAATAACTTTTTAATTTGGTTTTACCCCAGAGACCATATAGACCAAAAAAAGTTCACCATATACTTAGACCAAAAAAAGTGTAAAAATATACAAACTTACCTCAAAGACACCAGGCGTGTGCTCATCATCTAAACTTTTCCTCATAGTATAATGCATTGTTTCAGTCACATCGTCCGTACTAACAAGTAATAAGTGCACAGCGTATCGGGACGCGTTGTATTCCTTAGAAGTAGTTAAATTAACCAGGCTGATATCGAAGAGAGTTGAATTGGCTGTGTGAATCAGATGCGGCAGATCTACTGCGTAGTCTTTAAACGGCAGCAAGTCCAGCTGTAAATAATATTGTGATATGTATAGATAAATGGAAAATGAATGGATCGGAGACTATTGACACTAGGTTTTCTTAGTTTAGACTTAGGTTAGGTTAGGTTTTCTTAGTTGTTTTTTATTGGTTAATCTTTTTTTAATGAAATCCTTGGAGGAAAATGTTTTTTGCAATACAGTTTATAAGTCGTTTAGGTATTTTTTACTAAACTATGTAACGTACATTGTAATATTCAAGTGAAGCAAGCAATGAGAATAAATATAAACCGTGATTCATTTCGTCTACATTTGAATGATACAGATATCAATTTTGTTACACGACTGTATCGTCATATAATCATAACTACAATAATATGAGATTTGTCATTATTCATCCAGTAAAGAAAGAAGAAAGTTATGGGATTTTTTTGTCGGTTGAACAATCAAGCAAGGGTTTCCTCACCATAAAAACATCTTGATGTTTTTGATGTTGCACCATGCACCAAGGTGCAGCTTATCTATATTACCTACATAATAAATATATTGTTATATTTATTTATATGTATGTCTGTATGTTACTTGAAGCCGCCGTAGCGCCGCGGCACAAGGGTGTGTCTGTAATGCGACGGTTGTGGGTTCGATCCCCACTGGAGGAAGTGAAATACTTATTTACGTTTATATGTCCATTTCTTCGCTCTGGTGTCGAGGCAGGCAAAGCGCGACGTTGAGTTCTGCTACTCAACACGCAATGTCTCCAGAATTCGGCAGAAAGTGGGGAACGGAGAATCTTAACACTAGGGTCTCTCTGTCTACCCTGCTGTGTGCAGGATACAAGCTGAAGCGTGAAGCTGATTTAATTATTATTTTTTTATTTTTTCAATTAATGATGTCTTTCTAGACTTGATTGTGATAGAATCAAATTTTTTTTTTAGAATGTTTGTATTTACTGTTTAATAAACTATAATAATTAATATGACGTTTAAATTAATATCCACATACTTAACTATTGAAAAAGTTGTATAATAATTATCCATACTAATGTCAAATCTTATTTACATATAGGCTTAAAATTTGTTTACATAATAAACACTTTCGCTTTTGCGTCATACCGTCTCATAAACCATTTAAAGCGCGTGTTGTTTATGTGTCTTGTTATGTCATAGAATAGTGATGTAACCTACTAGTGATGTATTGTGACCTATTTTGACATAATATTACACTGACAATCGAGGCCGTCGTGGCGCAGCGGCAGAAGGCTGTGACTGCAACGCGACGGTTGTGGTTTCGATTCCCACTCGAGGAAATGAAATATTTATTTACATTTATATTTTCATTTCTTCGCTCTGGTGTCGAGGCAATACCCCCAGAATTCGGCGGAAAGTGGGAAACGGAGTGTCTTAACATTCCTGTTGTGTGCGGGATACAGCATGAAGCTGATATGATTTTAATATGACACTGTCGTGGCGCACTTAGTGTTGTTATTGACTGACCGCGATAGTTGTGTGTTCAAATATAAATTAGTTCAAATATATATAAATTAGTGTTAATCTTCATAAAAGGTATATTTTATTATAAATGTTTAATAAAAAAAAAATATCTAAAAAAATCGTTACTTACCATAATATTAACAATTCCATTTTTCCCATGTCTATTATCATCTACTACCCCATAGATGTGCACCATAGCTTCTTTGTCAGTCAATTTGCTTTCATTTAGATGCCACACCATACTGTTAAGTCTGACTTCCCTTTGGGGGAACTTTGGTTCTATATGACCACTGTCATCTAAATCATCATATTCATAAAGCTGGAACAAAATATTTTTTTATAGTGTTCATAATTTTTGCTATGTGAGGGATACTGCTTGAAGCTAGAAAAAATAAATAAGTTGTATTAATTCCATTTTCTGCATAGTTTTATGACACTCCCTTGTTCACTCTTCGCACATTTGGCAACCTAATATGCTTCTTCAAAAAAAATCTTGTTGGTTTTGGGTCCAATCCCCACTCAAAAATTATTATATATAAATGATTATTCCCTGCTGCCTGCCCTCGTAAACAAACTGCAGCATTGAGTGTTGCAACTGAATACACAAAGTCTCTAAAATTGGGCAGTGCTTGGAGAACAGAATGTCTTAACTCTAGATTCCCTCTGCCTACCCAGCAGATTTTAACCTTTTCCTTTTTAATTTGAAGCCATAGATAGCCATTGCATTCTATTTGCACTAAAATGGCCTCACTTAACAAATTCTCACATAGTGGAACATGAACTCATCAACTCACACCCTCCATAATGCAAAGGGATTAAGATATCAAGTGTCAGATATATCAACTTTAAAATGCTACAGGATTTTATACATTATATATTATTTAAGTGTCAGTGTCTTCGGAAATATTTGTGTGGTTTCTTAATTAATTTTAAATATTTGCAAAGTTTCAACATACTAATAAATATTGGTTAATATAAAATAAATTAACCAATTAACATTCAATATATAGAATGTTAATTGATTAATTTATTTTACCTGCTGCTATGCTGGTGGCATCGAACTGAATAAAGTTCTTTATGAACACATTCTAAGTGCTTGAATAAGGTGGGTTACATTGAAATAAATAAATAACATAAAAAAATCATAGCCATGCCTTTCTTGATAATTTCATTTTTTTTAATTTAAACCAGTAGTTCCTAATATTAGTATATTCAACCCAACAATTTTTTTGGCTTTGAAATTTTAAAATATAGACTAGCCTACATATAATGTAGTGAATAACAACCCCTATTGATTATGTTACTGGTCTAGAAACTACAACTTCACAATAATCTGATTCCAACATAAACTGGGTTAAAGATGAAATCTTATTATACAAATTTAATTAAAAAACATAATACCTACAATGTTACTTACTAACTTACTTATTCAATGAAATAGCAAGTTTGCAATTTAAATAAATATGTATATCAATTTACATCTAGGCCATGTTTTGAAATGAATATACAAAATATTTTAACATATTTAATACTGTAGAAATTTTATCTTTTTACATGTTCATTATAGATTCAATTCCAAATCTAGGGAAAATTTACAATTAAACTATATCATCTCTTTATCCTACTGGATGAGGCCAGCCGTAGTTCAGGGGCACAAAGTGTGACTGTAAATAAAACTGATTGTGGGTTCGATCCCCATTCGAGGAAATGAAATATTTATTTAAGTTTACATTTTCATTTCTTCACTCTGGTGTTTCGCGACTAAACACGCAATACCTCCAGAATTGGGTGGAAAGAGGGGTATATTTTGTAACTAAAAGTAATAGTTATGAATTAGATCCCCACTCAGGAAAATTAATTACTTTCATTTGCTTTCTCTAGGAAGTACAAAGGTAGGTTTGGCAGTAGCGCTCGGCATGCAATGTATTGAATTGAGGGGTGAATAGAGAATAAAAATGTCTTTTCACTAGGTTTTCTCTGCATACCTTGCTACAAACATATACAGGGTGAGTCATATTGAACTTTCCGGTTTTGGAAGGACGTTGCACGAAGAAGGGAAGGAGTAGAAAGGTGGGGATGGTGTCATTAGACGCGCCATGACATGCAGTTTTAGTGTGAGCAATGGCTTGGTCGGGACAACATCGTGCGTTCGTAGTTGAAGAGTTTATTAAAAATGGCGGCTCCGTGATCACAACACAGCGTGCGTTCCGTTTACATTTTGCTATTGGTCGACGTGATCCCATTCCCACTGGACCAACAATCAGAAATTGGGTATCAAATTTTAGAGCAACATCATCAGCATTAAAAACAAGACCACAAGGCCGAATTAGGACGTCAACGTCAGCGGAAAACGTGGATAGAGTGCGGGCTTCAATTCAACAATCCCCTCGGCGTTCTGTTCGGAAACATGCCGCTTCACTAGGATTATCTTTCAGTAGTGTCCGCAGAATACTGCATAGAGACCTTAAATTTCACCCATACAAGATTCAGGTAGTGCAAGAATTAACAGTTAGAGACTTAGACACACGAACAAATTTATGCCGCGACATTCAGCAGATCCCCCGCACTGCTGTTTTGATCTTCAGTGATGAGGCACATTTTCACCTCGCCGGAACTGTCAACAAACAGAATTTTCGATACTGGGCTGAGAATAACCCACGAAACCTACACGAACGACCACTTCACAGCCCTCGAGTGACAGTGTGGTGCGCTATTGCAGAGTTTGGTGTGTGGGGTCCCTATTTTTTTGAAGAAGATGGTCAAGTCGTCACAGTTACCTCTGCTCGGTATTGCGACATGCTTGAAACTTTTCTGAAACCGAAATTGGAGGAATTAACGCAGAATCATGACAACGATAACATCTGGTTCCAACAAGATGGTGCTACAGCCCATACATCCAGGCGTTCAATGGAAATCCTGCGACAAATGTTTCCCGGTCATCTCATTTCTTTGCGAGGTGACGTTGGGTGGCCGCCGAGATCACCTGATTTAACCCCCTGCGATTTCTTTCTCTGGGGTTACCTGAAGGAAAAGGTGTACACGCATCGTCCCCGAACCATCGATGAACTGAAGGCTGCAATCACGGAAGAAATCAATGCTATTCCGCTGAATATGACTCGACGAGTAATGGACAACTTCCGGGAAAGGCTTCAGCAGTGTGTGGTCAATGGAGGTAGACATTTACAGGATATCATTTTTAAAACCAACTAAATTAAAACTGCATGTTATGTGCTTTCAAACAATAAAATAATTTTTACTGCATGTCACTTTGTTTTTAATACACACCTTATTGAAATCGGAAAGTTCAATATGACTCACCCTGTATTATTCAAAAATCAAAACAAACGTAAAAAGTAAACAATTGAATCTATAACTTCCTCCTTTTACAGTTGGTTTAAAATGGTGTAACACTGAATAAATCTATCACAATTCCTAGAGCAGAGCACTTGTTTTTAATAATATTTACTTTATGATATATATTTCTTTAGAATAAAAATATATATAAATACTATTTTTAATAAATCCTTTGATACAATATTTTAATTTGATATAATATTATAACAATTATTGTTATGTAATCAAGAATCTGTTAAATGTGTGATGAATAATGTAGGCCAGTTGTCTGTGAATCATAGACCACATTTACATACCTAAATAGGTTTACTTTACTTCCTTTATTCATTGTAATTTCATAGTATATTTAAAAATATATAAAAAAAATATTTTTAGTTTTGAGAAATAGTTGGTCAAGGCCATTGTGACAGTGGGATATTACTATTATAAGTCCCTTCAATTTTCAGACTTTTTAAAATTATGAAAAATTTAAAAAGTTTATTGGTTTCATTCTTTTAAAATAACTGGTAACTGAATAACTGGAAAGTATTGTGTAATTAAAAACCTTGCAAATGGATAAAAGTTAACATCTAGACACACACAGTTTTTTATCAATTTCCTGAAATAGAAATATGATATGTACAATTTAACTTACTTTGTCAATTGCAGTCGCAAAACTGTACATGGGTTTTTCTGATACAGATATTGTCTTTGGTAACATCCTGTCCCAAGTTATGTTTAATGTGGAATTTAAGCTTCCTATAGCAAATATGACAGTGGGTGTATGCCTGGTAAAGTCCCATATTTGATGAATTACATCAGAATTACCATCACATTTTACATATACTAAGGTGGTTTCTTTTGTACAGCTCTGGCATCCAGGATTAAGTTTTGATGTAATCTAGAAAATTATACTATACTTATTAATTTCTTTAGATAGCCTTTAGAATTTGGCTTCCAATAAAAAAAAATATTATTTATAATAGGAAATAAATAATTTGTTTTTAATTTATCACAATGATATTAAAATACATGTTTCATTAAATAATCTTATTATTTGTTGCAAACAATGAGATTCTATAATGAAACATTAGTTGTATGCTAGTATAGCCTTAATTTATTCAAAGAGAACAAAGAGATAAAATTTGGGGGGTGTTTCGATAACAAAAACAATTACCGAACAAAACGTAACTTACTTTTCTGTCTTGTCCACGTGCAAAAGAAAGAGCCACAACAATCAATAAAGTCTTTAGATGCATTTTTATCGAGGAAATAAACTAATTAGGCAAAATAAATCACTCCGATTAAAAAAGGTCGAGTTCACAAGACAATAAACATGTTACCATAATACGATAACTGCCACAGCACGTGCGAAGCTTGAGTGAACATAAACGGATACGATAATGCCTTTTATTAATTACCTATAAATTATAATATTGTATTTATTTTGCCCTTTGCATGTTGTGAAGCACTATCCCACAATAAAACGTAACACGAAATGACATTAGATTAGAGTTGACAATTTAGTCATGCAGATAATACGACCCTTTTGAAAAGCATCTACGAAGTCCAATTTGTACGAATAAAATGACATTTCCTTGTGTTTGAAATTGATAGCGTTATATTCAATTTCGTTCTGTAATTTATGTAATATTAAAGCTAGAAATATATATTATTTTCTTAATTTTATACATTTTGAACAAAAATTGCAAGATGATATTTCATCGTCTTTATTTGACGAATATATTGAAACTCACGAGCAAGGAAATCTTCAAGCAAATTTTATGAAGATAAACTTTTATTTATAGCATGTAAATTTGACGTATATTTTTCGAGGAAATGTAAAATTAAAAGAATTCAACGGTCTGTTTACGGCCGCAAGCCTAGGCTCGAGTCCCGTGGAGGGCGCCCTTGCAGCTCTTTCAAGTGGCAACGTACTGTTTGGACTTCCTCAGAATTACGAACACAAGTTGTTCATGATTTAATCTGTTGGCAAATGCATAATAAAAGTATTATAGATCGTATACGGGCGAAGCCGCGAGTGGGCCGATAGTATATTATATTTTTACATATTAAGTATATTATTCTATAAATAATTATTTAGTTTTTCTTATAAATTGTATATAACTATAAAGGGAAATTAATAAACTACCAAAAAATATTAATATAATATATCATTTATTAAGTATTTGTCACTTCCGGTTCAGCATTTATTTTCTTTCGCGGATCTTTATCACTTGACGATGAGTGCTCTCGTTTTTTCGTGTTTTTATTTTGATTACGAATTGCCTTAGACATTTTCGCTTCGCCGACACTAAAACAAAATTTAAGTTATATTTATAATACTTACTTTTGGTTTACAAATAAATGAAATGTACACGATAAATAATAAATTATATGTATGTCGAGGACAATGCGCCTGAGGTTGCGCGTGGGCGTTTGTATATATAACAATACAGTCCACTCTTTTATTTATTTAACTTAGGATAGGCAGTATTCCCAAGTAGGCACAGGGCACTGTTTCCATCAATGTACAATAGTTTAAATAAAAATATAGCCGCAAATAAAATTAAAAAGCTCATAATTTTTTAATAAATTTTGACATACAATTAAAACTCTATTGTACTAAAATCTTTGTATGTTATTTAATGTAACCTAAACTGTATTCAAAGTATTTAAATAATATAAGTATTAGCTCTTTTATGTAGATCTGTATTTTATACGAAAATATATTCCTATATATTTAAAGGATCTTATTAGTGAGTTGACTGGTTTATACCCTATTTAGGAAACAAAAAACAAACTTACTTAACAACAGCCCTACAACCCGGCCCCCAGTGCGGAGTTGGGTTAAACTGGAACCTCAATTGTCCGCTCTTTCGACTATTTGGATTCGCACACGCATTGTCAGTGAAGTCTATATTGTGTGTTATTTCCTTAGACAATATAGCCTTCGCGACTAAATCTAATTCTATTCTGAAACCGAAATTGTTCAATTAGTTAGCAATAAACAAAGCTATTTTTATATCATAATAACAATTCAAAACAAAATAAATGTTATTAAGAGTTTTAATAAGCATTGCCAATAAATGTTAATGGCAGAGTCAAATAATGTTTGACTGTTACCTGAGTTCTGGACAGTCTGTAATAGTTGGCGGAGCTTAATAATTAATATTTTAAAATTATACCACCATCACCCCACATTATCACAATGGCCTCCAAGTCATGAAATACTTTTTAGTAATTATTCTCTAACATATTTGTACCCATTTATTTTTATAATTTTCGAAATGTTATATTTCACACTTATACAAAAAAAATAGTTTTTTTAAAAAACATACAATAATTTGAACATGCCCGTATTTGTACTAGTCATGGACAGTGTCCGAGAGGCGCAGGTTCAAGTCCCGTTAAGTAAAAATTTTATACATATAAAAAAAAAAATTTACAATTTATTTAAAAAAAAAAATTACATTAATTCTTACTTTTCAGGCTTAACGGGATACATTTTCTCCCAACTTCTTATAATGTCCCACACAAAGTGTGGTGGTGCGTTTGTTTTCACTGACATTTTGGCGGCGTGAGAGTATGACACTTTATAGCCTGCATTTAAAATTGCTGATCTAAAACCAAAGAAAAAATAGATTTATATAATATATTTTTTTATATTTTTTGTTTTTAGGGTCCTGTATCCTTCATGTAGCAGAGTATGCAGAAAGCAAGAAACTTAATGTTAAGAAACTCCGTTCCCCGATAAATTTTCGAGACATTAAGTGTTGAGTTGCAGAACTCAATGACCCGTGTCTTCTCTTGTTACCTGTACAAAGAAGTATTTAATGCCACCTATGGTGGTCTCTGCTATTATTATTTGTCTTTTTAATATATCTTTAACGGAGAGAAATCACAATTACTATATCTGAAGACTTGCATCATCCATAGTAGTATGTAGTATGTGAAAAGGAAGAGTTTGTTTGACTTTACACATTAATCTCAGGAACTACTATTGTGAATTATTTCCTTGAAATACAGTTAATCTATTATCTACTTATTCTATTTTGAGTAAAGTGAAATTAAATATATTATAACCTACCTCATGACCAACATAGGCATAGTTTGCAAATGCACACGTCCAGACATTTTATCCAAAGAATAATACAAAGGAGAATCTTGCAGTTCTTCGTTTATGACGGACAGTACACCATCAATTCTCTTGGCCGTGCCAAAGATATAGGGATTTTTGTGTAAATACGCTTTTACTCTGTCTACGAAGTCTGCGTCGTGGATAGGTGCTGACCATATTGGACCTCCTAGCTGAAAATAAAATATTATATTTTTAACATTGTGTTATGCCACACTGTTTTTAGGAAACATATAAAAAATTTAACATATTTGCTTTGGTCTGATCATCTAAGACATATGTTTTCGGGCTACGTCGTAATTCTTATAGGTTTGTTATAATTTGTTTATGGATCGGATTGTAAACACGACGTATCAATCGGGTTAGGTTAGGTTAGGTCAGATCGGGTTCAATCCCCATGGGGGAGAGATGAGTTATTTTTATTTGTCCTTTTTACGTTTTCGAGTGCCGTCACTTAACACGCAATATCTCAAATTCGGGTAAAAGCAGAGAACAGAGATCTTAACTTTAATAGCATTTTCTTAAATAGTAATAAATTAATAACTCACATGATGTTTCTGATCACAATTATCACATTTCTGTCCCACCATAGGTCCCAGAGGTAAAAATGTTTTAACTCTTGCCGGATTGCTTTCATTTGGATTAGGTTTATGTCCACCTAGCGGTTGTAGGGTAAAACTGTCACAGCCCACGCAATTGTACACCATTGATAATTTACTGTGAAATAAATGTTAAATAATTATTTTATTAGCTGTTGGTGCAGTGGGGCAGAGTTGTAAATTCGATCCCCACTCGAGGATATGAATAATTTTCAAATATTTTCTGGGGTGACCTCCAGCTTTGAACTTATCTTTTTGTGTTAATGTTTTTTTTTTACATTTTTAAAGTGTTATTCCACACTCAGGAAAATAAACTTAAAAAGCATAATAAAAATAAACATTAGAAAAAAACCAAAATAAAAAATTTGAAAATATAAAAATTTTAACGCGGGATTTAAAACTGCGTTTCTTGGCAATCGTCCAAACGCTCTCACCACTAAAACATACGTTCTTATCAAGTTACGTCATAATTCTTATCCACTTGTTACAACTTATTTATGTTGTAGCAGTAAAGTAAGCAATAAGTATTTTTCTTTTAAGTTTGGAATAACACCGATGGAACAGATTGGAGTGTTTTGGTCTCCTCCTGGGTTCAAATCCAACTATGTCAAAATTTATATATGTTTTCTAAATAAATGTTTTTTTTTAGGCTTAATTTATAGTTGGTATAAATTCTGGGCTAAGCACGGTCCGGCTCCCTCTTATTGCCAATGCCCATGTCCACTAAAACCGCAATTTCTTAGATTCAAAAGGAAAGTTGGCAGCACATGTCTTAACACTGAGTTCTCTCTGGATACTGTACAATGTATATATTGTACAGTAGATAAAATAATTAAAAAATTACACATTATGCAACAAAAAGTCAAGTTTTACATTTAAAATATGTATTCATGCATAAATATGTTATTACTTACCTTATCGTCTTATTACAATGTACAGCACCAGAATAAACTTTAACAAACACCCTTGTATAAAAATCAGCAGATAAACTTATTAACGGTACAATGTATCGGTTATATCTGTTTGCGTGTGACTCTATGCATTGTAGTAATATTCTTAGAGCCTGGAAAATAAAGAAAATTTATGATTATACTTAAAGAATTTTGAAAAAAATATATTACAGGCATTTATCAAATATTTTAAATGATACTCTTTAACCAAATTAGTCGAAATGTTTCAAGCACTTTGCAATAGTCAAAGAAAATCAAAGATTTTAGTACCAAAAATGAAATATATTTGATATTAATTTATTGTCTTTAATAAAACAGTGGAACAGCATAAGACTGTAAAGACAATGATTTTTAGTTTAATCTTCTCTCAGACTTACATTTACATTTTTCTTCTTCTAAAAGACAAAGATTTAAGTTCAGCCAATCGCAATTTAGGAGGTAAGTGGGTAATTGAGTACTTTAACACTCTATTAACTCAAAAGCAGCAAATGAAAAAGAAATAAATGAATATTTACCATTTCATGACAGCATTTAGTTTTCAAACTAATAGCACCATATTTGCTATAACATGTTTCAGGTGCATTTCCAGCCAAAACTGCCATATCTGTTGCTGTTACAAGTAACAGTCCACCCTCTTGTACACTTTGTACTGCTGCATCAAGAAATATAGTGGGAGAGCCATAAGGGTCAAGATCTATGGCTGCGAACCTCTTTGATGGGTGCTTGTGTTTGTACATTAGAATGCTACAAAAAAATTACATATTTAATATAATAAATTTAACAATGGTATGTACGTATATGATACATATTTGTAAATATTATTAAAATGTTATTTACTATTTTTAAATAAATGAATATTAACTGTAACTTGAAGCTTCTTCAATTCTGACTATGGCACAGTGGGATGCCATCTGACTGTAACACATTGTAAGTTCAATGCCCGTTGAAGTAAATAGATAATTTTGATTTCCTTGATAATATGAAGTCTCTTGAAATAGGACAGAGAGCAGAGAACTCAGTGACTCAACACTAGAATAACAGAGTTAAAAACAGACTTACCAAGCATCGTCAAGGCTTGTTTCAACAATAGACTCTACACCATTATGCACAACATTTGACTGTATTGTCTCCACAGCTTGTTTGGAGAAATCATTAGCAATTATTTTGGTAGCACTTGGAACTTCTTTTGCATACCGAATGCTTCTCAGTCCTGTTGCTGATAAGGCTTCTAGGATTGTAACAGGTATCTCAATCTTAAAGTATTAGACAAAGATTTAAAATTAGATATTATATGAAATGTTGTAATACATAAAGTGATAAATAAAAAAACAATATAAGATATACCCCAGAATCTTCAGTGTTTCCTACTCTATCTTCTATGATGTCATTATTAGATAACTTTTGTATGCTTTTTAGCGCTTTTGCAAGCTTTTCAGCTTTGTAATCTTCGGTAAATACATTTAATACTGCTATACTTAGATCTCTGTTAAATTCCTGCACAGGATTATAGAACACTTTTTCTGATGTTAAACGTATCTCTGCTTGTCCTTCTATAATGCATTTAGTATTATCTTTTTTCCCTGATACGTTCATTTTCACAATATTCTAAAAGAATGTTTATTTATATTTACTTTAAGTATATCACTATACTAAATATACAATATATACAGCAACTTAAAAGTTTTATCATAACCGAAGTAAAATTTCTTCTTAATAAGTTAAAGCACTTCATTAAAATTGTTTATAAAAGAACATAATAAAGCCAAAGGTTATTTTGTTTCCACATTGTATTCAACAATCAGATTGACATTACACTCCACCTTGCTTCACATTCGACTGTCAATGTCAAATGTAATATGTCAGTGTCAATTTTGAGCCCCGACCCCAGTAGTTTTGAGTCACCAGTCGGTCATACGGATTTCGGAAACGGTACCGTAGCAATACGATGTGTTACTTAAAAATCTAGAGATTTTAATACAAATAACTTATATAATAAGCAAAAAATCTAAGTTTATAGAATTTAACTAGGACCTTAGGATTAGATCCTCTCCTTAATTTTTCCAAAGTGAATGAAATTATCAGTATGTATTCTCCCCATCGTCAGTCTGTAATCTTATCAAGTTATCACTGTGTCAAAATGACATGTTTGTAGCTTGACAGTAGGGGATTTGAACTTTGAAGAATCTGGAAAAATAACCTTTTCTAGATATTATTTAACAAAATATATATGAAAAGTATTACATATTAATTAAACTGTAAGTTGCAAAGTAAAAGATGCACACAGCAAGTGCAGTAGTGAGAAATACTGTGCTTTTCAATCCAGCTCTAAGGCCACCGATACAAATAAGTAGAAATGTAACAAAAATTGCATCATATTTACATCGTAGACCGGTGAAACAGAAGTTAATAAATCAATTTAATATTTACGGATTAAAAGAGGGACGAATATGTAGTTATAATAGAGATTTCCTTCTTTCAAAGCAGGTTAGTAGCTTCATTGCTCTAAAAGTATTTTAATTATACCTAATAAGATTTTTTATGTTATAAAATTATAGCATAAAAATCTTATAAGCTTAATTATAACATCTACAGCTTCACTTCTTAATTATAACATCTTTTTAATTTACGATTAAATCACTATAGATTTTAAGCAGTCGTCAATATTCAACTGGTAATAAAAATGACCCTGAGGACGAGGAGCCAGCGGTAGAAGTAAAAGATGAAACACCTTTATTCTCAAGTCAATTGCCAGCCACAGTAGCTGTGCCAGAAGTGTGGCCTCAAGTACCTGTCATAGCAATTAATAGAAATCCAGTGTTTCCAAGATTTATTAAGTTAATTGAGGTATTGTATATGAAGAATGCTATTTTAAGTGTTAAGCCTTTCAATATTTTTTACCTTCACAATTTATCCTTTCTCTATAGAAGGCAGAAAAAATCTAATGTCAAGACAACATGCTTGGCTTTCCACAAAATACTGAGCTGTATAACACACAATGTATTAAAAAAATTATTTAACTTAGCATGGAATTAAAAAAATCGCCTAAGAGGAATCAAACCCGGAATCACAATTTTTTTTGTAATTACAAGCAGTCTATATTTGTATACAATCTATGTAACCTTACTGTATTTGTATTGAATTTATATATTTTTTATCTATATAGATCTCAAACCCAGCATTAATAGATTTAATCAGAAGGAAGGTCAAATTAAATCAACCATATGTAGGAATATTTTTACGTAAAACTGAAGATGAAAAGTCAGATATTGTATCAAATTTAGAGGACTTGCATCAAGTGGGAGTATTTGCTCAAATACATGAAATGCAAGACATGGATTATAAGTTGCGATTAGTTGTGATGGCACATAGGAGAATAAAGATTACTGGACAGTTTATTGAGGATGAGATTGAAACAGGACCAGCAGGTAACATGTTCTATTATATGTTAATATACTATTTATTAATTAAGATGGATGTGGATGGGCATATAAGAATATAATAAAATAAAATTAAAATTAAATCAGCTTATGTGTATCCTGCACACAGTAGGGTAGGCAGAGGGAGTCTAGTGTTAAGACACTGATTCTCACTTTCTACCGAGTTCTTGAGGCATTGCATGCTGTGTGGTGGAACTCAACACGAGGCTTTACCTCGACACCAGAGTGAAGAAATGGAAATATCAATTTAAATAGGTAAATATTTCATTTCCTCAAGTGGGGATCAAACCCATAACCAGTCAAGTTTACAATTACACTTTGTGCCCCTGTGCCACGACTGGCCTCCGACAAGAAGATAATTATGAATTTAAAAGTTTATTTGCAATATTTACTGATAAAAAATAATGACAATATATTTTTTTTCCGAGTAGGATTTAGGGTCACTTAAGATTATTATAATTAATAACATACAATTAAGTATATCTTGTTATACTATAGCTAAGCTTTAGCCCATATTTTGTACTTAAAGTAGTGCTAAGACTTATTCAAACAAAGCTCCCTCTGCCTACTATGGTGAATGTGAGGGATATCTAAAAAATAGAACAAATGTCATTGTTACTACCTAATATCAGCTTCACGCTATATCCTGCACACATCAAGGTAGGCAGAGAACCTAGTGTTAAGACATTCCATTCCCCACTTTCCACTGAATTCTAGAAGCAATGCACGTTGAGTGGCGGAATTCAATGTCGCGCTGTGCCTCGACCAGCCGGCCCTTCTTTGCCAGAGTGAAAAAATGGAATGGAAATACAGATTTAAATAAATATTTCAATTCCTCGATTTTCCACTCGAACCCACAACTAGTTGCGTTTACTTTTACACTTTGTGCCCCTTCGCCACGACTGGGCATACCTAATAAATCAGTCAAAACTCAATAATACATAATACTTCAAAAATCTCCCTAAAATAAATCTAAGATTTATAAATATATAATGTCATTAAAAATTCACTAATAACTCCACTAACTAAGCCATACTATGTAAATTAAAACTTGCAGCTTCAATTCTGAAATATATGAGTATATTTCAGAAATGAAGCTCAAGTTTCCTGTATTTAACGTGGAATTTAACGTTACGCGTGAAGAGTCCGACGCGGAACGACGGAGACGGAAACATCGTAATTCAAGGAAACAGAGGAATGAAGTGGAGAAAGAGAATGTCGAAAAAGAGAATAAAAAGCCATTGCCAGATCAAGTCATGATGGTTAAAGTGGAGAACATGATGCATGACAAGTTCAAGCAAAATGAGGAGGTCAAAGCTTTGACGCAAGAAGTGATTAAGACTATTCGGGATATTATTAATATGAATCCGTTGTACAGGTATGCATGTTTTATTAATTATTTTATTGTTTCAAAATTTTTTTTTTACACATAAAATTGAAAGATCAATATAAATTTGAAAATAATACGTTATGCCTCCAGAATTAGGCGAAAAGTGTGGAATGGAAGTGTCCTAATGGGAATGGAATGTTTAACACTACGTTTCCAGGTTCTCTCTGCCTACCTTGCTATGTGCATGATCCAGCGTGAAGCTAGCTAGTCGTGGCGCAGTGACGGACGTGACCAAGTGCCTTTAATCTAATTTCTAATGCTTACTAAGCAGAGTAAGCTACATGAAGCTGCTAATATATTAAATCCAGTGAAGAAAGTTATGCAGTGTCTAATCTAAACACTATGATAGTGGTTTTGATACCTATTCAGAAGATATATATTATATTTATATTATTTTCTTTGTTCTGGTAATAAAAAATTGGGCGTTGTGTTCCGCCGTCGAATTTCTGCAGAAAGCGGAGATGGTAGTATGGTGACAGATTTTATGATTAACTTCAATTTCTGTAAATATAGGGAATCGCTCCACCACATGTTGGCTCAAGGACAGCGTGTGGTAGACAACCCGGTGTACCTGAGTGACCTGGGGGCAGCTCTCACTGGTGCTGAGCCAGCGGAACTGCAAGCGGTTTTGGAGGAAATGGATGTAAGTCTATTTCTTGTTTTTATATTTTTTATTTAGTTTTAGCTGCTATCATGTCCAATACAATACAATACTTGGCTACCTTTTTCACATTTATATTTTTGATGCGATATATACATAATGTAGATTATTTTCATTTGATAACATTGTCAACAATGTATTGAGACCATCGTGGTGCAGGGGTACACGCGTGTGACTGTAAATGCGACAGGTTGTGGGTTCTATTTCCACTCGAGGAAATAATATATTTAATATATTTTCATTTCTTCGCTCTGGTAAGCAGGCGAAGCACGGCGTTGAGTTCCGCCACTTAGCACGCAATACCTCAAGAATTTGGCAGAAAGTGGAAAATGGAGTGTCTTAATACTAGGTTTCCCTTGCCCACCGTGCTATGTGCGGGACACAGCTTGAACCTGAAGAAAAAACAATATTAAAAAATCATATTTCTAATTTTGTAGATTCCCAAACGTTTGATGATGTCACTGTCTCTATTGAAGAAAGAATATGAATTATCCAAATTACAGCAGAAAATTGGTAAAGAAGTTGAAGAGAAAGTTAAACAGCAACATAGAAAGTATATATTGCATGAACAGTTGAAGGTGAGTTATTTAAGTTTTTGTTATAATTTTATAGTAAAAAAAAATATATACTTACTGAAATATTTCAATTTCAGTATAGTTTTATTACGGTCTAGTTCCTACAATTTTTTAATTAATTTTTTAAGATTTTTTTATATAAGAAATAAAATCTATACAGGTAATAAAAAAAGAGCTAGGTCTAGAAAAGGATGATAAAGACGCTATAGGCGATAAGTTTCGAGAACGCCTAGCTGATAAACAAGTGCCCCAAGCAATACAAACAGTTATAGACGAAGAATTAAACAAACTAAACTTTTTAGAAAGTCACAGCTCAGAGTTCAAGTAAGATTTAGTCTTATTATTTAAAATAGGTTAATATAATCATTAAAATTAGAATTAAGTTAAGGCTATTAACTAAATAGGCCCTTGTGCCAAAGCAGCACACCCTTTGGCTGGAAACGCGACAATTATGGTTATATTTCGAATTATGGTTGGAACTACATTCGGTCGAATTAATTATTTTTATTACCCACTTCTTAGAACATTTTACAAATTGAACCTTTAATTAGGTATAGCTATAATAATATAAGCTATGTCGTGACAGGATTCGAAGTAAAATCTGTAAATTTCAACATTTCTGTACCAAATTAATTAAAAAATATTCGAAATTAATAAAAAAGTCCTACTAAATAAATTGAAAATAGAATGTATTCATATTTACATTTTTTTAACTAGCGTAACACGTTGCTACCTCGACTGGCTAACGTCCCTTCCGTGGGGAGTGACATCAGAGGAGAACCTAAAACTAGAAGATGCTCAAGTCATCCTTGATGAAGACCACTATGGCATGGAAGATATTAAGAAGAGGATTTTAGAGTTTATAGCTGTTTCACAATTGAAGGGCAGTACGCAGGGGAAGATTTTGTGTTTTCATGGACCACCTGGTGTGGGAAAGACTAGTATAGGTATGTTTTAGTATTTGCTATGATTCATTATTAATAGACGCGCGACGGTGATTTTGTTATATTATATCCAAATAATACAGAAATCTTTACCCAAATTATATCTTGTGTGTTATTCTGATCTATAAGCTGTATTACTGTAAAGTTTCATCTATTATATATTTTTGCATGGGAGTGGAACAATCATCCATAAATCCTCATTCAACGCCACATTTTTCCTCCTCTTATTACGAGTAGACTTGAGACTTTATTATATGCTTTAGTTTCCCTCTTTCAGCCCGTTCAATAGCGCGCGCGCTAAACCGCCAATACTTCCGTTTCTCCGTCGGCGGTATGACTGACGTTGCGGAGATAAAGGGACACAGACGCACATACGTGGGCGCCATGCCCGGCAAGTTAGTACAATGCTTGAAGAAAACTGGGACCGAAAACCCCTTGGTGCTTATCGATGAGGTGGACAAGATTGGCAAGTGAGTATAGGAAGGGGTGGGGGGAGTGTTGGGAGAGGATATAATTATGAATATAGTAAATAAATTAAACTCAGATGTTATACTTTTCAAAGTTAAAGTAGACGCGGAGTTGTTAAAATATCCTATGATGTTATAGTAGTTATTAGTCAATCCAAAATAGTATGTTACAATCTTATATAAATACAATTTTAACATATTATGCTTATTAGTTAGTTAATTATGGTATTTCTCCCAGAGGCGTCCACGGCGACCCGTCCTCAGCACTCCTAGAGTTGCTCGACCCGGAACAGAACTCCAACTTTCTGGACCACTACCTGGACGTGCCGGTGGACCTGTCCCGCGTGCTGTTCATCTGCACGGCCAACGTGGTGGACATGATCCCGGAGCCGTTAAAGGATAGAATGGAGCTTATTGATATGTCTGGTAAATTTTGAATAACTTTTTTTTGTATTCTTAGTAAAGTAGAACTAATACCTAGAAGTGATAAACAGAACTGAATTCTAATTATCGAGACTTTCGTTAACTTCTTCATACATGTTCTTTAGGGAATCCTCATGCTTATTATGTGCCAGGTAAATACTGTATTCATGAAGATCAACCAAAGTCACTGTATTGAAGAAAAAAGGATTTTTCTGGCGGAAAGAGGGGAGCGGCCTGTCTTAAGACTAGGCTCTAAACTTCCCTAAAAACTAAAAACAATAATAAAAACTAATAATATCAGTTTTAAATTGTCTACGCTATGGACAATGTCATCCAATAAAATATAATTGCGATAAACTAAAATGAGAATTGTTTTAATATATCCATACATAAATTTTCAAACTTAAATAACTCCACAGGTTATGTGGCAGAGGAAAAGTTAGCCATTGCTCAACAGTATTTAGTGCCGACAGCTCGCAAGAACTGCGGTCTCTCAGAGGAACAGCTGGACCTCACCGCCGACTCTTTACATACACTCATCAAGTCCTATTGCAGGGAGAGTGGAGTAAGGAATCTGCAGAAACATATTGAGAAGGTAAGGATTAGTTTCTTTTTGCCATCACAGTACAAAATGGAGTATTATTTTTTTTTCGTCATCGCTTAACAACACCTACTTAGTACCGACTGTTTGTATGATCTGCGGTCTGTGGGAGGAACAGCTGGATATCACTGTTGACAATTTTTTTTCTTGTGTTGTGCTAAATTTAGCCACTCAACACGCAGTGTCTCAAATCTGGATTGGAGAATCTTTTACACTAGGTTCTTTTTGCCTATCCTGCTATTTACGGGATACAGAATACAGTGTGAAACTAAAATATATGTTTTTTATTTATATGTTTTTTTTGTATTTCAGATAGCACGCAAAGTGGCATACAAAATAGTGAAACAAGAGGCCGATAAAATGACGATAACAGATACAAATTTATCGGAATTAGTGGGGAAGCCGACGTTCAAACACGACCGTATGTATGATATCACGCCCCCCGGAGTAGTGATGGGCCTGGCTTGGACAGCCATGGGTGAGTTGAATTTTTGTTTTTACACCTTTTTTACATTAAAAACGTCTATCAAAATCCTATATCCGGTCTGGTAAGGAGACAAAAGCGCAGAAAACGGAATGTATGAAATACCAGGGTTCCTCTACTTTTTATGTGTGGTATACAGTGTGTAACTAAAGAAAAATATTTATTTTACCAGGTGGCAGTACCCTCTATATAGAAACAGCTTTAAGGAACACCATAAAAGACGATAAGCTAACACCCGGTTCCCTGGAACTTACTGGACATTTGGGTGACGTGATGAAGGAATCAGCAAGGATAGCTTTAACAGTGGCCAGGAACTACTTGGCCGAGAACTATGGGGATAATCAGTTTTTGAACACTAGGTCAGTAATAATAATTAGATGGTATATATTCAACTTTTCATTTTATTTTATTATAACAGAACAGTTGTCAATGTGGAGACTCTTTGTTCTTAAAAGAAGGTAAACCCATAATTATAAATTACAAGCTAACTGCTGTTTCCCTCTAACTTTCTGGACTGGGTGACTTCATAAAGGAATCTACGAGGATAGTTTTTGCGGTGGCTGGCGAAACTACTTGACCGAGGACTATCAGGATAATCCGTTTTTGAATATTAAATAATTTTTAAATACTAGAAAAGTAAGGTACAGTTTGGCCGATGTGTCGTGATCGCGTTGAAGTTAGGCTTCTTGGCCGTTTTCACATTGTTCACTTGGGAGAAAAATAATTAAAAAAAAATCTCAATATTAATCTGGCGCAGTCATCTACTGATACTCTCAAGACGTCCACAACTCGTCGACCGTAATACAATAAGGGACGACAAATTTACTCCAGGGTTTCTAAAACTTACTGGACGTTTGAGTAACATGACGAAATGAATTCACAAAAATTGCTAAGATAGTCTTTAGAATGTATTGGCTATATATTATAGGAATTATCCGGTTTATTTGGTTTTCGATTCTTTATGGTAATATTTTGAGGAAGGCTGAAAAAGTTTTTAGGTTATTTTTAGAAGTTGGTAAGTTTTAATTGCTTGATATGTATACTTCTATTTAAAATGTATTTCTTTTGTTTTGGTAATAATATTGTCGAATATTAGACGCAAAACATACATTTAGGCAACCAACATCTACTATTTCTTTTCTTATTTTCCAGTCACCTACACCTTCACGTGCCAGAAGGAGCTACCCCCAAAGACGGTCCATCAGCCGGCATAACGGTCACCACGGCTTTACTCTCACTAGCTCTGAAAACACCAGTCCGTTCCCAACTGGCTATGACGGGGGAAGTCTCGTTAACGGGACGGGTGTTACCCGTTGGTGGGATTAAGGAGAAGATTATTGCTGTGAGTTGTTTTTTTGGTTAAGTGCATTTTGGTTTGATTCGGGGTTGGATGGGTGTGCGTTAGCTTAGGTTAAATTATTCTGCCTAGCAGTGAAGACACATAGACAGTGTATTCCCAACTAGCTATGAATCGCGTTAAAGGGACGGATTTTACCTGTTGGCAGGATGTAGAAGAAGGATGATGTCATTTTAATTTGGTTATTCATATTGATTTGGTCCGCCTACTATTTGTTATATTTGTTTTCTCCATAACACTAAGGAATCGAACTCATAACACTCAAAACAATATATGTAATATTTTTTTTTCTAAATTTTAAGGCTAAACGCGTAGGAGTGACATGTGTGATCCTTCCGGAAGAAAACCGACGGGATTTCGACGATCTACCCTCTTTCATTAAAGAGGGCATCGAAGTATACTTCGTCAATGATTACCAAGATGTGTTCAAAATAGCCTTCGACCAACAAAAGGTTTAAAATAATATATTATTGATTTAAAATTATTAATTTTCGTTTGTTTGTATGTTTATTTGTTTGTAGATAGATTGTAATTTTTTTGTATTTAGGTGTATGTGTAATTATAAAGTATATGAGTATGTATATGTTATAAAAGACTTAAGTAGTGTATGGGGCCAGTGAGTGGGGCATAAGCGTGCGACTGTAAACTCAACAGGTTGTGGGTTCCATTCACACTCTAGGAAATGATATGATAATTAGCTATATCATTTTCGTTTCCACGCTTGGTTGGGTAGGTAATGATTTGATAGGATTTATAACTTGTGGATAGTATAGACAGTAAATGAGAATATGAGGTTATATATTGGCACAAAACAATGCTTAAAATAAGATAATATACACATGATAATTTAAATTTAAATTTTATAAAATATATAATTTTTGATATTATATTGACTTTAAATTCCATTGATAGAAAAAAAAAGTGACTTACTTTAAAATTACTGATTTAGCTAAAAGCCTAATATATATATACATTAATTTTCCGAGTTTTTTTAGGGTTTTATACCTCAAAAGATAAAAACGAAACCCCTAATAACTTTTATTATCTTGAGATCGCGTGAAGGTATTAAGCTGAAAATAATATCTAATATTAAATTAGGTACCTTAAAGCACAGAAAACAACAAGTTTCTAAGTTATTGCAATTGAAAGATACAAACATTTGTGCATCGATTTTGCTGCAATTTGTATGAAATTTGTCACGTAATCAAAACCTATAGTAAAATCCGAAAAGTGAAAATTTGTAGGTATTTCATAGAAAAAATCATTAGAAACTTATATTCCTAGTTAATTTTATACAAATAGAGTGCTTGCTATGCTTGCAAATATATTTATAATTTGTACTTCTCGTTGATCTACAATAATCGTAAGTTATGTCAGTAGGTGAAGGTGAGAAATATTTATTTTATATTTTCAACATACAAAAATATTTTTAAAAATGTATAGCGGGATTAGAAACCGCTCCTCTTGGAAACAATAAAATAAATGCCAATTACTTTTAGTGACATATTTTCACGATTTCTTTATAATTAAATATTTTTTGTAAATATATTATAATTTTATTAACGGTCCTCTATGTATGGATGTAAGTAATTATTATGTTAGCATGGTGTATGTTTATTAGTAGCTTTATTAAAAATTTTACTTTTATTTTTGTTTTTTCTTATAATAAACCCTTTTCTTTAGATATTTTTTTAGTATTTTAATTTTTAATAGATTTTGTACACTGAATTTTTATATATGTAAAAATATTTTATTACCATTTTGCTTGCATAGATACCAATATATATGTTGTAGTAGTATAGTAGTCATATAATGAATAGTAGTATGGTCCGTCGTGTAGTGGCGTAAGCGTGTGACTGTTAACGCGTCAGATGGATACGATACCCACTCAAGGAAATGTAATATTCTCATTTCCTCGCTCTGGCAACGACGCGTAGCGCGGCATTGAATTCTGCCATTCTAAAATTCGGCGAAAATAGGTAAACAGAAGACTCTTAATGAGAACGGAGTGTCTAACACTAGGTTCCAAGATTCCCTGTGCGGAATAAATAAATAAATTTGTTTATAATGTTATTTGTCCAGTGTGAAGATTAAGAACGTGGCGCAGTGGTACATCGTTTGTCTATAAAGGCGACGGTTATGAGTTCGATTCCCGCTCAGGGGATGGAATTATATTGATTTTCTCGCTTTGGTAACAATACAAACGCGGCGTTAAGTTTCGCTACTTATTATTTGTAATTAATATTTTATCTTGATTTTATAGAGAAGGGTCGGAAAAGTTCAATAAGCTTCATCCAACTCATCTTCCGCCTAAAAGAAGTTTGTCATTAATGGTGTTTGAAGAATTTCCGGTTATGTTTCATTTAAATTTTATTTTAATAAATAATAATATTTGTTAATAAATATTGTTTTATTTTCATATACACATATTTACATTGTTTGTTATTTATTTATTTATGTAATATCTTATCTTTGAAGTCAATTTCTATCTATACCATTCAACACACAATGCCCACTTTCTGAATTTCTGAATGCGGAAATTGGCAACGGAAGAGGGAATCAATAGGAACAGAGCCTTAATATTAGGTTCCCTCTGCCTACCTAGCTAAGTGCAGGTTACAGCCTGAAAGTAAATTAAAAAGCTATATTTTATATAATGTATAGAATACATTTCAAAATAACAGTGCTAAAATAAATAAAACCAGTAAGAAATATATTATTACAATTTTAGAATATAGTGCCTCTTAGAAGCCATCCAGGAGCAAAGCAGAATCTCTGTATGGAGAGTTTTCAATTTTCTACCTAAAATGCTAGCAACTTATTTAAGTATTATAGAATAATAACCCACTAAAAGACATCTTACATTAATAATTTTTAGAGTCATAAAAATAATTATTAATAGTATTTTTATTCTTCATTTAATAAAAATATCTGTTATGAAAAAAGTTATATTCTTTTTCAAATATCTTAATCTATTATCATCCAAGCTGTAGAATCTCTTCCCCTATCTACTTCTTTAAAGTTTTTCTACCATCTTCAAGCAATTGTAACAAAACTGGGTAAACTTCATCATAAGTCGCTATTTGATTTTGTCTAATGTGATTTTGATATCTTTGCAAAGCCCCTGCTATGAATTCCAATCTATCTCTTTCATTTTTATGTGAATCTAACCATTGGATCAGTTTTTGAATGTTCCATCCAGCACAAGTATGCGGAGCTAATAGCTGCGGACCTCCATGGGAGAATAAGAACATTAGAACTAAAGAATAAGGCAATGCTCCACCCTCGCTTTGACTCTTTGCTATCTCTTGAGGAGTTTTCTCAAGGAGGAGACTTAGAGCTTTTAGTTGACGGTAGTGATCACCCAGTTCTGATATATCAGACACTAATGGTGATAAAGACACTTCTAGATGTTTACAGTCAGCTTGAAGTTTAGCCCGCCCATACTTACTCACAGGCCGAACATTACAAACATGCTGAACAAATCTATCAATACAAGATTTTGCAATTTCCACACAGCACTCGTTTAAAGCAGATTTTTCACTAAACATTGACAAATAAATATCTTTGCACCTAGACACAAAGTTTTGTAACTCTTTCATGTAAGGAGAACATGATATAATTTTGTTTTTTGGATCATCTGCTCTTAGCAGGTCTCCTTCATCATGCATGGTTAACAAAATCAAGAAAAGTGAGTTCTTAATGGATTCACCAAAGAGATTGAGGACAGGTAAGCTTGAAATGCCCTTAAGACTGTTTTGAACTATTTGCACACTCTCTTGTGGTAGAATTGAGTTCATATTTACAAGAACCCTTTTAATTTGTGATGAGAAATAATATAAGGCATTACATAAATCTGCATTTTTCTGCTGTGAACTTGTTGGAGCTTCTATAATTTGTGCAACATCGCTGTCCATCGATAACCTTTGTTCAGCCTCTACATTCATCTGTTTAATACATTTAGCAACACTGTTTGCTAAACTAATGCTTAAAGTTTTGTCCCCTAGAGATATGCTTAATGACTCGGCTATGATTCTTATGGCATTGTCAATCTGGTCCATGGTTGGCACTTGACTCAAGTGCCACATACTTCTCACTGGCTCCAAAAGTTTTGCTAGGGATTTTGATAAAAATGAGTTTTCCCATTTAGTTAAATATGCCCTGTTTACTTCCAGATTTTTGCATTTTAATCTGGAGAGTAAATCATTGAAACATTTTAACAATTTTGGAAAATCAATTTCAACAGATTGGCTCACGGCAGATGGACTTTTTTCTAATTCTTTACAAAAAATTTTTGACAGTTCATTCCAAAAGTTATTTGCAATATTTCTAAAGTTACCAATCGCATGTAGTTCTATAACTACATTTTGCAGCATTATGACCTTCACACAGCTGTTATAAATTTCCACTTTGAAGAGCTTTTCAATGTTGTCCCATAATTTGATATTGAAATCTTGAGCATTCATGATGTTTGCCTTACCTGGAGCAATGCGACCTGAACTAGATTTTTTTACTTCAATGGACACCATTTGAACATTTAAAGCATTTGTGATTTCCTTCTTCAAATCCTTAAGAATAGAATCTACAGTTTTCTTTATTTGCTCCTCAGTACATTGTAAGTTATGAAATACTTTAAAGCATTGCAGTAGTTTGGTTTTATCACCACTAAGAAGGCTGATCTGCAACATTTCTGTGGAATTAGTTAACAATTCTTTCTTCTTTATATCTACTTGCTTCAACACATCCTCAAGCATATCAATACCTTCAAAATCATAATCGTTAATGAGTTCTTCTAACTCAAACAGAACTATGGCTTCTTTAGCTGGATTATCTTTTATAGAGTTAAGTTTATCCCACAGTGCAAGAATTTTAGACGAGTGCCGAAGAAGATTGCAGGTTATTTGAACATTTTCAAGTATCATAATTTGATTTTGCAATTCGTAAAAAGGTTTGTGTATTCGCTCCTGAAGTTTTTGTGATGTTTTCAATAATTCTTTAATTTGACCACGGACTGTCTCTAACATAGCCTCCAGTTCACATATATTGCTCGCTTGCGTCAATAAATCATTATGTTTCGCGAGAACTTGTGTTTCTAAGCTTTTTGATAACCTATCAACTGCTTGGTTTAGTTTAGTGACTTGCTCTGTTACCGATGTGTTTTCATCAATAAGTATTTTCATAGAGCCATTTAAAAACTTACTATAAAATTCATCATTTTCTATTTCCACACAAATATCTTTTGCGTCCATTGTGAAGGCAAATAAGAAGAGGGTTTTGATTTATATTTATTATTTAAGAGGTATTTACTTCCTTATTGCAAGTAAATATGACATTAATTAAGATTTAATATACTTTTGCCGATAAACAACGTCGTGAGTCGTCACATCAAAATTTGTTATTGACATTTGACATACAACTGTTAACGTCAAGATCAAAACCACAGTTAACATTTGAAACTTATAGATTAAAGATTTAACTTTATTTATAGCATTTTGATATGCTATTAAAAAAAATAGTGGGATGAATTGATGAACTATAATTGATCAATAAAAAGTATCTCTATGAATAAAGATTTAGGTACGGACTGGATAGAATTAACTTAAGGATGAAAAACATAAATTTAGCATGCTACAATTCCACAAAATAAATACAATTTATATGCACCCAAACAATGAAATTAAACTTGAATAATTTAGTGACAATAATAAAGTTAACTACAAATTTATATAAACGCTGTTACTTGACATACACAATAAGAGACGTATATAAAGACGTAGATAAAGAAATATAATTCGTCAGTTCGTAATCCCAAAGAACATTGCTGTATAGGTTTTATTTCAGGGTAGGTAGAGAGGCTAGCGTTTACACTTCCGCTCCTAACTTTCCGCCGAATACTGGTACTTATGTAAGCAGGTATTTTAATTTGCATAAATTCCTCTCATCAGCTAATAATGAAATAAAAAGCTACAAAATCACAGTAATTTACTGATAAAGTAGGTAATAAATAAAAAACAAAATTTCTTTTGCCAATTTATTTATGTCAATGAGCACAAAATATTGTGCTTGCTTTACAGATATTAATTTATCTACTATTTTCAACGATTGTGCAGTAACATTGAATATGGTTTCACTCAGAATAGTTTTATACAAAGAAATAGGACCACAAATGTATAGTTGTACAGATGTCATAAAATATATCGTAACAAAATTATAAAAATAATCACAATATCGTTTACACTTTCCCATGGCAAAAATTCTCAGGCTGACATTCCATTGGCAGCTTGGTTTTATAATATAAGAATTAATATTAAACATTTATACTAAACTAATGTACAGTATTTCATGTAACTTAAAACTAAAAACTGTCAAAACCATAAAATTAAATGTTTTCAATAAAAATTCGTTTCTTTTCATTGTACCTATTTTCTATGTGACTACGTATTTGTAGATGACAGTGCCACTCAAAGACACTAGTATCATATATCAAGTAATCAATCAATATCTAAAACACTGAACAATTAAATAATTTTATTTTATCCTACTACATTAAAACATTGATTGCCAGAAGCTGAAATTTTTTTTAAAATTATATATCAAAAATGGATGTGCGCTTCAGATATTTTTGAAAATGTATAATCTATTAAATGTATATTAGATTTTGGATTGTATATGATTTAATTAGAACTATATAATAATATTACGTTTAATTTCATGTTTTTAGTTTTTTTTTATTTAAGTAGATTGTAGAAAGATATATTTTTTAATATGAAGCATTGCCTTAATTGTAAAATTCCTAAGCTTATAACAGTAGAAAACTTTAACAACTTACTTTTAGAAAAATGTAATTTTAGACTTTTAACACAATAGTTAGATCAAGTTTGGTAAACATTATAATATATATGTACATATTTTGTAAAATGTTAATCTTGTATATTACAGATAAAAAATTAAAATAATGCCCCTTCAATGTGAGCTTGCTTTTATTTGCTTTTACTTGCTGCTATTTATAAGAATGATAAAAATTATGCAAATCAACTAGTTAATTTTATATTACTATGATTAACTCCATTTTATATTTTTGTAAAATATATGTCTTAGTTTAAATAAAATGGCAACACAGTTTTTTATATCATTATAAAATATTTGTATGCCATTTGTAATAATTTCATGAAAAAAATACTTTGTTTTAAATTCATAGTTAAACAAGTATTCTTTAAATGTATGTATGAATCAAACTTGTGTGATTCATACGAATGTAGAGAAACTTTGTTTATTTCATTAATAATTTATGCTAATATTAGCTCTACTGTTACAGAATAATAGAAATAAAAATGAAATATCTTAAGAATCAGACATTAATTCTATATGGAAAGGAAAGCACACAACCATTGCCTTAGCACCCCCTCTCATAAGTATATAAATATTATAATGTGTCAGCATAATATATAAAATTTCAATAAGGTTTCCTAAAATAAAAATGACAAATTCGTAAGAATACTTTTTAGCTTTGCACATATACCGCATACAGCATTTAACCATATGCCGTTTTTAATTTTTTACGCAATATATGTTGAGTGGCGCAACTCAACGATATATTTTTATTCTGTGCGAAGGAATAAAAAAAAATATATCATTTCACAAGTGGGAATCAAACCCACTATCATCGTTGTCAGACGCTATTCCATTGCAACATATGAAAATGTCGAAAAAGCAAATATAATTAATACATATTATTATAAATTGATTTTGAACTATGTATTCTATTATTAATATTGTACATTTATAGATATTAAAGCAACTATAATATAATTATAGTGATAAAAATAAACAATAAAGTTTATAGTCAAAAATACTTTAAAAAATCGATGTAGCTCAAGAATAAAGCCAAAAATTAAAGAAAAAAGTAAACTTTCTCCACCACACGCCAGCCAGCTGCATTCATCAGCACTTAACATTTAATATTTCTAAATTGATATCTAGCTATTAACGGATAAGAGAATACAGTACGATCGACGAGACGCGGTCGCCCTGAAATTTGATTTTAGGCTTTTTTCTTAATTTTTATTCCTGAGTGAATACTGCCCAAAAATCTAGAAGCTAACGTTAGGGTAGTCACAACTCGTCAACCGCAACTGGACCAGCGCGGATTCATTTTGTGGGCACGGTGGGCACTACCCTAATTGACTTATGACGTTATAGTTTTTGGTGTTCATACAGCGTCACGGCTTATTAAGATTGACAGACTGACGATTTAACCTATAGATAGTAATGTTCCATCCATGGAATTTTAAGTAACCAAGAGAAAATTCATATCAAAATCATAAAGTGAGTTTAAACCCCGAGTTCCACGTGGCCGATTTAAGATGGCTGTGCCCACCACTTTTTATGAGGGTTGGATCCGCCTCTGGGAGAACAGCGTAAGCTTATGCTATATTCTAGTAGTATAAAAATATGCGGAAAAAGATCTGTTAATTTATTTAAGACATAATTCCAGTGTTACCAGTTTTTAAAATTCACTAAGACTTTAAATTGATTTTGTTAAATTTATTTATAAAACATTTTCTATTAATTTATTGTGATATAATATTATGATAAGGAATTATTTAATTACATCAATTTAGATATATTTATGAAGTTTTATACTCTGTGGTGTTGCTTATTATCTGTGTAATGTGCCACATAATTTCATTTAAATATACTGGAGGATAAAAATATATTAAACTTATTGAAAGGTTTAATAAAAAGTACCAAGGCAAAAATATATCCTATAAAATAATTACAATGTCAACAAAAAATCTGATAAAATTATGGATTTCATTTACATTAATAAATTTAAAATGTAACCATACAAAAATCTTTACTCCTATTTATGGCACTTCATTGAAAAAAACAACATATCAAACCGGAAACAGACCATAGATCTAAACAACACCACACGCATAGACAAAAAAAAATAGATAAAAGAGCTATCGGGGCTTTCCCGAAATCGTCAGAGCCATTAGAAAATGATATTAATGACAAAAATCTTATAGTTTAAATAAGTGTACACTTAAAAGTACGTCGAGAGCCTAATTTGTTCCCCCTCCTGTACTTCTTCCCGCGACTTTCCTTGTCCTTGCGTATCTCACGAACTAGTGTGTAGAATGCGTCGTCTACGCCCATTCGTGTTTTGGCTGATGTCTCTACGAAGGGTACACCGTAACTTCGCGCTACCTGAAATATTTGAAGAATTGTTTTGAGATATGTTGCCAATTAAAGTATTATTCTTGTACAAAAATTAGGTACAAAAATGGGAAAATAAATGTTAGATGTTAGAGATAATAAAATTTATACTCTCAGTCCAATTTCAGTTAAGACCACAAAAAAAGAGATTACTATTTCGAATTTATAATAAACAAAAATCTGCGAAAATAAAGAACAGATTTCTGTCATACATAAATGTGCTCTATAATATACAACATGCAATATACAAAAGATGCATAAATAAAAATAAAAAAATATTTAAATATGAACGGGGGAACAAGCGTACGACTATTAAAGAAATGGTTATGGGTTCGAATCCCAATTGAAGGAATTAAATATTTTCATTGCTTCGCTCTAATAGTTAGGCGTAACGCGACATTGAGCTAAGAAGTTAAATCTGTCGTAAAGAAGAATATTTCAATAACAACATATATTTAATTTAAATGTAATGAAATGCATTCATCACTAAATTACATCCATAATAATTTCATAGAGTATACGAAATATGTACACTAATATATATTTTTTTTCTTTAAATAATTTTATTGAGGCCGACATGCTGCAGTGGGACAATCTTTAACTGTAGATGCCAGTTGTGAGATCAAATCTACACTGGAAGGAATTATTTTAAATTTTTTTCATTATGGTATAGGGAGCGCTATAAGTGACGTCCACCAAATTAACACGGAATTTCTCAAAAATTTGGGAAATGAATGAATAAAATACTTACAATTTTAAAATACAATTTAAGCAAGGGACCAACAAATTTCGAGATACATTTATTCCATACAAAATGTACATGACTCATACAAAAACAAACATGTGTAATAAATTTCAATTGGTGTAACGTTATCCCATGCCTATTTAGTTAGGCTTCATTAATTTATTATCTACAATTGTACCAGCAGCCGTGTAACTGAGTCATTATCGTAATGCTTATTTACTAAATAACCACGAGATTTCCATTATATGTTTATTACTAGCGATCCTCTCGCGGCTTCGTCAGCTTGAACTACAAAATTATTTGTTTTCTAATCTGAATTACTTTAGTGTTCTAATAAGACTATAATTTTAAAGAATCCATAAATTGTCGTCGCCATTTTTGTTGTTCTGTACTCGTACGTTTTCGTATCATTCGAAAGTGTAAAAAAAAAATTACAAAATTGTGGCAGTAAAAAATACAAATCAATTTTTGAAATTTTTAAAACTTTTTCAAAATATATGTGACATCCGTATGGATGTTATGTTATGAAAAGTTTATGAGTATTCATAAACTTTTTAAAAATATTTCTGTTTTGTTTAATAAATTGTAAGCAGATTTACAATCTAAGCCGACAGTATTTCAAATTAAAGTTTTAGCCAAATAATAACTTGTACTTGACTTTTCCAGTCGACAAAATAAAATATGTCATATTTTAATCTCTTTGCTTTGGTAACGCTGCAAACCGTGACGATGAGTTCCACTACTCAACAATAATTATTATTTAAAATATTCTTTATTCAAATAGACTTATAAGCACTTTTGAATTGTCGAATGAACATACAAACAAAAAGCTACCACCGGTTCGGAAGGCAGTCCCACTGAGAAGAGCCGGCAAGAAATTCAACAGTTGCTCTTTTCACAGTCAATGAAACAGTTTATTACATTAGCTGGCAACTATCCTACATCACATTCAGTAGACATTAATTCCATACATATTTATCCTCTAAATATTCTTGAACAGTGTAATGTGAAGTTGAACAATGACTTCAGAACTAGGTGGAAGTATCTTCTTAAAATCATATTTAAAATGTATCATTTTTTTTTATAGGAATATAATAATTATTTTTTTACCTACGTTCAATTTAAGTAATTAAAGCTAGTTATGATATTAATTAGATAACAAATTAAATAAATTACATATGAGTCACTTTACTATTATAATAAATATAAAATTATTGTATTACTAATTAAATTAAAATTAACAAGTAATTAAATAGATTAACATGATTGTTGATGATGTTAATTAGGCGGAATGTTATATTTCTTAATTTTTTGAAATTTTCTAAAAAAAAACAATTTATAAAAAAAATATTAGTTTTACTTATTATGTTATTTGATCACAATTATAAAGAAAATATAAATGTTATTTTTTTACATGAATCTTAAAATATTTAGTATTTTACTGATTGTAAACACACAATAGGATTTTATCCCCACAATGGGAAATTAATTATTTCAATTTGGGGAAATCTCAAAATAGGGTTATGGCAATGGTTTACTTAAACACAGTCTAATCTATTAGAAATCATATTTAAATTTTTATACATTTTAAATATTGTGGTTCATATAACTAGGATATAATTTTTTTTTATAATATATCATATTATACATAGTTAATGTTACTCATATGTCTATATTCAAAACAAATAATCATTGTTTATTTATATTCAATTGAGAAACTAGTTTCAAATAAAATATTTTAGCTTTACACTGTACTCTATATACATAACAGGATAGTTAGAGTGAACTCAGTGTTAATATACGCCATTCTATATACAAAAGTATGATTTGTAAGGCATTGTGTGGCTTGTTGAGCTTTAGAACTTAAATAGCACATTTTAGCTTGTTACCAGTACCAGTGCAAGAAAATGAAAAAAATATAATTCAGGCCCCAGAATGGGAAACTAACCCACAACTATTGAGTTTAAAGTCAGACACTATGTTGATGCACAATAACAGCCAATAAAATGTTTTCCCTTTCAACTTATTAAACAAATCTGTAGAGTTTACTAACTATGGAACAAATTTTAATGTGGTTTTCACTAATATACAAGTGTGATTGAACAGAAAGGTTTATGTATAATACATGCAAAATATATTCATGTAATCCAAGTAAAAAGCTGTGAGTTTTAAAATAGTATATGAATGAAAATATATAAAATCATCATCTTTCATTGGCATTGTTTTGATTTTATACAGAAAACATAAACATTAAACATATTCACAACAAAGTCTTTCTAGATATATTTCAGATATGTACATATTAATAATATATATTTTTTAAATGCCTTATCCTGCAATAATGTCAAAACAAATTACTCTCGATTTAAATAACAATGTAAATTATATTTAATTTAGGATCATCATTTAAGTGAAAAACTATTAAATTGCTTATAAAAAATGTATTATTCTCAAGGACAACAAACTTATTTATTCATATGTGTAAAATAAAATTGAATTTACATTTAATAACATCACATACAAATTAAAAGAATATTAAATTGTTAAATTTATACACCTCAATGGTTATGCAATTCATTATTTGTTAAGCCATACCTAAAAGATGAACAACTTTTAATATAATGCAAAGTAATTATTTGTTAACATAATGCATAAATATAGTACATTATGTAAACAATATACTTGAACCCTTCTAATCTATGAGTAATGTATAGTGTATTAAAAAACAATACAACTAGAATAAAAAACAAAGTAAACATCAAACATACCTCTCGTGCCTGCGTCATATCGACAGCCCATGCTTGTAAATCACACTTGTTACCCACTAACACCATGGGAACTTCCTCTGCATCCTTAACTCGTTTAATCTGCTCCCGGTAGGATCCAATGTCCTCAAAACTCTTAGCACTGTTCACAGCGAAAACAAGCAAGAACCCTTCACCAGTCCGCATGTACTGGTCTCTCATAGCCGAATACTCCTCTTGGCCTGCCGTGTCCAAGATATCTAAAAGACACGTCTCACCGTCTATCACAACTTGCTTCCTATACGAATCCTCGATCGTCGGGTCGTACTCGTCCACGAAATGATTTTGTATAAGCTGTATAGTCAATGCGGATTTACCGACGCCGCCAGCCCCTACCACCACTAGCTTGTACTCGGTCATCTTGCGACGAGATATGAGTAGTATTTTTCGTAACACTAAACGTCACTGCACTAAGAAACAACGCCCAGACCGACGCGCCACACCTTCGATATTACTCACATCGGCATGGCTGTCACGACCTGTTATGTATGTTTATTGCACTCACTGTACCCGTAAAACGGCTAATTAATGTATTATTAGAGTCAAATGCAATAAATAACAATGAGGCAGTTCACTCACCCTTCTACCACAGACTAAGTTACCACAGATAACGGATTGTTGTAAGTACGGTATCTAGGATAGAATAACTAATTAAAGCTCACACGTGACATAACACATTGTGGACATGTTTTTTTATTATGTCATTCAAATATTTTATATGATAATATTGTAAAAATACGAATTAATAACATTAAAAATATTTATTACAAATTAAAAATGGTATATTTTAGAAAATTACAGAAATATGTGAAATATATTCGTTCAGACCAATATGAACTAAGTAGTTCAAATATTAAAATGTAGAGGGCAGTGAAATGTTTCTGCAGGTAGTTATATTTATTAAAGAAAACCAATAAAGCACACAAATAAACCACCAGAAAATCATATTCATTAGTCAAAAGTTATAATTTATCAAAGAAAATACACTAGTAAAAATATATAAAAAAATAGTTTGCTAACTGGCCGACTTGTATATTTAAGTTCAAATTAAAAGAAAAATATTGTCATAATTTTTATTAAGACATTGTTAACTGTACAAAAAATATTGATTAGCATTTTTAAAATTAAATAATATAAAATGTCCTTAGAAAAGGAAGATGAGACAGATCCGGAAGCCTTGGAAGAAGCTGGAATTCTCGAGGCTGATGTCGGAGCTCATTTGTACGTAAATTTAGAAATTATATCTAATATCTACATATATACTTCCGTTCCCCGCTTTCCGTTCCATTAGGTACAATTATAATTTAACAATTAAAATCGAACCATACAATTGCAATGATTTTTTTATTATCTCCCTTTATTCCGTATCGCAGGATAGGAAGAGATAATTTAGTGACAAGACACTCTCTTCTCCATTTTCCGCCCAAATTTAGACATTGTATGTTGAGTGGCGGAATTCAACGTCGTGCTTATAAATCTTTCCCCTTAGTATTTTTCACATTCAGCAGCGAAGGTACTTTGATTATTGTCTGACAGTTTTGTTACAAGAGAAATCCTTGTTTGATATATTCTAAGCAAATCAAAGTAAAAAATATATAAGTGTATGTCTCGCACAATAATATAAAATCGATGTTTTTTTTTCAAATTCAAAAGAAATTTATACCGTTCTATCTCTATACTAAAATACAATTTATATAACAAGCAAAAAATAAATACATAAATAAAAGAGGACAAATAAAAAGATAAAAAACAAAACGGTAAGTGAGTGAGACTCAGCAAATGCGACAAAAACAAAAAATGTATATATACAGGTGATGCAATAAATCCTAACAAAAATTAGTAAAGTTTATAACTGTAAGAATATAAATTAAGTATGTTGACTTGACTAGCACTTATAAACACTTGAAAATAATAATCTTAGTCAATTGTTTACTAAATCAATATGAAATCCTCATAAGCAATCTTATTTACTAATAACGACTTCTGAAACGACTTCAGATTCTTGTCAAAGTTCTAAAGTAACGAAGGAAGGTCGGCGATGTTGGATACTACGAAGGAGAAAGGGAAATATAAACGTAAATAAGTATTTCACTTCCTCGAGTGGGAATCGAACCTACAACTATAACAATAATCACGTTACAGTTTTTTTTCATATACCAATATATTTACCAGTGAACCGTGACTGGTACTTTAGTGTGGATCTTCCCTTAGGCTACTAGGTAACTTTGTTAGAAAGCTTTTAGTGGAAATTAATTTGAAATAGTTTTCAATTTCTATCGGACGTCCGCGCTTTTAAATTGAAATCTATATCAATTTTCAGGGAAAAACGGGTTCAAAGAATACTAGTAAAAGTTAAATAAAAGCCAATCACAATTATCAATTTATATAAGTAGGTTATATATATATTCAGATTTTTAACTTTTATAGGTATGTCTTAGGTAAATTGGGGGTACACTTATATTTTTTATAATAAAGATCCTCATGTATGAACATTTAACTCCTACCAGTGGCACAAGTGTGCGATTGTAAACGCGATGGTTGTAGATTCGATTGATACAGCGGGGAAAGAAGTATTTAATATTTTCATTTTCCTCAGCCTGGTAACGTAGTGTTTGCCTGGTAGTGTTGCCGTAATAGTGGAAGTAGATTGTAAGACAAATCAACAGATAGCTTATTAGATCACTCTACTCTTTCATCCTTCCATGAGCCTCTCAAAGTCCACTGCTGGACATAGGCCTCCCCTAATGCTCGCAACTCCGTCTGGTCCTGTGCCCTTTGAATTCGCTACTCTTTACTAAAAAATAAATAAATATTTTAAAGGTAAGTTTATAATACTCCGTTTTATACAATTTATCTGCGATATCAACACGAGGACGTATCAAGTATTATTTTTCAATTTCCTATAATCCGTTTGTTAACGCTGTCCGCTGTCCGCTGTCCGGTGTCATCCAATATTATTTACCAAGGATTTCAACGTGACGATGGTCAATACGATTTTTGTAGTGATTTAATAAATCTGCCAGAGTACGATTATGATTGTTTTAATATAGATTTAATTAGATAATCTATACAAATTTTAATAAAGTATTTTTTTTAGTTAGAAGAAACGTAGTGTTAATTCACTTTGTTGCCTACTTTCATCCAAATTCTGGAGGCATTGCGTTTGACGGTAACTTAATGCTTTTTCTCGTTACCACATCGAATACAATGAAAATATTAGTATTATTTCGTGAAGCTAAAAATACTTGCACGGATTAACTCTGAATACCTCAGTGTCTCTCAATACCCCAGTGCCTGACACTCTATTATTTTATTTAGTCTGGTTTCCATAGCTTTTGTGTCACTACAAATAATTAAAAGTTAATTTTTATTTAATGTATGTTTTACCGGTTAGTGCATAATAGCCGTTTAGTAATTTAGTTTGTAAGTCATTAAAACTTAAAGGTGTAAGGAAATGTTATCTTATCCTTTTTCACACACAAGCCATTCGCCGCAAAATGCATATTTATTTTATTCAAATTAATTATAATTAGACTAAAACCTTCTTAGTTTAAATTAAATTAATTGATAATGCATTAGACGACTCTTATATGTTTGTGTAATAATGTTTAACTTTTAATTTAGACGTTTTGTTTGTGGTTAGGTAAGTGTATTTTTTTTATGAACTGACTGGGACGAAGCCCAAAAGGAGGGTTATGTGTTTAGGGTTATGGTATTACTAAAATATAACTCTCCGTGTCTTGTTCTCTTGGAACTGTTAAATCAGTGAACTGATTTTGAAAATGATTACGTTATGGGACGTCGTACTTAAATATATAAATCAATCAATCTCAAAGGATATATCAATTCTTACTGGATACAGTAATTTGGTTTGTACACTCTGCTATAAAGATGCACTTATAATAAGTATACATCAGAAGACATGACAGCATATATAGAATTATTTATTATACACACAAATGGAATTGATTTTTTTTTTATTTTATTTATAAACTACATCCACGGGCGCATAGTTGCCCGTGCCTTTTTTTATTTTATGACTGTTCTTTTAATGTGGCGTACTTAATTTTGGGACAATTTAAACTGTACTTATATCTAGAGCTTATACTAGAGGGGTTGGAATGAAATTGATTTAATATCGATTATTATATTACCCCAAAATAAAAAAGAAGATATAACCATTTATATTTCATTTATAGTGATCAACAGCTAGCAGGCATAGACCCCAAGCTGAAAATCAACATGGATCCGCAAGCTCACAGAGACCTGCGACCAGAAATGATGGTGATAAGGGAGGAACTGCGTCAAGCTAAACAGCAGACTTTAGCCGTAAGTAGGCTTAATATTAACTTTAGCCTCTGCACAAGCGTGCGACTGCATACACGACAGGTTGTGAATTCGATTCCCACTTCCCGTTTCTATTTTCTCGCTCTAGTAACGAGGTAATACGTGGCGTTAATCTCCGCCATTCAACACCCAATGCTCACAAAATTCGGCAAAAGTCTTAATGGCGGAGTGTTTTAACAGTAGGTTCCCAGGTTGTCCTTGCTTTGAGTAGTGGAACTCAACGCTGGACTACCATTCAGCTAACCGGAAACATAATATGCAGAATAGAAATAATTTAAGTAGCATTTTTTTAATAAATAATTAATTTTAGGTGCGTCGTACAGCGTTAAAGAAACTTTTGATGAAAGATTTTCTGCAAGAAGATAGCGAGCTTCGCGCGATAGGATTGTGTTATGCTCCTCCCGATCCATAAAGCTTAGTTTGTAACATAGAATGAAGGGTAGAAGTAAATACACAACATAGTAAAGGAATGTTATTTAAATAGTACACGTGTTTTGTTTTATATTCCATTCCATAGAATGCATTCGGAGTATTATGGTGCATTTCGTAGAATTTAAAATAATAAGAAATATAAAAATAAAAGGAAATATGAAAAAATACAAACAACAGAAACTGACATTTTAATTTGAAAGTATACTGCGAAATGTTTAAAACACAAATTCAAAAATATACGGACGATGTGAATGGAAATTAATATTTCCAATCCATGGGCTATTTTGGGATGAGCAATTTCACAGATACATCGCGCTTATTTGATATCGTATCTCTAGTTACTAAAACTTTTCATATTTGTGTAGTTTGTATTGGAAAAATATATTTAGACTTGTCAGTTATTAGTTATTACTATTTAGTGTTTAACGGTTAGATATCTCATGTAACACCTGGTAATATGAACCAGCACGGGTATGTACCAAGTGCTGGACCACTGGCTGATTTGGTTTACAACTGCATCACTATCTGAACCTAAATGTAAAAATTTTCTACCTATTTTGAAGAGGCAAGTACGTAAGTTTAGGTAAATTAGGAACATTTTTTTTATTACAATTATTATTGTTGAAATCAACTGTCTTAAGACGTATCATCTATTAATTAAATATGGCTTTATATTTTAAACTTTGGTGTAGATCGGCCTGTGAAATGGTATATATGGTATATATGAAGGATAAATAAATTATTTAGAAAAAGCGTTCCTACTAGTTTTTTGTAAATGTAAGTAGTGTCTCAAGGTTAAGTACCAAACACACGAATTGAGTACAGAATCAGTTCAAAACTTTGAAACTGCGAAATTCACGTTACAAGTACCTACTTTTAAGATGACAGCAAAATTCGTGCTGTTTTACATATGTGATATTGGATATAATTATGCTATTTTGGACACCATTTGAATAGAAAACGATTTTTTAAAACTTGATGCTGTATCCAGCACGTGTCAGCATATGTTAACATGTTGCAACCTAATGCTAAGATGTTCTGTTTCCATTAAGACAACTTCTATTTGCCATTTTCCGCCGAATTCTCGAGACATTGTATGTTGAATGGCGTAACTCAACGTCGCCCTTTGCCTCGATAACCGACCGAGGATATTTCCCTAAATGGGAATCGAACGTGGGTTCGATCACATTTCACACAACTGTCGCGTTTACAGTCACACGCACAAATAACAAACAACAAACACAAATAACACAAATAACAAATTATTTCAGGGCTCCGAATCCTTACATTTAGAGCCTTCGTCGGATTAGGGGTTGTGAATATAAATGCCTAAAGGGGTAATCTAAGAATGTGTCTTCAAAAAAAATGAAATGAGGAAACCGTTACCGGAACCTATATAATGTATGTGATAATGTATGTTACTTACAATGTTTATTTAATTTTATTATTTTATGCATAAATGGCGGTGGAGTGTTAGAACAACAAGTGCTATTTGCTCATTGGCTTTTCCTTGATAATTTCCAAAGTAAACTAATATGCTAATTAAACAATTACAGTTTACTTTAGAAATAGATACTTAGAAATTAGTGAGGCCGTTGAAGCGCAGGGGCACAAACCTGCGAATGTAACCGCCACTATTGTAAGTTCGATTCCCACTCGGTGGAATGATATATTTAATATTTACATTTACAAAGCGAGGGCTCTGGTAACGACGCAAAGCACGGCGTTGAGTTCAGCCACTCAACACGCAGTGCCTCAAGTATTCGGTGTGAAGGGGGAACGGAGTGTCTTAACACTAAGTTCTAAGGTTCCCTCTGCCTTCTCTGCGATATGCGAGCTACAGTGTGAACTTAAAAAGTATAATAAGAAAAAACGTAGTTTTTATGTAGTAGTAAATAAGCACTCACTTGATGGGATCGAAGCACAAAAAACGCACGCGCAGTCAGAGTGTCCTTCTACGCCTATGGTTGTATAATATAGAGCTGTTATATAACCGGAAACTTATCCCACATCTGCATATCTATAAGTATATATAATGGACAAAAGAATCCTCTTTCTATATTGAGACTAGCAGAATTGATAAATTCTTAAGTTGTTTTTGACCTGGGATAACAATCCCATATATAACGTAAATACAGCTTCATGCTCCTGTATCCCTTAAGCATAAGAAATAGCAGGGTAGGCAAAGGAAGTCTAGTGTTAAGACACTCCACTCTCCACTTTTTGTCGAATTTTGGAGGCATTGAATGGTGATTGGTGAAACTCAACCCCGCCGTGCTTTTGCAATGTGTAACGTAATTACGTACAAATTTATGTATATTAAAAATAGGCGAATATCACGAATAAAGAATGGTTTTGTATTACAAAAATAACGAAAAAATATGAGAACAAAATAATAAATAACCTTCAAAGAGTGATGCTGTATAATGGCTTACCGCCTTTGTATAGGAACTGCAAGTCATATAATTCTACCCTTCACACGGTTCTACTTAGAGATTACTCATTTCTTAAGAAGTGATTGAGTTAAAGTTCGCTGAGCCCGTCGTGGCGTAGTGCCAGGTCTGACTGTAAAAGTGGTGGTTGTGACCTTAATACCCATTTTTTGGAATAATGACATATATTTCAATAATTTTCTTTTGCTTGTTCTGTCAAGAACCTCTTAATAAAATAGAGAAGAAATATCTTTAAGCTGAAATTGAGAGGATATTTTCATGTTAGACATTCCTCTGGACTTTCGAAATGTCTTTTTGCTTAAAGCCTAACGTATATCATCACTATTTAATGATAGTAAGGTCAACCAAGCTCATATCACACATTGCTGGGTAGTTCAAAGAAGAAAAAAATATTAAGAGATTTTTATAAATTGTCTGTAATTTTAGGTTTCTGAAATTGCTAGAATAATTTAATCTTTTATTATTTAATATTTTTTTCCATTTATTCATAATTATAGTGATTATATCTCTATACTAGGTGCTGTTGAAGGTTGCATTGCATATATATAATATCATACATATCAACATTGTAGGCTTTATTACCGTAGAAATAAAAATGTTCTGTATTTTAGTTATAACATCTTTTTATCTTATAAAATCAAAACCTGATTATATATGTCCTTTAAACGTCACGATTTGACAAAAGTATTTATTTCTTTAGCTTTATATATCAGCTTCAAGCTGTATCCAGCACACAGCAGGGTAGGCAGAGGGAATCTAGTGTTAAGACACTCCGTTCCCTACGAATTCTGGAGGCATTGCGTATTGAGTGGTAGAAGTCAACGCCGTGATTTAAAGGATAGAATGTATGGATATCAATGAACTACCAAAGTATGTAATCATAAAATTGTGACGTGGATAATGAAAAGAGCAACTGTTGAATTTCTTGCCAGCTGTTCTCAGCACATTTGGCTTCCGGGTCAATGGTAAGTTTGTTTGTCTAACGATTCAAAAATGCTTGCAAAAGTCTATTTAAATAAAACACTTAATATGTAAATATATCCATTACCCATGTAATCTAATGGATACCTATCACTCTCTATGTGTAAACATACGTAATATTATTAATTTCTCATACTTGAGATCGTTACCCTGGGTGCTCCTCAATTACAATGATAAACTCATTTTAATAAATTGATGATAATAGTTTTGAATTGTGTTCATTACACTCATTCGATTTGCAATGAGTAATTATAGTTTTTTATAATAACTTATGAATTAAGAAAATTGGAATTATGAAAATCGATAAAGTATACAGTAATAATATTTAAAACACTTTTCTAAATACAAAACAAAATAATTTTATGAATGATAATAAAAATAATGAAGTTTAATTAATTAATTATAAGATTCATCCTTAGATATCGTATCGCATACGTTCCTTGTGGTCTAAGCGTCATACATACACACATACATACCTACAGCGAATGTTGATAAACTATAATTCTACTATCAGTACTAACCAGTATTTGATACTTGTTGCTTGTGTTTTTATATTGTGGAGAATCATCGTTGTTTGTGTACGTTTATTTTTTTTATTTATTTAACTATAAAAATGTACAAGTCGTTTATACGCTGAAATACTATATAATTTTAAGTAATAAATAAAATAATAGATAAATCTTTATTTCCAGAATAAAAGGTTTAAGTTGTTTAAGTTAAGTGAAGACAGTTAAGAAATATGTTTTTGCGTTTTGTATTTAGAAAGTTATCTATTTTCTAGGTATAGCTGCTATTCTGTGGAAACCAGTTTATTTAATGATAATGTATTTCGGATTATTTTATAATTCAAATTGCGACGTTCTTTTATTGGATAAGCGATGTATACATGTTAATTGTTTGACGTAAAACATTATATAAATATATGTGCAAATGGCTATTGTGCAGTTTATTTATATTTGATACAAGAAAAAAAAATAAGAGACCGTCTTGACGCCGTATAAGCGTGGGACTGTAAACATGGCGATTGTGCGTTTAATTTCACTCGGGGGTATGAAATATTTAATATTTTCATTTCTTCGCTCTGTAAGTAAGACAAATCGCGGCGTAGAGTTCCACTACTCAACACGCAATGCCTCAAGAATTCGACGGAAAGTAGGGACCAGAAGTTTTTTAACGAGGAACGGAGCATATTAAGACTAGGAGACTACCCTGCCTACTCTATCATATGCGGAATAAGACAATCAGTTTGTGCTTAAAATCTAAAATGGCATCTAACAAACTAGAGTAAAAACAATAGTAGATAATACACATATAGAGTGCTTGTTGAAATCTATCGAATGATATTCTGATATCTAACGCCGTATCAGACCGAAATTTTCATCCTAGATACCATCTATTCCGTTCCGAAAAATTGCAATAATTTCATTAAAAAACTCCCACGAGAGTTAATCGAATCCACTACAACTGTGTGCATTCAAGACCATTAATTGATCCATTATCAAATGATGTAAATATGATACTGGCAAAAAACTTTATGCAATTTATAATTATGAGTAGCTTCTTTATTCACATCGACACAATGGGATAAATGCTAATTGATAATTAAGTTATATTTTTCCTTTATATCTAGATATATATAATAATTAACTAATTCAGTTAAGTTCCTTAAGTATGAATTTTTGACTCAAACTATTGAAAGTTTTTTTTTTAGTTTTCCGCTGTGTTCCGCACATAGCAGGGTAGATTCCCTATCTGGGAACCTAATGGAAAAACGCGTGGAAAATAAAAATATTAAACATTTTATGTCTCCAACTGGGATCGAATCTATTACCGGCGCACCCTTGTGCCTCTGAGCAACGACGGGCTTATTATAGTTTTAGTGATTAAATAAATATTTAACATATTTTTGTCTGTCTCCGTATTAGGTATGTCTGTGACGAGTGTTATCGTGCTTTTAGTATTAACATAATGAATTTTAATAAATCAATCAATATGTAGTTTTCAAAGTTATTTCGGTTTTTTAGAATATTTAGGTATATAAAATAAAGTCGAAATTGTTTTTTTTTATTTATATAGTTTATATAGAAACTATTAGTAATATTTTATCTTTTTTCTGGTGACAAGGCAAAACGTGGAATTTTCTCACTAAACCCACAATGTCTTGAGAATTTGACCAAAAATAGAGAACGCAGTTTCTTAACACTACGTGGCTCCCCCTACTTATCCTGTCATACGCGAAGTGAAGCGTGTAAAAATAAAAAAAGTTAAGTATTCAAATAACATATAATAATATATTCGAAGAAAACATTTCTTTCCAACTTTCAGTCGCGTAGGGACAAAAATGCTTCTGTAAAGTTATGCCTCCATTAGTTTCCCTGTTATTGCACTCATAAACATCAATTATATTTAACAAACATTGGGCAGAATGTGGACTATATTACACTAGGTTTCTCTTCCCTATTTTGCTATATGAGAAATGCATGAAACTGCCTTCTTATATATTTATTTTTGTTTCTTTGTTTACTAAGATAAATCATATTTTTAAAATATCCTTTATAAATTTTTACCTATATAAATATGTTCATGTGTTACCTTGGACTTTAATCTAGATTACATAGATGCAAACTGTATTTATATTATTTTATAGCAACTTGGAAATTTGTTTAGAAGTTATCTCATACATTTATAGCAATAAGAAATTACATGAATGATTTATCATGTTTTTTAATTGATGCAATTAGGCGTAGTTGGTAATTGAGCATTGTTATGAGTTTAAATATTTTTTTAGGTTTACACTGTATCCTGTACTCAGCAGGACCTAGGACCTAGTGTTAAGACACTCCTGTTTCCCACTTTCCGCTTCCACTTTCCACTTCCGCAATTCTGGAGATATTGCGTAGTGAGCGGGGGAATTCAACGCTGCCCTTTTCCTTGGATAAGAAACAAATTTATATCTATTATTAAAACGAAAAGAGGGAAAATAGATTGAAATTTGTAGACAAACTTATTTTTATTTTCTGAAATCAAACGTAAAAATCGCTCTTTAATACAAAGTAGTAAGGTGAGGGGCAACGTCGTATTTTGGAAGCTCGGAAATAGTTAAATGGGACGGTTTGGTTTAATCTGAGACTCGAACCCACGACCATCGCGTTTACAAGCAGACGCTGCTTTACTGTTGCATTACAAGGTCTTATAATGTTATATGAATAGAAAAGATTGAGTTTATATAAAAATATATATTAAAAAAAAATTCAACCTTTATACAGTTACTTTTCCAGGACATTCCTAGAAGCATAAAAATACAATGTAATATTATTGTCATATTAATAATTTATAGTCTTTTAATTACATGTAAGTAAAAAGACGCATCGTTTTTTTTTACATTTTATATGAAATTCGTCGCCTGAATTAAAAGTTATAGGGAATTTTCCGTGGACCTACAATTATAAAAATTTGTAAATTTGTAAAAGGTAAAAACTTAAAATACAAATAAAGCAAAAATAATGTAAAATAGAAACTTATAGATATATAATAAAAAAATAACGCTTGCAGAGACTATAGTTAGCATTAAAGTCAATATAATTAAATTAAATTAAATGTCAGTTAAATATTAATGGAACGACGATGTCTCTGCTACCGTTGTCAACGTCGGTTGCCAAAACTAATTGATGGTTTAGATGACGAATATTTCATTAATGATTTATATAGCGATACGAGTATAATAAGATATAATAACAGTCATGGCGCAGGCATTTTCCTGCAAATGCGACAGGTTGTGGATTCTATTCCCACTCTGATCTCGAGACAAAGTGCGTAATTGAGTTCCGCTACTCAACTCGCAATAATTTCAGAATTCAGGGGAAAGTGGGGAGTGTCTTAACAGGTTTCTTTAACGTAGCTCGTATGTCTTATTTTTTTAAAGAGTCCACTAAAACACATAGTTTATACAAATTCTATAAAATGTAGATAACCTATCCTTTATGAAAGAACTATAGGGTGAACGTTGAAATTATGAAATTTGTAGAAATAGATTTCAATATTGAAGTAAATGTACCTACATATATCGTATAATAGGCTTTGCAACGAAAACTATTAATGGAATTCTAATTACGGAATGTCTAATTCGGAAAACCGGCTTAATGCATCGTATATTCATTACATATGTATCACCTAAATTTTCGTTCTTGCTTGAAATTTTGAATAAGTACCTACAAATACGTTTTGTATAAAAACGTATTTGTACTTCACTTTAGGTATATTATGTGCTAAATATCTGAATATTACCTCCAATCTCGAAATAAATGGTCTTGACTGACGTACGAACAAACAACGAAGTGATTCTATTAGTATTCAGTTTTTACTTTTTGAGGTACGGCTTCCTAAAAACAGCTTAGAAATTTTAAAATGATCTTTTTAGATATATTATGCACATGAAATTGTAGTAATTATAAAGTTACCTAAGCTCTTCTTGAAGCACTCCTTCAAGAATTTGGCGGAAAGTGGGGAATGGAAGTGTCTTAATGTTTGAGCACCAGGTTCCCAGGTACCATTCGGGATACAGCGTGAAGCTAAAAAATAAGTTAATAAAGTTACCTTCCTTTAATCTAAATTTGAAATTTGTAAGATTTTTCTTTTCAGTTTTCTAAGTTTGCTATAACACTTTAAAAATGTTAAAGATATTTAATAAATAGCATTCTTTCAGTCTGTAGTATCTAGTTTCTTCGTAATAAATTACTTTCTGCTCTATATTTTTTAATTCTTTTCAACTTGACTTGACTTTATTACATACTAGCGACCCTCTTGCGGCTTCGCCCGCTTTAACTACTGGATTATTCATATAATGTATGTTTGCAAAGTACTTAAGATAATGTAAAAATTAATTAAACCCTAATGCAACCCGCATTTTCGTAGTTTCAATAATGATTTTCCAATTGTTTTACACAGCAAGGATTTTTTAGTAGATACCGTAATTTTAAATCTGTGCTACTAATCTTCTCAAGTACTTATTAAAATATATTTAAATGACTATTTTTAGATAGTTAAATGACTATTTTTAAACGGAAGAAATTATAAGCAAAAACCTACCTACTAATAACTACTACAAAAAATATGAAACCAAATATATCGCGCTGAAATAATACATTCAACTCCAATTATCCAATACGTGCAAACGCATCTAAATCTTCGTGGCTATAGAGCAAGGCGGGTTTTTTTTTCGAGTTTGTGGTTAATGCTGAAGAGGGTATTCTGTCCCTGATGAAAAGCAAGCACTACGTGGCTGCCTGTGAGGAAAATTAAATAGAATGCATCGGCCGGGAATCGAACCCGGGCCGCCCGCGTGGCAGGCAAGCATTCTACCACTGAACCACCGATGCTTGTAAGCCAGGCGGGCGCGGCGGACGCATGGCGAGTGGCGAGCCGTTTCGCAGCAAGGATGTTTTGATATTGTAACAACTTCTAAAGTACTTATTAAAATGAAAAAAAAGTAAAAGACAGTTTTGATCTACATTAAATGGCCAACGTAACTAGCATACTTATTTATATGCTGAGAGTAAGGGATAAGTGAAACTTGATTGAGTGTCAACAATTAAATGCGTTTTTCTATAAAACTATTCGCAATTTCGAAATAGTGTAAAAAGCAAACTTTATCTTTCTTTAACGTAGAAAATTAATAAAGTATTTTAAAGGATAAGGATTAATACCATTATGGAAAAATATCCCTCACAATAAAAAATATATTGAAATTACTATTTTTAGACAGAAATATAAGCACAAAACGTTATTCTTAAAAGATACGAATATGCCGTCGCGGACTTATTTGTATATCTTATTAAGAGGAACAATACTCCAGTACATTTTGTTCATGTAGTACTTACCATTAGAGCAGCGCATGCGCGAAAGTGTCTCAACGGGTAGGACTTTATACACGTATTTATCGTATTTATGTTAATTTACATAAGAATGTACAAATAATAAACTATATATAAACCTTCTATGAAAAATACTCAACCTAATGGTGAAAACCGCATATAAATCCGTTGGGTGGTTTAGAAGAAGAAGAGTTAGAAACAACAGACAGACGCGAAAAGCGACTTTGTTTTATAAGATTTATATTTGTGTATTTTTTACTGTGTCTGTATAATATCCTCATGTACCTATTCATAAAAGTAAGAGAAAAAAAAATAAAGATTTCCTATGAAAAAAATGCATTATTATAATTCCAGTTATACGTTTCGCCCTCAGAAAGCCGAGCCGGAAACGGAAAACGTATCTTTTCGGAAATTACCTTAGAAACGGGAAACAGCCTACCCGTTGCCTAAGGCGTTATGACATAGTTCAGTATATTTGAAGAAAAGTCATAAATACTCGTATACCTGTATATTACATATAGGCCCAGTGGCACAGCGTATGACGGTAAATGCGTCGGTTGTGGGTTTGATTCTCATTCGGAGTACGTTCCTTAGTAGTACGTTTCCTCTGCTATATGCGATATTATATATGTATAAAACTTCTAATATAAGGGTAGATCTAGCAGCCGAAGTCGCGGGAGTAACACTACTTACTGATGCAGATTGTTTTTTTCAGGAATCCCATGAAACACACGTAGACAAACGATAGAAAAATGCTGTGGCAAATAGCATTGGCAGTTTTTCTATGTTATTTTATTTGGAAACAATTGAAAACAGAAGAAAATGAGTTGGCGCGACTCCCCGGACCCTCGCCCTTGCCGATTATTGGATGTATTTTCCAATTTATAGGGTTGTCACAAAGTAAGAACCAAGTATAATTTTGAGTGTAGTAAATAAATCTATATATATAAAAGGACTTGTCCTCACTGACTGAGGTAAGACGCACGCACAGCCGTAACCGCTGTGCGTAGAAACGTGAAATTTGGACAGATGTTTACTTTCGTAATCTGGACATCCACTAAGAAGGGATTTTGAAAAATTTTAACCACAAAGGGGTGAAATAAGGGTTCAAAGTTTGTATGGAAGAAAATTTAAATCGGCACCGATTTTTATAAAATTTGAAATTTAGATTTTTAAAAGTATTTAATTGAATACGTGTTTCATCGTTTTCTAGAATTCTCCCCCTAAGGGTGCAAATAAGGGGTGGAAAGTTTGTATGGAAAAATCTTTAAATGGCCACCGTTTTTTATAAAATTTGCAACTGAGACTCGTAAAAGTATTTAATTGAACATGTGTTTCATCGTTTTTTAGAATTCTCCCCCTAAGGGTGCAAATAAGGGATGGAAAGTTTGTATGGAAAAATCTTTAAATGGCCACCGTTTTTTATAAAATTTGCAACTGAGACTCTTAAAAATATTTCATTGAACACGTGTTTCATGGGTTATTAGATTTCACCCTTAAATACGCAAGCGAAGCTGCGCGCGTCCGCTAGTTTATAATATAAGGCGTTGAAATTTACACATTTTGCATTTGGTACATTTTTACAAACACGCTATAAAGTTCAAGATTATATCAGGTAAGTATTTTTTTAGGTTCGCACAATATCCCAGATTTAGCAGGATAGGCAGAGGGAACCTAGTGGTTCGATACTCCGCTCCCTAAACACCGCCCAGCTTTCGAGACATTCAGTGATTTCTCTTTTACCTGAGAGAGGTAGTTAAATAATACATCACCCCGAGTAGAAATCGAACCCAAAGGCGCTTATAGTAATGCTGTACCACTGAAGCAAGACTGCCTCAGTATTATTATAATTTTCATGAAACCGTAAGTCAAACTCGGACTTGTCGATTACTTCTAGGCCTAAGGTTGAGTAAATAAATTATTTAATGTTACGGTTTTTTCCAAATATAACAAATTTACATAATTAATTTTGTTAAAGTGCTGAAAATGAAATGAAATTATAAGTCAACTAAAAGCGAAGTACCTGTGAGGTACTTTTCTTAGAAGACATGCTTCATTGTATAGAAAACACATTTAATTGTTTGGTTTTCATATTTGTAAATATCAGTTTAAATATTGTGTGATGTTATTTTGACTTATTTTATTTTTCATTAAAACATATCCTTAATATCTAAATTGAATACCCAAGATAATATGTAAATTGTAAAATATTTAAGGCAATATTTTAGTAAATTCTCAGGTTTTTTTAGTTTGCCTATTGTCTAGCGACTTGCAAAATCTAATCTAAACCTACAATCATCGCACACAATCTGGTACTTTAAAAATTACCATGATGATAGCAACGAGTATTTATATATAGTAATACTATAAATCAAAAGAGTTTATTTGGTTCAAGGTGCTATTAATATAATACATAAATTAGTATAAATATCAAATGAAAATGCATGAAATTTTTATCATAGGTAACTAAGATAATTAATTCAATTAAAATAAGTAGACTTTAAAGAGACGGAACACCAAATTTTTTTTTACTTACTCGTACGTCTATAATCAAATAATATAAAAAAAAAAATAAAAATAAAAATAAAAATAAAAATGTTTATTGTTCGGACAACACATGATCCATATATGTTAGTAATAATACAATAAAACTTAATATATAGTGTTAGTACTTAATAACTAATAGTGACATTGTAATGTCACACAAGTCGAAATCAAGCGACGCATGGCAATTTCTAGAACATCGATGAGTAAGTTAAGGAACATATGGAGAAGCAGAAACATCACGAAAACTACTAAAATTCGATTAGTCAGGACTCTAGTGTTTCCCATATTTATGTACGCTTGCGAGACATGGACGCTTCGGAAGAGTGACGAGAAGAAGATAGACGCTCTCGAGATGTGGTGCTGGAGGAAAATGCTTGGAGTGTCCTGGACGGAATTTAGAACGAACGAGTCCATACTCCGTGAACTCGACGTAAAACAACGGTTGTCCTCCATTGTCAAAGCACGGATTCTCACTTTCTTCGGACATATTTCTCGACAAGAAGATATTTCCATGCAACGCCTTGTGATTCAGGGAAAAGTTGAGGGTAGCAGGCCACGCGGTAGATCCCCCATGCGATGGACAGACCAAGTGAAGGCAGCCCTCGATGACCCTCTCTACGAGTGCACCAGGCAGACAGTCAATCGCGTAGAATGGCGTCGGACTGTGTGGCGCACCACCAACCTTTAAAAAAAAAAAAAAAAAGACGACCACGACCGCTCTGTCAAGAGCGAAACGACAAAGAAGAAGAAGAATGTCACACATGTGCCGGATCAGCGGACAGTCCCCGCTGTCGGCGATAGCCTTCAGGACACTGTTGCGGCTGCCGCGCACTCGCCTTAAAAGAGAGCTAGCTTTCTTGCGGAGAATGGCCGGGAAACTGTCGACCCCTGCGTGCGCGAACATACTCGAGGCGCTACAGTACCGCGGCAGCCCCAGCAATGCCCTGAAGGCGTTATTGTATTGAACACGCAACGCGCTGTACGACCTCTGAGTATAGTTGACCCACAGACTGCTCGTATAAAAAGAAGTGCAGTAGGCTTTAAAAAGCGTGATCTTTACTGCAGTTGAGCAACGAGCAAATCTGCGAGCCAACATGTTCGCCCTGATCGACAACGCCCTGCGCTCTCGCTCAATATCTAGGTCATTTCTTAGGTCCTCTGTGACAATGTGGTCAAGATACTTGAATTGGTGTACTCTAGCAAGATTTTTCCCATTGAGCTTAATTGAAGGCACATTTTCCGGTACTTTGTTTCCAGACTTAAAGACTAGATATTCACTCTTCTTACTATTGTACACCAATCCATGCGCTTCAGCATATGACTCACAGAAAGCCAGCATCTTCCTAATAGCACTGACAGAGGGAGCCAGCAGCACCATGTCATCCGCGTAACTAATATTATTAAAACAAACACCACCGATATGACATCCGATATTCATGCCGCTGAGTCCCTCTATCAGCGCATTGATATAGAGGTTAAAAAGCTTAGGGGAGCTCAACCCTCCCTGTCTCACCCCACATTCTAACCTATACGGATCCGAGTACTCGTTTGCCCATTTAACAAAATTTAGTTGATTATTATACCAATATTTAAACAATAAAATTAGTTCAGTAGGCATTCCCACCTGCTGTAACTTTCCCCACAAGATATTATATATGACTAGGTCGAAAGCTTTCGACAGGTCACAGAAACAGGCATACACAGGTGTGTTTCTATCTGAGTAATACCCGACAGCATGCTTCAGACTCAGAATAGCACTTTCCGTGGATAACTGAGGTCTAAATCCAAATTGCAGTTCGTGAATATGAAGATAACAGTCTAACTGAGCGCTAAGCACACTGTCGAGTATCTTAGCTATTATTGTTGCTAAAGAAATAGGCCTATAATTCGAACTGTTAGCCGAATCTCCTGTTTTATTTTTGACTATCGGTACCACAATCGTTCTCATCAAATTCGGAGGTAAGTATGAATGTACTATACACAAGTTAAAAAGAAGCGCTATCAACTCTGCAACGCGAGGCCCCGCGTGCTGGAGGTGCTCGATGCTGAGACTATCGTGGCCAGGTGATTTGCCTCTAGTCATTGACTGTATAATTTTAGTAACCATTTTAGTATTTACAGAAGTGTTAATGTCTTTTAAATTAATCTCAGCATCAGGCACCCCAACTGACAATTTCTGCGAAGACTGTACAGTAAACTGATTCTTAAAAAGGTTCGCTATAATTTGGGGCTCACCTACGCCGTCTATGACCGCCGGCAACCCAGGTCTAGAACTTAATTTATTAGTGAATTTCCAGAATTTACTAAAATCACCCTTACTGTGATGAGAGGCAAGCGCATCCATCTTTATTTGTTCTTGATGATTTTGGCACCATTTCAGTCTTCTTTTAAAGATTTTACGACTCTTTACCATATCATTGTACAGAGTACCACTATTGGGCTTGCCATACCAAACCCACATGAGAAACTTAGACCTGGCTTCCCTATGCGCATTATTTACATGTATATTCCAGCCTCTCAGCCTGTCTGGAGAACGAGCACTCGAGTTATCACCCTTAATGTCATAAGATACTGTAGCTGCTTTAGACAATATTGATATCAAAGTGTCATACAATTTATCAATAATACATCTATGACTTTTATTATGACAAAACTTTTCAAAACAGTTTTCACACTCACTTGGGAGAATAACATGTTTTAACTGATCGTTACAAATATTAAAATAACAATCAATTTGCTCTTCGTTTCTATATCCCCACTTAATTTTATTAATAACAATTTTGTTGACATTCACTTTTCCTAAAGTTAAATTTAAATTACAATTAATGGTAAGCGGAAGATGATCAGACCAATACATGTCATATATAATAGAAATGCTGCTGATACATTGCCATGCTGCCTCGGTAACCACACAGTGATCCAACCATCTCTTACTACCATGTGCGTCACTAACAAACGTAAAAGACTGCGGTAAAGTTTGTAACTTACGTATATCCGCACAAATCCATGACTGTTCTGAACAAAAGTTTTCTAACTCACCGTAAAACAACTCGCACGGGTGGGCATTATAATCACCCAGCATAAAAACTGACTCCACAGCACACTCGTCAATAATTACACTAAGCGCACTAAGACAGTCCGTGAATTCCGCCAGATTTTCGCGCCCATCCGTAGGCATATATACACTACACACAACAACGGATTTGTTGCTAAGGGATATCTTAATAGCACATATGCGAGGGTTCGAACACTCCACCACCGACACACACGGAAAAACACTAGATCTCCACAGAAGCGCCACTCCTCCGAAAGGTCGTCCCGCGATAAGGCCAGCACTAGTGTCAATAGCTGATGTTCCCGTGCTGCCGAAATCTCCATCCACCGTCCCCAGTAAAGGCAGGTCATGGGGAAATAACCAAGTCTCCTGCAGAGCGACAATATCCGCACTCCGACATAACATTCTCACTCCGTCTATAGATCTTTTAATCGACTTACAATTGAATGTTACCATACGGGTGCAAGTTTCCCTGTTACTATTATTTATTGGTGAGTCCTTCATCTATTTTCTTCTTAAAATCAATAAATTTTCGGAAAGTAACACCCTCCGGCCAAAAGTTATCCTTAAGAAAATATTATATAATATATATATATATATAGTAATGAAAAATAAACACTTGATATTTTTGTTTTTTTATAATGAGAAAATGTTTTCCACTCTCCGCCGTACGCCACAGTATACTCATTAAAAGTTGTTTTAGATATGTAGCTTTTAGAAATGTATTGAAGTGAATCCCAAAAGGCTTAATAATGTTAACTGTATAATTATACATATTTGTCAATATTAATGAAATATTAACTTAATTTGTTTACAATTACGTAAAATATGTATGTATCCAACTATAGAATATTTAATTAATCTCTATTGAATATTTCATTTATCTGTAGTGATCATTGTTAATGGCGGAATTCAATGCTGTGTTTGTTTGACTGAGTGGGGAATTTAATTTAATTCCGAGTGGGAATTGAACCTATAACAGTCGCGTTATTAATAAATAAATATCACTTTATAATTTATGCATTTTTAGAAGTTTTGTTTTTTATTCTCATTTTTAAATATAAAGTTATTATAATTTTTTTAGTTAGTTGTGGCGTAGAGGTTCGAGGCAATGAAATAAGTATTTAATATTTTATTTTTTTCGCTCTGGACTTCAGGATTCGGCGGAAAATGGGGAGTCGAGTGTCTTAACGCTAGGCTATCTCTGCCTATCCAGCTACGTGTGTAATACATCATGAAGCTAAGAAAAACAAATGTTTAAGGACTCTCCATTATAGTTATTTACAAATAGTATATAGTTTTTATTTATATAAGTATTTAAGTACACAGTATGTAAGTTACTTCAAAGTGTGAAGTTTGAAGATAAGGTAAAATAAATGTAAGCATGACTTTGCTGTAACATAAAATGACTATTGATATTGCACATTATATTATAAATTAAAACGTCATGTTGCATATACAGGGTGGAAGAGGCAGCGCTTCTTTTATTGAAACTGCATATAGGGTAATATATTTCAAACCCACACCTAAGAAATTAAACAAGGTACCTCAACAGTTTGGACGTAGGATTTTTTTTTCATTTCACGATTTTTATCCATACCTGTATTTCGTGTGACGCACGTTATTTTGTTTGAAAAAATAACTTTTTCATTTTTGGGAATTATTTTTTATCCGAATTATACTAGGCTTTTATAGAGTAGTTAAAACTGTGGTTTCATTTAAAGTGGTGCTGACAATTCCACCCTGTATACCCACTGCGGCTGTGAAATACTCTTATCACCAGTTCTAGGTTTGAATCCTAGCTGGGTAGGTAAGCTCCGGACGTATGCATTCATTTTGTTCGAAATGAACTAATACATACTTATAGACGTTGCATTGTATTGATTTAGAAGTTAGGTTTTTTCTGTGCAGAAAATGCTTCAGATCTCAATATTTGATTTTAATTTCATTTTGATACCTCTACGCGTTGTTGAGGAAAATGGTCTTGACAAACAGACAGACGGACATACGTACAATAAATCCTACAAGTATCGTTTTTTATTTTGAGGTACGGAACCCTAAAAAAGCAAAGGACAAAATGCTGTAATATTTAAGATTTAAATAAGAATTTAGTAAGTCCATCTCTAGATGTCACTGAGATTAGTTTTGTTGCCTTTGTAACTAAAATCTATGTATCTAGTATGCTAGCGCAATCGTCTGTCTGTTTGTCACATGATCCTTTAAGGCTCACATGTACATAGTACAATGTAAATACAATCTGTTTCAATATTGTGTCGTAGTGCGGGTAAAGCTTAGTGTGATGGCCGTAGACTGTAGCGCAATATAATCAAGAATTCTTCAATTGAATAACGTTGAAATGTTGCAATTGAAAATTGTTGATAAGTGGATTCGAATCCCATCAAGGTTAATGATTATATTTAATGTTTCATCTTGAATTAATATAGTTTATTTGTATATTAAACAATTACAATGTCATTGTGCTCCAGTGGGATCACGTCTTACTGTAGACGCGAGAACGAGAGACGAACTACTAGTTCGATTCCTCATTCGTGGGTATAGTAAATTTTTCATTCCCCCGTTAAAGGAAAAAAATATTTTAGCAAGGCCAATTACCATTTTCTTAACTATTATTGGATCGCAATTTTTGGGAAATTCGAGAAAAATTGGGAATTGAGTGACATATTATTATAATTAGTTCATTACAGGAATAAAAAAAGTACATATATTTTTAAAACTATTCTTTGTTTACAGCTGAGCTGTTTAAAAAAGTGACAGAGTTACATAAAGAGTACGGCGACCGAGTGGCCATTAAGGTGATGAGCCGCTATATATTACATATATACAAAATCGAAGATATTGAGGTTAGTACAGATATTTGTGAACAGTGAGTGAGTGATGATATATTTGGTAGAGACAGGAGGTATGAAGTGGATGTGGAAACACTTGGCACTGCGTGCTCTCTGCTCATCCTACATTTTTTAGACCATCCAAGTACACGAGACGAACGATTTTTTTACCATTTCCAAAATTAAAAGTGAAAGTTTTATTTTGAATATAGGAAAGAAATATTTTTTTTGGAAAAAACGTAAAAATCTTGGAAACCGCCCAAGCGCTCCGACCACTACGACTCGTTAAAAAATTAACTAAACTAAAGGAAGTAACAAGAGCGTAACTTAGTTACGTTCTCATATTTTTTTATTTATTCCATAATTTCCAGATGTAAGTGTAATATTTGTTTATATGTTACAGGTTGTCTTAACTCACTCTAAAAACATAACGAAGAGTACGCCATATACGTTTATAGAGCCCTGGCTCCGTTCGGGCTTGTTAATTAGTACTGGTGAGTAGTATTTATTATCAAGTTCTAATCTAGCCACTCGATATTTTGTAAAGATGTCCCCAAAACTTTAGGGGGTAGAAATTGGAGACCGTAGTGTCTTAACACTATTCCTGTGCGTACCCTGTCATATGCGGGATGCGGGATAAAATATTTAATTATCTATATAACAATACTAATCTATATATATAAAATCGAAAGGTCACTCACTCATCACGAAATCTCAGAAACTACAAGTGCTAGGAATCTCAAATTTTGCATAGGAGTTATTTATAGGACGTAGGTGCTCGCTAAGACGGGAATTTGCAATATTCGACTTCTAAGGGGTTGTTTTTGGGGTGGAAAGTTTGTATGAAACTTCGTTACTACAAATGCTAGGAGCCTCAAATTTTGCATAGACGTAACTAGGACGTAGTCATGGAGACAGAAATTAATAATAACATAGTTCACGCGGGTGAAACCGCGAGCGGGCCACTAGTATAATATAAAGCTGAAGAATTTTTCGATTGAACACAATAATCTTCGGAACAATAATTTCGGGTCTAAATGAAAAAATATTTTTATTTTCATCACTTAATTATTTTTATGTTATCAATGTTTAATTGTACTACGGTCGTAGTTAATTCGGGCTTTTAGAATATTTTGTGTATCATACAGACAGAGGAGGATGTGAAAGCTAGTAATATATCAAAGATATATTACTAGCTTACAAAGTTTGAATTTAAAAATTTTATATTTATAATATTGCAATACAGACTTATAATATTATTGTTCTAAGTATTATAAAGAATGTTATAGGAAATTTGTTATTTACAACAACAAAGTTTGTATTGCAAAACGAAAAGAAATTCTTATCTGGATAACTTACTTTTTTAAACTTGTATTAACTTCTTTAAGTTTGTTAGAAATTTAAATTTCATTACAAGACTTTTACTTTTACCATGATTATGTAATCGTTTTTACAATGTTTTAAGGAGCACAAATATGAGTATTTCTTCTACGTTAATGTCGTTTTTTTTTTTAATATTTATTTTAGTATGTAGAGGTAGTTTTTCAGTAGTTTAATGTAATCTCTTTTCTTTAGTTTTTAATTACATTTGTTAGAAAAGTGAATATTTTTCTATCCAAGGACTCGTTTTAGTAGGACTCGAACACACGTCTCTTGGGAACGCTCCAAGCATTCTGACCACTGAGCCACATGTTCTCAATAAGTTACGTCGAAATTTTTATGTACTTGTGACAACATATTTATATAAGTATTACTTCTGAACTGAACTGACTGAACCTACGAGTACAAAATCAAAAAAATATAAAAATATTTCGATTTCCAGGTGCAAAATGGCACAGACGTAGAAAAATTCTCACACCCACATTTCATTTCGACATTCTCAAAAGTTTTATGCCGGTTTTCGAGGAACATAGCAGGAACATTGTGAAACACCTGAAGCGAAATGTGAAGGAGGGTAATGATGTAATCGACGTAATGCCAATGATAAGTGATTTTACACTATATGTTATCTGCGGTAAGATTTGTTTGTTTTGCAATAAGATGAGAATAGTACTGTTATGTTAGTTTTAATCTTTTTTTATCTTACCGCCGATTTCTGGAGGGATTACGAGGCGGAACTTAACGCCGCGCTTTGCTTCGACACCAGAGCGAATAAATGAAAATATTAGATAAATATTTCATCTCCTGGAGTAGGAATCGAATCCACTATCCAAATACCTGCAGCGTTTACAGTCACTTGCGTCTCTGCGCCACGACTGATCCCTGTTTATACTGTTATAGAATAAATATTTTCTTACGTTCACGTCGCATATATTCAAACAAATCGATGTTCTCTAAGAAGTGTAGTTTTAAAGATTTTTCCTTTAAAGTTTTGAGAAAAATTGGTATATTTGCGTTTTTAAAACATATATGTATGTAATAGACAACTACCCTTGTTAGTAGTATAAAATTGCAAGTATATTTAATTGCTATTTTATACTACTTTGCTTGCAATTTTTTACTTTCGATACCTTATCAAGTGAGCGATTTACACTAATCTGATTAAGACTAATTGAGGTCTCTGAGTAAATAGTATAATATGTAAATACGAGTATAATAAGAATACTATAAAGAAATATTTATTATTTGAGGTAACATTTGTTTCATTAGATATTGCCGTGTAAATGAATATGTAACAACGAATCCGTACATGTGAAAGTGTTTTATATAAACAATATTCTGTTGAATACATTTTTTTCTTCTAGAAACTGCAATGGGTATTAAGTTGGACACAGATAGATCCGATGCAAAATTGAAATACAAAAGTGCAATATTAAACATTGGCCCAGTGGTTATGGAACGTCTTACAACCATTTGGCTTCACAATGACTTCATATTCAAATTACATCCTTTGGGGAAGAAATTCAAAGAATGTTTGGATAGTGTTCATTCTTTCGGTGATTCTGTTATAATGGAGAGAAAGAAGAATTATAACGCAAATAATTTTGATCAATCTTCTGGAAAACGAAGACTAGCATTGTTGGATTTGCTGTTGGAATATGAAAAGAAGGGTGAAATTGATTTGGAGGGAATACGTGATGAAGTCAATACTTTTATGTTTGAGGTAAGGTTTGATATGGGTGGAGTAGGCAAAGAGAATTCAGGGACATGTTACTTGGTTAAATATTTGTTAGCAAAATGAGTATCGTATAATTAAAATCTGATTGTATATTTTGATAATAACTAACTTGAACCTACAAAACGCGGAGTTGAGTTCCGCAAGTCAACATATAAAATAATGAGCTTAGGCAAAAAAGACAATGGAGTGTTTTAACACCATGCTCTCTGGACTCTCAATACAAAATATCATACTTCTAATATTACTTAATTCCAGGGTCATGATACTACAGCCACAGCGCTTTCATTTGGTCTGATGATGCTGGCTGAATACCCAGAAGTTCAGGTAAACAATTAATATAATAATAACTTCGATTTTCACGATTCTTAAATATTTTAAACTAAACTCTTAAATCGGATTAATTTCGTATATTTAGTAATAGCTTTTTTTGGCAACCTGGACAAGGATTTACCAGTAGTTCGTGGCCACAGGCCATAGTAGACTATGATGATGTAGAATAGTCAGATGCAGTGCCGCTGCGCCGCCACTTTCTATTTAATATTAGTTATGTTATGTTATTCTTCAATACATTTAAATTGTAAAATTTGCTTAGGAACGCATTTACAAAGAATGCAAAGAAATCTTTGGTGATTCCGACCGACCAGGAAGCGCGTTTGAACTCGGAGAGATGAAGTATTTGGATGCTGTGATCAAAGAAATATTAAGAATCTATCCCACCGTACCTTTCATAGGACGACAGATAGTGGAGGACTTTATGTTGGGTAAGCTTATTGTGGGTTCAATTTCATCCTAGGAAATATTTTTTTATCAGTCTAGCAACCAAAACTTCTTTATTGCACAAAAAGAAGATTCTCTTTTAAATGTTCATACGTTCATCAATCTCTTCTATAATAAGTGATCCCTTACACGGTCTTTCTAGTTTTTTTATGGAACTTGGAACCTAGTGTTAACTCTCCGTTCCTAATTAAGAGATTTCCGTTTTCCATTTAAAAAGAACTGAAGCCATTATTTGTTGAGTGGCGGAACTAAACGCCGCGCTTCGCCTCGTTAGGTAGGCTGTCAGGTAGTTTTTTACAATACAATTTTGAGAAAGTGAAGGGTATCTCAAAATTTTACGAACTCAATTGGTTAGACATGCCATTCTTTTGTTTCTTATATACACACTATTCTATATAACATATTAAAATCCATTTATAAAGTTGTTCCCAAAAAAAAAAAATTGAATCCATTCATACAATAGCATTATTGCAGTATTTATTTTAAACAGCCGGGCCGTCCGTTTCAATAGGCACGTGACTCGTGACAAGTAATATCCTTTTTGGACGAACTGTGTCCATCATGTTTATCAAACATTGTTCAAATACATTTTTATTGACAATGCTCCCATATATTCTGACGGAAATGGAAACTTTTTGTAGCGAATGTTAGTGGAATTCCATGAATGTCGACCATTATCTAAGTGCGGGATACTAAGTACGGGATACCTCGCTTATAGCAGAGTATGTAGAGAGAACGTAGTGTTACAAAACTCCGTTCTTCAACTGAGTTGTTTACTGGCAGAAAATTTCCATGAGTGGGAATCAAACAAGCAACCGCTGTGTTTAGAGTCACACGCTTTGCCATTGCACCACAGGGTACCCAATATAGGTATTTAAGTTCAGCGATCCATGACTAATATATTTAAGTCAATCTACTATATGGCTACTACAATATATTTATTTATTTTTCAATATTTTTTGATATTTGCGATTATTGAATTGTCAAATTCAATCAATTTACAAATGCAGATGGTTTTTTCAAACCACCGATGCGTTATTTTCGTCTAGACGTCAACCTTTTCTCACTAAAGATGTCATAGCATGGTTTTTAAGTGAACATTCCAATTTGTGCAATTTGAGTTTTTATTTTAACACTTGCGACGACTGTGACTCTACCTGTTAATTAATATAATGTAATTTAAATTTTATTTAAATATATTTCATTGCATTTTAGTTACAATTATTAAGGATATGCCTTTTGGTAGTAGGTACTTAGTTCACGTTAAACAAAGCGGGCCCTATAAAATACAACCTGTTTAAATGTATAGGAAGCGCAAAATATATTAGAATACCTTAATATTACGCCTTGCTGATGTAAGAATCTCGAATATTTCAAGATGAAATGAGGAAGTTCGATCCCCACTCGGAGGAATAATATGTAAATTATTTTCATATTGTCGCTCTTTTTCTAGCTTTTGTCTACGAGACAAAGTTTAGCGTTAAGTGCCGACACTTTTCAGATAAAGTCTCAAAAGTTTGGGTCAATGTGGGGTTTGTCTTAATAACAGGTTCCCATTGCCTTCCCGGCTATAGGCTAAGGCCTTCTTTTAAGTTCAAACTATCTGAAAACGAAATTCTATCTAAATCTGTAAAGTAAATAGGCATCAAAGAAATTGCAGACAGACGGTAAATATAGTATTTATATTAAAATATCAATGTAATTTCGAGATCTATGAAAAATATTGTATTCTAAGTGAACGAACGACCTTTGAAGATTAGTTTTAATGAAAGTTGTATTGTCTAACAAGTGTTGAGAGTGACGCGCTCTAAAGAGCGACTGAAATCTGTCTCTTTAATTTTCTGTCTAATTTTTTCTTCTAATGTCTTATTTGCATCGCAAGCCTTGTCTAGGTACAATATTTGTATTCATCATAAATGACATGAGAAGGTTTTCTTTCATTACACGTTAGTTGAAAAGTACATAATTATATTGTGAAGACTCAGGATTTTTTTTTCATTGAATTATTTTATTGATGATTCTCCAATAGAAGGATATTTAAGTTAGGTTTTATTTAAAAAAAAAACGAATTTCATTTTGAGTTCCGCCATTCAATATTCAATGTTTCGAAAATTGGAAATTTTCAATGGAATATTAATATTAATATTTAATTACAGGTGATGTAAAAGTAAAGAAAGGATCAGAAGTTCTTGTCCACATATATGGTTTACATCGTAAAGAAGATTTATATCCCGAACCAGAGAAATTCAAACCGGAGAGATTTTTAAACGGAGAGTCCAGACACCCCTACGCTTATGTACCATTTAGTGCTGGACTGAGAAATTGTATAGGTATAATATATTTACTTACCATATTATTGAAATTTAGTGTAAGCTATAGTGATAAAATTTTCTCAACTTTGGGTGTTTGTATGTTCGAATCGGCAATCACAGCCACAATTTTTAAATGATTTTTATATTTTTTTTTAAATAAAATTATTAAAATTATTTTAAATAGTTATATGTATTCTATAGTTAAAGATGAATAAACCATTTATCGGATGACATTGCAATTAAATAAGTAAATGAGTGCTTTATTCATCAAAATGTATTTCACATATACTCTCTGACGTAGATGACAATGTAAAAATATACGACGTGAAGCTGAAAAAGATTTATAACTTTTATATATATACCACTTTTAATTTTTTTACAGGTCAAAGATATGCAAAATTGGAAATAAAGTCCGTTTTAAGTGAAATAATAAGGAATTTCAAGTTAGAGCCGAAAGTGCCCGGCGCTCGGCCCTCGCTCAAAGCGGACCTCGTGTTGAGGACCGACGACCCCATGTACGTTAGATTTTTACCGCGATAGGGGAACGTTATATAGAAGTAATAATATGTTACTTAATGTATTATCCTATATCTTATAAAACAAAGTCGCTTTTCGTGTCTGTCTGTTGTTTCTAACTCTTCTTCTTCTAAACCACCCAACGAATTTTGATGCGGTCTTCACCATTAAGTCGAGTGTTTTTCGTAGAAGGTTTATATATAGTTTATTATTTGTACATTCTTATGTAAATTAACATAAATACGATAAATGTGTATAAAGTCCTACCCGTTGAGACACTTTCGCGCATGCGCTGCTCTAATGGTAAGTACTACATGAAAAACATATACTGGAGTATTGTTCCTCTTAATAAGATCTACAAAAAAGTCCGCGAGAGCATATTTTTATCTTTTAAGAATAACGTGTAGTGATCATATTTCTGTCTAAAAATAGGATTTTCAATATATTTTTTATTGTGAGGGATATTTTTCCATAATGGTATTAATCCTTATCCTTTAAAATACTTTATTAATTTTCTACGTTAAACGAAGATAAAATTTGCTTCTTACACTATTTCGAAATTGCGAATAGTATTAGAGAAAAACGCATTTAATTGTTGACACATCCCGCCGTTAACTCATCAGCTGTGCCGACTCAAGTTTTACTTATCCCTTACTCTCAGCATATAAATAAGTATATTAGTTACGTTGGCCATTTAATGTAGATCAAAACTGTCTTTTACTGTTTTTTCATTTTAATAATTACTTTAGAAGTTGTTACAATATCAAAACATCCTTGCTGCGAAACGTTTTGCTTATACAAGCGCGTTCGCCTGCCACGCGGGCCCGGGTTCAATTCCCGGCCAATGCATTCTATTTAATTTTCCTCACAGGCAGCCACGTAGTGCTTGCTTTTCATCAGGGACAGAATACCCTCTTCAGCATTAACCACAAGCTCGAAAAAAAAACCCGCCTGCCTCTATAGCAACGAAGATCTAGATGCGTTTGCACGTATTGGATAATTGGAGTACATTCAGTATTATTTAAGCGCGATATATTTGGTTTCACATTTTTTGTAGTAGTTATTAGTAGGTAGGTTTTTGTTTATAATTTCTTCCGTTTAAAAATAGTCATTTAACTATCTCAAAATAGTCATTTAAATATATTTTAATAAGTTCTTGAAAAGATTAGTAGCACAGATTTAAAATAACGGTACCTACTAAAAAATCCTTGCTGTGTAAAACAATTGGAAAATCCTTATTGAAACTACAAAAATGCGGGTTGCATTAGGGTTTAATTAATTTTCACATTATCTTAAGTGCTTTGCAAACATACATTACATGAATAATCCAGTAGTTAAAGCGGGCGAAGCCGCAAGAGGGTCGCTAGTTTATTAAATAAAATTATTCGCTAATTTTGTGCTTTTTTGTATTACCTTTTACCCGGGACTTCGTCCCCGTATTAGATGGTAATAACGTTCTCCCTCTTTCTCTCTCTCTCTCTCTCTCTTCTAAGTGCCCTGGGTAACTTTCTTCTAAGCGCTGTATCCTGTATTTAGCAGGGTAGGCAGAGGGAATCTAGTGTAAGACATTCATTCATTCATCCTATTAAGACAATTCCGCTATTCTTAATTTTTCCGCTGAATTCCTGAGGCATTGCGTGTTGAGTGGTGGATCACAACGCCGCGATTTGCTTCGTTACGAGAACAACGAAATGAAATTATTAAACATTTCCTCGAGTGGGAATCGAGCCCACAACCTGTCGCTGCGCCCTGCTCAATCGGCCTTTACCGGCATGGTCTCCATTATTAGCATATTAGCATATTGGCATATTAGCATATTGGCATATTAGCATATTGGCATATTAGCATATTGGCATATTAGCATATATATGATATATACTGTGAAATGCTGTAGTATAATTAAGTTAGCTGTCCAGTTAGAGCTTTCTAGAGTAATTAGTACGAACTTTACAAAGACCATTGTTTGAGAATTGAAATACGCATGGACAAATTCGAAATCACATAAGTTAGAAATAGTATAAGATTTTTAATATACGAGTAAAAGACAAGAATTTATTACAAATTTACCATAATATTGACGTCGTGCAAAGTGCGGCGTTGAGAACCGTTACTAAAAAAGAAATATGTCGAAAAAATTAGAACAAAACTAATTACAACTTTATATATCAATAAATTTTACCTATTTAGTGAGCCTATAGCTTAGTAGTTAAGAAGTTTAAAAGGGTTATATCATACACAGGTTCAAATACAGCAACGTTGATAATATTTATTTACAAACATTGAATATCCACTTTCATATAATTTTTCTAGCTGTTGGTTTGAATAACGTGTATACCCTTGTCAAGAACCCCTGTAAATACGATATTTATGGGTTCAATTTCTTCTTTGAGGGCATATGCCATGATCAACAAGGACCATGTTGAGTTTTGCTATTCAACACGATATGCTATGAAAATTGGACAGTGTGTAGAGTCTTTACACTAGGTTCCCTCTGAAAACACTGCTATATGCGGGATGCTGTATCGGGAGTCAAGGTTAATGTATTTTATTGATGCGGTCAAATAATTAATATATTCTATTAATAATAATTACTTTAAGTTAAAAAGTTAATTAAACTTATCCATTTCACAGCAAAGTAAAGAGCTCCGTGACGTGACGGTCCAGAGTGACAGAAAATGTGACGATTTAGTGTGACGTTTTTTTCTTTAACACTGCTATAAGGTGTGTTCCACACGACGATAAAGAAGTTTCACCTCAAACATCTTAGATGGAGAACAAGCCTAAGATATCACATTGCCCTCATTTGTCGTAAGCTCGGCGAAGTAAGGATTTATTTGAACCGTCATAACTTAATTGCCAAAATGTATTCCTAGAGAATTTGCTAAAAGGAATGCTTCATTTTGCGGGATCCAATTAAGTGACTGTAGGATAAATGAGGTCTAGACTAGTTGTTTATATTTATACGGGAAAAAGTAATATTTTGAACAATTTAGAATAAGAATAAAAAGTTAGGTTTCGCCATTCCACACGCATACCCCAGAATTTGGTTTAAAGTGGGGAACAGAGTGTTTTAATATTAGGGTCCCAGGTGCTTTCTGCTTACAAAAGATAAAAATATATGTCCACATACTTATTTAATTTATAATGTTTTTTATGATATACAAATAAAAAGAGGGTACAAAACAAGTATATTTGAAGAAATTATATGTATACAATAATATATATAGGGAGGAAAACGAAGATGTATGATCAATATCGAATACATACCTAACCTAACACAACTTTATTTCACAATATACATTAATTTGCTTATGCTTTATTGGAAATTATGTACGTTCTTCCCGTTTTACTCCTACAGAAAATCAACTGACAGGAAAATAGCTTCGTTAATATATTTTCTCACTGTGGTTGAAATAATTGCGTTGCTTGTCGAATGAATCTAAAGATAGAAATAGGATCTTCTTTCCACAAGCGATGCTGGCATCGCAGAACCGATTGCTATAAAGATTCTTGGGAGAAGACTATGTAAGTAATAAGTGGTTGAGTGCATCATAGGATTGGTAGAGCTTAACGCCGCGTTTTACGTCGTTACGATCGTATTAGATCGAGGAATTAGGATTCCGCCAACCGAGAACCAAACCTACAACCGTCGCGTTTACAGTTGCACACCTGCGCCTTGTGTTCTTTACTTTATATGATGAAAAATAATTAAATTAGAGAAACGAGTTTTCTCTTTCCATGTGACACGAGCAAAGTAAGTAGAGTTAGGGTGACATGCCTAAAAACTTATAATAAAAAAAAAAAAAAATTTTATTTGCAAATTGTTAGAAATGAATTATCTAACTTTTAATGTGTTTTGTTGTAGACCCTACCCATAGACTGACCCTTTGTTTATTTTATTCCCTCAGGAGCGTTGTTTCTCAGATACATTCTATTGTGAGTATATTAATATTTAAAATAAAGAATAGATTTTGATATTCATATGAATTGAGTTATATGACATGGCGGGGAAATGTTTTCAATATCATCGTTAATATGTTCTTATCAATATGCCTAAATGTTAGTTTGCACAAAAATAATACCTAATTAATACTGAAGTTTTACATAGGACAACTACCACGCACTCATTTGAGAAGCATGCTTTTTATGACTACCCGTCATTTAAAATTGTCAAATAAATAATTATTTACCAATAAAAATAAAGAACTAAAAAGTAAAGTAAAATAATTACTAATGATATAAAAAGTAAAACATACCGTGATTTTGTTAAACAAAAATAAAGATTTGAACGTGCACGTGCCTCGCACAGCGGCGCACGTGCCTCGTATGCGGTTGCGTACCTCAACTTCGCGCTTTGAATTCCTTCGCTAAACTTCGGGGCGCTAGGCTTCGAATAAAAAAGAATACTTGTCTCTAAAGTCGGCTTAAGGACGATAACTTTATGAATAGAATTATATTATTACTAGCGTCCGCTCGCGGTTTCACCCGCGTGAACTATGTTATTATTAATTTCTGTCTCCATGACTACGTCCTAGTGACGTCTATGCAAAATTTGAGACTCCTAGCATTTGTAGTAACGAAGTTTCATACAAACTTTCGACCCCAAAAATAACTACCAACGAGTTGGGATATGCTAGAAACAAGGATTGTGGTGGTCATAAGCTTGTTGCAATTTTTTTATAAAATGTATCTTTTTCGTTATTTTACGTACTTCGTCCATACTGTCCATTAGGTACTTACCTAAGCCCTAAAAGAAATCGTTTAATATTATTTCACACCAAATACATGCATCCTTTAAAATCTTTATTGAATATTTTCCAAACTCATGATTCTTTGAATTGCCAATAAAACTATAAATTGAAGATAGCCGTCTAGACGTTTAACAGAACATATTGCTTTAGGTGACCAACCGTAAAAACGACTTATCGTCCGCTGTCACTTTTTTTACCTAAGTTCATAGTTTCGTATGAAAACAGCGAAAAGGTAAGGCATTATTGTCAAAAGTGCAAACATAGCAGATTAAACTCATATATTTTCTGCCGTTTTGACTTTAGTGCTTTTTAAGAGAATGTGATTTTTTTCTATATTTAGTAGGTATCATATGTGAGTAAAATATATAGTGTGAAGCTGCTAGTAATTTATATACAGCGAGAGAGAGAGAGAGAGAGATAAATATTTTCGACAACTATTTTTAAATCATGTCCACCACATTGATGAAGATAGTGAACATATTGTTAGGTCTTTTTCAGTTGTTGTTTTTTTTTTTAATGTTGGCATAACACATTTGGGGTTAGGAAAAATTGGTATTTAATTTTCTTCGACACATTTTTGAAATTGTTACTTATCGTTTTAGTAAACAAGGGTTCTCTATTTCTAATAAGAATAGAATTGCATGAAGTTCGATGAGCAGTCAGTCAAGTTCTTTTTGTCTTTTATAAAACTTCTTTCAAAGTTTAACTCGTTGAACTGACAAAACTGACTAGTCGTTAATCACAAAGGAAAAGTTTCTTTGCAGTAAGGAACTTTCCCACTTGCACCTATCTAAGGTACGTATCGTAAAATATCCGTATTTCTGTTCAGGCAGCGAAAACTTCAAAATAAAATATTTTATATTTATAAAACATGTAAATATATGTTTGTAAGGTTGATTTATATTCAAAAGATTAATTAAGTGTGGCATAGGGTCCAAAATAATAATAAAATATTATAATAGTTTCTTTAAGAATACTACCTTATTTATAACTAAAATGATGACTGCTTGTTCAAAAGGGGAAGAAAACAATGATTGAAGAAGAACTGAACAAGTATTGGATCAGTTAAGAATCAATCTTTCCAAAAATCGATTTAAAGAAATTTGAAAATTGAAATTTGAAATTTGAAAGAAATTTGAAAATTGAATGGAAAACTTCCTTTCCCTTTTCAAAAATCAAAAATCAATTTATGATTGAAATAAGTTATTATTCCAGATCTTTAATATACATATGCGCGAAAAACTTGCTTAGCGATTCCAGAATTGAGCGCGACTGTTTTTTGTCAAAAAGAAAATTAATTATTTAATTACTATTATTAATTAACGTAGAGTAATTAACGTTTTGTGTAACATAATTGACATATAGCTTTGAGATACAAATTGGTTTAATATTTCTGCTAAAAATATAAAGTAAATATAAAATGACGACGAAGTCGTCGTGAACCAGAGACTGGAGCGTGCGACTATAAACGCGACGGTTGTGGGTTCGATCCCAAGCGAAGGTGATATATTTATTTAAATATATATTTCCATTTCATCGTTTTGGTGTCGAGGCAAAGCGCAGCGTTGAGTTCCGCCACTCAATACGCAATGCCTCCAGAAATCGGCGGAAAGTGGGGAACGGAGTGTTTTAACACTAGGTTCCCTCTCCTGCTGCTGCTAGCTCTGGTAAGAAAGTAAAGTAAACTATATAACATATACTCGTAGATTCTTTATTTTTATTTAATCTGTGACAATTTTTATTATGTCATACTTAGTACATAAAATTATGAAACAGATTGCTATCTGTGACGTCCTTTGATCTGTGACGCGAGTTAGATGAGAAAATGGAACCCTATAATAATATATATTTTTTTATTCATTCACAGCAAGATTTTTTTTTATTTTAATAGAGAATAAGTTTATTCTTTTTTTTATCCTCACGCTAAATTCCTCACATAACAGGGTAGATAGAAGTAACTTAGAAATCTAATGCTAAGGCACTCCGTTCCCATTAAGACATACCCATTCTCTAGTTACCGCCGCCTGCCAGCCTGCTTCGCTTCGCATACGAAAATAATTTTAAAATATATTTCATTGAAAATAAATCAGCTTCACGCTGTATCCCGCACACAGCAGGGTAGGCAGAGCGAACATAGTGTTAAGACACTTCGTTTTCCACTTTCCGCCGAATTCTGGAGGCATAGCGTGTTGAGTGGCAGAAAGTCGCGCTATTTGCCTCGACACCAAGGACGCCAGGCAAAAAAAAGGAAATATAAACTTAAATAAATATTTTAACTGCTCATCTGGGATTCGAACCCATAACCAGTCGGTTTTCCAGTCACACTTTGATGATGTTGATGCTCATAAGAAATAGGTTGAAATACACGTTTTTGAGTTTCATTATACGATCTGTTGGTAGTATTCTCTACAACTGACAAATGTGACATTTTTAAATAATTAATTTTAATATTATTGAATTTTGAAACCAATGTATATTATATGCGTACGTGAATAAAATTAATGTAATTTTTTTTAGTCAAAATCAAATTTGCTCTATACGAGTAAGATCCCTACGAAAACATACTGATATGTGTGATATAAATTAAGGTTACATATAATTGAGCCTTCATCACCCGCCTGTCTCTTACACAAACGGCTTTAAAGATTCCCTAACTAATAAGTAAAATTACATTATGTTACTGATGTAGCGAAATAAGATCAAACTAATCAATTTCACGCTGCATCCCACACACTGCATGGGACTAGAGGGAACCTAGTTAAGATACTACGTTCCCAATTTTTTTGCCGAATTCTGCGTGTTAAGTGGCAGTGTCTTGATAACTTCGTTCATAATTCACAGCTTTCCTGAAAAGATCCTCGAACTGTACCCAAGATAAAGAGGAAGAAGTAACCACGTCCGGGCCCACTAGGGCTCTATGGAATCTATCATGCATCTCCTAGTTCTTCCATATGCGATAAGAAGTACTAAGCACCACAGGCCTACGCCAGTTCTTTTTGCAAAAGGAAAGAAGAGAAAGGCTTTTGTCAACTGCTACCGCATCCTTGTGCATATTTATCGTCAATCTTGAGAAAAGTATATTCATATAATAAATGTTTACATTTTGTTTGTCAATAAACAAAATAAATTTAATTTCGTGACTGAAAAAGGAAGCACCCTTCGATATATTAGCCTTTTATATATTTGTCGTTCGTCTTTTTGTCCCTGTCGTAACTTATTTATTATTTTTGTTATATATTTAATATTTGTTACTATAATGTATATTAGGTTGAGCCAAAATATAGGTGACCCGGAAAAACATTTTCACTAAAGCTAGATTTTTTTCTATCTATAATAAAAATATTGTTCAGGCCAGAGTAAAATAAAATCAGTTAAAAGAGAAGCTCTTAATTTTAATATTAAGATGTGTGTGTTTTAAAAATATGATTTTAGTAGATTCATACATTTCAGTAGTCATTCTGTATGAGAGTCAACAATAATTAATTCTGCGCAATAATTACTTTAAATATTCATAAGTGAATACTTCACTACGCTTTCCGATAATTTGTTTTAAACTTAACTTTAACTCATTGGTTTGGTAAATTTGATTAAGTCGAATTTATAATTTAAGCTGATGCCTGTGAATTATTCAGTTAGGTTTACAGAGTGATGTTCAGGGAACCAACCATATTTGACATAATGCTGATGCAGATTTATTACCCTTCTAGTGTTTCGAGGATAAAAAAATAAATCATAGTAGGTATATAATAAGTACTTATCGTGCATGCTAAAAAACAATAATAAATACTTTTCACTGTTAGAATTTGTTATCCAAAGCCTAATTACTTAATTTACAATTTTACTTTGGCTTACATTTTTTGTCACTGACTCCTAGAAAAATTATTTAATTATTACTGAATTATTTTCTTTTACGCAGGTCAATTAATTTCTTTCATTTTTATTTTTTGCTTATCCTTAATTCGTTAGCCTTGCCACAGTATTCTATGCTAGTATGTAATACGAAAATTCCTGTGTAACCCTCGTCTAGACCTCTAAAACAGAGATTTTATAGAATCCGTATTAAATGTAGGAAAAAAGAGTAAGTCGGTTTTTGTCAAGGAGTACGGAGCCAAAAACTTCGGTCACAAATATCACCCATTCTATTACGGTTAAATAAAAATAAAAGAGATTATCTTTTATTTCATTATTTCTTTAATTCATATTTATTTCAGTAGTTGGGATTCGTTGGTTCTGGCGCACGCGCCAGAACCAACGAATGCGCTAGAACCACGGGAGTGTGCCAGACCCCGCGCGTCGACTTGGCGATGCGTCGAAACTAAAAAAAAAAAAAAAAAAAAAAAAAGGTTTAGCCCCCCATTTGAATCGATTACGCCGGGTCCCAGAGCCGTAGCTCTAACCGTTCCAAAGATAGCTTTTCGATTAATTAAATGCCACTAGACGCGTCTCTTATCAGTCACCCTCATCAAGCTCGGGCCCGGCCTTATCGCTCGCTTCCCCGAATTGCTAACAACGAACCTACGTCACAGTGCAGTGTTGCTGTCTCTTTCTTGCATTACTTATCACCCAACGACACCACAGTGCCCGTCTCTTTGTCGCTATGTTGCCTAACAATTTGTTTATTAAAAACTTCTCATTTAATATGTAATTTCTATCATTTTAATTTAATAAAAATTGTATTTTTTACTATATAATGTTTCAAATAATGGTGCGCCGATGTAACAATATTTTGTTTATTAAAACTTCTCATTTAATATATATATTTTTATGAAATCTAACAATAAGAAATCGAAATGAGAGTATAAAAATGTAAAGAAATGTTCAACCTAACCTAACCTAAATCGCTTTCTACAAATGATTTTCTTATTACAATCTTTGTGAATTTATTTAGTCTGAATACTTCCATTGTATTTTTTACTATATAATGTTTCAAATAATGGTGCGCCGATGTAACAATATTTTGTTTATTAAAACTTCTCATTTAATATATATATTTTTATGAAATCTAACAATAAGAAATCGAAATGAGAGTATAAAAATGTAAAGAAATGTTCAACCTAACCTAACCTAAGAATAAAAATCTTTTGTTTATTAAAAACTTCTCATTTAATATATATATTTTCGATTTATTTTTTAGTTGTTATTGTGGAATTTTAGACATGCTCAAACTTGTAACAGATTTGCTATTACTAACGCCATTGTTTCTTTATTAGTCATAAGTGATAAGCATACAGTTTGAATATTATCGTTATCACTTCCGGTATTTTAATAGGTTTGTTCCGCTACATTGTGCAAGTTAGTATAAAACGACTGTGTATCTTTTTTGGATTCATCACTAAGTTGTTCAGTGTCTTCTTGTTAAGAACTATTGTGCGAGTGTTGTCTAGTAAGTGCTAAGCACATGTCGAACTATGATCATGTTACTAGTGTGTTATTTACTAAAGAACAGGAGATTGAAAGTAATTGCTGGACTGACAAGGAATTGGAAGAAATTTGCGAGATTGTGGAATCAGCAGAATGTGCTATGGAAGCTTTCAACGATAAATTCACCAGTATTGAGTCAAAGACTTTTGATTCACAATTTGATGAAGCTTTGTTCAACATAAGTGAAAGTGTGGAGAAGCAGTAAGTAATAATGATTATTAATGTTTTTTTATTTATTTCTTTTTTTTTTCCTGTTTAAATTTATGAGATGTTGAATTTAAAACTTATTTTTTCTTTGTTAACCAGCTTACAAGTTGGCAGAGGCTTGAAACGCGTAGCTCAAGATAACAATAAAAAAGTTGTGAAAATGAGACGTCCAAGCGAACCTTCAACTTCGAGGGATTCAGAACCATCAGTTCAACCATTAAACAGTGACATGATCAACTGTGAGGTATGCAAAATACTTGTTAAAAGGAGATATTTAGCAAATCATTACCGAAGTAATATTCATAAAAATAATGCATTACGCATTCATCACAGTTTTCCTAATGTAACATTAATCGAAAAAGCATTTGGAAAACGTGTTTATACTTACAGAATAACTCCACTCTCCGTTAGTGATGAGCTTTTGGATTTTAATTTGTTTTTAAATTCCATCAAAGATACTCTTTTTACTTTAGTTAGTGAGAGTATAGTAGCTTTGAAAACCTTCAAAGTTAATTTTATACTCCAAGCTAATTTTATTCAACAATGTAGAGAATTGACAAATATTTTTGATTTTCAAACTCCGAATGTCATCATTAACGAATCTGTTAATCTAAATGAATTTCTCGATTCTTTAAATGAAATATTTGCAAACAAAATAACTGAGTTTGAAAAGAAAGACAGCGGTTGGTCTATTCAGAAAATATTTAGTTTGGATATGAATGTGAATAAATTTAATCCACTTCGCGGATCTTCATACATTGATTTGCCTCACGACATACGAAACAAAAAGGCAGTAATAAATGTAAAAAATAGCGACGTTCAGTGCTTTAAGTGGGCTTTACTCTCAGCATTGTACCCAGCAAATAAAAGTTCAGATCGAGTCACTTCATATTCAAAATATGAAAACAAGTTAAATTTTGATGGTGTTCCTTTTCCTGTGAAGTTAACAGACATTCATAAAATCGAAAAGATGAATAATTTGAGTGTTAACGTTTATGGACTGGAATACAATGCTTTGAGTAAGTCTAACTCTGTGGTTGGTCCATTATATTTTACAAAGTGCCTCAAACCTATTCATATTAATTTACTTTACATAACGAGTGGAAGTAATGGGCATTATTGCTATATAAAAAATTTATCTCGTTTAGTGAGTCATCAGGTTACATCACGAAATAATGCCATTTACATTTGTGACGGTTGCCTTATTTATTTTAACAGTCAGGAAGCTCTCGATAGACATAGATTGAATGATTGTACACATGTCAGAACCGATCTTCCAAATAAAGATATAAGTAAAAAAAACTGGCGTGGTGAAAATGTACCAAGTGATAAGATAAAATTCGAAGGTTATGAAAAGAAAAAGAGAGTACCCTTTGTGATTTACGCAGATTTTGAATCTTTTCTCAATCCAATCGATTCATGTTCCAATGATCCTTTTAAATCTTTCACTACCAACGTTCAAAGACATGATGAGTACAGCTTTGGTTATTATGTCAAATGTTCATATGATAATAAGCTTTCTAAATATGTTACTTATACCGGTGAAAATTGTGCTAACGTATTTTTGACAAGTTTACATAAAGATATAGAAATTATTTGTAGAGCTAATTCTTTTCAAAAATGTCCTCTTCCTCTATCAGAAATAGACAACAAAACAATACAAGAAGCTTCTATATGTTACATATGTGAGAGTGAATTAAAGGATGAACGATATATCGATCACGACTGGCATTTAGGTACTTTTATAGGTGTATGCCATGAGAATTGTAGCAAAAAAATTCATAATACCTCATTTATTCCTATAATATTACATAATCTGAGCAATTACGATGCTCATTTTATTGTACATGCATTAAATTTTGCCGAAGGTGAGGTACAAATCATTCCACAAAATAAAGAAAAGTATATTTCTTTCTCAAAAATTCTGAATGTAAATGGTAAAAAGGTTGGTTTGAGGTTTATTGACTCTTTCAAATTTTTATCAAGTAGTTTAGATTCACTAGCTAAGAATCTTAATGACAATGAGTTCCGAGAAACGAGAAAACAATATCCCTCTGATAAAGACTTTCAGTTGTTAAAGCGGAAAGGTGTTTATCCATATGAACATATGACTTCGTTCAAATCATTAGAATTATCATCTTTGCCACCAATTGAGTGTTTCGCTAGTACATTGACTGGTGAAAGCATTTCAGTTGATGATTATAATCATGCTCAAAAAGTATGGTCTCATTTCCACTGTCAAAGTATGGCTGACTATTCTAATCTTTATTTAAAAACTGATGTAATACTTTTATGTGATATTTTCGAAAATTTTAGAAATGTTTGCATGAAGACTTACGATTTAGATCCTGCTCATTACTAAGGGCCAGGGGTAAGTTGGCTCCAGGGCTAAGTTGGGATGCTATGTTAAAATATACCAAAGTTGAACTAGAATTATTGACAGATTTTGACAAAATTGCTTTTGTCAAATCCAGTATTAGAGGAGGCATATCGCAATGCAGTAATCGCTATGCAAAAGCAAATAATCCACACATGAAAACTTTTGATAGTAATGATCTTATTTCATATTTAATTTATCTTGATGCAAACAATTTATATGGGTGGGCTATGTCTCAATACTTGCCTTTGTCCAATTTTGAATGGGAAGATCCTTATGTAAATTATAATGTACCAATCACCTCTGATATTGGATATATTTTAGAAGTAGATCTAGAATACCCCGATAGCTTGCATGATGCTCATTCCGACTTTCCATTGTGTCCAGAAAATATTTGTGTAGGTAATTCGAAAGAATCTAAATTAGTTACTAATTTATATAACAAAAAAAAATATGTTATACATTATAGAAATCTTTTGCAATGTGAGAAATATGGTTTGCGAGTACAAAAAGTTCATAGAGTATTAAAATTCAAGCAAAAACCTTGGTTAAAAAAATATATTGAATTAAACACTCAATTACGAACTTTAGCAACATCCGACTTTGAAAAAGATTTTTATAAGCTGATGAATAATTCTGTATTTGGAAAGACAATGGAAAATATCGAAAAAAGAGTAAACGTGAAATTATTAACACATTGGGAAAATCATGGAAAAATCAAAGGTGTTGAGAGTCTCATTGCTCGCCCCGAATTCCACAGTCTTTCCATTTTTTCTGAAAATTTGGTCGCAGTCCAACTTCGCAAAACTAAATTGTTTTATAATAAGCCCATATATTTAGGTTTTAGCATATTAGAGATATCCAAGACTTTAATGTATGACTTTCACTATCAGTACATGAAAAATAAATTTACCAACATAAAATTGTTATATACTGATACTGATAGTCTGATATACCAAATATTTTGCGGTGATTTTTACAAAGAAATTAAGGAAGATTTAAATTCATATTTCGATACTTCTGATTATCCTTCAAATAATCAATTTCACTTTCCTCAAGTAAATAAAAAGAAATTAGGATTTTTTAAAGACGAGAACAACGGAAAAATTCTTACTGAATTTGTTGGATTGCGATCAAAAATGTATGCAATGAGTGTCGAAGATCGTACTATCACCAAAGCTAAAGGGGTTAATAAAAGTGTAACTAAGAAATTAAATGTTAGTGACTATAAATCATGTTTATTTAATAAAAAAATACAACTTGCTGAAATGTATAGATTTAGAAGCATCAAACATGTTATATTTACACAAAAAAATAATAAAATTTGTTTGTCATACAACGACACCAAGCGACATATTTTGCATAACTCTATAGATACATTAGCTTGGGGTCATTATAAGTTAAAATAGTATTAAGATGTCATTTTTATTGTATTAGTTAAGAAAATATATTATAAAATGTTATGTATTTTTTATTATATGTACATATTTAGTTTTACGTTTTAACTGAATAGACGTATCCTACTACATTTAACATGTTTCATTTTGAACACCCTTTCACTGCTATTATAGCGGGTCCTAGTGGTTGTGGAAAATCAAAGTTTGTATGTGATTTTTTGAAAAACATAAATCATGTTTGTAATCAAGAATTTAACACTATCTTATGGTGTTACGATGAAATGCAACCATTATACAATTTAAGTGGAGTTAATTACTATCAAGGAATTCCTGACTTGAACATGTTTGATGGGAAGTATCCCCAATTGATTATAATCGACGACCTTATGAGAGAATCTGATGGGCGCATAGTTGATATTTTTACTAAAGGAAGTCATCATAGAAACTTGAGTGTATTCTACATAACGCAAAACTTGTTTCATCAAGGGAAAGGGCAACGTGATATATCGTTAAATTCTAGCTACATCATTTACTTTAAAAATCCTAGAGACAAAACTCAAATACGTTTTCTTGCTCGTCAAATAGTACCTGAGAATCCTAAATATGTTGAAGAAGCATACAAAGATGCCACTAGTAAACCACATGGATACTTGATGATAGATTTAAAACAAAATACAGATGATATTTATCGAATGAAAACTAACATATTTCCTGATGAATATACCATTTGTTACATTCCTAAGAAGGGATATAAATACAATAACTCTAAAGACAATTCCATCATTATTAAACAATGACACATAGAGTAAAGACACATAAAGAGTTTTTAAGAGCGCTACATAGCTTAAAACCAAAATATAGAAAAGTTTTACTTGGCGCTTGTAATAAAGAAGAAATCGATTGCATTTGTGAGTGCATATACAATGTTTTGAAAGGGAAAATTCCGCTGCAAGACGAACACAAAAATAAATTAGATAAGTATAAGAATGTTTTAAGAAAGCTTGTTTCAAAGACAAAGAACAAAGCTAGAAAAAATATTATAATACAAAAAGGTGGAACTTTCTTACCAATTATCTTGAGCACAGTTTTGGGTGCACTATTTAATTCATTGATTTAGAATAAAAATGGACAACGCAAAGAAAATGATATTAATTGAACCTGAAATAATGGAGAAACTTAAGAAAGATAATGCTCATACTACTGTTAACAATTTATCACAACTTGATGAAGAAATGAGTAAAGTTTTAAAAACTAAATTAGACGACAGAGAGAAATGGTCACTTTATCAACAAACTCTTCAGAGATATTTGTATTTTATTGCTAAAGATCGAAAACCAATAGAAATACCCTTAGTAAATTTTGCTGAGTCGGAAAATTATATAAAAGAAGATGCAACAACAAAAAAAACTGTAGACATTAAAGAAGAGCCTTTGAAAACACACGAAAGACTGATTAATGAGAATACTCCACACAAAAGTAATGACTATTACACTAAATCTCAACTGCTTCAACTCATACCAAAGACATATAAAATAAAAGGTGAGCTGTTAATTGATATTTTATTAAAAAATAAAAATAAGATTAATTGGAACGATAATGGTACAATTTTTATAGACAACAAGAAAGTTTATAAAAGTAATATTGTTGACTTAATCAATGATGTTGTAAGACCACTCAAAAACAGTTCGCCACAAGGTTGGGTAGAATTTTCGAAAGTTTTGAAGGATTTAAAAGTACCATTGAGTTATATAGGAAATCCTAAACGAGCAACTTTCATAAATGTTATGTCAAAGACACCTGATTTTGGGAAAACGTCACAAGCTGAGACGGAATCTTCAAGCACCACAAATCAATTAACTCCTCAAACATATCCAAAATCGAACGAAGAAAAAGTAAAACGAAAAATTGCTTGGGAAAGATGGACCCCTTATTAGAAATCAAAAATATTTATTATGATGTTTCTAATCCTGCTGGTTATAGTAGTTTAAATAAATTATCCGAAGCAATGAAAAGTAAAATGACTAAAGAAGATACAAAAAAATGGTTGGAGTCTCAAGAAACTTATACCTTACATAAGCCTGTTCAACGACGATTTTCGAGAAATAAATATGTTTTATCTAATATTAGCGATCTTTGGCAAGCTGATTTAAGTGATATGAGAAATTACAGTGAATATAATGATGGAAATAAATATATTTTATGTGTTATCGATGTTTTTAGTAAATACGCATTTGCTAGACCTTTGCAAAAAAAGAACTCTGAATCTATAAAAAAATGTTTTTCAAGTATATTTTTAGAAGCTAACACTATTCCCAAACACTTACAATCTGATAAAGGTACTGAATTTATGTCAAAAGATGTACAGCAATTTTTAAAAACGCGAAATATTAATTACTATACGACGAACAATCCTGATATCAAAGCCAGTATTGTTGAGAGATTTCAGAGAACATTGAAAATGAAAATGTGGCGATATTTTACACATAAAAATACTTATCGATATGTTGACATTTTACAAGATTTGCTTTATTCATATAACCATAGCATTCATCGAAGTATTAAGATGCGTCCTTGTGATGTTAATCATAATAATATAATGACAGTTTGGCGTAATTTGTATGGTAACACAAATAGTCAGCATAAAACCATTTGTAAATTTCAAATTGGTGATCATGTTAGAATAACAAAATATAAACACATATTTCAAAAAGGATATGAAACAAATTGGAGTGATGAAATATTTATAATTACATCAGTCATAGAGAGATCGCCGTGGTTAGTGTATACTTTAAAAGATTTAAAAGATGAACCTATAATAGGAACATTCTATGAAAAAGAGTTACAAAAAGTAACATATGATCCCACTACAAAACACAAAATAGATAAAATTATTCGTACTCGGTATTCAGGTCTCAGAAAGGAGTTGTTCGTGAAGTGGAAAGGTTATCCGAATAAATTTAACAGTTGGATATTAGCATCGAGCTTAGAGTCATGAATAACGAAGATTTTTATTTAACACTACTTAGTAACAGCTCAGTTTTATACTTTCCTGATAATAAGACGACACACTTTTCAACAAAACTTCCAAAATCTATCAAACTAGAAGGAGAATGGTCGGTAGGAATTGTAGAATTTCAGTATCCATGTACTATGTTCACTGTCCAAAGTAAACAAAATATAATGTACATAAGTAAAAGAGAGCAGCAGGTTCCCAATGAAGCTAAACCACAGATTGTTACTTATAAAGATCATATCCCAGCATCTAGTTATGAAAATATAGAGGATGTTCTATCAGCACTGAATTCTAGAGAATCATTTAAACTACGCTACGATAAAATTTCAAAATACATCACTTTAACTGGAAATATCGATGACCTCATTTCTCTAAAGTTTTCTTCAAAGTTGAGTCTTCAGCTTGGTTTTGATCCAAATACTGATGTAAGAACTAAAACTACAGGTAAATTTCCAGCTAACCTTTACTTAGGTTTACCATCACAACTATTAATTTACTGTGATATCGTAGAACCTCAAATAGTGGGAGATGTAATGTGTTCATTGTTACGGATTATTTCCTTGGATCCAGTTAAATATGCATATGGATCTAACAAAATGCACGTTTTTTCGCCCCCACACTATATCCCAGTAATGCGTAGAGAGTTTGATACAATTGAAATAGATATAAGGTCTAACACCGGAGAAAATATACCATTTGAATTTGGAACGAGCTGTGTTAAGTTACATTTCAAACGCAACTAATTTAAATAAAATTATGTACGAAAAACGTAGTGATAATATTTGTCCATATCAACAATATTACATCCATCAAGCTGGAACTGGAATTGGAGTTATCTATAAGGGTGCGGCACATCAGCGTGGTCATGGTATTGGAAGTTTTTTGGGTGGGTTGTTTAGATCAGTTCTACCTCTATTGTCGAATGGAGCAAGAGTGATTGGAAAAGAGGCATTGAATGCTGGTGTAGGACTTTTATCAGACATGGTACAGGCAAAACCATTAAATGAATCGATGCAAGAACGTTTTAGGAAAGCTACTTCAAATTTAAAAAGAAAAGCTGATGATAAAATAGATCGAGTGATGACAGGATCAGGTAACAAAACCAAGAGACGTCGCCTACAAAGTCTCATTCAGTCGGAGAATCTAAAAGGGAGAACATTGAAAAGAGCTAAAAGAAATTATAAATTAAATTACAACAACGACGATATATTTTCAACAAATTAAAAATAATGTCGTTTTTACATAATCATTCTTGTGAATGTGCCAAATCCGAACTGGACTTATTCGCTTTACCATCTACTCAAACAAGCATAGAAAATGGACAATGGATTCACTACAAACCAATTTCATCACTCAGCGACGATGGGCCATTAGAATTTCAAATTCCTGGATCTGGTGATGATTACATTGATTTGTCACATACATTAATTCATGTCAAAGCAAAAATAGTAAATCAAGATTTAACACCTCTTGAGGATACAACTGTTGTAGCTCCAGTCAATTATTGGCTTCACTCTCTTTTTAGTCAATTAGATGTCTATTTAAATCAAAAACTTATGTCTCCACCAAATAATACATATGGATATCGTGCTTACATAGAAACTCTATTAAATTATGCTCCACATGCGAAACAATCACATCTTACATGCGGATTGTGGTATGAAGATACTGCTGGGAAAATGAACAATACTGATGAAACAAATAAAGGATTCACAGAAAGACAAAAATATGTAAAGAAAAGTAAAGAAGTGGAAATGATTGGACATTTGCATGGAGATATTTTTAATCAAGAAAAGTTTCTGATAAATGGTGTTGAAATGTGTATAAAACTAGTTAGATCAAGAGATTCTTTTAACCTCATGGCTTCAACAAATGATATAAAAGTAAAAGTATCAATCACTGATGCTACTCTTATGATTCGTAAAGCTCGAATAAATCCGAGTGTACTGCTTGCTCATCAAAAAGTTTTAGCATCTACAACTGCAAAATATCCAATCACAAGAGCTGAAGTAAAAGTCTTAACAATTCCATCTGGTGTTCAGGGTAAAACACTTGACAATGTTTTCCTTGGACAAATACCTAAACGGTGTATTATTGGATTTGTTAATAACACAGCTTTTAACGGTAGTTATACTAAAAACCCATACGATTTTGATAACTTCGGTATTAATACGTTTAGTTTATATATCGATGGTATGCAAATACCATCAAAAACTTTACAACCAACGTTTAGTAATGGAGTTCATACTCTTATGTATCATACACTATTTACGGGAACTGGTATTCACTTCTTGAATGAAGGTAATGGTATCAACAGAGATAGATATCCAAAAGGATATTGTCTGATGGCCTTTGATCTAACTCCTGATTTAGCTGCAAACACCTCTTCGCATTGGAATTTAATCAAACACGGGAGTGTTAGGTTAGAAGTAAGGTTTGAAAATGCTCTCACTCAAACAATAAATTGTATTGTTTATGCTGAGTTTGATAATTTAATTGAAATAGACAAGAACAGAAACGTAAGTGTAGATTTTAGTAGTTAATAGACTGTAGGCCTTATAAAATAACATTCTCCATGTGATATATTCTATATATTTGATAACTTTTGTGTGCTATAGACGTAAATATCATGAATACTTTAGAGATAAGTAAATATTTAAAAACAATACATCCCACCTTAACATCAAATGTTTTTGCTGCTAATCGATTGCCGGTTCATATGTCAACTCCTGTTTATTTGATCAGTAATTTAGATCCTGATACAAAACCAGGCTCACATTGGATAGCAATTTACATAGGTACAAATGGAATTGGGGAATATTTCGATACTTTTGGTCGAAAACCAAATAGTTATCATTTATCATTTTTAAAACGAAATACAAGTAGATGGACATATAGCAATAAGATAATTCAAAATGTTTTTTCTTCTTTTTGTGGCGAATACTGTCTTGTATATATATATCTTAAGCGTAGAGGTATGTCTCTCACTAACTTTGTTGCAATGTTTAATCAAGATACAAATAATAATGATCTTCTGTTAAACGATATGTTTCAATCTTTTATATTATTTTAAACAAGAATAACATTATGTAAAAAAATATGTATGAGTGAAATAATAAATGCTAATGTAAAAAATATTATTTGGTTTTATTAAAATGCCTTTCAGATGAAAATAAAACAAAGTAAAATTTTAGTAAAATAATTTATTTAGTCTTTTTGTTTAAAGTGATATTTTTTTAGGTTTGGTGCACTAGAAATTTCTTTGGTGATACTATGTACCAACTTTCGTGTAAGCTGGTGGTGGTTATTTTTGTTATTTTTCTTGTTATAATATTTGACCCTCACATCTGCATGTTTCCAGTGCTCCTCCGGTGGTACATCAACCAGTTTTTTCAGTTCAAATATCTCAATTTTTATGAGATGTGTTGCATTGGATCCATCATCTTCGTTGGTAGTAATATATGAGGTACCATCGTTCGTCGCTCGCCCCACCGATGAAGAACGTAGTTTTGTCTTTTTTATCTTCGGAGGAGGTTCTTGAAAGAACTCGTTTAGAGAGTCACTGCTCTTTGATCTCTCTCGTTTCTTGATAGGGTATGGTGAGGTACGTTCATCGTCAGATGTTGAGAAGTAATACTGTTTATATGTGTTTTCTTCATATTCTGTCTTATTCCCACCCACGCAGCACGTAAGCTACAACAATGAATACAAACGAAAATAAGTATAAAATAAAATAAATTTCTATGCTATCTAAAAAACGTTAGAGAGTGGTAAAAAACATAAGTTGTAAAAAATCATAGTAAAATACAAAATAACATGAATAAAAAGTAATACTCACATCCATAATGGTTTCCATGTGGTTAGCACTTACTAGACAACACTCGCACAATAGTTCTTAACAAGAAGACACTGAACAACTTAGTGATGAATCCAAAAAAGATACACAGTCGTTTTATACTAACTTGCACAATGTAGCGGAACAAACCTATTAAAATACCGGAAGTGATAACGATAATATTCAAACTGTATGCTTATCACTTATGAGTAAATGTTACAAGTTTGAGCATGTCTAAAATTCTACAATAACAACTAAAAAATACATAAAAAATATATATTAAATGAGAAGTTTTAATAAACAAAATATTTTTATTCTTAGGTTAGGTTAGGTTGAACATTTCTTTACATTTTTATACTCTCATTTCGATTTCTTATTGTTAGATTTCATAAAAATATATATATTAAATGAGAAGTTTTAATAAACAAAATATTGTTACATCGGCGCACCATTATTTGAAACATTATATAGTAAAAAATACAATGGAAGTATTTAGACTAAATAAATTCACAAAGATTGTAATAAGAAAATCATTTGTAGAAAGCGATTTAATATCGCGGATTCTAACACACAGTCCTGTATCGCGGTTTCTGACGCTTTGATTAAAATGAGAGAAATTGCAGGATTTCGGTAGGTTAGGTTAGGTTAGACATTTTTATTAAATTAAAATGATAGAAATTGCAGGATTTCGGTAGGTTAGGTTAGGTTAGACATTTTTATTAAATTAAAATGATAGAAATTGCATATTAAATGAGAAGTTTTTAATAAACAAATTGTTAGGCAACATAGCGACAAAGAGACGGGCACTGTGACGTAGGTTCGTTGTTAGCAATTCGGGGAAGCGAGCGATAAGGCCGGGCCCGAGCTTGATGAGGGTGACTGATAAGAGACGCGTCCAGTGGCATTTAATTAATCGAAAAACTATCTTTGGAACGGTTAGAGCTACAGCTCTGGGACCCGGCGCAATCGATTCAAATGGGGGGCTAAACTAATTTCGAAGCATCGACAAGTTGACGCGCGGGGTCTGGCACACTCCCGTGTTCTAGCGCATTTGTTGGTTCTGGCGCGTGCGCCAGAACCAACAAATCCCAACTACTTATTTCTAAAATAAAACTTTCACTTAACAAAAAGCTCATTTAAATTTGACAATATTTAGGTCATATTTCATTTACATAAAACATTTAGAAAATAGACAATATATCACTTTTTAACGTATTTTCTCTTATTTTTCACATTCAAAGAAAAAAGTCTTTAAAATAGTCTTTCACTCGTAAATACTGCTGTAGAGCTAGTTTTGTATTATTCGTATATTTTTACAGATTTATATAGTAAAAATCTTTAAAATATCTTTTCTACACAGCCGTAGATCTAGTTTTATAATATTCGGTTAAGACGCGGCATCGCTCGTGTCGCGCGCAGTGGAGCCGCGCGGGCGGGCGTCAGGCGGGCCCTCGCGGCTTGGGGGCCTCTAGGCGCTCGGGTACAGCTGTTAGGGAGGTCTCTGCGAATCGAACCCCTAGCCGAGGTCTTACTCGTCCGTTCTGCAACAAGTGGAATTATACTTTGCTCAGATATATATTTACTCCATAAGTGTCTTTTTGCCGTTTTTAAAACACATTTGCGCTGTTTTTAAATCTAAAAGTCATTATATGATGTATGTTTATTATATGATGATGGACAAGTAGTGATAGGAGTCATTATATGACTACTACTAATGTCAACTTTGGTATAAAAATAATAAAAAATAATATAAAAATATTTATTTCAGTTGAACTAACCTAGTACCCACCATATCGAATTAAGCGCCACAGTAGCGCCCACTCAGTGTAATAAAGAAATACTATTTGAACGACTTACCACTGAGAAGATTGAGAATAAATATAGATAGAGATAGAGATAAATGAGAAAAATGTTGTGCGAGTAGGTTAATACAAAATTAAACTTCTAGGAGATACCAGTTTCTTATTATAAATTAATAAAATAATAAACTGGCATCTCAAAAAGAATAACCCCACGAAATAGTATTTAGTTCTAGTATAATTATTTTATCCGCCTGCTATAGGAATATTGACTAAAATACGATACGATAATAATTTGTAATATAATAATTGTTAAATTATTCTAGTTAGTATATATATATATTTATAAATTCATCTATAATGAGCGTTACCTTGACGGGCTTCACTAAGCACGTGCCCGGACTGTGGTTTCTGTGTTTCAATGAACTCGATCCGGAATTACCTGGAAACAATATTTAATAGTAAAAAATTAAAACAATAATAAAGAGAGTAGGATTTGATTCTTAGAAAAAAGCTTTCGCCCACATTTGTAACTAGTGACCCGCTCGCAGCTTCACCCGCTTGAAGTACATCCATCCATCAGCCTTTCAACGTCCACTGCTGGACATAGGCCGCCCCTAATTCTCGCCACTCCGTCCGGTCCTGCGCCCTTTGAATCCAGCGGATTCTCGCTGTTTTCTTAAGGTCTTTCTTGAAGTACATAGTTAATAATTTATCTACTTAAGTTTTGAGGATTCTGTATCTCTTAAGGAAAAGAGTAACCCTTATAAGATCACTTTGTTGATCGTCCGTCCGTCCGTCTGTCTGTCAAGAGCCTTTATCTCAGGACCGCTTTAATGTATCGAGTTAAATTCGAACCATATGCTTGGGTTTACGGTCCCTTGGTTTCCTAAATAAAACGTATGTCTATATTTACTTACTTAAAATAATAGCCTTAAATAGCAAAAATATGCGTATTTCGAAACTATAAAGGGAATCAAAATTAATACGGCACTTCTAGTCGACCTAGAAGTATGAAATGTAGCAGCTAGCATATGCACTAGTTCAGGAGAAAAACTGAAAACTATATATTTATTGTTAAATCTTAAAAAATAATAGCCTTAAATATTAAAAAAAAACACGTATTCCGACACTTTGAAGGGAATCAAAACTAATAGGGTACTTCCGGTTAACCTAGTATTATGAAATTCGGCAGCTAGCATCTACAGGTAGTACTAGTTTAAGAAAAACTCTGGAAACTTTACATTTATGATTATATCCTAAAAAATAATAATCTTAAAAAGGGGGCAGAATTTCTTATTAAAGCCGCTAGTTCAAGTGCTCATCCCTGAGTCATTGCAGACAGCACGTTGGCATCAAAAATATTATAGATAAATTTAGTTTTCTGAATAAATCAATATTCCCTTAGAGCTTTGCAATAACTCCTTAAGTACCATTATTTACTGTACGAACTGAAGCTTGTCTATTGTTGGTTGTGATTTACACTCGTTTGCGGAATGAAATCTTTGGTTTCTGACTAAATTGAGAAAATACGAAGATTCTGTTTAATTATTTACTTTAATTTAATTTATTTATATTTACTCTTACTCTAAGGAGGACGTGATACAATTAATTATGAAGTAAAGTATTAGCTTAGACAATTTTCACTAAATTATGTTAACAAAATAATGTGAATCAAAATTTTGAATGCACTTCCAATTTCCAATTAAGCACGGGTAATAACTCGGCCTCATTTGATACTTATTCTGTTTGTTTCTAAAAGAAGAACGTCAGATGTTCAAGTAGAAGTAGATTTTTTGAAAACAATAAAATAACCAAAACAGTTAAACGAGTATACTCGTCATTGCAAGAGAAATCAAAATGCTGACCGACTGTACTTTGCCCTCTGGACGGGTTTGAGACTTCATATATTTCATACATGGGTTCCAGGTGGCAGAAAGTTTCCAACTAATTTCAATAGAGAGAACCGTTCTTATTTTTCGAGATTCCAGGGCCAACGCCACCTCAGTCTATCCGTGACCACGGACTGCAAAGTGTTCGAAACATCGAGTTTCCAAAAATGTATAATGAATGAATGAATGTAATCATTCTCGATGTAGGTCAATTAATCATCACAATATCGTAATTATAAATTCTATCGTTATATCGGTTATATATAATTAATTATATATAAACATTTAAAACTGCTAATTCATGTAACAATGGTAACTAGCCTTAGAAACGAGCTTTCGAAATCTATTCAAAAAGTTTCGCTACGCTTTCCTTTGAGAGGAAAGTAAAAGTTAAAACAATACTTTTCCTGGCAAATTAATACCGAATAAATCTACGAATATATATGGAAATCACATCACATTTCCTCTATAGGTATTGCAGTCTAGGCAAAGGAATATACATATATAATATATACATATGAATGTATACATATATAATATATTAGCTGTATGGTGGAAATTGATCTATCGTTGAATAGTGTCGAGCTTTTTGACTTGTTAGCAACGACCTTCTGAGACGATGGAAGCTTCCGGTAGGACTAACACTACTGACATTTCTATGTTTATATGTATATCGTTTTTTAACTAAGAGTGAAAAATATTAATTAAAAAAAAATCTTTTCAATAACAAGGTTTAATTCAAAAGGCCAGTTGTACTATAATGAAAATAATAATTTTATGGAAGAAATGCAAAATATTGTATCGAGCAAGAAATTTATTTGGTTTTAATTCTCTGTTTTTTATATGCGCTATTACATTTCTTGCGCTATGGCATTACATTTTTAGTTTTCTAGTTTTAAAAGTACTTGTCAAAAAAAAATCAAATGAGGCCAAACACGACCTGGCTGCCTTTTTTAGTTCGGGAGTCCAATTGGCTTCATCTTTCTATTTATCATATCATCTCGTTATATTTTACAAACCAAATTGTTTTATTTAATACCCACATTAGGTGAGTGGTGCAAGTTTATAATCCGCCATTTTGTTGCAGCAGCCATTAGGATTAACAATATATACATATTTACACATGCATATACAAATTTCACTCTTATCAGAACTGAAGTTGTAATTCAAATTTCAGCATAATCGATCACTGGGAAGTGTGTACTATCAAATTAACATGGCAAGTTAAAAAAATATGTCTTAAAAATATATTGCCTTGAAACTTTTAAAACTTCTTAGTTTAAAAGTTCTTTCTAATTTCCGTCTCAGAAATGAATAGCAGATAATTATTTTGTTTCTCTTGCGAAGTAAGATGCAGGGAAAACTTAAAAATGAATCTATTCTCCTTTTTCCTTTTTCCGTTCCTTCCTCGAGTGGGGAGCAAACCCATGATGTCATACTGCGCTACAGAGTATAGAGGCAAATGAATTATTTATTTTTCAAAAGTATTTTTTTAAGAATAGCAAGTGACGTATTCAAATTTGAATAACGAGTAAGAATTTTGTTTATTCCCCGTAACCTTTCGCTTAAAACTTTTAATTTGCTGAATTTTGGAAGTATGAAACTTTTTTGCCGTGTATAAATGTGCAAATTTACAGCCAACTTATGCTTATTTAAACGTTCCTCCTTGTTCTTCATGGAGCTACTTGCAACATGTCAAAATGTTCCTTTCTTGGATTTACCTTGTAATTAGCACTTCGAGAAATGATAAAAATAATATAAATATTCTCAAGAATAACTCTTTAAGTTAACCACTTGGCATTCAGTTAAGTATACAGCTGATATAGATACCCTCATTAATGTTAGTAGAGTCCATAACAAACATCTTCCAATAAGACGCAAATATATAAGTCTTAGTATTCAAGAACCGACGTTCGAGAATGTTGAAACTCGCTTTACTTAGTTTACGTAAGTCATTTTATTTGTATTATTTGTAAGAATATTTATTATATATTTTAATTAACGGAATTTTATATAGCTTTCATTGCTTTAATGCAAGTTAAGAGGGCCAGGATTCGGTTCTGTTAATAAATTAAATACTTTTTGTGAAATATATACTTAATTTTGTTTACCAGTTTCAGTTTTTGTATATCAGTTTAGAAATCTTATTATAATTTATATATTAAAAAATTCCAGTACTTCCTACAATTGCTTCTGAATCAAGAGTACCGTTTGATTTTGACTTGGTCGAAGTGTCCGACAACAAGAATGTGAGTAACAAATGAAGTAATTTAATTTCAATTTTCTATACTCCTTCTTCGTCTGCTCTATTTCGTCTGGACTATTTTTGCTAGGATCTGCCTTACTACTTGCATTACTTCACTTTGTAGGGCCATCAGCATCCTTAGTGGTTACTCTATAGTCTCTCGTATCTTATATCACAACATACAGTCGTATCTTCATTGGTTGCCCGGGGACGGATTCCAGGGACTGATGTAGCAAAGCACTTTCTTCCTACCACCTCTCAATGCCATACTATCTCGTCCCCGAATTAATCATTAAATCATTGAATTTAAATTAAAACTTGACAACGGTCTAACCAGGTCTGATCGAGAAGTTGACTGTGTGTATTTGAAAAATTCTTTTCATTAAAGTCTAAAATCAGTTTCCACAACCGATACACTTATATCGTCGGTTTCCAGAAGGCGCGGGTTCGAGTCCCGCCACGTTCAAATTTTATACGTTTTCTTAGATAAGTATTTTACTTTGTTATGAGTAAGTGTGGAATAACACTTTAAAAATATAAAAAAAACTATATTTTTAAACAAACCGTAGTCAGACCTCATAACGTGAGCTGTCAGTTGCCTTTTGTTTTTATCAAATGAACAATGAACGTGAGATGTCAGAAAAAAAGATCTCTCAGTTGTGTTTATTTACACGTATAGTAACGTTATAATGTTATTTTTGTTTATTGATGAATATTATATTTTAATACTTATTATCCTATTCCCGACGAAGACCAATCCAGAGACGGAAAAATCAAAAAAATTGGTATAGTAGTTCTTGAGTTATAGAGATGTTTGGTGCATGAGTGCTTACTTTATCTATAAATCATAAGTATAATATATTAATCATATTCTTTTACTATAGGATTTTTTTAAGCGTTTTATAAATTTTGTATGTGCTTACTTCGCCAAACACGCCAATGTTCAATCCCATATAATTTTAAAACGGTTAAACTATTTGCAGCTATATTAATAAATAATGTATATTGATTCTGTCTGTCTGTCTGTTGCCTGTCTGTTGCTATCACTAAGCGACAGCAACGTGTGCCTGGGTTAGTGAGGATGTGTAAAAAATAATTATAATCCATACATTTTTAGGAAACACGCTCCATATTTAATGGGGCAAACATAGAAGATGTATTGAATCATAAGATAACTGGAGAAACCTATTATCTCCTAATACAGAACACGGAGAGAAATTTTACTTCACTCAATCGAAGAATAAGCGAAGTCAGTAAGTAAGGTTCAACGTGCTAATAGTTGTATCGAGAACGTATGATTTTTACTTATTTTACGAAATTAAAGCATATAAGCGAAGCGAAGCGAAATTAAAGCATATAGGTATATTTTATTCAGAATTAGAAGGAAAAACCGAAAGATTCTTTTTGTTCCATTTTTTTAGTATCACACTATATTCCTTAAATAGCAGGGTGGGCAGAGCGATCCTAGTGATGTTATATATGATCTGATATTGTTGCCAGAATGCTTGGAGTATATATGGAAAGCTAGAGTTCAAGAAAATTTAAGCAATTACTTAACCGATGCCTGGTTGTCTAGAAATATCAAGAAAGGTACCTTATTGATTTTATTTAAATTGTATAAGTACACAGGTGTACGAGATAATCCTCTTAAAGGAGAGTGCTCAAAAAGAATGATTCCTTTGAACAGTCGTCATGACCTTTGTATGACCTTGATAATATTTAGCCCATCCTCCAGCAGTCTTGGCTGTTGGAACTCTTGTAGTAGAGAACCACTCGTATCGCAGGGGCATAATGTGTAATCGTAAACGCGACTGATTGTGGGTGCGATTTTCACTCGAGGAAATGAAATATTCCGAATTTCCATTTTCTTCGCTATGTTGTTGAGGCAAAGCGCGGTGTTAAATTCCACCAGTCAACACGTATGATGATAAAAATGTCCGAAAATTAAAGAATATATATTAAATTACAGAATATTTGGAAAGTTAAAAAGAAACCGTTTTAAAAAAGATAAATCTTCTTTTCTTGAAATAAAAATAATTTATACCCCAGTGTCCATCACTGTGACGATGTTATTCTTAATTTTATTTAAAATATATATGAATTGATGTTGTTTTCAGAATGCAAGGAGAATTTATGGAAAGCTAGGGTTCAAGGAAACTTCAACAGCTCCATAGAGCCTGATTGTCTTCTTAGTAACATGTGGAAAAGTACCTAATTGATTTTATTTGAATTGAGTTAAGAGAAAGGTGTACGATAACGCCCTTAAGGGAGGGACCCTTTGTTTATAGCTAGAGTAAAAATATATTTTACTTAAAACAACTCTATCTTAATGTGATCTTAAATCACAAAATATTGTTTTTCTTATACAAAAACTAGTGGTTACTCTACGGTTACAGTAAGACTTAGGTGCGCGGAAGAGGAGAATTACATATTACTAAAAGAGGAGATGATAGTTTCGCGCCAATACCTCAAAGGATCATTTCGTAAAAAACGATGTCAAATAACTCACGCCCTGTAGTCACTTTTCGATTGTTTTCTAAGTTCTAATTATATACTAGACCCATAGATGGATAATAAATTTTATTAAATTTTCCATTAATTGTTACAAAATTTTAAACTGCTTATATTTTTTAATGAATTTGAAGTATTATTTATTTTCTTGGGCTAAACAAGATATTATTATTTAAAACACCCCCTACACTCGTCAAGAAATCTACATACTAAATTTCAGACTCGTAGCTTCGCTTTACAGCCAGTTCTTTAGATACTAAGGCAGTTTTATATTTAATCATTTAGTAAGGTTTTAGGTTTTTATACTTGTCATAAACACAAATAGCAAAAGAAAATCTTTCCTATAGAGAACAAAATAATAAAAGTTGAAACAGTGACAACAGTTTAATTTGGGATAAGCTAGTATTCTTAATATACTTCCATTTCATTTCCATTCATTTTTCATGTTATATTTAGCGATCACTATCACAATAGGAGGACGACCGGCTTTTCAAGGGGAATTACCCCACATGGTATGTGTGAACGGTCAATTATATTTACAATAACTTCACGCTGTTACCTAGGCAGGGAACCTCGTGTTTAGAAACTCCATTACCTACTTTCCACCCACTATTAAAAATATTATGAATTGAGTGGCCAAACTTTGTGCCATACTGGCTTCTACGAGATCGAGAAAATGAAAATAATTAATTCTTTCGAGTGGTAATCGAATCTACAATCATCGCTTTAGGCGTTATGCTGTTGTATCCCTACGACCTAAAAATAATATATGAAAAAAATAATACTTTTTTTGAATATTTTTTAATTTTGATTTCAAGGGTGCTGTAGGATGGAGATCAGCTGACAATAGCCCGACTAGATGGGTATTCAAATGTGGTGCTTCGTTGATAAGTGAGAAATTTATGCTAACTGCAGCACATTGCTCTTCTGTACCTAGAAAAGACAAAACTGTTTCTAATACGAAGCCTGAAGTTGTGAAAGTTGGCGACAAATTTTTGATACAAGTAAGTCTTTCCTGTCGTTTTTTTACTCGGAAATACATTCATTTTTTAATAGAAAACCCGATGTTTAGAACACCGAGAACCTGGAAATGTAGTGTTAAGATAATTCTGTTCCTAATTATAAAATGAATATTTCACAGGAAATAATTTTACAAATGTAGGAGAAATAATTGCCTTTTTATAATTCTATTAAAATAGATCGTCGGTCGATCGTCATTGTAATCGTCGGAAAACTGATCGTTTTTTTGCTATTCAATTTTCAGACTGAAATGCAAAAATTTATGTCTAAAATTCACGCTCAAGGAAAGGTGCGTATCTGTAATTTTTATATATGCTATTTATATGTTTTATTTTATATTGTAAGATTGTCTATAGATAAGCTACAAATATATTAAAATGTTCTTGAAATTACAATAGTCTGAGACAAAATCTATTAACTTTTTATTTTATAATATTGTTTGTTGTTTAGCCTCAAAGATTAGTATTAACATTATATTTATGAGCAAGAAAAGAGATTTCTTATGCTTAATTTTTACAGGTAACAAAGGACACGTTGGCAAAGTATGTACGGATAGAGCGATTTATCAAACACGAGAATTATCAGTCCCCTAAAGTTTACTATGACATCGCGCTGCTCGAGTTGGCGGAGTCATTACAATTCAATTCCAGAATTCGCCCAATCTGCTTGTGGGGCAGCGAAGAGACAGATCCTGAGGAGGAACTTTCTATATCAGGATGGGGCGTTGTTGATGCTTGTAAGATGTTTAACACTGTTCTTATGAAAACAATAATAAATTAAGCTATTCTCGTACTTATTATTCATAAACACTATCCTTATTTTTGATAGAAACGTCTTTCCTGTCATAAGTTTCATATAATTTAGAAAACCCGATGCTTAGAACATCTTACTGTACTATATCGTCACAAGTTTTCTAAATGTAATTCCAGTTAAAATATTTTTTATACAAAATATATTAAAATTAATACGTAGAATATTTTTTTTACCGCTATACATATAGATTTTACTACTTAGGACGCTATATCTGTATAAAATGAGTGGAAAGTGGAGAGAAGAAGAATGAATTAATTTCTCTCAGCATAGGAAGAAAATACATTTTTTTTAAACAATTTACAGCGACTAGGGATACTACCACAGAGCTTCAAGTAGCGAACATTAGTATAATAGATTCGGATAATTGTAATGAGTTGTTAAAATATCGAAGAAGCAGAAATTGGCAAGGCTTAACAGACCATCAGATTTGTGCGGGTCATCTACCGGGCGGTATCGACACTTGTGAAGTAAGTAGATTTTTGCAAGGCAGAAAAATATCCTGCTTTTTACTTACTACACTCGTATGTATTTTTATTTTCTTCTGCTAGTTAAACTAGACTATGAAGTAAATTTCTTGTTTGGATACACAAAATGGGTTTTGTTTAAATAATTCTTACTACTGCTCAGCATTCTTCTGTGACTTCGTGACTCTCTGTTCTGAGTTCTATCATGTATTTTACTATTTAATATGTATACTTTTATGTAATTATAAGTTGACGAGCTACTGTAGTCCGTGTTTAGTTTAGTTTCGACTATTTTAAGCATAGTAAAAATTGCTCAAATTATTGCTGAGTTTTTTAATAGTTTACACATTTATTTTCCTTGCTAGGGTGACTCAGGGGGTCCACTACAAGCCAAGATCAACCTGGCACAGGAATGGCACATGTACTATTTAGTTGGTATAACTTCGTTTGGCTATAGCTGCGCGCTGCCTAACATACCCAGTGTCTACACACGGACAGTAAGCTTCATCGATTGGATCGAGAATATTGTATGGCCTGATGAAAAATAAAGAATATGGGGAAAAAAAAAAATATGTATGTTATTTTTCCGTTTGTATTACGTAGGTGTGTTACCACTTTCCACACGAATTTGAGTCGTTACGCGTTTAGTGCTTTAACTCAACACCACGCGAACCCACAAATCCCAAAATTTTCTATCTCGTAAACCTAATCATATATAAATTTTCCTATAAAAAAAAGTAATATTATAATTTTTTTCGTTAATAAATTAATTTTTAACAAAAACAAAAACCGACTTCTAACAACGAACTAAAAAGTGAAAAATAATTATATAAAGATTTTATAATTTTGAAGTCGGTGCCAAGTAAAACAAACAGGCTTAGTAATTAGATATTGTAGTAAAGGTGTTGTAGCATTAGTTTGACACCGACTTCAAAATTATAAAATCTTTATATAATTATTTTTCACTTTTTAGTTCGTTGTTAGAAGTCGGTTTTTGTTTTTGTTAAAAATTAATTTATTTTACGATTTTTAGTGATGGGTAGATCTTAAAATGATGCTTCTTGAACGAGTGGTGATGGTGGTGGTGGTGGTTGTCAACGAGTGGTTGTGATTGTTCTATGTAAAGCTTCATTTAATTAGCTATTATTTTTGTGCAAAGTTACATTTTGGTATATTGACAAGAACAAACATAAAAAGTATTCGGGTGAATTCGGAATCTCCCTTTTTTGAAGTTGGTTGAAAATGAGAACATCCTCTTTTTTGAGATTGGTTGAAAAGAAATGCAACGATCAGGAATCTCACTTCTGACATCAATTTAAAAAGATTTTGCTTGTAACTATTACAGTATAATTAATTTTTGACCAAAAAAAAACAAACTTTCCCAATTTTCTCCGGATTCCATAATCGAAACCTAACCAAACTTTCACCAAATTATCCTTGAATCATCAAAATCGGTTGGTGCGACATTGAGTTATTCGACTATTAGTCGCGCACATGCATAATGCAAATTTAAGACTTATTTGATTTTCTCATGGATACCATTGTCAGACATGGACCAAAAAAAATGGGACCATTCGGGAAGCTATACCTTTCAAATAAAAAAAAAATTATCAAAATCGGCCCACCCAGTTAAAAGTTATGAGGTAACAAACATAAAAAAAAAAAAAAAAAAAAATTAAAAAAAAAAAAAATACAGTCGAATTGATAACCTCCTTTTCTTACAGAAGTCGGTTAAAAAAACCATTTATTAAATAATTAAATTTTTATTTCGTTGTCTTAATAGACACCTGGATAATTCAATGCTTTTTTACGTTTCGATCTTGCATACGTATTAAGTTGCATGTAAATTATGTAATGGGTAAAGAGTATTTATTTGTATATGTTTTTTCCTATCTTATATTTACGATAAGATTTCAATATTATAAGCATTATAATCCGTTCTGTACTACATTGGCACAAGCAGAGTACTTATCATTTAACGTTTATTAAATAATGTCAATCAGTATATATTTTTTATGAATATATTTTTTCCTCAGAGGACAAGGACAATGAATTCAGCAAATATAGTATATACATAACTAATAAAAGAGTTAACGATGTCTGTCTATATTGGAAATTGTATTTCTTAGTGGGGAACGGAGTGTTGTTACACTAGGTTTTTCTTGTTGATCTTGCCGATATTGTACATACTCGGGGAATTGAAAAATTTTATATTTTCATTTCATCGATCTGGCAAAGGACGGCGTTGAATTTCGCCACTTAACACGCAATGCCTCGAGAATTCGGTGGAAAATGGAAAATGCAAGTGTCTTATTGGGAACGGAGTGCCTTAATACTAGGATCTTAGATTCTTTCTCCATACTGCTATTCGCGAGATGTGTGAAAGTCAAAAATAATGCTTTTATTTAATTTTAGTTTGTGCACTTTATTGTAGCGAGTGTACGAGTTATATTATTACGATTGAATTGAGATTTCTCTTAAGATTAAGTAAGTTTAACAAGACAAAATGTGAATATTTTAAACTTCAATATAAATGATATTTCGAGGAAACCCAAGATGATAACCCTATATGATAGCCTAACTCGCGTTACAGTAAGCTTACATAATTAGTTACGCCAACAAGAGTGAAGTTATTAAGTCGTACTAGTAATTAAAAAAAGAATTAAGTCAACTGATGTTGGAAAATGTTTCCCTTTATTAACAATAATTTGGGTGAGTACTATACAATTCAATGACATATTTATTTAAATTAATTTTTCCATTTCTTCAATTTGTTGTCGACGTAAAGTGTGAAGTTAAATACGGCCACTCAACAAGCAATGCCTTCAGAATTCGTCCGAAATTGGAGAAAGAAGTGTCTTAGCAATAGGTTCCCTTTGCCTTCCTATTTTTTATTATTATACAAATATATTGTACGACCCAGTTTAAAAATATTCGTTTGTCTATTATATACTGCAATATTGTTTATTTAAAACTTATCGTTACAGAATAACTGTGTCACACAATTATAAAATAAAGTAGTATTATATATAGGTCATTACTTATTCTCTAGAAATATATTTCAAACAATTATATTTAAATCACTGAGTTCGGCCATCATAATTAGATTGTATAATATAGAAACACAGCTTTTTATAGATAGCTCTTTTTATGTAGATATAGGCATCATCATCATCATCATCAGCATTTCCTCGTCCACTGCTGGATATAGGCCTCTGAGCCACTGAGCTCTCTAATATAGGCATATTAGAGAGAAAAAAGGCAAATAACAGTAGTCTACATTAGACAGTCTGCACCACGGCCTCTAAACCTTACGAGTCAAATTTAAGCCTCTTGGCTCGTAGATATTAATTTGTTCTTACAAATATCTGTTTGTGAACTATACTGTTTTCGGGTGTTTAGTACTCGTATTTACAAATATGTTTCATTCATTAAGTTAAAACATTTTTTATTTATTTTATTTTTCTGTCGTTTTTAGCTTATATTTTAGTTTTTGCTCTCAGCGCTGTTGGTGGCGAAGAAATTAATGAGGTAGAAACGACAACTGTAAGTATATTTGTGACAATATATATGTGGTACCCACCAAGTTTTTTATATTTATTTACAATTATTGAAATAATTGATTTATAATAAACCAAAAATAGCACGATATTACTAATATATTAAAAGTATATTTGCTAAATATTTTGTTATATGATTTGGTTCTTTGCCTCGTGACCAGAGCGAGGAAATTACAACAATATCACATAGAGGTTAGTCGTGTCACAAGGCCACAAAGTGTGACTTTAAACCGATTGGTTATGGGTTCGATCCCCGCTCGAAGAATTGAAATATTTATTTAAATTTATATTTCCATTTCTTCGCTCTGGTGTCGAGGCAAAGAACGGCGTTGAGTTCCGCCACTCAACACGCAATGCCACCAGAATTCGGCGGAAAGTGGAGAACGGTGTGACTTAACACTAGGTTCGCTCTGCCTACCCTGCTGAGTGCGGGATACAATATGAAACTGTTTATTATTTTTAACAATATTATATACATTTTTTGATGTAAATTAAAAATTATTGTAAATTGTAGCAATCAGAGTCAATATTTGAAAGCACATCTGTGGCAGAAGCTATCAATTATGATATTTACGATGAAAATAATCATTGTGAACGAATAAAACACAAAGAAAGAAATTTTACGTCACCTATGCGAAGAATTAGCGAAGTCAGTAAGTACTCAGTTTTCAAGTTTTTTTATATTATGGCAAAATCAGGGAGTTAACTAGCCACTCAATCGTTGTACTTAGTGTTTTTTTTGTTTCTCTCTGCTATTTGTTAAAATGGGAAATATGTGGATGTAAAAAGTCGCCTCTTTACATAAGGTGTCATAAAGAAGAAACCATTTGGTGAAACACTGTGGTGGTATATGTGTGGTGGTATGGTGAGGAGCTCAGAGCAGTGCCTTGGACTTTCGATCCAAAATACTAACGTTACTTTTTAAACAATTTTAACGCCACTTTCGAAATACGTTTTCTTAATAAGTGAACTTAAGGAAGGGTTATGTTATCAGCGCGTATCTTGTATGTATGTATGTAATATTCTTTATTACCATCATATCTCCAGAACCGCTGAACGGATTTACATAATTGAGGTATCGTTTGATTTGTTTTAGCAGCCCATGTGTACTTATATAGGTGACACTAAAAAAAATAATCATGGCGGCTGTGGGACGCCATTGGACTTTTTCGAATACCATAATATGGGTATATTTTTGACTCAAAGTAAATATTATTTTGGTCATAGGTTTAAGAGACAGATAGCTTCTGTGCTATCCTATTATTTTGACTTATCAGCCAAGAACTTGGCTACTACTTCAACTGCTTCTATTGAGCAGACTGACATTCCAATTTATTCTGACATTATGTCTAATAATTTACACTCTGTTGACATTTCTCAACATTTAAATTAATTTCTCAGACAACAGAGGTAGCAACCTCTAGCTCTAATTTATTATTAAATATCCATTTGATCCAGCCAGCTTTACAATTAAATTACAATAATCACGCACATTGCACATCATCACAATATCCGTGCAAAAATAATAATAAAAATGTTAATTCTATTAGATTAGTTCATCAGAACATCTGTTGCTTGACGGGGGGCAAGCAGCTAGAGCTGGAATTATTCATGAACTCGGAGGAAATTAGTATTTTGTGTATTACTGAACATTGGTTAAAGGTGAACCAGCTCATGTTTAATTTCAGAAACCACCGGGTAGGAAGCTCATTCTGCAGAATCAACACAATACACGGGGGGTCGCTTATAATATTAAACAAGAACCTTAAGTTCAAGGAACGGAAAGATATTGTGTCCCTTTCTGTAGAATGTTCTATCGAATTAGCGTGTGTTCAATTAGAGCAATTTATTGTTATATGTGTATACAGACCTCCCTCCGCCAATTTAAAATTATTTTTAGAAGTAATGGATGAGGCCTTAAGCAAACTTACCAAGTCGGGTAAGCCTTTGTTAGTGTGTGGGGACTTTAATGTTAATATTTTGGAAAGTTTTAGTCCCACCATTAATTTATTAAGTCTTTTTAAGTCACACAATTTACTTAATTTATTTATGGAGCCAACCAGAATAACTCCTACGACTAGTACTTGTATAGATAACATATTTACTGACATTATTCCATGCTACAAAAGCATTATTAATAAATTGGATTCTGACCACTCTGGTCAGCTAGTAGAATTCTATAGTAAGAAAAAACAGGTGGCTAAGAAAAGAATTGCTGTTGTACCTGTCACAGCTAGTCGTTTGGAACGTATGAGAGTTAGTTTACTAACTAATTTACTAGTTTTAGATATAACTTTACCTCCCAATTCTTTGTACAATTCTTTTTTTTACTCTTTTATTAATAAATTTCATTCAATATTTACTCCCAAAGAGATTACAATTACTGATAGTCCTATCTTTGGAGACTGGGCCACAGCAGGTATTTATAAGAGTAGGGAGACACTGTATATGTTATATTATGAAAAACAGTTTAATAGTGGTGAAGAGTTTAAAGAGTACTTAAAATCTTACTCTAAAATTTTCAAAAGAGTTTGCAAAATTGCTAAATCTTTATTTATTAAAACAAAAATCAGAAATAGTAATAATAAAATTGAAGCCACTTGGAAGGTTGTTAATGCCGAGACTGGGAGAACTAGGGTGAAAGATTCTAATTTTAAACTTAGTATTGACGGTCACATTGTTGATTCCGATTTGGAAGTGGCCATTGCATTTGAAAAGTTTTTCTCTACTTTCCCAGTCAGTCTAACAAACGATTTAGGTTCTTCCACCACTATTGCAGAATCGTTAATTAAAGACAATGTTCCCGAATTTTATAATGGTTTCGTTTTCCGTCATGTAAATTATTCAGACATTAGTGTAGCTTTCAAATCAATTAGTATGAAAAAGACAGCCGACTTGTGGGGTGTCTCAGTTAATATCATAAATTCTTTAATTGATATTTTGATTCCTGATTTAGTTACAATTTTTAATAGATGTATTGATTGTGGAGTGTTTCCTGATTTGATGAAATATAGTAAAATAACTCCATTGTTTAAATCAGGTAGTACGCAAGACCCCACAAATTTCAGACCGATTTCAGTACTACCTACGTTTAGTAAAATTTTTGAAAAGCTGATACTCAGTCAGCTTCTTACTTATTTTAATAAAAATAAATTACTGCACACAGGTCAATTTGGTTTCACTCGTGGAAGGTCAACATCTGATGCTGGGGTCAAATTATTAGAGAGTGTATTCGCGGCTTGGGAGGAGTCACGTGATGCCTTTGGGGTGTTTTGTGACTTATCCAAAGCATTTGATTGTGTGCAGCATAAAACTCTTATCAGGAAGCTACACCACTATGGTATAAGAGGCATTGCTTTGGATCTTCTCACTTCTTATTTAAGTGATAGGATTCAAAAGGTAAATGTTAACGGGAAACTATCACACGGGTCACCTGTAGCATTGGGGGTGCCACAAGGCTCTATTCTGGGTCCGTTTTTGTTCCTTTTGTACATTAATGACTTACCTCACCTTATGAGAGATATCTGTGAAATGGTGTTGTTTGCAGATGATACATCTTTAGTTTTTAAGGTTAATAGACAGCAATTGGAAATTGACGATGTAAACAATGCTCTTTCTAGGATATTGCACTGGTTTAGTGCCAATAACTTGCTTTTAAATAGTAGTAAAACTAAATGTATCAGGTTCTTTACTAAGAATGTTCAACAAGTAGAAACCAGGGTTTTGATGAACAATAAGGAACTTAAAGTAGTTAATGAAACTGTTTTCTTAGGTATAACATTAGATGCTAAGTTACAATGGGGTCCGCATATAGAAACTTTATCTGGTAGACTTAGTTCGGCAGCGTATGCTGTCCGCAAGATTCGTCAACTGACCGATGTTGACACCGCGCGTTTAGTATACTTCAGCTATTTTCATAGCATTATGTCTTACGGCCTATTACTTTGGGGTAGTGCCGCTGAAATAGATACCATTTTTGTGCTCCAAAAACGGGCTGTCCGAGCAGTCTATAAAATGGGTCCACGGGAGTCACTAAGGAATAAATTTAAAGACTTTAACATCCTCACACTACACTCCCAATATATTTACGACAACTTAGTATATGTGCATAAGAATATTAATAAATTTAATAAAAACAGTGACCTCCATCAATATAATTTAAGAAATAAAAATAAGCTTGCTGTGCCCTTCTCTAGGCTCCATAAAGTGTCTCACTCATTCGTAGGTCAAAGTATACACTTTTATAACAAACTTCCAAACGACGTGGTTAATTTATCACTGAACAAATTTAAAAAAGTGGTAAAGCACAGGCTCTGCCAAAAAGCTTATTACTCTGTTAAAGATTATGTTCGCGATAAAGATGTTTGGAAACGAGTTGCTCTATTTCTAAGTTAAAATTGTTAATTGTGATTTATAACAAATGTTGGCATTTAAAAAGAGTGGCCATGAGTTTCTTTGCCTGTATCTTCTCATGAGCTCAACCATTTGAACGGGCTTTTTTCAAGTCAAAATTGCACATTTTTTTGGTTATTTTGTTTTCCATTTTTTTTTATCTTTTATGACATGTCCAAGTGAATGTTAAGCATTTTTATGGAATAAAGATATTTTGACTTTGACTTTGACTTTGGGTATCACATTAAAGAGCTCAATACGAGGATTTCAAAAAGGCATGTCATGATATGACCTTTAAGTAATTCTTCAATCAATAAAATCTTTACCAAGAACCCCGCATAATTTAAAGAGGTCCCGACTGTTAATCCTAATAAACTGGGCTTGTTTATTTTCTTTTTAGATTTATGCAGTTGGGGTTTTGTTTTTTTTAAATATTTTTTTTATTATTCTATGAAGAGCAAGAATATTTTAACACGAGTTTCTCTCTGCTTATCCTGGTGAATAGGAAATTAATTGATGATAAAGGCATCGTGGCTTAACAGCGTAGCGTCCAATTGTAAACACGCAGGATTTTTTTTTTTTTTTTCGAACATGTGGATAATGCTGTTAGCCCTATTGGCTTTTACAGCGACACCGGTTGGGTAGGGAAGAGGGTACTCTGTCCCTGAAGAAATGCAAGCACTAAGTGGCTGCCTGTGAGGAAGTCGACGACTGTAAGGGCGCCCCCTGCGGGACTCGAACCTCGGCTTGCGGCCGTCGAGCGCACTGGGATTTCACCTATGCTAAGCAAACCAGCCGCGACATGAAGTCGCGACTGGGGACAAATTAGACTACTCTAAGGGAGCTAACGGTCCCTAACCGCTGGGCCCCACCGCGCCGCGACGCGATCGAGCCGTTGAATAAGCTGGACTTCGTCGTCGATTCCGTCGGCGACGGTGTTTGTGTCGTGTGTGAGTAGTGTGTTTCCTACCTACATACGGGGCATTCGCTATAGTAATGGCGTCATCGGAGTCTAAAAGGACGCTGCGCGGGCGTCTACGTCTAGGGAGTGCGTTAGGGATGTAATCACACGCATTAACGATGAGGGGATTCGCGTGCGAGCCTGCGCGCTCAAAGTAGCGCTTCGCTAAACGTTTGCAAGGAAGGTTTTGAGTTCGATGACCACTCTAGGAAAAGAGTTCTTTTAATTTCATTGATCTGATAACAATAAAAAGCGTGGCTTAGAAAACTGCCTTTCAATAGGCAATGTCTCATAAATTGAATATTAATATAAAATGACATATTAAAAATACTTTCAGAGTGCTTGGAATATGTTTGGAGGAATATAGTAGAAGAGAACGAGGTTAACTTGAAAACAGATTGTAGTAAGTCTTTTTATACAACTATTTGTATTACAATATATATATTTTTGATTTTTTATAATATAATGATATATATTCTCATTTCATTGTAGGTCTGGTCGTTACGGCCGGAGGTCGACCTGCTTTTGAAGGAGAATTTCCCCATATGGTATCTGTATATCTTTAAAATAAAAAAGAACTCAATTTGGTCACAGAACATAATTTAAATATTTTCTATTATTTTCAATAATTTTAGAGGTCGTTGTCGTGTAGCTTCATAACGTACTACTATATACACGATAATGAGTTGGATTCCCGCTCGAGAGAATGAATTATTTTCATTTCCTCGCTCCGGTAACAAGCAAGTTAAGTTTTACCCACCAAACACGCTAAACATTAACCCACTAAACATTTCTCGATATTGGACGGTGCATGGAAACGCAATTGTCTTAACAATTTAAATGAAGGCATTCGAAATGTCTGAACACTAAGCCCTCTTTGCCTATCCTACTATTCTTCTTGGTATTGTCAAGTAAGCTTATTTCATTTTTCTTTCTATTAAATTATTGATTTAAATCAATAACGGTTCCAGGGTGCTGTAGGCTGGAGATCGGTTTTCAGCAAGGGTGAGCCTGAATGGCTGTTTAAATGTGGTGCATCTTTAATAAGTGAGAAGTTCATGCTGACAGCAGCACATTGTTCTTACATATCTTCAAGAGATGCAAGCGTGGCGCGTCGTCAGCCTGAAGTTGTTAAGATAGGTGATAAATATTTGGTCCAGGTAAATTTGTTCAGAAAATTTATTGTAATATTATAAAAGTGAAGAATTTAGTTGGTTTAACCCAACTGAAATGAAAAATATATTCATATGCACTATTTTTACCTTTCTGAGACAGTCCTTTTATCTATCAAGGAAGGAAATTATTATTTATTTGGTTTATTGCATTACGTTAATAATTTTAGAGTGAGAGTTACCTCAATCGTTTAGAATGTGCCATCTGTCACATTCTAAATGTATGAGTTTACATAATTTTTAGCTTACTCCCTTATCTTCATTTGCCCACGGGGGCAAGTGGACTTAGAAAAAATAATATAAAATTGTATAATAAAATTCAGAAATATAGAAACAAATAACGCCGCCGTCTTGGAGTGGCACAAGCGTGTGACTGTAAATACAGCGGTTGTGGGTGCGACACCCACTCGACGAGATGAATTAAATGTGGTTTGCGTCACTGGGATCTCTTAAACGGTTACGCAATTTTCTCCCTATACCTACCAAGATTGCGTTAGTAAGTACTCTTCTCTTACCGATTCTCGATTATGCTGATCTTTGTTGTCTTGATCTAAGAGAGGACCAATTAAATAAGCTTGAGCGTCTTCAAAATGTGTATATACGATTCATATTTGGTCTACGTAAATATGATCACATTTCTGACTTCCGAAAAAAGCTCAAGTGGCTCCCTATCCGGCTTCGTAGGAATACTCACATACTTCATCTTCTTTACTGTATTCTGTTCAATCCAACTTCTCCCCCGTACCTAAAGGAACGATTTGAATTTTTGGGCCGCTCACATCCACGACGTCTGCGATCCGACTATAGTCGGGTGCTAAAAATTCCACAACATTCCTCGTCATTTTATGGTGATTCATTTACAATTACTGCGTGTCGGTTATGGAACGCCCTGCCCTTGTTTGTTAGGAATTCAAAAACGTTCCTTATCTTTAAAAAACGCTTAAAAAAACATTTTATAGCCCTCTAAACCTTTTTAACCGTACTTACTTAATATAAGTGTATTTTTTTTATTATTATTATTAATTTTATTTTCATTTTATTATTTTTTTCCCTTGTTTCTATACTAAGTATGTATCCATATTTTAACATAATTTATAAGTGTATATGTATGAATGTATGTAAGTATGTATGTATTTATATATATGTATGTATGTATTTATTTATGTATATATGTATCTATCTTTGTGTAGGTTTATTTATTTATTTATTTTTATATAGTTGTTTGTAGTTGTTGTTTGTTATATCTATTCACACCCTACTCTTTATTTATTTATTTTTTTGCGATTTCCAACGCCTCAAGGTTACCTGGAAGAAATCGCTATTTCAGCGATAAGGTCGCCTATTGTACCATATTCTTTTACTTGTATTCTACTATTTCTTTTTTGGGTGTACAATAAAGAGTTTTATTATTATTATTAAATGATGTTTTCATTTTCTCACTCTGTCAACAAGACACAGCGCGTCGTTGAGTTCCGCCAATCAATATTAATAATCGGGGAAAAGTGGAGAACAAGTGTCTTAATACTGGGTTTTCTCTGCCTATCAAGCTATACGAGTACAATATGTAAAATTTTTCTAACACATATATTATTATTTTTTGTATATATTATTATCATGAGAATAATACTATAATAAATCACGAGAATAAACTAAAATATAATTTCAGGAAGGAAACTATCCCTCCCACTACCAAATGAGATCGTTTTTGGGATATCGAAATATGGCAAGTATCAGTAAATATTATTTTCTTAAAATATTGATTCTCTGTCTGTTTCTAGTCTGGGTTATTATCATTTTCTGGGTGCAGAAATAGAAAATGCGCGGCGTAGAATTTTGCCACTTAACATGAAATATTTCGAAAATTGCGTAGAAACTGGAGTGTCTTAGCACTAAGTTCCCTCTGACCACCGAGCTTGCTCGCTGCTTGTTGCTATTCGGGACACATAATGGTATAATTATTTTCTTTTACTTATAGTAAAAGTAATTTAAAGGGTTTAGAGTTTTGTGTCAATTTACATACATCTTATAAATATCTTAATTTCTTTAATTTTCAGGAAATATCAATAAGAACACAACCGAAAATAATTAGAATTGAAAGAATAATAAAACACGAAGACTATCATGCACCTAAAGTATACAACGACATAGCTTTACTGGAGTTAGCGGAGTCAGTAGAATTCGGTCCTCTCATCCGCCCTGCCTGTCTTTGGACTAACATGGATACTGGTGGCTTAGGAGCACTTTCTGTTTCAGGATGGGGAGTAGTGGATCCAAGTATGTTATTTTTCCCAGCTTTGTACTTTTCATCGTACCAAGTTAGCAGGATATGCAGATGGAGCTTAGTGGCTAGTTACTCCGTTCTTCACTTTTTGGCTAGTTCGAGTAATGTGGCGGATCTCTTGCAAATCTCACTGAGTATACAAAAAGCAGTCCTAGAGGCTGGGTATCTTTATATAGGGCTGCAACGAAGACCAGTTGCAGATTAATCTCCTTTCATGCTGTGCATTAAGTTTCCGGGATCATCACATTTAATGTCAACTTCTGAGTCACCGTGCCAAAACGGCATTATAATTATTATAACAATACTAGCGATCTAAACGTGGTTGGACCCGCTTTTACTTTTTGTTATTATATTTAAAATAAAAAAAATCAAATAATTAAATCACGCTGTATGCCGCACACAGCAGAGTAGGCAGAGGAAACTTACTGTTAAGACACTCCGTTCCCCACTTTCTGCCGAATTCTGGAAGCATTGCGTGTTGAGTGGCAGAACTCAACGCCGCGCTTTGCTTCGACTTCGAAGAAATGAAAATATTCAATATTTCAATGTCTGGAATGGAAATCGAACTTTAACCGTCGCGTTTTTTCTTTTTTTTTCTTTGCACCTCTACGTCACGACGGCCAGTCAATCAGTCAATTATTTCAATATTTAAGAAATAACCAAAACAATTCACTTTTATATAGCCAAAGAGCAAGCACTCAACAGTTTTAAAGTAAATATTAAGGGACCTATCGCTATGTATTTGCCGTTTACTTTTTTTTATTTGAAGTATATATATATATATATAATGTATATATGTATATATGTATGTGTTTATAACGAACAGTATCTCGTCAAGCTACCACCGAGCTGCAAACGGCAAAAGTGGGTGTCATAAATTCAGATAGTTGCGACGAATTCTTGAGGTGGCGAAGAAACAGAAACTGGCAAGGCTTGACTGACCATCAGATCTGCGCCGGATATCTACCTGGTGGCGTTGATACTTGTCAGGTATGTAACTACAGCTATAAATAGAGAATCTGATGTTATGTCACTTTGGTTCCCACTCTCTGCACAATTTGCTGGACGTTGCGCACTAAGCGGCGGAACTCAATAACACGCTTTATGTAGTAGAGTAAAAAATAAAATAAATTAATATAATACAAAATTTAATTAAATTAAAATATGAGGCCAGTCGTAGCGCAGGAGCACAAAGTGTGCTGCAAAATCGGATGGTTGGTTGTAGGTTCAATCCCCATTCGAGGAAAGGAAATATTTATTTAAATTTATATTTTCATTTTATCGCTCTGGCAAAGGCAAAGGCGAGGCAAAGCGCGGCGTTGAGTTCCGCCAGTCAACACACAATACTAGAGTTCGGCGGCAAGTGGGGAATGGAGTGTTTTAACATGAGGTTCCCTCTGCCCACCCTGCTGTGTGCAGGATACAGGGATTATATAATAATTTACCCGTTTTAATTTTACTGTCAAATATCGTCACACTTCACCACTTCGGAGAAGGCGATGATTTAAAATAATATTACGTAGAAAATGGAATTGTTTTAAGTAAGAAATGAATGTAATTAAATATGTATATACAGGGTGTCCCAGGAGTCAACGATAAAACGAAACCAGGTGATAGACCAAGTCGTGACAGTTATGAGAAAAATATAAAAAAAAATCTTTGTCATGTATTTTTCATATTATATTGATTTTAAAAAATATCGGAAAAACCGACACCCTCTGATAATTTTTCAAGTCCTAAGACTACAAATATTACTCTTCCTTCATTTTTTTTTCTGTAATGTAATCATGAGTAACCCTTCTATGAATTACAGCTTAAGATTGAAACATACCTTCATCGGTTTTCAATAAAATGTGATGTTTTTGCCAAACATTAAATTCAAAATATTTACTACACTCAACTTTAACCGACAGTACTATAAAAAAAATGTACTACACTGTTTTTGAAAGTAACTTTAAAAGTTGGCGCATTTAATCTGAATTCCGAAATGGTACGACACTTGCTGGATTACTTCTTTGTTGAAGAGAGAAAAATCGAAATACACGATAATCGGGATGACGTTCAGCTTTTTGGTATCTTTTCCGATACATTCTAGCAGCAGCATTTGCGTTACATAACCACTCTCCATGAATGAAATGCATATTGGCAATGTGTCAAAGACCGAGTATATGGCCTGCGAGAGCCCAGACTCGAGCACTATCCTTATAAGTCCTGGGCCAGCCCCTAGTTGGAAAAGTTCAGGTACCTTGGATCCGTCATGCACGAGTCTGGAGTGACCACACCAGTGGCCTCCTGCCACTCAGCCCAGGCAACGCTTATCCGACTTAGGGGCTGGCCCAGGACTTATAAGGATAGTGCTCGAGTCCGGGCTCTCGCAGGCTATATACTCAGTCTTTGACACATTGCTAATATGCATTTTATCCATGGAGAATAACCATTCTCCATGAATGGACGGTTTTTCCGATATTTTTTAAAATCAATATAATATGAAAAATACATGACAAAGATTTTTTTTAATATTTTTCTCATAACTGTCATGACTTGGTCTATCACCTGGTTTCGTTTTATCGTTGACTCCTGGGACACTCTGTATATATACTGTTTGTTTGTGTTAAAGGGTGATTCTGGAGGTCCCCTGCAAGTCAAAATCAACTATACACAACAATGGCCTATGTACTTCCTAGTAGGAATAACCTCCTTCGGCTACGGCTGTGCGAGAGCGAATATACCGAGCGTGTACACCAGGACAGCCAGCTTTGTGGACTGGGTAGAGAGAAATGTGTGGCCAGATAACAAATAAATAAACTTTATGAATTTATTTTTATTTTGTTTCTCTTTTTTACTTTAACTGCTTTGCGCAGATAGAGAAAATTTTTAGATTATTTCATACATACTTATGTATGGAATAATCTTACTAAACTAAATGTATATGAGACTCTCATATATACTCATACATGTATACTCATACATGTATATTAAATGTATATTAGATTACATATGTTAGTATTGAAATGCTTATATTATTACTAAGAATTATTTTAACAATTGAAATAAGAAAATAAGTTTTAAAAATTAAGGTTCAAAAATTATAATTTATTACAGTTCGTAAGTTAAGCGTAAGTTTTTCATTACCGTAAGTGTCACTAAAAATAGAGGCAAAGAAAAAATTTAACAAGTTTATTTATTAAAAAATGAATAACAGAACAAGCATAAAATATATATAATATCATTTATATCATGTTTGGGGGATTGGAATAAATTAACTAAATTTGTTTCTCTGTAAATTTGAGTTTATATTGTTCGATTTTACCTAATATAGGCGTAATCAATGGATTTCATTATCTCATCCAAATATCTCTAAAATTTCTGTCTCGTTGTCCTATAAAAAAAGTAATATTATAATTTTTTTCGTTATAATTTTGCGTCATTTTTGAAACATTTAAATTTACTATATTAGCATAAGCAGAGAACTTATCATTTAACGTCAATTAAATTATGTCAATCGCCATATATTTTTTATCAATACTGATAACCTTTTTCCCAGAGGACAAGGATAATGGATTCAGCAAATATGATCGTATATACATAAACAATAAAAGAGTTAACCGTGTCTGTCTATGTTGTAAATAATATTTATTGCTGGGGAATGGAGTGTCGTTACACGAAGTTTTTCTTATTAATCGTGGCGATATTGTAGATATTCGGGGGAGAGTAATATATTACAGTTTTATAAGTAACGGTTTAATGTAACGATAGAAATTAGATTTATCTTGAGATTTAATAAGTTTAACCAGACAAAATGTGAATATTTTGAAATCCAATATAAATGATATTTCGAGAAAACCCAACAACATATTTATATGATAAGCCTAACTCGCGTTATAATAAGCATACGTAGTTTAATTAGTTAAGGCAAGAATAGTGAACAAGTCAACTGATGCTTGAAAATGTTTCTTTCCATTAAGATTAATTTTGGTGAGTACTATACAATTCAATAACATTTCTATTTAAATTTATTTTTCCATTTCTTTAATTTGGTGTCGAGGCAAAACGCGAAGTTATGTTCCGCCACTCAACACGCAATGCCTCCAGAATTCAACGGAAACTGGGGAACGAAGTGTTTCAACAATAGGTTCCTTTTGTTTACCCTGCTGCGTGCGGGATACAGCGTGAAGCTAATTGATTGATTGGCATAATAGAGAGAAAAAAGGAAAATAACAATAGTCTACATTATACAGTCTGCGCCAAGGCAGCTAGACCTTATGAGTTCTGTGTTCCACTTAGTTACAGACATTTTTTAATGTTATTATTTATCCAATGGAATTACATATTAAAGAAAAAAAAGTAGTTTTTTTGTTTATTTTATTTTTCCGTTTCCGTTTCCGTTTCCAGCTTATATTATAGTTTTTGCTCTGAACTTTCTTGGTGGCGGATTAACTGATGAGGTGGAAACGACAACTGTAAGTATATTTGTGACAATATATCTGGTACCCACCAAGTTTTTTATATTTATTTACAGTTATTGAATTATATTAAAAGTATATTTGTTAAATATTTTGTTATATGAATTGGTTCTTTGCCTGTGACCAGAGCGAGGATATAAAAGTATTTAAAGATTTATATTTCCATTTCTTCAGTCTGGTGTCGAGGTAAAGGGCGGCGTTGAGTTCCGCTACTCAACACGCAATGCCTCCAGAATTCGGCGGAAAGTCGGGAACGAAGTGTCTTAACACTAGGTTCTCTCTGCTACCCTGCTGAGTGCGGGTTAAAGCGTGAAACTGATTATTATTTTTAACAATATCACATACATCTTATGATGTGGATTAAAATTTATTTCAATTTTAGCAATTAGAGTCAATATTTGAAGGCAAATCTGTGGCAGAAGCTATCAATTATGACATTTACGATGAAAATAATCAATGTAAACAAATAAAACATAAAGAAAGAAATTTTACGTCACCTATGCGAAGAATTAGCGAAGTCAGTAAGTACTCAGTTTTCGAGTTTCTTTTATATTATGATAAAATCAGGGAGTTAACTAACCACTCAATTGTTGACCACGACCACGTTGACTTAGTGTTTTTTTTGTTTCTCCAAATTGATAAAAACTTGATAACAATATGATAGACTATCTCTGCGTATTTCTTAATATGGGGAATGTATGGATGTAAAAAGTCGCCTCTTTACATAAGGTGTCATAGAGAAAAACCACTTAGCATTTTATGGGTGAGTCCTATCACTATGGTGGTATATGGTGAGGAGCTCAGAGCAGTCCCAGATTCTAACGTTCTCTCAAAGTACGTTTTCCTAATAGGTAAACTTAAAGCACACTAGGATAAAGAGCGAAATATTTTAACACGAGTTTCTCTCTGCTTATCCTGGTGAATAGGAAATTAATTGATGATAAAGGCATCGTGGCGTAACGGCGTAGTGTCTAATTGTAAACACGAAGGTTTTGAGTTCGATGACCTAGAGTGGTCATGGGAACTGGGAATGAGTTATTTTAATTTCATTGATCTGGTAACAATTAAAAGCGTGGCTTAGAAAACTGCTCCTCAATAGGCAATGTCTCATAAATTGAATATTAATATAAAATGACATATTAAAAATACTTTCAGAGTGCTTGGAATATGTTTGGAGGAATATAGTAGAAGAGAACGAGGTTAACTTGAAAACAGATTGTAGTAAGTCTTTTTATACAACTATTTGTATTACAATATATATTTTTATTTTTTTGTAATATAATCACACATCCTCATTTCCTTGTAGGTCCGCGCATTACGGTCGGAGGTCGACCTGCTTTTCAAGGAGAATTTCCCCATATGGTATAAGAACTCAATTTGATCACAGAACATAATTTAAATATTTTCTATGAGACAATCTATGAGACAATTAATTATTTTTATTCACCTAGCGTCTATTACCAAACTATACTGCGGAGTAGGCGAAGGGAACCTGTGAATCAAATATGTGTGATCTCAACGATTCGAAAGAAAATATTAAATGTTTCATTTCTTCGAGTGGGAAACGAACCCACAACCTATCGCCGTTACAATCGCGCATTTGTGCCCCTGGCTGGTTTTAATAGTTCAAATGGTTTTTTCTATCAAATTAACTATAGAAACTATTTCTAATAAATTATTAACGGTTCCAGGGTGCTGTAGGCTGGAAATCGGCTTTCAGCGAAGATGAGCCTAAATGGGTGTTTAAATGTGGTGCATCTTTAATAAGTGAAAAGTTCATGCTGACAGCAGCACATTGTTCTTACATATCTTCAAGAGATGCAAGCGTTGCGCGTCGTCAGCCAGAAGTTGTTAAGATGGGTGATAAAGATTTGGTCCAGGTAGGAGGGTTAATATTTGTTTAGAAGGTATTTTATGGAAATAATGGGGAATGGTAATATTATAAAAGTGAAGAATTTGATTGGTTTAACACCACCACTCTAAACTCAGGAACTACTGCTTGAATTTAAGAATATATTCATATACACATATATCTTTTGCGTAGAGTGAGAGTTACCTCAATAATTCAGAATGTGTCATCTGTCACATTCTAAATATATGAGTTTGTATAGCTTTTAGCTTACTCTTTCTACTCTACTACTTTTTATTGCCCACAGAGGCATGTAGAAAGATAAACTCTATTGGTACCGTAGACTTAATAATATAAAATTTTATAATAAAGTTCAGAAATATAAAAACAAATAAGGCCGCCGTGTCGTAGCAGCACAAGCGTGTGTCTGTAGGTTCGACACCTGTTCTGGTAACAAGGCAAAGTGCGTCGTTGAGTTCCGCTAATCAATACTAAAAATCGGTGAAAAGTGGAAAACGAGTGCCTTAACCCCGGTGTTTCGTCTGCCTATCATGCTATACGAGGGCTATAGCTTAAAGCTAAAAAAAGGAATATTTAAGATTTTTCTAATACGTCTTAATTTTTTTTATACATAATTATCATGAGAATAGTATTATAATAAATCATGAGAATAAACTAAAATATAATTTCAGGATGGAAACTATCCCTCACTCTACCAAATGAGATCGTTTTTGGGATATCGAAATATGGCAAGTATCAGTAAATATTATTTTCTTAAAATTGGTTTTCTGTCTGTGTTTTCTGGCTGATTTTATTGGTTTTCTGTCTGACTAGCCAGGCAGGGTTATTATCATTTTCACCATGCTTGCTTGCTGCTAGTTGCTATTCGGAATACATATAAGTATTTTCTTTTAGTTATAGTAAAAATTTTTTAAAGAGTTATGTTAATTTACACAGTATTATCTTATAAATATCTTACATTCTTTAATTTTCAGGAAATATCAATAAGAACACAACCGAAAATAATAAGAATTGAAAGAATAATAAAACACGAAGACTATCATGCACCTAAAGTATACAACGACATAGCTTTACTGGAGTTAGCGGAGTCAGTAGATTTCGGTCCTCTCATCCGCCCTGCCTGTCTTTGGACTAACATGGATACTGGTGGCTTAGGAGCACTTTCTGTTTCTGGATGGGGAGTAGTGGATCCAAGTACGTTGTTCGTCGTACCTACATAGCAGGATATGCAAATGGAACTTAGTGGCTAGTTACTCCGTTCTTCACGTTTTCGCTAATTCGAGTAAAATGTCACTCTCTCTCACCGAGTACACAATAAGCGGTCCTTGAGGTTCTCTATATATAGATCTGCAATGAAGACCAGTTGCAGATCGATCTCCTTTCATGCTGTGCATTAAGTTTCCGGGATCGTCACATTTAATGTCTACTTCGGAGTCATTGTGCAACGGAATTATAATTGCTATAACAATACTAGCGACCTAAACGTGGCTTCACCCGCTTCTACTTTTTGTTATTAAATTTAAAATTTTCACATACATTTTGGCTTATTTGTCATTCTGATATATTTATTAGCTATACTATTGTATAGTTTCATCTAAATTCGTTCAGTAGTTTTGCTTGAAAGTGGAACAAACATCCATCCTCACAAGTTTTTTTATAATATTATTAGAATTGTCTATGATATTTATAATCTTGTCTTACTAAAAGAAAAAACGTCTCAAGAGGTTATTGACATTATTAACAAAATAAACTGAGATAGAAAGCGATTTTAATACTATAAATGAATATGACATTATGTACGTATTTGAAGAATTTGCCAATCTAATATTAAATGCTAATATTGACTTCTAAAATAACTTAGCGTTAACCTGCGGATTTTACAACGAATAACTTTGAACTTTGAACGCAAATATTGGACATTTTGGATAATAAAATAATCTAAAGTGGTTTTAATAAATGTCATCGAATAATATTCAATTAAATGTGAAATAATATTACATTTAGGTTACATTGTATTGTATGAATGTTTTAAGTTTTATAATAAAATAAAAACACTTATTAATTTTATTGCCACTTGAGGAAACGTAAAATAAATAATAGAGTCCCATTATAAAAATGAAAATGAATAAACGATGAGAAATAAAAATATTAAATATTTCACTGCCCGGAGTGGAAATCGAACTTCAACCGTCTCCTTTACAACGACATCTTGGCACCTCTAGGTCAGGACGGTCTTTATCAGTTAATTATTTCATTAACTTTCAAACGCTTAATAGTTTAAAAATAAATATAAAGTAATCTGTCGCTATATAAATGCCGTTTCCTTTTTTTTTTTGAAATATATATATTAATTAATTGTCAATAATATTAATTTATATCAATTTATTTACAGTATCTCGTAGAGCTACCACTGAGCTGCAAGTCGCAAAAGTGGGTGTCATAAATTCCTATAGCTGCGACGAATTGTTAAGATGGCGAAGAAACAGAAACTGGCAAGGTTTGACTGAGCGTCAGATCTGCGCCGGATATCTACCTGGTGGCGTTGATACTTGTCAGGTATATAACTACAGCTATAAATAAGCAGTGTAGACAGAGAGAGAGAGAGAGAGAATTTGATGTTATGTCACCTTGTTTCTCACTCTCTGCACAATTTTCTGGACGCACTAAGCGGCGAGTGAAAGAATAATATAATACAAAATTTAAATATATTAAAATATGAGGCCAGTCGTAGCGCAGGAGTACAAAGTGCGTTGCAAAATTGAATGGTTGTAGGTTCGATTCCCATTCGAGGAAAGGAAATATTTATTAAAATACATATTTTCATTTCTTCGCTCTGGTGTCGAGGGAAAGAGCGGCGTTGAGTTCCACCAGTCAATACGCAATGCCTCCAAAATTTGGCTCCAAAAAGTTGGGAATGGAGTGTCTTAACACTAGGTTCTCTCTGCCCACCTTGCTGTGTGCGGGATACAGGGATTATATAATAATTTACCCAAGTTAACTGTCAAATATCGTCACACTGCCCTACTTCCGAGAAGGCGATGATTAAAAATAATATTACGTAGGAAATGGGATTGTTTTAAGTAAGAATGAATGTAATTAAATATGTATATATATATATATATATATATATATATATATATATATATATATATACATAATAATATACTGTTTGTTTGTATCAAAGGGTGATTCTGGAGGTCCCCTGCAAGTCAAAATCAACTTAACACAACAATGGCCTATGTACTTCCTGGTAGGAATAACCTCCTTCGGCTACGGCTGTGCGAGAGCGAATATACCGAGCGTGTACACCAGGACCGCCAGCTTTGTGGACTGGGTAGAGAGAAATGTGTGGCCAGATTTCAAATAATTAAACTTTATGAATTTATTTTTGTTTTATTTCCCTTTTTACTTTAAATGCTTTGCACAGATAGAGAAGATTTATTTTTAGATTATTTCATACATACTTATGTATGGAATAATCTAACTAAACTAAATGTATATGAGACTATACATTAGATTACATATGTTAGTATTGAAATGCTTATATTATTAACTAACAATTATTTTAATAATTGAAATAAGAAAATAAGCTTTAAAAATAAAAGTTCAAAAATTATAATTTATTACAGTTCGTAAGTAAGCTTTAAGTTTTGCATTACCGTAAGTATCACTAAAAATAGAGGCAAAGAAAAAAATTATTTATTAAAAATTGAACAAGCATAAAAAAAATATATAATATCATTTATATCAGGTTTGGAATAAATTAACTGAATTTGTTTCTCTGTAAATTTGAGTTTATATTGTTCGATTTTGCCTAATATAGGCGTAATCAATGGATTTCATTATCTCATCCAAATATGTCTAAAATTTCTGTCTCGTTGTCCTATAAAAAAGGTATAATTTATAATTTTTTTCGTTATAATTTTGCGTAGAGTTAAACGTTTATGAAATATTTAAATTTACTATATTGGCACAAGCAGAGTAGGGGAGAGCGGGGCCAAAAGTTCCGATTTTTTCCGATTAACCTCAAATATTGCTACGAATACTTGCATTTTAGTATTTATACAATATACTCAAATTCAACTTACATATCTAGACTTGCAATTAAAACAGTAATTTGGGGTATTCTTTGTAAGACTTTTTTTATGATTTTTTTTATGACTGAAGTCGGAAAGTAACAACTTACCCCGACTTGGGGCAAGTTTTTAACAGACCGGGGTAAATTGTTACCATATTTTTCAAGCTATTATTTGCAAAATAAAAAATAATAAATAATCGAACAAAGCCTGTTTATTTAAGGAATAATCACCAGTATCATAATAATTACCAGGCGCAAAAGCAAATCTTTTTCAACCGACTTCTGTAAGAATCGAAATCGAAATCGAATCGAAGTCGAATCAATTCGACTGTTTCTTTTTTTTATGTATGATACTTCATAACTTTTGATTAGGTGAACCGATTTTGATGATTTTTTTATTTGAAAGGTAGTGCTTCCCATGTGGGAACAATTTTTTTTTGGTCTATTTTTGACAATGGTATCTTTGAGAAAATCACATAAGTATTAAATTTGTATTGGTACGCGTGCGACAAAATGACGAATAACTCAATATCACGCCAACCGATTCTAATGATTCTTTTCTTATTTGAAAGGATACACTTCAAGGATAGTTTGATGAAAGTTTGGTTAGGTTCTGATTATAAAATCCGGTCAAAATTGAGAAAATTTGTTTTTATTTTGGTAAATATTAATTATACTGGAATAGTTACAAGGGAAAAGAAAAAGAAAGAAGTCCATCCAGAGGATGTCCTGACTAATATCTGTCCGATATTTGTTTGTGGGCATACGGGTACGCGACCCCGGATCCTCGAGCCGCCACTCTTACATCCTCATCCAGTCCGTAAGAAAGGTGTCCTAACTCCCCCCCTTCCCCTCCTCTTTTCCTTAGCTCCCTCCTTTTACCTATCCTACCCCTTCTATTTTCCTCTCCCCTCGGTTTTTCCCCACAAAGGGGTTTTGGAGGTCAGACGGCAGTCGCTCCATTTAAAAACCGCCAACCGCCACATAAATGGAAAGAAAGAGAAACAAAACACTGGGTACGGCTAGGGCGTCGCCGCAAAACGACGCGCAGGCACATCGCCCTACACCTGCGATAAGTGGGCAAGGGCTACCGTGTCAAGTACGGGCACGGTTAAAGACGCGAGTACCCAGACAGAAACTCCGCTTTGCAACGTGGAATATTGGCTCTCTAACCGGACGATGCAGGGAACTCGCAGATGTACTCATGAGACGTCGGGTCCAGTGTGCTTTCCTCCAGGAAACTCGCTGGAAGGGCAATAAGTCCCGTAACATCGGACAGGGTTACCGGCTTATATACACTGGGTCACCTTCGGGTAGAAACGGTGTAGGTGTAGAGCTTTCTGAAGAGCTTCAGAATGGGCTCCTTGAAGTTGACCGTCGCTCCGACCGCTTGATGCGAGTGAGGGTACTGATTGAGGGCGTCATCACAAACTTAATCAGTGCCTATGCTCCCCAGGCGGGATGTAGCGCGGCCGAAAAGGAGACATTCTGGGAGCAGTATGAAGGGGTGCTACTTGCTGTGCCGTCTACCGAATTGGTCTTAGTTGGGGGGGATTTGAACGGGCACGTCGGTAGGGCTGCTGAGCCGTATGAACGTGTTCACGGGGGTTTTGGGCACGGTCTTCGCAATGCAGAGGGAGAAAACATTCTGAGAACCTGTATTGCGTCTGATCTGGCCGTCGTGAATACGTTCTTCCAAAAGAATTCTCAGCACCTTATCACGTATAAGTGCGGGTCCCACTCAACTCAAATAGACTACTTATTGAAGAGACGGTGTCATATGGGCTGGGTAACTAACTGTAAGGTCATTCCAGGCGAAAGCCTAACGGCCCAACATCGTCTTCTTGTCATGGACTTTAACGTCACTCCGAAGAAGAAAGTAGCCGAGAAACGTAGGCCTCGGATCAAGTGGTGGTTGCTGAATGGACCGATGCAGACCGACTTCCTGGCAGAGGTGAAAAGTCATAATCTTTCGACTAACACCGAGACTGCTCAGGAGGCTTGGGATCGGGCTCAGTCGGCAATCATTGCGGCAGGCAGGCGAGTTCTTGGCGTTTCTAGGGGAGGACGTGTCATCGACAAGGAGACATGGTGGTGGAATGACGAGGTCCAGGAGGTGACTCGTGAAAAGAAGGCTGCCTTTAAGAAGTGGCAGGAATCCAACTCTCCTGAAGACAGACTGGAGTACACAGTAGCTAAACGTGCCAGTAAAAGAGCTGTAGCCAGAGCCCGCAGTGACAGTTTGTCACCATTGTATGATAAACTTGAAACTGTGGAGGGGCAGAAGCTCATTTACAAACTGGCACGTTCCCGGGATAAAGTGACGCAAGATATCGCAAAATGTCTTTGCGTCAGAGATTCCCAGGGCACGCTGCTCTGTAATCATGACTCTGTGAAGGAGAGGTGGAGAAGCTACTTCCAGGAGTTGCTGAATACTCAGCACCCATGCAGTCTTCATCACGACCCACCGCCTAACCTCGGACTTATTGCCCCAATAACCCTTGACGAAACACGTAATTGCCTTCGACGCATGAAGAACGGAAAAGCGGTGGGACCTGACGACATTCCGATCGAAGCGTGGAAATCGTTGGGCTCTCTTGGTGTGCTCATGCTTACTGACCTTTTTAACCATATCTTGAACACTGGTAAGATGCCGCATCAGTGGCGGCTTAGCTTTATTACCCCTATTTACAAGGGAAGGGGCAGTGTTCAAGATTGTGGTAGTTATAGGGGCATTAAGCTTATGAGTCATACCATGAAGCTCTTCGAGCGCATGATCGACCTCAGGCTCCGCCGAGAGTGTACTGTCTCTGAGTCTCAATATGGATTTCAGCCAGGATCGGGCACCATGGACGCCATTTTCGCCCTCAGAACTTTGATGGGGGCATACAGGGAAAAAAGGAGAGCTCTGCACGTGGCCTTTTTAGATCTGCAGAAGGCCTTTGACTGTGTGCCTCGTCAGTGTATCTGGTGGGTATTGCGATCCAAAGGGATCCCTGAGGCCTATATTGAGATTATCAGGGGCATGTACCACGATTCCGCTTCTATGGTTAGGACTGCTGTTGGCGACACTAGACCCTTCCCGATTACAGTGGGGGTTCACCAGGGCTCGGCTCTTAGTCCGTTCTTATTCAATGTAGTGCTCGATACTGTCTCGGCTCACATCCAGGACCAACCTCCATGGCTGATGATGTATGCCGACGACATAGCACTCATTGCCGAGAACCGACTGACGCTGGAGCGTAAAGTGAACCTCTGGAAGGGTACGCTTGAGAACGGCGGTCTTAAACTAAATGTGTCGAAGACAGAGTACATGGCCTGCGGGAGCCGGGACTCGAGCACCATCCTTATAGGTCCTGAGCCAGCCGTTAAGTCGGAGAAGTTCAGGTACCTTGGATCCGTTATGCATGAGTCTGGAGGCATCGATCACGATGTCCATGGCCGGATAAGCGCTGCCTGGGCCAAATGGCGGGAGGTCACTGGTGTGGTCTGCGACCGCAGAATACCGCTCAAGCTCAAGGGGCTGATATACAAGAGCATCGTCCGACCGGTTCTTTTATACGGCAGCGAATGTTGGCCAGCACTATCTCGGCACACTCAGGAGCTTCACGTCACGGAAATGAAGATGCTGAGGTGGATGTGCGGCGTAACGCGGTCTGACCGCATACGCAACACATTCATTCGAGGTAGTCTTGGGGTCCGTGACGTAGTGGATAAGCTCCAAGAGCGTCGCTTGAGATGGTTTGGCCACGTTACGCGCCGGCCTAAGAACTATGTCGGACGCATGTGCTTTGCTATACAAGTTCCTGGGGCGCGACCTCCCGGACGCCCAAGGAAGCGCTGGTTGGATGTCGTGATGCAGGACATGAGAGCCAATGGTCTAACCACCGAGGACGCAAAAGATCGTGCAAAGTGGAGTAGGTTAAGTAGGAAGGCAGACCCCGGTAATAGCCGGGATTAATGCCAGGAAGAAGGAAGTTACAAGGGAAAACTTTGTTAAAATTATTGTCAGAAGTAAGATTCTCCATCGTTGCATTTGTTTTCAACCAACCTCAAAAAAGAAGTTTTAATTTTCAACCGACTTCAAAAAAGGAAGAGGCGAATTCGCTAGTTTCCACAAAAATAATACCTAATTGAGTCAAGTTTTACACATCACAACAGATGCCACTCGTTAACAACCACTACCACCACAACCAACAATCGTTTAAGAAGTATCCTTTTAAGGTTACTTATTACTTGAAATCGTAAAAAGAATTAATTTTGAACAAAAAAAACCGAACCGAAAAACAACGGAACTAAAAAGTAAAAGACAATTTTACATAAAATAAAACTTATTTTGATTTTGTTAAACCAAAATAATAAACTAAAATTTTATACCTTTAGGTTTTCGCACTTAATATGTATTTGTGATTCTTTGATAACAGTTTTTATCTTATTCCTGCAATCTTTGAAAACTATATCCGCTGCTTTTTGCATCAACTCATATGACACATAACCTCGAGTTGATTTCCGAACGAATAAGTCCGCATGTTACTAAATTACAATATTTTTTAGTATGAAAAATTACAATATTTACGTCACAACAACAGGTCACAACATGCCCAAAAAAAGGGAACATCTAGCCCCAAAAACACGTGTTGAAAAAAAATTAAATATAAATAAGATATAGAAAAAATATATAATTTACAAATAGTGTTCCGAAATAGTAGGTAATATAATGTAAAAAAAAACACTAACATACTCGAGGCTAATCGTTAAAATTTGTGAGATAGACCAAAAATATGAAATGCAAAAATATTTACAATCGTGCACCAACGACACCCGTGTGCTATTCCATTGGTTTCGGATGCTACTGGATTGTTCAATATGCTGGCCATGGGTGCGCTATCACATTGCATTTCACTATATGTTTACTAAATATTCCTATCACTTTTCTCCGCGAAATTATTTCCATCGGAACAACTTACCTCGGTAACTTTTAGCCCCGCTCTCCCCTACTGATAATTTAATGTTAATTAATTTATGTCAATTCGTATATTTTTTTTATCACTACCGATAACCTTTTCCTCAGAGGACAAGGGCAATGGATTCAGCAAATATGATCGTATATACATAAATAATAAAAGACTTAACGGTGTCCGTCTATGTTGGAAATTATATTTATTACTGGTTAACGGAGTGTCGTTATACGAGGTATTTCTTGTTAATCTTGCCGATATTGTAGATACTCGGGAAAATATATTATAGTTTTATAAGAAGAAATGAGATTTATCTTGAGATTTAATAAGTTTAACGAGAGAAAATGTGAATATTTTAAAATCCAAAATAAAAGATATTTCGAGAAAACCCAACAACATATTTATATGATAAGCCTAACTCGCGACATAATAAGCAGACATAGTTTAATTAGTTAAGGCAAGAATAGTGAACAAGTCAACTGATACTTGAAAATGTTTCTCTCCATTAATATTAATTTGGGTGAGTACTATACAATTCAATAACATTTCTATTTAAATTTATTTTTCCATTTCTTTAATTTGGTGTCGAGGCAAAACGCGAAGTTATGTTCCGCCACTCAACACGCAATGCCTCCAGAATTCAACGGAAACTGGGGAACGAAGTGTTTCAACAATAGGTTCCTTTTGTCTACCCTGCTGCGTGCGGGATACAGCGTGAAGCTAATTGATTGATTGGCATAATAGAGAGAAAAAAGAAAAATAACAATAGTCTACATTATACAGTCTGCGCCAAGGCAGCTAGACCTTATGAGTTCTGTGTTCCACTTAGTTACAGACATTTTTTAATGTTATTATTTATCCAATGGAATTACATATTAAAGAAAAAAAAGTAGTTTTTTTGTTTATTTTATTTTTCCGTTTCCGTTTTCAGATTATATTATAGTTTTTGCTCTGAACGTTCTTGGTGGCGGATTAACTGATGATGTGGGAACGACAACTGTAAGTATATTTGTGACAATATATATCTGTCTGGTATCCACCAAGTTTTTTATATTTATTTACAATTATTGAATTATATTAAAAGTATATTTGTTAAATATTTTGTTATATGAATTGGTTCTTTGCCTGTGACCAGAGCGAGAATATAAAAGTATTTAAAGATTTATATTTCCATTTCTTCAGTCTGGTGTCGAGGTAAAGGGCGGCGTTGAGTTCCGCCACTCAACACGCAATGCCTCCAGAATTCGGCGGAAAGTCGGGAACGAAGTGTCTTAACACTAGGTTCTCTCTGCTACCCTGCTGAGTGCGGGTTAAAGCGTGAAACTGATTATTATTTTTAACAATATCACATACATCTTATGATGTGGATTAAAATTTATTTCAATTTTAGCAATTAGAGTCAATATTTGAAGGCAAATCTGTGGCAGAAGCTATCAATTATGACATTTACGATGAAAATAATCAATGTAAACAAATAAAACATAAAGAAAGAAATTTTACGTCACCTATGCGAAGAATTAGCGAAGTCAGTAAGTACTCAGTTTTCGAGTTTCTTTTATATTATGATAAAATCAGGGAGTTAACTAACCACTCAATTGTTGACCACGACCACGTTGACTTAGTGTTTTTTTTGTTTCTCCAAATTGATAAAAACTTGATAACAATATGATAGACTATCTCTGCGTATTTCTTAATATGGGGAATGTATGGATGTAAAAAGTCGCCTCTTTACATAAGGTGTCATAGAGAAAAACCACTTAGCATTTTATGGGTGAGTCCTATCACTATGGTGGTATATGGTGAGGAGCTCAGAGCAGTCCCAGATTCTAACGTTCTCTCAAAGTACGTTTTCCTAATAGGTAAACTTAAAGCACACTAGGATAAAGAGCGAAAAAATTTTAACACGAGTTTCTCTCTGCTTATCCTGGTGAATAGGAAATTAATTGATGATAAAGGCATCGTGGCGTAACGGCGTAGTGTCTAATTGTAAACACGAAGGTTTTGAGTTCGATGACCTAGAGTGGTCATGGGAACTGGGAATGAGTTATTTTAATTTCATTGATCTGGTAACAATTAAAAGCGTGGCTTAGAAAACTGCTCCTCAATAGGCAATGTCTCATAAATTGAATATTAATATAAAATGACATATTAAAAATACTTTCAGAGTGCTTGGAATATGTTTGGAGGAATATAATAGAAGAGAACGAGGTTAACTTGAAAACAGATTGTAGTAAGTCTTTTTATACAACTATTTGTATTACAATATATATTTTTATTTTTTTGTAATATAATCACACATCCTCATTTCCTTGTAGGTCCGCGCATTACGGTCGGAGGTCGACCTGCTTTTCAAGGAGAATTTCCCCATATGGTATAAGAACTCAATTTGATCACAGAACATAATTTAAATATTTTCTATGAGACAATCTATGAGACAATTAATTATTTTTATTCACCTAGCGTCTATTACCAAACTATACTGCGGAGTAGGCAAAGGGAACCTGTGAATCAAATATGTGTGATCTCAACGATTCGAAAGAAAATATTAAATGTTTCATTTCTTCGAGTGGGAAACGAACCGACAACCTATCGCCGTTACAATCGCGCATTTGTGCCCCTGGCTGGTTTTAATAGTTCAAATGGTTTTTTCTATCAAATTAACTATAGAAACTATTTCTAATAAATTATTAACGGTTCCAGGGTGCTGTAGGCTGGAAATCGGCTTTCAGCGAAGATGAGCCTAAATGGGTGTTTAAATGTGGTGCATCTTTAATAAGTGAAAAGTTCATGCTGACAGCAGCACATTGTTCTTACATATCTTCAAGAGATGCAAGCGTTGCGCGTCGTCAGCCAGAAGTTGTTAAGATGGGTGATAAAGATTTGGTCCAGGTAGGAGGGTTAATATTTGTTTAGAAGGTATTTTATGGAAATAATGGGGAATGGTAATATTATAAAAGTGAAGAATTTGATTGGTTTAACACCACCACTCTAAACTCAGGAACTACTGCTTGAATTTAAGAATATATTCATATACACATATATCTTTTGCGTAGAGTGAGAGTTACCTCAATAATTCAGAATGTGTCATCTGTCACATTCTAAATATATGAGTTTGTATAGCTTTTAGCTTACTCTTTCTACTCTACTACTTTTTATTGCCCACAGAGGCATGTAGAAAGATAAACTCTATTGGTACCGTAGACTTAATAATATAAAATTTTATAATAAAGTTCAGAAATATAAAAACAAATAAGGCCGCCGTGTCGTAGCAGCACAAGCGTGTGTCTGTAGGTTCGACACCTGTTCTGGTAACAAGGCAAAGTGCGTCGTTGAGTTCCGCTAATCAATACTAAAAATCGGTGAAAAGTGGAAAACGAGTGCCTTAACCCCGGTGTTTCGTCTGCCTATCATGCTATACGAGGGCTATAGCTTAAAGCTAAAAAAAGGAATATTTAAGATTTTTCTAATACGTCTTAATTTTTTTTATACATAATTATCATGAGAATAGTATTATAATAAATCATGAGAATAAACTAAAATATAATTTCAGGATGGAAACTATCCCTCACTCTACCAAATGAGATCGTTTTTGGGATATCGAAATATGGCAAGTATCAGTAAATATTATTTTCTTAAAATTGGTTTTCTGTCTGTGTTTTCTGGCTGATTTTATTGGTTTTCTGTCTGACTAGCCAGGCAGGGTTATTATCATTTTCACCATGCTTGCTTGCTGCTAGTTGCTATTCGGAATACATATAAGTATTTTCTTTTAGTTATAGTAAAAATTTTTTAAAGAGTTATGTTAATTTACACAGTATTATCTTATAAATATCTTACATTCTTTAATTTTCAGGAAATATCAATAAGAACACAACCGAAAATAATAAGAATTGAAAGAATAATAAAACACGAAGACTATCATGCACCTAAAGTATACAACGACATAGCTTTACTGGAGTTAGCGGAGTCAGTAGATTTCGGTCCTCTCATCCGCCCTGCCTGTCTTTGGACTAACATGGATACTGGTGGCTTAGGAGCACTTTCTGTTTCTGGATGGGGAGTAGTGGATCCAAGTACGTTGTTCGTCGTACCTACATAGCAGGATATGCAAATGGAACTTAGTGGCTAGTTACTCCGTTCTTCACGTTTTCGCTAATTCGAGTAAAATGTCACTCTCTCTCACCGAGTACACAATAAGCGGTCCTTGAGGTTCTCTATATATAGATCTGCAATGAAGACCAGTTGCAGATCGATCTCCTTTCATGCTGTGCATTAAGTTTCCGGGATCGTCACATTTAATGTCTACTTCGGAGTCATTGTGCAACGGAATTATAATTGCTATAACAATACTAGCGACCTAAACGTGGCTTCACCCGCTTCTACTTTTTGTTATTAAATTTAAAATTTTCACATACATTTTGGCTTATTTGTCATTCTGATATATTTATTAGCTATACTATTGTATAGTTTCATCTAAATTCGTTCAGTAGTTTTGCTTGAAAGTGGAACAAACATCCATCCTCACAAGTTTTTTTATAATATTATTAGAATTGTCTATGATATTTATAATCTTGTCTTACTAAAAGAAAAAACGTCTCAAGAGGTTATTGACATTATTAACAAAATAAACTGAGATAGAAAGCGATTTTAATACTATAAATGAATATGACATTATGTACGTATTTGAAGAATTTGCCAATCTAATATTAAACGCTAATATTGACTTCTAAAATAACTTAGCGTTAACCTGCGGATTTTACAACGAATAACTTTGAACTTTGAACGCAAATATTGGCCATTTTGGATAATAAAATAATCTAAAGTGGTTTTAATAAATGTCATCGAATAATATTCAATTAAATGTGAAATAATATTACATTTAGGTTACATTGTATTGTATGAATGTTTTAAGTTTTATAATAAAATAAAAATACTTATTAATTTTATTGCAACTTGAGGAAACGTAAAATAAATAATAGAGTCACATAAAAATGAAAATGAACAAACAATGAGAAATAAAAATATTAAATATATCAATGGAAATCGAACTTCAATCGTCTCGTTTACAACGACATCTTGGCACCTCTAGGTCAGGACGGTCTTTATCAGTTAATTATTTCATTAACTTTCAGTTTTAAATTAAGCGCTTAATAGTTTAAATTTAAATATAAAGTAGTCTGCCGCTATATAAATGCCGTTTTCTTTCCTTTATTTGAAATATATAATTGTTAATAATATTAAAAAGAAAGCGGGAATCCGCTGGATTCAAAGGGCGCAGGACCGGACGGAGTGGCGAGAAGGGGACGCCTATGTCCAACAGTGGACGTTGAAAGGCTGATGGATGGATGGATGAATATTAATTTATATAATTTATAACGAACAGTATCTCGTCGAGCTACCACTGAGCTGCAAGTGGCAAAAGTGGGTGTCATAAATGCATATAGCTGCGACGAATTGTTGAGATGGCGAAGAAACAGAAACTGGCAAGGCTTGACTGACCATCAGATTTGCGCCGGATATCTACCTGGTGGCGTTGATACTTGTCAGGTATGTAACTGCAGCTATAAATAAGCAGTGTAGACAGAGAGAATCTAATGTTATGTTACTTTGGTTCCCATTCTCTGCATAATTTTCTGGACGCACTAAGCGGCGAGTGAAAGAATAAAATTAAATGAATATAATACAAAATTTAAATATATTAAATATGAGGCCAGTCGTGGCCCAAGGCCAGAGAGGCCAGTTGGGGGATCGATCACCACTTGTGGAAAAGAAATATTTATTTAAATTTATATTTTATAATTTCCCCGAGTTAAGTTTCAAATGTCATCACACTGCACCACCTCGGAGCAGGGGATGTTAAAAAAATATTAGGTACATAGGAAATGGAATTCTTATAAGTAAGAAATTAATATAATTAAATATGTGTATACATATAATAATATACTGTTTGTTTGTGTTAAAGGGTGATTCTGGAGGTCCCCTGCAAGTCAAAATCAACTTAACACAACAATGGCCAATGTACTTCCTAGTAGGAATAACCTCCTTCGGCTACGGCTGTGCGAGAGCGAATATACCGAGCGTGTACACCAGGACAGCCAGCTTTGTGGACTGGGTAGAGAGAAATGTGTGGCCAGATAACAAATAAATAAACTTTGTGAATTTATTTTTGTTTCACTTAGATTGCTTTGCGCAGATAGAGAAAGTTTATCTTTAGATTATTTCATACATATGTACTTATGTATGGAATAATCTAACTAATCTAAATGTATATGAGAGTATACATTAGATTATATATGTTAGTATTGAAATGCTCATATTATTTACTAACAATTATTTTAATAATTGAAATAAGAAAATAAGCTTTATAAATTAAGATTCAAAAATTATAATTTATTACAGTTCACTGAGTAAGCTTTTCATTACCGTAAGGGTTACTAAAAATAGAGGCAATGAAAATTTTTAATTTATTATTAAAAAAATGAAATAACAAAATTCGAGCATAAAATATATATCAATTAATTTATATGATTTAATTATAAATCGTTATGTTATGAAGAACAGCGGCGTAACCAAATAATTTTAATCATACATTTATTTATATGTGAAATTATAAAAGTTCTTACCGTATTTTAATAGAAATAAAGTGACTACAATCCTTATAACGAAGTATCCCACTCCTAGCCCTACGATGATGCAATCACTTCTTTTTAATGAATGAATCTTCTGAATGCCATCATGAATTTTTAATTTAAGTAATGAACATTTTAATAATTGGAAAATAGATAGGAGTTGTATTGAAATTCCGGTTAAAGATTTAATTTATATTTTTCTTGTTTAACGATGTAATTTTTAAGAAAAATTTAATCAATTACGTAGTAGTATACCTTGAGGTATATTAAATCAAAAAAATCATTTAATGTAAATCTGTTTGCTTCATATAAAATAACACAAAAACTCTTGAACTAATAAATTAAAATTTTACATACCGGCACTCTCCGAAGTCGTAGTAGACCAGCAACATGTACTCTTGAAGATCTTTTGTATTAGACCGCTTAGGCGCAGTGCGTACGACCCGTAGACTAGCGGGTTCATACACGAGTTGGACACCGCCATGGCAAAGAGAAGATCTTGGACTTGAGGTGAGACGCGTGACGCTGAATCTCTATCTACCATGTACCTGATAAAAAAATAATTTAATAATTTATTTATAAAATTTAATAATTCACATTTACAGGGTTTCGTAGCTCAAAGGAAAAAACGTGACTCTTATAAGTTGTTCCGGAGATTAGCCCAGATGTATGAAAACACAGATAGACATCTAAAAATTTTAAATGGTTTATTCGAGTTTCAGTATTGTATAAAAAACTAGAGGCAACCGTTTTACCGATTAAGTACTATGTATTTAGGACTAAAGATTTATGATTAAGAATTAATGTTAAGAATTTAAAACTAAGGATAATGGATTAAGAATTGAGTGTTAAGGATTAATCTTTCGAAATGAAGAATAAAAACTAAAGAATAAAGATGAAAGACTATTGACTAATTGACTGCATTACAAATTAGGATTATAGTTCCAAGTGTTAAAAGAAAAAATAATACACTTATACGACCACTGTTTCGTCTAAATAAACATCTTTTAGCTTCAACCTGTATTCCACATCCAGTAGAGTAGGTTCAAAATTCCAAGACATTGCGAGACGAATGGTGTAATTTAACACCGCACTAAAAGCAACGCGTAACTAATTTATTCCATCAGATTGGAAATCGTACCCACAAACATCATATGGAGAATCAACACTGTGCTATAACAGTCACAAGCCATAATAAACTATATTAAATATTTACCTTTCCAACGGAAATCTACTGAGAAAGTCAGAAATTCTCTACATTTATTTTGTTGTTTTATCTGAGTTTTCTCGTTGGATTTGTACGTTGTTTTTCTAAGGTCCATAAAGTGAGACTGTTTCTCTGATTATATAAACATGAACATATTTATCTGTGTGTTCGTTAATGTAATTTATAAATTTTGTAATAACAGAATGTTTGTTGAGCAAATAAAGAATACAAATATATCGCGTTACAGATTTTTTTTACATTTGAGGCCAGTCGTGGCAACGCAATAGGTTGTAGGTTCGATTTTTGTTCAAATAAATCAAATATTTAATATTTCATCTCCTCGCAAGAAAAAAGTTATATTTTAAGAAATTGAAATTATTTTAAGATAAGATAGCACCCGCAAAATTATTAAAGAAAAAGAAAGATAGTAAGACAGAAAACGAAAACACAGTTTTGAAATATATTGGAGGAAAGTCACGTAAAAAGCACGAGGGCTGCCCGGAGAATATGAATTGACAGAGTACTGACAGTGTACGAGACAAAAGAGGTATACAGAGAGTGTTTGGTGCTCTGTTCTCCCTGACTATCCCGCTGAGAATACAAAGTGAAGCTAAAATAAAAAGATAGCTTACCACATGGTGATAGTGGCGTAAGGCAACCAGCATAGAGCGAAGACCGTTACTATGATAACAGTCATGCGTAGAGTGCGGCGCCTCGCCCTCTCCAACACGCGCCTGTCAGAACGCCGGAGACGAATAGAATTTATATTATGCACGCATTTCTCTGTAACAAAAGGAAATAAGAAAATTACTCTACTAAAACTCTCTTTTTTTCACTTTCTGCGAAGATTTTACTTTGTCCAATTTGGCCGACATCCATGGCATATTTTTTCACGTTTTGTGTAGTAGGGTAGGCAAAGGGATCGTATCAATACACTCTACTTCCCTCTTCGCCGATTTCTAGAGGCATTGTGTGTTAAGTGGCGGAACTCAACGCCGCGCTTTTATTTCATTACCCCGAGTTGAAATCAAACGTCACACGCTTGCGCTACTGCGCTACGACATATTGCCAAGATATTATAAATAAGTATTAATAAAAACAAAGTAAATATAAACATAAATAAAAACATACCATTCTAGCAATTCAATAAAAAACAAAAGGTACGCCGCGCCTCGTTGATTATTTATTCATTACTCATCATATAAGAATGAAAAGATAATAATAATAAAAACGTATTTAAATTGTTTTAAAATGCAAACCATGCGACGGATGTAATTAAGTAATAAATGTTATATGACAAAGTGAAGAAAGAATTTTTATATAATTCATTTAGCGAAGTAGCGTTATGCAGTTTGCAGGATTTAGTGGTAAGAAAGCGGAGAGATAGGGCTCCATCAATCTTCGAAAACACAGTATGGATGGCGATGATGACCTGGAGGACATGTATGTATGAATTGATGACAGCGAGAGAGGTATTTAGAGGCCGCAGAATATGGCATTCCGTTCTCTCTGGCTACCCCGCTAAGAATAAAACGGTAAAAAATAAGTAATACAACACTTAGATATACAAAAATGCAATTCCACATGTTTTGAAGCATTGAATACAAACAAATAAATTTGCTAATATCGATAATCTCGTCTCAGTAGTGGCACGTATGTTCAGTTAATTTTTAGAGAACCTAGAGTTAAGACACTCCATTCTCCACGTTCCACCTGAACTTTAGACACGGCATATTGAGTGGTGAAACTTATGTAGTTTTTCTTATCAGAGTAGGATTATTTTTGTAATAAAAAGAAAATTTATACTTTAAGATGAGAAATTAAACTTAAGATTAAACTTTAAATAGAACTCCTTCAAGCTTTACAAATCTTTAGCGATCTAGTACTCACTTCTAAGTTGTGGCGTGGCTTTGTGCTTCTTTCGAACTAATATTGAAGGATTTCATTATCATATAACGAAGTATTAGGCATAATAGAACAGTTGAGTTGATCGTTGTGAATTCAAATTTCACTCACAGATTACTTTACATCACTTTTAAAATTTTAAAGTAAATACTCGTAAATAATTGATAATTATGTAGTTCAAGCGGGAGAAGCCGCGAGCTGGTCGCTAGTTTGTAAAAAATATAGTTTTTCTAGTTTAACTACGAGTATATTAGACGAGTATAATAGAAGCAATCGTAGGGGGTCGCAGGGGCACAAGCGTGCGACTATAAACGTGACCTTAGGTGGTTCGATTCCAACTTGGGGAATTGAGGTATTTAATATTCTCATTTCCTTGCCCTGGTGACGAGGTAAAGCGCGACGTTGAAATTTGCCTTCGGCCTCTCAACTGGCAATATTTTTGTTGAAGTGGAAATTCATGATTCAAGTACTTTAACTGAGTAGTTTCTGCCTATTTTTAGAATGCTGGAAATATCATAAGTCCGTCATGAGAGGTCAGGTATAATGTCTGAGTGTAAACGTAGCGTTTGTGAGTTCAACTCCTACTGAGGATAATTAACTATTTCATGTCCGTGCTCTGGTCACAAGACAATGAGCGGCGTTGAGTTCCACCACCCAACATAGTAGGTATATAAGCCATAATAGTAGGTTCCCTTAGGTAGGTAATATTTCTATAATCCTATATCTTATAAAACAAAGTCGCTTTTCGTGTCTGTCTGTTGTTTCTAACTCTTCTTCTTCTAAACCACCCAACGGATTTTATTGCGGTTTTCACCATTAGGTCGAGTATTTTTCGTAGAAGGTTTATATATAGTTTATTATTTGTACATTCTTATGTAAATTAACATAAATACGAAAAATATGAATAAAGTCCTACCCGCTGAGACACTTTCGCGCATGCGCTGCTTTAATGGTAAGTACTACATGAAAAAAATGTACTGGAGTATTATTCCTCTCAATGAGATCTACAAAAAAGTCCGCGAGAGCATATTTTTATCTTTTAAGGATAACGTGTAGTGATCATATTTCTGTCTAAAAATAATAATTTCAATATATTTTTTATTGTGAGGGATATTTTTCCATAATGGTATTAATCCTTATCCTTTAAAATACTTTATTAATTTTCTACGTTAAACGAAGATAAAATTTGCTTTTTACACAATTTCGAAATTGCGAATAGTTTAAGAGAAAAACGCATTTAATTGTTGACACATCACGTCGTTGACACTTCAGCAGTATCGACTCAAGTTTTACTTATCCCTTACTCTCAGCATATAAGTAAGTACATTAGTTACGTTGGCCATTTAATGTAGATCAAAACTGTCTTTACTGTTTTTCATTTTAATAAGTACTTTAGAAGTTGTTACAATATCAAAAAATCCTTGCTGCGAAACGGCTCGCCACTCGCCATGCGTCCGCCGCGCCCGCCTTCCTTACACGCATCGGTGGTTCAGTGGTAGAATGCTCGCCTGCCACGCGGGCGGCCCGTGTTTGATTCCCGGCCGATGCATTCTATTTAATTTTCCTCACAGGCAGCCACGTAGTGCTTGCTTTTCATCAGGGACAGAATACCCTCTTCAGCATTAACCGCAAGCAAAATAAAAACCCGCCTGCCTTTATAGCAACGAAGATTTAGATGCGTTTGCACGTATTGGATAATTAGAGTTGAATGTATTATTTCAGCGCGATATATTTTTTGTAGTAGTTATTAGTAGGTAGGCTTTTGTTTATAATTTCTTCCGTTTAAAAATAGTCATTTAACTATCTAAAAATAGTCATTTAAATATATTTTAATAAGTACTTGAAAAGATTAGTAGCACAGATTTAAAATTACGGTACCTACTAAAAAATCCTTGCTGTGTAAAACAATTGGAAAATCCTTATTGAAACTACGAAAATGCGGGTTGCATTAGGGTTTAATTAATTTTCACATTATCTTAAGTGCTTTGCAAACATACATTATATGAATAATCCAGTAGTAAAAGCAGGCGAAGCCGCAAGGGGGTCGCTAGTCTATATATATAAAAGGACTTGTCCTCACTGACTGAGGTAAGACGCGCGCACAGCCGTAACCGCTGTGCGTAGAAACGTGAAATTTGGACAGATGTTTACTTTCGTAATCTGGACATCCACTAAGAAGGGATTTTGAAAAATTTTAACCCTAAAAGGGTGAAATAGGGGTTTAAAGTTTGTATGGAAAAAAATTTAAATCGGCACCGATTTTTGTAAAATTTGAAATTTAGATTTTTAAAAGTATTTAATTGAACACGTGTTTCATCGTTTCCTAGAATTCTCTCCCTAATGGTGCAAATAAGGGGTTGAAAGTTAGTATAGATTTTTTTTAAATCGTTACCAATTTTTATAAATTTTGAAATTCAGACTCTTAAACGTATATAATTAAACACATGTTTCATGGTTTTCTAGAATTCACCCCCTAAGGGTGCAAATAAGGGGTTGAAAGTTTGTATGGAAAAATTTTTAAATCGCCATCGATTTTTATAAAATTTGTAATTTAGACTCTTAAAAATATTTCATTGAACACGTGTTTCATGGGTTATTAGAATTCACCCTTAAATACGCAAGCGAAGCTGCGCGCGTCCGCTAGTATTTATTTATTTTATTTATATATACTTTATTGCACAAAATTACAAAAAAACAATGTACAAAAGGCGGGCTTAACGCTAAAAGCATTCTCTCCCAGCCGACCTTGTCATGTGGGATAATAAGTATGCAGGTGTGCAGAAGTAAAATATACATACATATACATACATACACATCCAATAAATATATAAATATACATATAATAAATAGTTATACATATAATATATAATTATAATAAAATATTACGGATATTATAAATAAAAGAAATAAAAAAAAAAATACATAAAAATATAAACCATATAATAATATAGCATACCATATATACTCCAATATATACAATTAATTAAATAGATGAATATTATATATTTATGTTATTTTTAAAAAAAATACTCTTTTACCCGGCGCTTGAATACCTCACGAGAGGGAGCTTTTCTTATGGGCTCGGGTAGCTCATTCCATAGCCTGACACCGGCGACCGCAAAGGAGTCAGACATGAACCCTGACGTATGCCGGGGTGTGGACAGCATAAAATTGGATTGGGAACGTAAGGATGTATCGTGGAAAGAGGAAAGGAAGGAAAAGTCAGAAGATAGATAAGTGGGAGACTGAGGATTGAAGAGGATGGAGTAAAGTAAACAAAGGACTCTAGACTTCCTGCGATCAGCCACAGAAAGCCAGCCAAGCTGCCTCCTATAAGTAGGAGATAATTAAAATTAAAAAGACATTATTTCTTACGATTACATATCCTACGTTGTTTGTACAAATGAATCATTATGTATTTATATGTATGATAAAGGGTTCGCATAATATCTTCTTAATGAAAGCTCGAAGGGTTTCAAATTGCTAATTTAATGAGCTCATCAAAGAATGAAAATGTTATTATATCTACTTAATATTATTTGTGTTTACACTCCGATATCATTAAGACATCGCCTTTACGCCGCATTAAGGAAGATATGCGTGTTGAATGGCGAAACTCAACGCCGCTTTTGGTCTCTTTACCAGAGCGAGGAAATGAAAATATTAAATATTTTATATCCTCAACCTGTCACGTTTACATTCATGTACTTGAGTTCCTGCATCACGACTGGTCTGGATTTTGAAACAAGCTTGACATAATTCATTGGTTTTACACAGATTTCAATTCCCAATCAAGTTGCTAAGCAACGGCTTGCAAAGTTTGTTGTTAGAAAACGTCACCCAAAATGAGCTTGCTTAACGCATCTCTGTATTGAAAACTGAACATAATTTCATAAATATATTTAACAAATATTCGTATAGTTTAAGCGGGCGTTTAGCTATAAAACAACAAGAACTTAAAGCCAGTGTAAGTCGCTAGTTATATTATACGAGTATATATAGCAACACGGGAGAATCAATTATTTTCATTGCTAATCATTGCTTCACTTTTTGACAAAGTGTCACGTTGAGTTTCACCTCTCCAGTCACCTTTCATGTCACCAAATCCAGTTGGGAGCGAGTGGAGTGTTTTGACTATACCATGATTTATTCATCTATAAGGATACATTTAATCTACAACAGCTTTGAATTATGCAATATGTCTGTGAACTTAGCAGAGCATTGTCCAGCAGATCAAAAAAAAAATGGAGTTCTCTTCGCATGCACCTGAGTTCTATAGTTCCTGATAGGTTTTATAAATAGTTCTGTCGTTTTTACCCCTGAAAAAGTTATGTAAAAAAATGATCTGCTAACTTCCCTTGGCAGATCATTTTTTTGCAAATAAAAATCGGGGCGAGATCTGCACTCATAGGGATGAATAAAATAGTTCCTGATAATTTTTAACAATAGTTCTGTTAATTTCACGAAGAAAAAAATTTTTAAAAAGAAAAAAAGAACGTTCGTTTCGAAAATAGTTCAAAAGGTAAAGTCATTTTTGAAATTAATAAAATGATATTCAGACGCGAGAACTCTTCATTTTTAAATAGATTATAAGTAGTTCTACGATATTTAGCCTGAAAAAAAACCAGAACTCTGGAAAAACTGCCAGCAGAGCATAGTTGATTGTATGAAATATTGAAAAATGTCCATTTCAACTCTTCATATATAAAAGTACTAAATAATTTATTTTTGAATGTGCTCAGACACGAGAACTCTTTGATTTGTAACAGAATATGAGTAGTTCTATTGTATAAAGCTAACTATAAAACCAGAACTCCTGTAAAAATGCCAGCAGAGCATAGTTGAAAATTCGATTTGTTGAAAAATATCAAATTAACTTATAGCGACAAAAAATATTTTTAAAAAATATTAATATCTTGCTCAGAAGCGGGAACTCTTCATTTTTCAACAAAATACAAGTAGTTCTACGATATTTAGCCTGAAAAAAAACCAGAACTCTGAAAAAACTGCCAGCAGAGCATAGTTGATTGTATGAAATACTGAAAAATGTCCATTTCAACTCTTCATATGTAAAAGTACAAATTTTTTTTTTTTGAAAATGTTCAGACACGGGAACTCTTAAGTTTCTATTAGAATATGAGTAGTTCTATTATAAAAAGCTAATTATAAAACTAGAACTCCTGTAAAAATGCCAGCAGAGCATAGTTGAAAACTAGATTTGTTGAAAAATATCAAATTAACTTATAGCGACAAAAAATATTTTTAAAAAATATTAATATCTTGCTCAGAAGCGGGAACTCTTCATTTTTCAACAAAATACAAGTAGTTCTACGATATTTAGCCTGAAAAAAAACCAGAACTCTGAAAAAACTGCCAGCAGAGCATAGTTGATTGTATGAAATACTAAAAAATGTCCATTTCAACTCTTCATATGTAAAGGTACTAAATTATTTTTTTTGAAAGTGTTCAGACACGGGAACTCTTAAGTTTCTAACAGAATATGAGAAGTTCTATTATATAAAGCTATCAGAACTTCTGTAAAAATGCCAGCAGGGCATAGTTGAAAATTCGATTTGTGGAAAAATATCAAATTAATTTGTTGAGATGCAAAAATATTTTTTAAAAATATGAATATCTTGGTCAAAAGCGAGAACTCTTCATTTTTCAACAGAATACAGGTAGTTCTACGATATTTAGCCTGAAAAAAAACCAGAACTCTGAAAAAACTGCCAGCAGAGCATAGTTGATTGTATGACATATTGAAAAATGTCCATTTCAACTCTCCATATATAAAAGTGCTAAATAATTTATTTTTGAACGTGCTCAGACACGAGAACTCTTTGATTTGTAACAGAATATGAGTAGTTCTATTATATAAAGCTAACTACAAAACCAGAACTCCTGTAAAAATGCCAGCAGAGCATAGTTGAAAATTCGATTTGTTGAAAAATATCAAATTAACTTGTAGCGACAAAAAATATTTTTAAAAAATATTAATATCTTGCTCAGAAGCGAGAACTCTTCATTTTTCAACAAAATACAGGTAGTTCTACGATATTTAGCCTGAAAAAAAACCAGAACTCTGGAAAAACTGCCAGCAGAGCATAGTTGATTGTATGACATATTGAAAAATGTCCATTTCAACTCTTCATATATAAAAGTACTAAATAATTTATTTTTGAATGTGCTCAGACACGAGAACTCTTTGATTTGTAACAGAATATGAGTTGTTCTATTGTATAAAGCTAACTACAAAACCAGTACTCCTGTAAAAATGCCAGCAGAGCATAGTTGAAAATTCGATTTCTTGAAAAATATCAAATTAACTTATAGCGACAAAAAATATTTTTAAAAAATATTAATATCTTGCTCAGAAGCGGGAACTCTTCATTTTTCAACAAAATACAGGTAGTTCTACGATATTTAGCCTGAAAAAAACCAGAACTCTGAAAAAACTGCCAGCAGAGCATAGTTGATTGTATGAAATACTGAAAAATGTCCATTTCAACTCTTCATATGTAAAAGTACAAATTTTTTTTTTTCGAAAATGTTCAGACACGGGAACTCTTAAGTTTCTATTAGAATATGAGTAGTTCTATTATAAAAAGCTAATTATAAAACTAGAACTCCTGTAAAAATGCCAGCAGAGCATAGTTGAAAATTCGATTTGTTGAAAAATATCAAATTAATTTTTTGAGATGCAAAAATATTTTTAAAAAATATTAATATCTTGCTCAGAAGCGAGAACTCTTCATTTTTAAATAGATTATAAGTAGTTCTACGATATTTAGCCTGAAAGAAAACCAGAACTCTGAAAAAACTGCCAGCAGAGCATAGTTGATTGTATGAAATATTGAAAAATGTCCATTTCAACTCTTCATATGTAAAGGTACTAAATAATTTATTTCTGAATGTGCTCAAACACGGAAACTCTTAGATTTTGAATAGAATATGAGTTGTTCTATTATAAAAAGTCAATTACAAAAGTAGAACTCCTGTAAAAATGCCAGCAGAGCATAGTTGAAAATTCAATTTGTTGAAAAATATCAAATTAACTTGTAGCGACGAAAAATATTTTTAAAAAATATTAATATCTTGCTCAGAAGCGGGAACTCTTCATTTTTCAACAAAATACAAGTAGTTCTACGATAGTTAGCCTGCAAAAAAAACCAGAACTCTGAAAAAACTGCCAGCAGAGCATAGTTGATTGTATGAAATACTGAAAAATGTCCATTTCAACTCTTCATATGTAAAGGTACTAAATTATTTTTTTTGAAAGTGTTCAGACACGGGAACTCTTAAGTTTCTAACAGAATATGAGAAGTTCTATTATATAAAGCTAACTACAAAACCAGAACTTCTGTAAAAATGCCAACAGAGCATAGTTGAAAATTCGATTTGTTGAAAAATATCAAATTAACTTATAGCGACAAAAAATATTTTTAAAAAATATTAATATCTTGCTCAGAAGCGGGAACTCTTCATTTTTCAACAAAATACAGGTAGTTCTACGATATTTAGCCTGAAAAAAAACCAGAATTCTGGAAAAACTGCCAGCAGAGCATAGTTGATTGTATGACATATTGAAAAATGTCCATTTCAACTCTCCATATATAAAAGTACTAAATAATTTATTTTTGAATGTGCTCAGACACGAGAACTCTTTGATTTGTAACAGAATATGAGTAGTTCTATTATATAAAGCTAACTACAAAACCAGAACTCCTGTAAAAATGCCAGCAGAGCATAGTTGAAAATTCTATTTGTTGAAAAATATCAAATTAACTTATAGCGACAAAAAATATTTTTAAAAAATATTAATATCTTGCTCAGAAGCGGGAACTCTTCATTTTTCAACAAAATACAGGTAGTTCTACGATATTTAGCCTGAAAAAAAACCAGAACTCTGAAAAAACTGCCAGCAGAGCATAGTTGATTGTATGAAATATTGAAAAATGTCCATTTCAACTCTTCATATGTAAAGGTACTAAATTATTTTTTTTGAAAGTGTTCAGACACGGGAGCTCTTAGGTTTCTATTAGAATATGAGTTGTTCTATTATACAAAGCCAATAATAAAACTAGAACTCCTGTAAAAATGCCAGCAGAGCATAATTGAAAAGTAGATTTGTTGAAAAATATCAAATTAATTTGTAGCGACAAAAATATTTTAAAAAAATATTAATATCGTGCTCACAAACGAGAACTCTTCATTTTTCAATAGAACATAAGTAGTTCTACGATATTTAGCCTGAAAGAAAACCAGAACTCTAAAAAAAATATTTAGTACTTTAACATATGTAGAGTTAAAATTGTCATTTTTCTACATTTCATATGTTCAACTATGCTCTGCTGGCAGTTTTTTCAGAGTTCTGGTTTTCATTCAGGCTAACTATCGTAGAAATACCTGTATTCTGTTGAAAAATGAAGAGTTCTCGCTTCTGACCAAGATATTCATATTTTTAAAAAATATTTTTGCATCTCAACAAATTAATTTGATATTTTTCAACAAATCTAATTTTCAACTATGCTCTGCTGGCATTTTTACAGGAGTTCTAGTTTTGTAATTGGCTTTGTATAATAGAACAACTCATATTCTATTAAAAATCCAAGAGTTCCCGTGTTTGAGCACATTCAGAAATAAATTATTTAGTATCTTTACATATGAAGAGTTGAAATGGACATTTTTCAATATTTCATACAATCAACTATGCTCTGCTGGCAGTTTTTTCAGAGTTCTGGTTTTTTTTCAGGCTAAATATCGTAGAACTACTTGTATTTTGTTGAAAAATGAAGAGTTCCCGCTTCTGAGCAAGATATTAATATTTTTTAAAAATATTTTTTGTCGCTATAAGTTAATTTGATATTTTTCAACAAATCTAATTTTCAACTATGCTCTGCTGGCATTTTTACAGGAGTTCTAGTTTTGTAATTGGCTTTTTATAATAGAACTACTTATATTCTAATAGATACTTAAGAGTTCCCGTGTCTGAACATTTTCAAAAAAAATAATTTAGTACCTTTACATATGAAGAGTTGAAATGGACATTTTTCAGTATTTCATACAATCAACTATGCTCTGCTGGCAGTTTTTCCAGAGTTCTGGTTTTTTTTCAGGCTAAATATCGTAGAACTACCTGTATTTTGTTGAAAAATGAAGAGTTCCCGCTTCTGGGCAAGATATTAATATTTTTTAAAAATATTTTTTGTCGCTATAAGTTAATTTGATATTTTTCAAAAAATCGAATTTTCAACTATGCTCTGCTGGCATTTTTACAGGAGTTCTAGTTTTGTACTTGGCTTTGTATAATAGAACATCTCATATTCTATTAAAAATCCAAGAGTTCCCGTGTCTGAACACTTTAAAAAAAAAATATTTAGTACTTTAACATTTGTAGAGTTAAAATTGTCATTTTTCTACATTTCATATGTTCAACTATGCTCTGCTGGCAGTTTTTTCAGAGTTCTGGTTTTCATTCAGGCTAACTATCGTAGAAATACCTGTATTCTGTTGAAAAATGAAGAGTTCTCGCTTCTGACCAAGATATTCATATTTTTAAAAAATATTTTTGCATCTCAACAAATTAATTTGATATTTTTCAACAAATCGAATTTTCAACTATGCTCTGCTGGCATTTTTACAGAAGTTCTGGTTTTATAGTTAGCTTTATATAATAGAACTACTCATATTCTGTTAGAAACTTAAGAGTTCCCGTGTCTGAACACTTTCAAAAAAAATAATTTAGTACCTTTACATATGAAGAGTTGAAATGGACATTTTTCAATATTTCATACAATCAACTATGCTCTGCTGGCAGTTTTTTCAGAGTTCTGGTTTTTTTTCAGGCTAAATATCGTAGAACTACCTGTATTTTGTTGAAAAATGAAGAGTTCCCGCTTCTGGGCAAGATATTAATATTTTTTAAAAATATTTTTTGTCGCTATAAGTTAATTTGATATTTTTCAAAAAATCGAATTTTCAACTATGCTCTGCTGGCATTTTTACAGGAGTTCTAGTTTTGTACTTGGCTTTGTATATTAGAACATCTCATATTCTATTAAAAATCCAAGAGTTCCCGTGTCTGAACACTTTAAAAAAAAAATATTTAGTACTTTAACATTTGTAGAGTTAAAATTGTCATTTTTCTACATTTCATATGTTCAACTATGCTCTGCTGGCAGTTTTTTCAGAGTTCTGGTTTTCATTCAGGCTAACTATCGTAGAAATACCTGTATTCTGTTGGAAAATGAAGAGTTCTCGCTTCTGACCAAGATATTCATATTTTTAAAAAATATTTTTGCATCTCAACAAATTAATTTGATATTTTTCAACAAATCGAATTTTCAACTATGCTCTGCTGGCATTTTTACAGAAGTTCTGGTTTTATAGTTAGCTTTATATAATAGAACTACTCATATTCTGTTAGAAACTTAAGAGTTCCCGTGTCTGAACACTTTCAAAAAAAATAATTTAGTACCTTTACATATGAAGAGTTGAAATGGACATTTTTCAATATTTCATACAATCAACTATGCTCTGCTGGCAGTTTTTTCAGAGTTCTGGTTTTTTTTCAGGCTAAATATCGTAGAACTACCTGTATTTTGTTGAAAAATGAAGAGTTCCCGCTTCTGAGCAAGATATTAATATTTTTTAAAAATATTTTTTGTCGCTATAAGTTAATTTGATATTTTTCAACAAATCGAATTTTCAACTATGCTCTGCTGGCATTTTTACAGGAGTTCTGGTTTTGTAGTTAGCTTTATATAATAGAACTACTCATATTCTGTTACAAATCAAAGAGTTCTCGTGTCTGAGCACATTCAAAAATAAATTATTTAGTACTTTTATATATGAAGAGTTGAAATGGACATTTTTCAATATTTCATACAATCAACTATGCTCTGCTGGCAGTTTTTCCAGAGTTCTGGTTTTTTTTCAGGCTAAATATCGTAGAACTACCTGTATTTTGTTGAAAAATGAAGAGTTCCCGCTTCTGAGCAAGATATTAATATTTTTTAAAAATATTTTTTGTCGCTATAAGTTAATTTGATATTTTTCAACAAATCGAATTTTCAACTATGCTCTGCTGGCATTTTTACAGGAGTTCTGGTTTTGTAGTTAGCTTTATATAATAGAACTACTCATATTCTGTTACAAATCAAAGAGTTCTCATGTCTGAGCACATTCAAAAATAAATTATTTAGTACTTTTATATATGGAGAGTTGAAATGGACATTTTTCAATATGTCATACAATCAACTATGCTCTGCTGGCAGTTTTTTCAGAGTTCTGGTTTTCTTTCAGGCTAAATATCGTAGAACTACTTATAATCTATTTAAAAATGAAGAGTTCTCGCTTCTGAGCAAGATATTAATATTTTTTAAAAATATTTTTGCATCTCAAAAAATTAATTTGATATTTTTCAACAAATCGAATTTTCAACTATGCTCTGCTGGCATTTTTACAGGAGTTCTAGTTTTATAATTAGCTTTTTATAATAGAACTTTTCATATTCTAATAGAAACTTAAGAGTTCCCGTGTCTGAACATTTTCAAAAAAAAAAAAATTGTACTTTTACATATGAAGAGTTGAAATGGACATTTTTCAGTATTTCATACATTCAACTATGCTCTGCTGGCAGTTTTTTCAGAGTTCTGGTTTTTTTTCAGGCTAAATATCGTAGAACTACTTGTATTTTGTTGAAAAATGAAGAGTTCCCGCTTCTGAGCAAGATATTAATATTTTTTAAAAATATTTTTTGTCGCTATAAGTTAATTTGATATTTTTCAACAAATCTAGTTTTCAACTATGCTCTGCTGGCATTTTTACAGGAGTTCTAGTTTTGTAATTGGCTTTGTATAATAGAACATCTCATATTCTATTAAAAATCCAAGAGTTCCCGTGTCTGAACACTTTAAAAAAAAAATATTTAGTACTTTAACATATGTAGAGTTAAAATTGTCATTTTTCTACATTTCATATGTTCAACTATGCTCTGCTGGCAGTTTTTTCAGAGTTCTGGTTTTCATTCAGGCTAACTATCGTAGAAATACCTGTATTCTGTTGAAAAATGAAGAGTTCTCGCTTCTGACCAAGATATTCATATTTTTAAAAAATATTTTTGCATCTCAACAAATTAATTTGATATTTTTCAACAAATCGAATTTTCAACTATGCTCTGCTGGCATTTTTACAGAAGTTCTGGTTTTATAGTTAGCTTTATATAATAGAACTACTCATATTCTGTTAGAAACTTAAGAGTTCCCGTGTCTGAACACTTTCAAAAAAAATAATTTAGTACCTTTACATATGAAGAGTTGAAATGGACATTTTTCAATATTTCATACAATCAACTATGCTCTGCTGGCAGTTTTTCCAGAGTTCTGGTTTTTTTTCAGGCTAAATATCGTAGAACTACTTATAATCTATTTAAAAATGAAGAGTTCTCGCGTCTGAATATCATTTTATTAATTTCAAAAATGACTTTACCTTTTTGAACTATTTTCGAAACGAACGTTCTTTTTTTCTTTTTAAAAATTTTTTTCTTCGTGAAATTAACAGAACTATTGTTAAAAATTATCAGGAACTATTTTATTCATCCCTATGAGTGCAGATCTCGCCCCGATTTTTATAGCAAAAAAATGATCTGCCAAGGGAAGTTAGCAGATCATTTTTTTACATAACTTTTTCAGGGGTAAAAACGACAGAACTATTTATAAAACCTATCAGGAACTATAGAACTCAGGTGCATGCGAAGAGAACTCCATTTTTTTTTTGATCTGCTGGACAATGCTCTGCTAAGTTCACAGACATTTATGCAATTGGGAATCATGTCAAACATATATGTCTATGATAATATACTCGTATGTATCTACAAAATACATATATAATAAATTTATTTATTATTGACTGGCGCCTGAATACAACTAATAATTTCTTATATTATAATTCTTTAAAGCTTAGAGTAGAGAAGAGAAAAAAGTAAAAAAAATAAAGCATAAATTGTGAATGTACTTTATCGTCGTATAAACTAAACATTAAAAATCCTATAACAACAGAAACGTACGATTCAAGTAAAATTCTTATTAAGAAAACGTATAAATTTTTCCCAATGAGTTCAAATCCCGCTACGTTCAAATGTTTATACCTTTCCTAAGAATTAAAATCACTTATTAGTGACTATTGACTATTGTCAACAGTTGAAAACAGCTTATCCGACACACCAGGGTAGGCAGAGGGAATCCAGTGTTAATACACTCCGTTTCCCACTTTCCGCCGAATTCTGGAGGCATTGCGTACTGAGTGGTGGAATTCAATCGCTTTGCCTCATCACCAGAGCGGAGTAACGGAAATATAAATTTAAATAAAAAAATAATTTCCTCGAATGGGGATCGAACTCATAACCAGTGGCTTTTACATGCACTCTTTGTGCCCCTTCGCCACGACTGGCCTGAGTAATAATTACTTTACTGTTAAGCTAATACTAAGATTTCTGTTTCATACAATGCCTAATATATTTAAACCTACATATATGTAGGTATATGCGGACAGCTACATAGAACTCCAATTAATATTCCATCCAGCACATATTTCCATGAAAATGATATGAGAATAGAATTATAAGGTGGTATGAGTGAGATTACCACAAATAGAACCGTACTATAGAAAACCTAGTTTCTATGGGAAACATTGGTTTTATTGCATTTTTGCACCTGCATTGGGGTTTTTATTCAGGAAAAATGTTCAGGAAAAATGTCGGGCATATTCCTTAAAAACTTTAAAAAATAAATTAGAACTGAATTGCATCACAAAAATACACTAGAAAAGGGCCGAAAAGGGCACGAACGAAAAATTTATAGGTAGTGTGTTTAATTGTTGGAAAAAAAAAGTTTTTTTATCTTAGTTAAGTTATATAAGCAAGTATAATTTATAGAATGACTAGTGGACCCGAAGGCGGCTACGCGCGCTTGAACTATACGAATATTTATTAAATAAATTTATGAAATTATTTTCAGTTTTCAATAGAGAGATGCGTTAAGCAAGCTCATTTTGGGTGATGTTTTCTAATAACAAACTTTGCAAATCGTTGCTTAGCAACGGTCGCTTAGCGACGGTAGTTATTGTTAACATGGCAGAATAAATTGCATGACAAATTAATAAGTATTTTAATATATTGGTATATATCGATAATATTACAAATATGAGAAAAAAAAGTATCCTATGTTCATCCCGAGACCCTCAAGTATCTCTATATGAATATTTTATCACAATTAGCGATAGAAGACAGACAGACAGACACACAGAGCTACTTTCGAATTTACAATATAGGTATGGATAAATGAATTTAAATAAAAATGATCAATTTCATATATTCATTTGTGTTTTAAATACAATAGGTACTGTTCTACATTTTCTTTTTGTTAGATTTATAAAACAAACGGTAAGAAACGAAAGAAACGAAGATAAATAAAGACCTTATTTAAAATTCAGACATTTTTGTGTTCATTTAATATTGCGTCATATTATGAAGCAGCTATCAAGATAGTTTTAACTTCGATTTTCCATAAGGCTATATATTGTTTTCACAATCTGGTTATACCAAGTATGGCCAATTAAAAAAATCTAGGTGGAAAACGGAGAGACGATATCATACAATAAATCGATATGTATAGAACCGTACCATTTAGTATAAAATTTTATTATTTAACTAAGTCAGCTTAAAAACCTCACGTTCATTTAAATACTCGGGGTTTCCTTTGACCCCAGTATCTTGCTTAACGCTTTATCCCTAGCGAGGCAGCCAAAGATAACCGAGCACAAAAAGCTACGATCCCTGCATACCACTCTTGTCTCGTCATAAACAGATTTATCTTTGAAAACGATGATATTTCATACAAACTTGAAATATTTTACTCCCTTTTTAAACGACTTCTGTAAAAAAAGAGGTTATCAATTCGACTGATGTTTTTCTTATTTATATTTGTTACCATAGAACTTTTGCTGGGTGAATCGATTTTGATGATTCTTGTTTATTTCAAAACTGGTGAAAACTTCTCGCATAGTGTTGAATTACCTCACTACCTTAAAACTAAAATCCCTCTTCCTACTCTACTATGATGAAAAATTTTAAGGTGCCTTTTTCTGTAAAAGAAAACCCCGTTTGCAAATTAATATAAAAATCAACATGTACGAGTACTTTGCCTTGCTAAGAGCCTTGCTTCAATCAATTTACATCACATTTTCCTACGTAATAGTAGAGCTTTCTAAATTTTACAACTTTATATAAATTTGTTAAACGTCACAGTGTCACATGCTCCGGGAAGGTACTTATCTCTTAGAAAGGCACACATTTACTTGTTTCTGACAAAATCATAATGAATCGGTGTCTGTACATGGAAGATGCATAAGATAAAAGTTATTAAGGAGATTTAATTAAATTTTTCACTATTTAATTTTGGCTAGCTTTACTTAAGATTTAGTATTTGTTTAATTTCAATCGGTGTATAAATAAAAAACGCTCTAACATTCAAAAAATATATTTCGAAGCTTTACTTTTCAACATACGTAAAAATTAGTAGAGTAATTACTATGTAGTTCAGGCGAAGTCGAGAGCGGATCGACCACCATTGACGGAAACTAAAGATTTATTAAAAGACTTATGATTAGATGTTCTCTGCTATCCAATTAAAAATTCAAAAAGAAAGAAAAATTCTATACTGTGCCACTCTATTGTTCATATATGGATAATACATTTTTAGGTAAAAAAGTTAGCTATTGTTTTTATAATTTTTCTATATTAGTATTGTATCTTTGGACAGTTCTTTCATGTGTTTTTACAACAATTTCCATGCTATTTATATTTATTTAGCGGATTTAATGCCACAAATAATCACGAAAATACATTCTAATTTTTACAAAAAATCGTATATCGAAAGGAAATCGTATTCAGCAAACTAAAATACTTGAACTTCAAAGATAATTTCTGGCGTGGGCGCTGCACGTGCCCACGGCGATGTTAGTTAAGTTTTTCTAGTTCGCAATATGAGAGCTAATTTTTTATTACTTTAAATGAATCACGAATGATCACGCTTCGTAGCGTAGTGGAAAAATATCTAAGTAAGAAATATTTAAAACTCTAAAAAAAGTAGAACCAGCGGGATCTAGCAGACTACATGCGAGATACAGGGTAAAGCTGAAAAAATATGTTTATAGCTTTAAGCACATAATATATTTAAAGCTGTTTTTTTTCTAAATACTTCCATTTAAGATGTGAATTTATAATTTGTGGAATCCAACGATGCACTTAGCGTAATTAATCTCTCAAGCCGAAAAATGTAAAGAAATACATTTTATATATAATTTTTAGACCTAAATGACTAGTAATAACCTTTGAAATTAGCTTTTAAAAAATTACAAACACTGTAACGATTTATAAGAATTAATTTAAACTTCATTGATTACAAGGAAATTTGAGTATCTAGGGGTTGGGTTTACACGTTTAATCCATTAAAATTAAAAGCTTTTAATATAATAGATATTTATTTTATTTCATAATTTATTCTCAGTTTTATTTTCCATTAAAACGGTGTTTTGTCTTGTATATATGAATGTTTATTAGGGAATGCAGTTTCTAAAACGAAGTTCTGAAGCCACTGCCAAAAACCAAGAAGGCAGTGCCTTAACACCAGATTTACTCTGACCATCGTACATACGAGTATAGCTGTATAAGCTGGAAGCTATCTTAAACTGGTAGTTGCCAAATATGAAAATATATCCAAACCTGAACTTCTTAATCTTAAACTCACCAGTAAGCTCATTGCTGCTCCTCCGTATCTCGCAGAATATGCACACGTAGCACACGGTGATCACCAGCAGCGGGACGAAGTACATAGCGCACAAGCAGAACACGTTGTAGGCGACCTCGAGGCGCGCGCTGGCGAACGCGTCGAAGGACACGCACTGCTCGAAGCCGACGACGTGAGGGTGGTGCATCACCCGGAAAACTACGCTCTGGAAATTAAAAGTTTCGTTATTTTCTGTTTATAATTTTTTTACTTTATACTGACTGAAATGATAGACATTTTTATCCGACTTCTGTAAAAAGAAGAAGTTATTAATTCGGCTGTATTTTTTTTCATGTTTGGTATCTCAGAAGTTTTGATTGTGTGAACCGATTTTGATGATTCTTTTATTTTTTAAAGCTGGTGCTTCCCGTATAGTCCCAGTTTAATTTGGTCTATTTCTATTAATAGTAGCAATGACAAAACCACATAAGTCTTAAATTTACATTAAGTATGTACATGACAAATGAATGAATATATACCTATATATATTTGTTTTAGAAACCATCCATCTACCATCAAATTAGAAACGTTAATAAATATTACTTTTTGCAGAATTTTCGAGAAATTATGTGTTGAGCGGCGGCCTTTAACGCCGTAGCTTGTCTTGTTATCAGATCGAGAAAACGAAAATTAATTATTCCTCCGAATGTAAATTCCACATTTCTCTCCGTCACCCAATTTCCCCAAATTAGATATGAATATAAATATTTTAAATTAAACATTATCCCCAGTTGGTAATAATATCCACAACCATCAGTATTAATTAGGCACAATTATTTTGGAATTTTCAGCTTTACGCTGTACTCCGCATATATAAAGATAGGAGAAACCTAGTGTTAACAACTGTTGAGTTTCTTGCCGGCTCTTCTCAGCAGAACTGCCTTCCGAACCGGTGGTAGCTTTTTGTTGACATGTACATTCGACGATTCAAAAGTGCTTTTATAGTTTATTTGAATAAAGAATATTTTGAATTTGAATTTAACAGATTCCGTTCCTGAATTTCCACCCAACTTTCAAAATATTGCATGTTGAGTGGCGGAAGTCAACAAAATGCCCCGTATTGTTACCATTAGCGAGAGAATGAAAATAATTCATACCTCCGGCTCGTAGAGTAATTAATGCATCAAATAATATATGAGAAAATATTTGTTTACCAAAATATAAACATGGAATTTAATATTGAATATTCTGTTGAACAAATGATGAACTTTGATATGTTATATAAATACAGCCTTTAGATATATTGTTTTCTCAACTAACCTAATTACAAAATTTCTAAGAATCATTCAATATGTAAATTATTTAATGAAAATAGTAAGTCTTCTTACATGTTATATAAATTAATTATTAATACAATCGTGGCGATAAATATTTTAAACTTTTGCTAAAGCTTTTTCACTATAAAGCTTATGTCAACTGGGCTTTAAGGCGACACACTGTCAGTCACTTTGTAGGTTTTAGTTCATTTTAACAATTTTCAGAAAAGCTTCAAATAATATTACTTTTGTTAAAGGAATATTATAAAATAATTATATCACAATACAAGTCATGAATAAGAAGATTAATGACTTAAGTCGATAAACAGAAGTTATCTTCTGACAGTTCCTGTCTACAACAGAGAAGATAACGAGTTCTTATCCACTATCAAGCAGTATAGCTATAGGCTCATTTGATGTGTCATATCCATATACGAGTAAGTTGTTAATCAAGAATTAGGAACTAGGTACTCGCATAATATATTGTACACGTACTTTTGTGTATTTTTTCATAATAAAGTTCAAATAATTGCAAAGTTTTTTCTGCAGACCACGCTATCTATATATCTTAATAAGAACGAAGTATTTTAAAACCGGGTTCCCAGAGTCCTCTGCGAACTCTACTAAACGAATTAAAATAATGATTCCCCAACGGGAATCAAATTCACAACTGTCGCTTTAACAGTCTCACGCGGGTATTAGCTAGTCTATACAAATATTTAAAAACAATTCTTTAAACTTATATAAATCTGGATTTAACACAAATTGCAGAATTTCTAAATAGGTCACTATAATTCTAAACAAGTACAATAGCATACCGTACAGTGGCAGGTGATTTATTCACGTATCGTGCTATTGAAATGGAAACCTAATAACAACTCACCGCGTGGGCGTCGAACTAAATCTATCAAAACTTACCCGTTCAACGTAAAAGTCCTTCTATTTTTTATTTAAAATAAAAACGTGTATGGCTCTTCTCTTTTTTTGCCAAATGTTTGAAAATCCATGGAAATATTTCATTCCGCTACGCTCCTGCGCTTTTTAAACATTAATTAAATATTTTTTTATAGGAATTCAAAACTTAATAGTAACTTTTAAAACTTTGTCAACTAGAGATCTTGGAAAAAAATTGTAAAATGGAAGCTTACATATTTATTATAGTATAAATAGAATTTAAAACATCGTATATAGCTATAGCCTATAGCTCACAATAATAAATGTATATGCGAAAAGCCTCGACCAACACCTTAAGAGGCTATCGCTTAGCTGTTGGATCAAGAACCGGATACAGAAGGCAGTATTACTTGAGACGGCACGTATTGTGCGGCGGTTCCTCTCCCTGGAGCCCTAGCCACCGATGGCTTGGACCCTTGTCCCGCCCTCGGAAGAGTGGTTTTTTTATATTTTTAAATGTATCTTTTTTATAATAATTTATATTTAAAAATGTAAAATTGATTCACTAATTTAATAAAAGTATATTCTTGAATGTATATGTGAGATGTTTTCTAAAGCAAGTAGGTAAATATAGCGAAATACTCTTTACTATAAGCTATAAGCTTTTACTTAAAAGTTTTTGTCTCTCAACTTTTCCTTCGATGTAGAAAAATCAAGAAAATATTTTTATTATGCTATTATATATTTAATTCTATTTATATAAGGCTAATATTTCTTTTAATGGAAATAAGAATTCTATTAGCACATCTGAAACCGTAGTGGCACAGGACGGTTGTGGGCTCTATTCCTACTCTGGGGAGTGAAAATAATTAGTATTTTTATTTCGTCGCTCAGGTAACGAGGCCAAGCGATACGAAAAGATGAAAGTATCCATTCCCCATAATCTGCCGAATTCTGGAGACATTGTATGTGTAAAAACTTTGTGATGCCGACATATTCAGTTACAGTAGTAAAAGCGAAATTCAAAAGTTTTTATGAAAAGTTCATGAATGTCAAATGCCTTTGTTGTCACGCTGTGACGTGCGTGTCTCTCGCTTAATGATAAACTGACCTTATTCAACTAGTACTATAAAATTCGAAAATCATTGTAGCTTTTGTAATATATTAACAAGTTTCCAATTTTAAACTAAAATATTAAATCTATTCCACTATTATATTTATTATGGTAAAGCTTGTTCGTGGTGTTGAGTTTTTTAATCAAATCAAAATATAAAATATCTGTAAAAAAATTCTAACAAGTAAAGCTTATTACACTGTTCAAAAATATTTAGAGGATAAGCATGTATGGAATTAATGTCTATTGAATGTAATGCAGGATAGCTGCCAGTAAATGTAATAGATTGTACCATTGATTTTGAAAAGAGCAACTGTTTTTTAGAGTTTCTTTTCATATGTTCATTCGACGATTCAAAAATGCTTATAATAATTGCCTATTTCAATAAAGAATATTATGAATCTGAATTTGAATTTAAACGTAATGCCTCAGAATTTAGCAGAAACTGGGGAACGAAAGTGTTCTAATAAGAAAGACGGAGTGTTTTAACACTAGTTTCCCAGGTTCCCCCTTTTTACTCTTCTATAGAATATATAATATACTCTATTGCACATACACATAAAAAAAATATATAGAAAGAACAACACAAATAAAATTGAAAGAAAAACACGTATACAGGCATACACATATAAAGGCGGTCTTATTGCTTCTATGTGCAGGATACAGTGTAAATTTTGATTCAAAACCTGATTGAATTATTGCGAAACTTTAAAAGAACAGTATCATTAAAAATAATGATAGATATTATATTAACGAGTATTGTATTGAGTTTTTGTGATATAGCCTGATTTTTGTTTTGTATCACACTGTATCCCGCACATAGCCGGCTTGGCTGAGTGAACTTGGGAACCTAGTTAAAAGATACTTCCCATTAAGACATGTTTGTTTCCTATTTTTCGCCTAATTCTTCAGGTATTGCATGTTGAGTGGCAAAACTGAACGCCGCATCTAGCCTCGTTAGCCTCGAGCAAGAAAATGAAAACATTAAATATTAAGAAGTAATAATCGAATCTATAACCGCCACGTTTACAGGCGCAAGTCTGTGCTCCTGCGCGTAGCGTATAATAGCGTAGCCATAGCGTCAAAAGTAAAAATACATTTTTAAATTTAAAATAACTAAGATGTTAAAAGACAAAATAATTTTGAAGTAGATTCAGCAAATATAAAACTAGGTAACTTTAACAACAATAGAAGTGGTAGACCAAGAACTTTAAGTCGTTTATTTAGGTATTTAAATAGAATTTTAAATTTCTAAATAAAGTTTTATTAAATAAAACTTTAAGTAGGCTTATGCCACGTTAAGAGAATTATTATCTTAAATATAAAAAATATTATATTACGGATAGCTGAAAGATCCGCTACCCGTTTACTGCTCAAAACAGAGAAATTATGCATTGCTTTAAAGATCATAATTTCAATTTGAAAAGAAAATAATTTTAATTCATTCAGTCGTTTACTAGATTTGTGTATACAAACAGACTTATAAATATACGACATTCTGAATTTAATTATATGTATATGGGTCATAATCAGAAAAAGTGTACATTTTGTGTCTTTTCTTGTCCCGCTACTTTGAATGCGTTTTAAAAATACAATTTTAAAGATAATTTAAATATTTTGCCATTTACGATAAATTTACTTATTAACTTAAAGATTTTTGTAATAGTTTAAATGTATTAAGGCTAATAATAGTATTTTTTGTTAGTTGCAAAAAACCTTTCAAAACGCTTCCATACAATTTTTCGTGTCCCATTCACCACTTTACTTTTTAGAAATGGATTTGTTACGAATATTTATGGTTTTATTTGATTTCAGATATGTTAATATTACTTTGCTTTATGCATAATATTAAATAGAACTACTTTTATTGATACATTATTTAATAAATAATATATATGAATTAAGTAAATTTGTCCCAAAATATTGTCTTTTTGTTACTCAGGGCTAGTAACGTACAATTAAAATATGAACGCAATTATTTTGAATGGTGTTTAATATTAGTTTTTATTGGGGCACCATATTTCTAAAAGTCAATGCTGTCGTAGCTACAACCAGTAGTGTTCTCGCAGCAGTAGAGGGGTTCAAATGTTTTAGAGTGAATGCGTGAAATTACATCTCAGGGTTATAAACGGCTTTTATTTTGGTAAGTATTCTATAATTTCGTTTTCTTCTTTATGTTATTTGCTTCTTTTTATAAAATCTCAAAAAAGAACTTCAGGGCTTGCACATGCAACACATGGCTTATAAGCAAATATTTAAAAAGGTTAGAATTTCTCAGACGTTATTCTCAATTTTGTTATATTTCGTTACGTAACGAAACTGAGAAAATATGAAACCTAGTTCATAATTACGTTACCATCGGAAGATATGTATATAAAAAAAAATTGATGGCATATGAAAAAAATAATTACTTATGATAAAATAATGGCATAAGATAAAAATAATTACTATAATTACTTTTGATAACGTAAAGTAACTAAAAATAATGTTTTTTAAGTTTTTTGCCTGTTTGCTTGTTTGTCTAATGTGTTTGTGCACGCTTATCTCAGAAACGGCTTAAGCGATTTAGTTAAAAACATTTTTTTATTCTTCCTGAAATTAGTTGTGATTTTGTAATTACTATTTTTTTCTCTGGAGATAGTGAATTAATAAATATGTAGCTCAAGCGGGTGAGGCTTTTATTTAAAAACAAATACGTTCTGTACTAGCGTTGTTAAAGATCTAAACAATAAACATGAAATATTATTAAATACTTATTGATAAATATTTTTTTATTTTCAGTAAGCGTCATGGCTCCTATGTCAAATGCTGAAAGACAATAAAGATATAGAGAACGTCTTAAACAGACCAATCCTATTAAATATGAAGATATGCGGAATTAACACTTACAAAGTTAATTCCAGTGATAACGACTCAAATTTTGATATATTTTAAAGTGGATTTAATTTTATCATTAACTTTGTGATCTCTAGAAATATAAGTTTATTACGTTACGAACTACCATTATTAATGCCTTAATGTTTCGAGTGACTGCCAGTATCGCGATCATCTGGAAAGCAAGGCCAAGTTGGCCTCGAAGAAACTGGGGGTCATCAATAGAGCGAGACGGTACTTCACGCCAAAACACCGATTGGCCCTATATAGGGCCCAGGTTCGGCCACACATGGAGTACTGTTCTCATCTCTGGGCTGGTGCACCCCAGTATCAGCTTGACCCATTTGATCGCATACAACGTAGAGCTGTTCGAATTATTAAGGACCCAGTAAGCTGTGAAAGGCTTGACACTTTGGTTCTGCGTAGAAACGTCTCCTCGCTGTGCGTTCTCTATCGCATTTTTCATGGTGAGTGTTCTGAAGAACTGTTCGACCTGTTACCTGCCGCCGAATTTTCCAATCGCACAGTACGTCACAAACTTAAATACCATCCACACCACCTGGATACGTGGCACTCCACTACTGTGCGGTTTCGTAGAAATTTCCTTCCACGCGCCACCGAACTGTGGAATGGCCTACCCGCGGCAGTGTTTCCAGGTCGGTACGATATGGGTACCTTCAAAAAGCGCGTCTATCTCCACCTTAAAGGCCGGCAACGCACCTGTAGCTCCTCCGGTGCTGCACGGGGTCGTGGGCGGCGGTGATCATCATCAGGTGACCCGAACGCTCGTTTGCCTTGTCCTTCTTCCATAAAAAAAAAAAAAAACATATTATATTGTTAATATTGTCACTTTGTTGTTTTCTTACATTTATAATCTGTTAAATCAACGATTGAATCTTTAAAATTATAATTTGTTTCTCATTAAATAAAAAAAACAATAGTTTTTTTCATATAATATTCTTATTTTGTTGTGTATAATGCCTTATGTCATCAGTTTCGTAACAAACATTATCAGTGTTGTTACTTATCAGTTACGTTACAAATTCGAAAATGTCCACTTTTCTGATTATGACCCATATATTTAGTCTAATTTTATAAAAAAAATATACATATATCTTTCTAATCTGTTAAGTAAAACGAATAATAAACAAAGAGAAAATCCAAAAGGCCTGTCTCTGTGGTGGCATGCAGATGTGACATTAAGACCTAATTGAATGTCCGCAGCATGCCCGTTAGATACGATTAAGCCACTGTTGTCGTTCTACTTTAATGTAAATATTGTTTGTATATAATCGTATTAGATTTCTTTTATATACCTTATATATCCATAAAGATATTAAGCTTTCTGTTTATAGCGGGAAAAGCAAAGAAAACCCAGTGATTAAACACTGCGTTCTCCACTTTCCACCCGAAATTGACATATTGTATGTTAAGTCTTGGTAAAGAGAGTAAATAAAACTAAATAATTTGATCTAACTCACACACTATTACTTAATTATTTAACATTCCGTTAAATATTGTTATTTAAGGCTTAATTAAAATGGCTTACAATAATATTATACTATCATTTCAGGAACTGAAAAGTTAGAGTAATCTGAATATAATTATATCATACTTCTACTGAATCCGTGTGTGGGATTTAAATAATTTTAGGTATACGAAAATTTGTTGTATTTAACTATATAAAATTTGCTTACAGTATTCTCTGTCACTAGTAGTCTAGTACTAAAGTGTCGACAGGAGGAACGTAGTGTTGTAGCTCTCTGACTTGCCGTCCGCCGCTACGTGGATTGCAAAATTTAAAAAACTGTTTTTCCTGTTCTCTCCAATATTTCATGTTTTTCATTGAAAAGTTTTGGCAGTGCATTGTCTGGCACTAACCGAAGTCCGTAAAGGAGTAGATACGGACGTATAGCTTCCATGAGGCTTTGCATCTAAAGAGGTTTTGAGTTTAAAGTATCTATTTGCTCTATTGTATAAGTTAACAAACATGTTATTACTATTCTCAAATATTTATATGTATGTGTAATCAGATATATCAGGACATGCACCAGCGTGTCCAGCGAACCTAAAAAGGAGCTGGCTGGAGAACTAGAGCTGGCTGAAACTGGAACTTGCAATTTGTATTTTTTAACCGACTTCTGTAAGAAAAGGAAGTTATCAATTCGACTGTTTTTTTTTTTTTTTTTTTTTTTTTTTTTTTTTTTTTTTTTTTTTTTTTTCGCGAACTATTTCATGCTATTTTTGAGATGAATATGTTGCACTTTTTTTTGCAGCTTCATATCAAACTTCATACACAAACATCGTGCTTGTCAGAGACTCTACCACTGCGCTACGACGTTCTCGATTTTATTTTTTGTGTTTTTTTTATTCTAGTGTAGAAAAGTCAATTTAAATGCAAATTGAGATAGCAATTTAGAGCACCTAGCCGGCAGTGTATTGTTTTGGTTAGTTCTCGATGAAAGTTATATGATTTTTTTGTTTGTTTGTATATAGATATTTTACTTGAGCAAATATTGTTCTTGATAAAAATGTATATACTGGTAATTTTTAAATGTTACTTTTTAGAAAAAAGGAAGTATTTATTTATTTACTTATGTATTTCTGAATGTATGACAAAATTTAAGCTTTAATACCATATTTTGTAGTGCAGGGAATGCTTCCAGAATTCAGTGGAAAGTGGAGAAGGAAAGTGTCTTAATGGGAACGACAGTAACTTTAAAAATCTCATTTAAATATCAAGTATAACATTTTTATTAATACGCACACGTTAGCACACACACTGACCTGGGGTAAACTGCACCCTAGTGCCGCAGCCCAGGCGCCGTACAACATTTGCTTACTTCTCCTTCTAGCCACCGATAGCTTCAATGGGTACAGCACAGCGAAAAACCTATAATAAAAAATATTATTTATATTTATGAAAACAAACGTTGAGTTCTGAAAAGAGTGGATTTATCAGAACGACAATCCAACCCACAACCATCACGTTTACAGATACCCCCACTGGGCCACCACGGCCACTATAATCTCCTATCCTATCCTATCCTATCCTATATCTTATAAAACAAAGTCGCTTTTCGTGTCTGTCTGAACTTTCTAACTCTTCTTCTTCTAAACCACCCAACGGATTTTTATGCGGTTTTCACCATTAGGTCGAGTATTTTTCAGGGAAGGTTTATATATAGTTTATTATTTGTACATTCTTATGTAAATTAACATAAATACGATAAATGTGTCTAAAGTCCTACCCGTTGAGACACTTTCGCGCATGCGCTGCTTTAATGGTAAGTACTACATGAAAAAAATGTACTGGAGTATTGTACCTCTTAATAAGATCTACAAAAAAGTCCGCGAGAGCATATTTTTATCTTTTAAGGATAACGTGTAGTGATCATATTTCTGTCTAAAAATAGTAATTTCAATATATTTTTTATTGTGAGGGATATTTTTCCATAATGGTATTAATCCTTATCCTTTAAAATACTTTATTAATTTTCTACGTTAAACGAAGATAAAATTTGCTTTTTACACTATTTCGAAATTGCGAATAGTTTTAGAGAAAAACGCATTTAATTGTTGACACATCACGCCGTTGACTCATCAGCTGTGCCGACTCAAGTTTTACTTATCCCTTACTCTCAGCATATAAATAAGTATGTTAGTTACGTTGGCCATTTAATGTAGATGAACTGTCTTTTACTGTTTTTTCATTTTAATAAGTACTTTAGAAGTTGTTAAAATACTAAAACATCCTTGCTGCGAAACGCGCCTCGCGACGTTTTGCTTATTTATACACAAGCGTGTGATGAGCAGTCATCGGTGCTTCAGTGGCAGAATGCTCGCCTGCCACGCGGGCGGCCCGGGTTCGATTCCCGGCCGATGCATTCTATTTAATTTTCCTCACAGCCACGTAGTGCCTACCCAACCGGTGTCGCTGTTTTAACAGCATTAACCACAAGCTCGAAAAAAAACCCGCCTGCTTCTATAGCAAAGAAGATTTAGATGCGTTTCACATATTGAATAATTTCAGTTAAATGTATTATTTCAGCGCGATATTGGTTTCATATTTTTTGTATTAGTTATTAGTAGGTAGGTTTTTGTTTATAATTTCTTCCGTTTAAAAATAGTCATTTAAATATCTAAAAATAGTCATCTATATATATAAAAGGACTTGTCCTCACTGACTGAGGTAAGACGCACGCACAGCCGTAACCGCTGATGGTAGGAACGTGAAATTTGGACAGATGTTTACTTTCGTAATCTAGACATCCACTAAGAAGGGATTTTGAAAAATTTTAATCCTAAAGGGGTGAAATAGGGTTTGGAAGTTTGTATGGGAAAAAAATTAAATCGGTCCCGATTTTTATAAAACTTGAAATTTAGATTTTTAAAAGTATTTAATTGAACACGTGTTTCATCGTTTTCTAGAATTCTCCCCCTAAGGGTACAAATAAGGGGTTGAAAGTTTGTATAGATTTTTTTTAAATCGGCACCAATTTTTATAAAATTTGGAATTCAGACTCTTAAAAGTATTTAATTGAACACATGTTTCATGTTTTCTTGAATTCTTCCCCTAAGGGTGCAAATAAGAGGTTAAAAGTTTGTATAGAAAAATCTTTAAAATGCCACCGATTATTATAAAAATTTAAATTTAGACTCTTAAAAATATTAATTTGAACATGTGTATCATGGTTTTCTAGAATTCACCCCCTCAGGGTGCAAATAAGGGGTGGAAAGTTTGTATGGAAAAATCATTAAATCGCCACCGATTTTATGAAATTTGAAATTTAGACTCTTAAAAATATTTCATTGAACACATGTTTCGTGTTTTTTTGGAATTCACCCCTAAATACGCAAGCGAAGCTGCGCGCGTCCGCTAGTTTAAATATATAATAATAAGTACTTGAAAATATTAGTAGCACAGATTTAAAATTACAGTACTAAAAAATCCTTGCTGATTAACGGTTCGCCGCCCACCACGCGTCCGTCGTGCCCCGCAACATTTTGCTTATAATAGTGGATCCGCCGCACCCGCCTGGCTTCTTTCCCCCGGGCATGGAAGGAAGGCCTGCTCATTATGCTGCTGAGGGATATCGATCTATAATCCTTCTTAGTACGGTCGCCAAGTTGTTCGAGAAGTTACTCCTCTCACTTCTTCAGTCACACATCCACACACAAAGCGAGCAGAGCGGGTATACCACTCTGGGTAAACTACGCAACAGTGATCAACCGAGAGAGAGTATGAGTGTGCAATAGCAGTCTTCCTTGACGTAGCACGCGTATTCTACCGCGTCTGGCACCCGGGCTTACTTCATAAAGTGATCAGAGCGGGCACCCCCCAGCACGTCGCGCATGTCTTTGCCGCTCTGCTTTGTAAGTGACAGGACATTTTGCGTGAGAGTTGAGAGTGCTAGCAGCGACCCGATCGATGCCGTTGTCCCAGTCAGAATTTTGTCACCTGCTCTCTACGCAGTATACATTGATGACATCACAATGACCTAGCGAGTATTACTCAACGAGGAATCCTGTAGGTCGTACGGAACCTCACCCTCCGGCGAGTGACGCAGGCACCATACTACGTGAACACCACGCGCCACTCACCGTAACCTAAAAATAGAAACCCTAGAGGTACACATTGGTCGTCTCGCGTCCAACGTATTCCGTTGCGCCGGTGTATCGGGTCACCTGCACCTAAGGAGCAGCACTCCGCATACCCGGCCGCCCGAGGTCAGACGTCTTCTTCCGAGGAACTTTCTATCCTCCTCCAAATCCGACTCATGAGCAGTCATCTTGGTCGTTTAATCTAGGCCTTCCTCAAGAAACCGAGTGTTCAATTCCAATCCCCTCCCCTTCCATGTGTCTGCTCTAAAGCAGGTTTTCGCCTGGGACCACAGTCGGACCAACGCTCTGATGTCGTTCTGAGCTACTACGGAGATGGCCGAGAGTGCTTCAACTCTGCGCCTGGCAAAGTAAATTTAGAAGTGATTGCACGTATTTTGGAGTTATCCAATAATTATAATGTATTTCCACGCGACATAGTTGGTTACATCTTTCGTTTAAATATTTTTGGGTAAGAGAATAGTAGGTAGTCTGTTGTTTATAATTTCTTTCGTTTTAGTTTTCTGTTATTTGTGTTATTTATTTTAAAACAATTGGAAAATTCTTATTGGAATTACGAAAATGCGGGTTGCATTAGGGTTTAATTAATTTTCACATTATCTTAAGTGCTTTGCAAACATACATTATATGAATAATTCAGTAGTTAAGGCGGGCGAAGCCGCGAGCGGGTCGCAATTTCAATATATTTTTTATTGTGAGCCATATTTTTCCACAATAGTATTAATCCTTATCCTTTAAAATACTTTATTAATTTTCTACGTTAAACGAAGATAAAATTTGCTTTTTACAATATTTCGAAATTGCAAATAGTTTTACAGAAAAACGCATTTAATTGTTGACACATCCCGCCATTGACACATCAGCTGTATGTTACTCAAGTTTCACTTATCCCTTACTCTCAGCATATAAATAAGTATATTAGTTACGTTGGCCATTTAATGTAGATCAAAACTGTCTTTAACTGTTTTTCATTTTAATAAGTACTTTAAAAGTTGTTACAATATCAAAAAATCCTTGCTACGAAACGGCTTATAGAAGCACGTCCGCCGCGCCCGCCTGCCTTCGCATCGGTGGTTCAGTGGTAGAATGCTCGCCTGCCACGCGGGCGGCCCGGGTTCGATTCCCGGCCGATGCATTCTATTTAATTTTCCTCACAGGCAGCCACGTAGTGCTTGCTTTTCATCAGGGACAGAATACCCTCTTCAGCATTAACCACAAGCTCGAAAAAAACACCCGCCTGCCTTTATAGCAACGAAGATTTAGATGGGTTTGCACGTATTGGATAATTCGAGTTGAATGTATTATTTTAGCGCGATATATTTGGTTTCATACTTTTTTGTAGTAGTTATTACTAATAACTTATTAGTAGGTAGGTTTTTGTTTATAATTTCTTCCGTTTAAAAATAGTCATTTAACTATCTAAAAACAGTCATTTAAATATATTTTAATAAGTACTTGAAAAGATTAGTAGCACAGATTTAAAATTACGGTACCTACTAAAAAATCCTTGCTGTGTAAAACAATTGGAAAATCCTTATTGAAACTAAAAAAATGCGGGTTGCATTAGGGTTTAATTAATTTTCACATTATCTTAAGTGCTTTGCAAACATACATTATATGAATAATCCAGTAGTAAAAGCGGGCGAAGCCGCAAGAGGGTCGCTAGTTTTTTTAATATATTGTTACATCCGTGTGGAAAAGGGAAACAAGGTGCTCAGAGTCAGTACTAAATATATTCTAGAAATAAAACAAATATTTATTATCTTGTACTTGAATTGTAAATAGTCATGTTTCTTTGTAATATACTCGTACTATTAATGGGAAGCTTATGTTAGCTAGTTTGTTAGTACCAAATACAGTTTTAAAGACTACTATCTATATATATAAAAGGACTTGTCCTCACTGACTGAGGTAAGACGCACGCACAGCCTTAACCGCTGATAGTAGAAACGTAAAGTTTGGACAGACGTTTCCTTTCGTAATCTGGACATCCCCTAAGAAGGGATTTTGAAAAATTTTAACTCTAAAGGGGTGAAATAGGGGTTGAAAGTTTGTATGGATTTTTTTTTAAATCGGCACCGATTTTTATAAAATTTGAAATTTAGATTTTTAAAAGTATTTAATTGAATACGTGTTTCATAGTTTTCTAGAATTCTCCCGCAAAGGGTGCAAATAAGGGGTTGAAAGTTTGTATCAATTTTTTTTAATCGGCACCAATTTTTATAAAATTTGAAATTCAGACTCTTAAAAGTATTTAATTGAACACATGTTTCATGGTTTTCTAGAATTCAACCCCTAAAGGTGCAAATAAGGGGTTGAAAGTTTATATGAAAAAATCTTCAAATCGCCACCGATTTTTATAAAATTTTAAATTTCGACTCTTAAAAATATTTCATTGAACACATGTTTCATGGTTTATTAGAATTCACCCCTAAATAAGCTAGCGAAGCTGCGCGCGTCCGCTAGTAATTTATAATTTTTTAAATTTTCCTAAAGTTATTTTTAAACAACACGCTGTATATATTAGGAGATCTCATAGAGACCTCATACTTATAGTAGGAGATCTGAAGATCTCTGTTTACAAGAGACTCACCTATCTATAGATATGCAGACTAATACATTAGACGACAAGTACAGTCCAAACGCCCTCATGACCAGTAGCACTTTGCACAGCAGGTTGCCAACTAGCCATGCATTTGTGTATTTCCAGCCAATCTGTAACAAATATATTAACAATTAAATAATTAAAAATAAATTTAGGTTCGATCTTCATTAGAGGGAATTATTATTCCCGTCGTGGCGCAGCGGCACAAGGGTGTGACTACAACGCGACGGTTGTGGGCTCGATCCCCACTAGATGAGGAGAAATATTTATTTACGTTTATATTTCTATAAACTCAACTCAACTCACTCAACACGCAATGTCTCCAGAATTCGGCATATAGTGGGGAACGGAGTGTCTTAACACTAGGTTCCCTCTGCCTACTTCTTAATTTCAAATACATATCTAAAATACCAGTAAGATACTCAGTACCAGTATTTAAAGAATCAAAGTGCTTAAAATACCTATATTTTCTTGTGAACTTTTATAAAAATAAACTTACTTAGCTGAACAAAATTTATTCGAATTTACTGAACTCCACTAAACGGATGTTGCTTATATAAGGCAAAACGGTCGTACAATTTTCCACTTTTCATTATAAAGCTTTTAGTTGAAAAGGCAAAAGGCAAATACAAATGCTGTTTTGATTCGCATTAATTTTATATGCCTACTGGTTTTATATGAAAATAGTTCTAAATCTGAAATGTTATTTTGCTAACTACTAGTGTATTACGAATATTTATTTATTTTATCAGCTTTACGCTACCTAATCAGAGGGAATCTAGTGCTGAGATACTCGTTCCCCACTTTCTGCCGAATTTTTCGAGGCATTGCTTGTTGAGTGGCGAAACTCAACGCTGGGTTTTTTACCTTGATACCAGAGGGAAGAAATAAAAATATTAAAAAATAAAAATGCATTCCCTCGAGTGAGAATCGAATCCATAACCGTCGCGTTACCGTCACACTCGTGCCTCTGGGACACGACGGCCCATTAATGATTATAATATACGACTCAATCAATTCGTCCTCTCTACAATCGCACGTTTTTTATTATTCAAATCAAAAATTAATATGAAAATACCAAAAATACTTTGCTCGATAATCCCTTAAGCTTTTGGAATTTCCAGCAATACGGAATCCATAGGGTATTATTACAAAGGCTTGCCAATTTTGAGGTTAAACCTATAAATATTGTGATGATTAAGAAGTAAGAGATTAGAATATAAACAAGTTGTAAAAAAACATGTAAGGATTTTGAGCTGGATAAAGTACGTACTCGGTAGTTAGAGTCCTTGAACGGTTTTGATGACTCTTGGTTTCAAGTCCCGATACGTAAAATTTTTACACGATTTTCTAAATATTTTTTTTATTTGTTGCTTTTTCTATCCTTTTCTAGCCTTTGCATTTTTTATATCCTTTATTTGGGTTCACACTGTATTCCATACATAGCAGGGTAGGCAGGGGGAACCTGGAGACTTTTGGCAAAACTCCTCGTTGCCTAGTTATCAGAGCGACGACATGAATTAATTTGATACTTCCTTGAGTGAAAATCGAACCCGAACCTGTTGCGTTTACAATCGTACGTGCACCACTACGCCACTGCCTCATATACAGATTAAGTATCAAAATGTTTCATTTAATTTTATCGAAATACCTTCTTAAACTTTACCTTATTTAACTTTAGCCTTATTAAACCAGTCTCTGTAGGTTCGCCTAATTTAAATATATTAACATGATTAAGTAATAAAGAAAACCTAGCTAATTTTGTGATTTTAAAGGCTTAGAAAGTGAAATATATTGCTTTTTTCCATCAAATTACATTGGGTTAGTATTAAAAAGACTAATTTAATAAAATCCAAGACCAGTCGTGGCGCAGGAGGTCTCTTTCGAGTAAACCTGGAAACTTGTATCTTTGAAGGGTATAACTAAGAAGGTTACGTCAATCCCACCTCCACAACCACCTTGGAAACCTTTTTTTTTCCATTCCAAGGTGAACTCAATCTCGGAAACAGGGTGTAGTTGCGGTGCGGTCTTCTACATCAGCGCAAGTGATATAAGCTTGGCCCGTATGAAAGGCATCGCATTAATTTACAGAATAAGCGGTGTGGTAGATTCACTGCACTTTGCGGTATTCCAGCATTAATGGACTTGTCCTCTGAGCATTCACCGTCACTAACGTCCTGTATGCTACGTCCATCAAGTAAACTGGTTACCCAGTTGCATAATATTCCTGAAAGTCCCGGGAATCTCCCGGACCTCCCGAATAATCTCCCGGGACCAAATCGCATGAGTTTCAAGTGGAATGACTAATGAATTCTTACAAGGACTAATTAATGATTATTAAATCTTCGTGAAGATAGTAAATTATATATCTATACTAATATAATAAAGCGGAAGAGTTTGTTTGTTTGTTTGTTTGTTTGTTTGAACGCTAAGATCTCTGGATCTACTGGTTCGATTTACTTTGTTTTTGTTTTGTATGAAAGCTGCATTCTTCAGAAGTGCTATAGGCTACATTACATTACACATATATACTAATAAATTAAAATACTTTCTAATTTGACATGCAATTTATTCTGCCATGTTAATAACAACCGTCGTCGCTACGCGACCGCGTTCGTTACCGCGTCATTTTGATATTCATCCTTATGAAAATAAATATAATAGTCACTTTTAGCATTTCATGTAGATTGAAATTATTTCTGTAGAAATTATATTCTTATATTTCAAGCAGGCGTAGCCGCGTCCGGGTCCGCTAGTTTTTTATAAGAACCTACGTGAAAATTAAAAAATCCTTGAAAAAGAATAGATTTCTTTTTATTGATCTCACGATACGTCTAAATGGCGCAATCTTGACGATATTCAGTTGACTTTATTTGCTTCATTCTTTATTACGCATATAAAAGGACCCTTGGAGTTCTCTCCTCTAGTAGGGGAGAGCGGGGCTAAAAGTTACCGAGGTAAGTTGTTCCGATGGAAATAATTTCGCGGAGAAAAGTGATAGGAATATTTAGTAAACATATAGTGAAATGCAATGTGATAGCGCACCCATGGCCAGCATATTAAACAATCCAGTGGCATCCGAAACCAATGGAATAGCACACGGGTGTCGTTGGTGCACGATTGTAAATATTTTTGCATTTCATATTTTTGGTCTATCTCACAAATTTTAACGATTAGCCTCGAGTATGTTAGTGTTTTTTTTTACATTATATTACCTACTATTTCGGAACACTATTTGTAAATTATTTATGTTTTCTATATCTTATTTATATTTAATTTTTTTTCAACACGTGTTTTTGGGGCTAGATGTTCCCTTTTTTTGGGGCATGTTGTGACCTGTTGTTGTGACGAAAAACTTTCGCCAATTCATTTGTACCAATAATGGGATGTAAATATTGTAATTTTTCATACTAAAAAATAATGTAATTTAGTAACATGCGGACTTATGCTCGGAAATCAACTCGAGGTTATGTGTCATATGAGTTGATGCAAAAAGCAGCGGATGTTTCAAAGATTACAGGAATAAGATAAAAACTGTTACCAAAGAATTACATATACATATTAAGTGCGAAAACCTAAAGGTATAAAATTTTTGTTTATTATTTTGGTTTAACAAAATCAAAATAAGTTTTATTTTATGTAAAATTATCTTTTACTTTTTAGTTCCGTTGTTTTTCGGTTCGGTTTTTTTCGTTCACAATTAATTCTTTTTACGATTTTAAGTGATAAGTAACCTTAAAAGGATATTTCTTAAACGAGTGTTGGTTGTGGTGCTAGTGGTTGGTAACGAGTGGCATCTGTTGTGATATGTAAAACTTGACTCAATTAGGTATTATTTTTGTGGAAACTAACATTTCGGTATATTAACAAGAAAATACATAAAAAATATTCGGGCCAATTGGGAACCTCTCCCTTTTTTGAAGTCGGTTGAAAATGAAAACTTCTTTTATGAGGCTGGTTGAAAAGAAATACAACGATGGGGAATCTTACTTCTGACAATAATTTTAACAAATTTTTCCCTTGTAACTATTCTAGTATAATTAATATTTACCAAAATAAAAACAAATTTTCTCAATTTTGACCGGATTTTATAATCAGAACCTAACCAAACTTTCATCAAAATATCCTTGAAGTGTATCCTTTCAAATAAGAAAAGAATCATTAGAATCGGTTGGCATGATATTGAGTCATTCGTCATTTTGTCGCACACGTACCAATACAAATTTAATACTTATGTGATTTTCTCATAGATACCATTGTCAAAAATAGACCAAATAAAAATTAGTTCCCACATGGGAAGCACTACCTTTCAAATAAAAAAAAATCATCAAAATCGGTTCACCTAATCAAAAGTTATGAAGTAACATACATAAAAAAAAGAAACAGTCGAATTGATAATCTCCTTTTCTTACAGAAGTCGGTTAAAAAAGATTTGCTTTTGCGTCTGGTGATTATTAATGATACTGTTAGTTATTCCTTAAATAAACAGGCTTTGTTCGATTATTTATTGTTTTTTATTTTGCAAATAATAGCTTTAAAAAATATGGTAACAATTTACCCCGGTCTGTTAACAACTTGCCCCAACTCGGGGTAAGTTGTTACTTTCCGACTTCAGTCATAAAAAAAATCATAACAAAAAAGTCTTACAAAGAATACCCCAAATTACTGTTTTAATTGCAAGTCTAGATATGTAAGTTGATTTTGATTATATTGTATAAATACTGAAATCAAGTATTCGTAGCAATATTTGAGGTTAAAAAAAAATCGGAACTTTTGGCCCCGCTCTCCCCTACTAAGACATCTTGATCAACGGGTTCCGTCTGTATTATACACTATGTGAGTAAAATTCGATTGCAAATCACCGAGGTTCCGTTACTATTGTTACAAAATTTAATAACAGCTAATAAAAGCTTGTGAAATAAAAGTGGTTACTAGGCAGGCAGGCAATTGCAGGTAGGCAATTATTACAAGCACTTTTGAATCGTCGAATGAACATATGAACAAAAAGCTACCACCGGTTCGGAAGGCAGTTCTGCTGAGAAGAGCCGGCAAGAAACTCAACAGTTGCTCTTTTCAAAATCAATGGTACAATCTATTACATTTCCATACATGCTTATCCTCTAAATATTCTTGAACAGTGTAATAAGCTTTACTTGTCAGAATTTTTTGTACTGATATTTTAAATTTTCGAAGTGGCAAATCTAGAATACACTGTGGAATTTTATTATATACACGTATACTCAGACCCATAAAGGATTTATTAACTTTTTGGAGGCGAAACCTTGGAGTAACAATCTTATCTTTATTTCTCGTTCCTATTGTATGATTGTCACTATTTTTACTATGACAATGTATATTTTATCGGACAAAGAGAATATTATCTATATATATAAAAGGACTTGTCCTCACTGACTGAGGTAAGACGCACGCACAGCCGTAACCGCTGATGGTAGAAACATTAAGTTTGGACAAAAGTTTACTTTCGTAATCTGGACATCCACTAAGAAGGGATTTTGAAAAATTTTAACCCTAAAGGGGTGAAATAGGGGTTCAAAGTTTGTATGGAAAAAAAATTAAATCGGCACCGATTTTTATAAAATTTGAAATTTAGATTTTTAAAAGTATTTAATTGAACACGTGTTTCATGGTATTCTAGAATTCACCCCCTAAGGGTGCAAATAAGAGGTTGAAAGTTTGTATGGGAAAATTCTTATATCGCCACCGATTTTTATAAAATTTGATATTTAGACTCTTAAAAATATTTCACATGTTTCATGGGTTATTAGAATTCACCCTTAAATACGCAAGCGAAGCTGCGCGCGTCCGCTAGTAGTATATAAATTAGGAAGCAACTGTAAGAATACCTGCATCTTTGAAAACATCTCGCAGAGAATCTCGCGCTCTTAGTTTATAAATATTGTAATCATGTTAATTTAATCATGTTTTCAATCGGAAGCTGTGTTTCGTTATTAGAAAATGCGTGAAGCTAAAATAAATATTTACTTTTATAAATATTAATTCCACTATATTTTTATTTCTTTACTTCCTGTGAATCTTATGTATTAATCTTTCTTATTATCTTATCTTCTTATATTCTGTATGTACATACGTACAAATGTTTACAGTTTAAACCAGGATTCGATATGAAGATTCTCATCAAAGTTGAACGGTTATCGATTGTTAATAACATGCCTAAGGCTTAATATGTAGAGAGAATTACTGATCGTTCATATATTTAGTTAATGTTTGTATTAATAGAGGCCGTAAATATTTAATATCCAGACAAGTTTACGGGAGCGCGAGTGGGCTTTTAAAAAATAGCTAACAAGTTAAATTTAAATTTAATTAAACTTAAACTAGTGAATCGACCGAGGAGAAGCGCATGCTCTAGTCGGCTGAAAAAATAAAATATAGAATATTTAATACTAAAACATAACGTTTGTTTCCCATGGCATGAGAGGATTCGCGTTACATACTCCGAACGCTGATCAAGTGTTTACCTGTGCCGTTCTAATGCCATGAGCCAATATAACTATCCTCATTTCTTCGCTCTGGTGACGAGGTAGAACGCGGCGTTGAGCTCCACCACTTAACAAGCAATGCCTCCAGAATTCGATTTTAATTTCGCGGTGAATTTTTACAAAATGTGACAAAAGCAATAAATAAATAAATGCTCGTATCTTTTCATTATGTTAACTCAGAAGTTTGATTTTCTGAGGTCCAAGACACCATAGACCTATATAATATTTCATATTATATTAAACTAGTGGACCCGGACACAGCTACGCCTGCTTGAACTATAAGAATATTTTCGCGTCGGTCATACTCATACTATGCCGCCCGAAGGCTAGCTAATCTCCTTAATTATTTATTAGAATGTTATACAGTAAACTATAATTTCAATATAGATGGAATGCTAAAAGTGACTATTATATTTATTTTCATAAGGATGAATATCAAATTGTCGCGGTAACGGTTGCGTAGCGACGCGACGGTTGTTATTAACATGGCAGAATAAATTGCATGTCAAATTAGAAAATATTTTAATATATATTAGTATATATGTGTTATATACTGTTATATAGCCTATAGCACTTCTGAAGAATCCAGCTTTCATACAAAATAAAAACAAAGTAAATCGGACCAGTAGATCCAGAGATCTTAGCGTTCAAACAAACAAACAAACAAACTCTTCCGCTTTATTATATTAGTACTAGCGGACCCGGACGCGGCTACGCCTGCTTGAAATATGAGAATATAATTTCTATAGAAATATAATTTCAATCTAGATGAAATGCTAAAAGTGACTATTATATTATATTTATTTTCATAAGGATGAATATCAAAATGACGCGGTAACGTACGCGGTCGCGTAGCAACGACGGTTGTTATTAACATGGCATAATAAATTGCATGTCAAATTAGAAAGTACTTTAATTTATTAGTATATATGTGTAATGTAATGTTATATTGCCTATAGCACTTCTGAAGAATGCAGCTTTCAAACAAAACAAAAACAAAGTAAATCGATCCAGTAGATCCAGAGATCTTAGCGTTCAAACAAACAAACAAACAAACAAACTCTTCCGCTTTATTATATTAGTATAGATAGATGATTTTGACAGACACGCGTATGTATCTTTGAATCCAGCGGATTCAAAGATACATACGCGTGTCTTCTTAAGTTGTCTTAATTTTTTTCAGCTTCACGCTGTTTCCAGTATTCAACGATAGAAGATAATTAGATCTATAAAAAATAGTAATTATTAGCAAAAAAACATTACAGAAAATCACATTATACCTATAGATTTCGATCTAAAATATTATAAAATAATATTTTATATTTAAGCCATTGTATAAAAAGGATTTATTTACAATTGTAATTACATTATTAAAAAGGAATTACAATATCCATTGATTATTATGCTTCTGGCGTTTGTATTGTTAAAGACAACCTCATTTTGTTAAAAAACATAGCTAGAGAATGAAACAGGAAATGGATTTTAAATTACTAAAAGTAATGAAAGTTTAACCAAAATCGTTTTAATTTTCGGTTCAAAGAAAAATATATAAAATTTAAACAGAATATTTTGTGTTTCAATTTTATCAGATATAGGTAAATAACGTATCTTATCTGTATTTTAATATACATTCATTTGAAATATTTAATGGATTAGGTTGGGGGATAATTTATTTAACTTCACTGGTATAGAGAGGCAGAGAGAAATCTAGTGTTAAGACATTTTGTTTTTAACGTACCGTCTAATTTTTGAAACAGATTGATGTACTGAGTGAACTAAAGTCCTGCTTTGTACTTCTTATCAAAGGGAGTAAAAGGAAAAATAATTCAATACCTCAAATGGCAATCGCACCTACAACCTTCGTTTGCCGTCAAGTTCTATGTCACTATACCACGCCGGCCTTAAATAAATATAATTATTTTAATTATACTAAATTAAAATGATTAGGGATTTAAATCTTCGTTTAATCGTATAACAAGATTATACGAGGCCAGCTGGTTGGTTTACCCTTTCAAGTAGGTATTCGTAAAGTAGATTTAGTTCTGGGCTCTGGTGTAAGATGACTTCAGTAAGGAAAGGTTCAGTGGCTTGTTCTTAAAAGCCTTGTTTATCTATAATTAATTTTGACTCACTCCTTTTTGCTTTGCTTTAAAATAATTGGTAGATAAAATAAGAAAGATAACGATCTGTGTTCTATTTTAAGCCTTTTAGTTATGCTTGCATAAGCATAACTAAAAGGCTTATAAACCCCCAAATCAAAAAATCATTCCCTTATTTTGGTCAAAGTGCTTATAGCTCTTAAACTGCCAATCCGATTTTCATAAAACATAGCTAAGAACCGCAGGCTAAGGTTTTCGATTAAAAAAAACCGGTTAAGTGCCCAATGAGTCTTCCGTACCAATTTTAAGAATGTAGTTCAACGAGAAGTACAAGATATAAAAATTAATAAAAAAATAAAAGTATATATGACATGAATTACAAATATAAGTTTCCAATGTTATAAAATACCTATGATTTTTCCTGAGATAAGCGCATTAAGATTAAATTACAACAAAAATATAAAAAAATATAGAAAATGTAAATGATTTATATAGCTTTATGAAGTACTCTTTGGCAGAGTAAAACAAAAAGAGATTGACAGCGAGTTTTATACTCATTCAGCTCGGCGACGCTTTTATAGGATTTCTTGACTGATATGTGAAAGAAAACATATAATTGCCTCTTAAAAGCCCATCGTGGCACAGTGGATTAGTAATAGACATTGTAAGTATAATGGTTATGGGTTTGATTTATATTCAAATATAAAAATATTATATTCAGAATAAAGATAATAGATAATTTGTTTTCATTTCTCTAACAAGATGAAGCTCGGCTCAATTCTTTTTTTTATATTTTCATTTTTTGGCAAGTGAGAAATGCAGTGACTGGAGTTTCTCTCGCACTATTATGGTATAAAAAAAAACATGAAGCAGAAAAAGGTATCAAAAAACAAAATATTTCTTAATTAAAATTAGGCAAAAATAGGCGTAGGTGGTATCGGACTTGCGGTTTCACCTCAGTGGACAAATGAAAATAGCTAAGAGTCGTATGTGCCACATCCTGATTCCCATAGGCAACTCTGAGCGCAGTTGTAAAGAGTTAAATTCAAACGATAAAGTTGATTTAATATAGCCTTTAAAGCATTAATAGCCTGCCTCGGTAAATGGACTATCCAACAGAAAAAATATAGTTTCAATTTGAATCTGAAGTTCCTAAGATTAGCGAGAAGGAACCTAGTACTTACACTCCGTTCCCATTAATACACTTCTGTTTCCCACTTTCCGAAGAATTCTCGACGCCGCGAACTTCTCAGCTTTGATAATATATGTTTACAAGGAGAGAGAGACTAACAAAACATATAAAATATATGAATATAAAGTTGAACTGAAAAAAAATTCCTTACTTGGATTCAAAAATGTTCCGTGACCTTTTCGAAAACACGAACGAATTGTGAAATACTTTTCAAAGTTATATTTGTAACAATTGTACTGTTGTCCTCCCTTTGACGAATATCTTACTGTGGCTTATGTAAGCTAGAGGACTCCTTCATATAAGTAATGTATATTGTCAAATATATGTATATGGTAACATTTTTTATACTTATTTTAATAATTTAATGTATATTTTATGCATTATTTAAAAAATGCTATTTGTTTTAAATAAATAAAATAAATAAATTTTATACCCCTCTGTTTGCATAACTGTCGTAGAAAATTTTTCCTTCACGTATTAATTGATATAGATACAAATATTTCAAGTCACCGATTAAAGCTATTGTGGATGTCATAAACCTAAAATATTTTGAAGAATTCAACAAAAATTGTTCGTAAAAGGTTTAATATGGTTTAAAAAAACAACTTCGCAAAGAAGGCGCCAAAGGAACCTATTATGTTAAAAATATATTTTAAATTTAAAATAAAACATTGTGAAACATTCGTAATAAATCAAATAAAAGGAAATAATACAAAGCTTGTATAAATATTAGCGCTGTAACAATTCATCTAGAAATTATATAAAATAAATACATGTACATATAAAATATATTAATGTTGTAAAACCTTTATGGGTACATTTCTACATAAGTTTTTTTATCGAATTCTTTTTAACATTACGCCGGGGATATGTTACGCAAATATAAAATTGAACATATATAATTTTAAATAAGCATTTCAAAACGAGGACGTCGAGGTACAGCGGCACGGCGTTTGACCGTGGAGACGATTGTGGGGTTCGATTCCTATACGTAGGAATTATGTTCATACCTTCGCTCAGGTAAAAAGAGAAAACGCTATGAAACATATTAAATTGATTACTAAAAAGATTAGTAGAGATCGTCACAGTGCTGGGACACAAGAGTTCCCTATCATATTGCGCTTCGATGGATTCAAATGTCATATATATGTTATTAAAAAATCAATCCATTGCGAGTCGGATTTATGAATAAAGGATTCCGTATCATTAACTATAAACACAGCAGAAAATTTATGTCGGTTGTATGAGAGATCCTTTAAATATTTTTCTTTATTCTGTTTTTAGTTTCGTTTTTGTTAGCATTTGTTATAGCGGAAGAAGAATTTGGCAGGCGAAATTTGAAAAATGATCTGTTAAAATTTCACCTGCCAAACTATCACCGTTTATGAGATAGACCTAGTGACAAGTAGACAGCGAAGTCTTACTTACGAGTACAGTGTCCCATTTAACCTTTTGGATATTGAACTAAAAAGTAGTATTTTTAAATATGATTAACTAGTGACAGTGATTCCATAGGCTTTCGGACAATGGCACCTTTTTTTTAAAAAAAAATAAATGAATTAATTGAAATTGTGCTACAAAAACATTTCATAACATTTATGTTATATTGTACATTATTTTTTTTATACTTTTATACGACAACGATATTTAAACAATAAAAAAATTCCTTTTGAATGAATATTTCATAAGTTGCGAATATGTGTCATAAAAGCGATTTTAGCTTCCATGCAGGCTTTGCGCTCCTCCTATATCAACAATAATGCGTGTTCAATGCCCATTCGAATGTGTTTGAAATTTAAACAGACAGATTTAAACAGAAACAATTATGTATCGGTATTTCTAGACGCTTAATGTTGGAAACTTTATAAAGATTGAGGCCAGATAGAGGCCAAGCGTGGAGCAGAGGCACAAGTGTGTGACTGAAAGAGCGACTGGTTGTAGGTTCGATCCTCACTCGAGAAAATGAAATATTTACTTAAATTTATATTTTCATTTCCTTGCTCTGGTGTACAAAGCGTAGCGTTGAGTTCCGCCACACAACACGCAACGCCTCCGAATTTCGGCGGAAATTGAGGAACAGAGTGTCTGTATACCAGGTTCCCTCTGCCTACCCTGTTGTTTACGGAATACAGAGTGAAGATGTTTTTTTTTAATTTACTTTATAGCACTAGTATATACTGTATAGAATCATTCTACAACAGTAGCCCAAGTGACCGTTCATTTATGGTATCATCAAGCCAGGACCTGAATGGTAGAACTCTTTATGAGTCATTAGGGGACTAATTATCATATCATTATTTTTATTTATTATACAGAGAAATTTTATTCAAATACTTCAGGCTCATTTAGCAATCAATTTATTAAATAAATCGTGCAGTTCAGGTGAGTAAAGCCTCGGGCAGGTTGATAGTATTTAATTAAGATAAACTTTATTCAGATTTGGATCGCTATAATTAAACAGCATTGAAAGCTAAACGTTTAAAGATACCCACATGGGAATGGACGACATTGGGTTCCGTATTTCTATACTTAATTCCAATTGCAACATGTCTAAATACAGTAAATAAGCTAGCAATTAGTTAAGTAATTTTCAATATTGACTACCCTGCTGTGTGTATTTACTAGTATTAATTAATAGTTTACTTTAAAATACTTGTCTTCAAATTCTGCAAGCATTGCGTGTTGAGTAGAGGAACTGAACGCCACGCTGTTCCTCATCAAAAATTGGCCTACCCTAATATGTATGTTTTAATATCAATTTATAATTTTCAAAGTAAGCTAAAATTAGCAAACGTATAAAAAAAATATCAATTTACCTCCAAAGGAATAACTCCACATGTCACGCAGACATCAGCTACAGCCAGATGTGTCATCAATAGATCTACCCTAGACCGTCTGCGTCTGGCATTGGCTAGAGCCACAAGCACAGCCACATTGCCAATAGCCCCTACAGCCATCAACACCCCGTATGCACTCAACACTGCACCCTGTTGCCTCTCAGCCACTTCTTCACTGGTTACATTCCTCTCGTCGGTCATGTCGAAATAATCCCAGAATTTTCTGTCTAGAGACGATGTCGATTCCAAAGTATAAAATGAATTATTTGGCGTCATTATACCTATTTTATTAAATTTTCACTTAACGTATACATATATAATGACGTTATAAAAATATTTGTATAGTAAAAACATTTTATTTAACACATGAAATCACAAAATTTCGTTCATTCAAATATCACTAATTGTATCTTAAATTTATATTCTAAACTAAAACTAGCAATTGTAAAGCTTTAGTTCGTAGAGCTTTCGTAGCATTTCGTAGCTCGAACTTTACTCCGCGCTGGAGCGGCGTCCGCCATCGACTGATAACAGCGACTGACTACGGTCTACGGTGCTACACAATCTCGTAGGTTCTGAAAGCTTTATAGAAGAACCATTAACTTTGATTCCTCTCAAAGGCTATTTACTTTGCTCTGGTAACATTTTGTCAAGGTCTTTATATAAATTGTTACGGTTTTTAGCACTATGAATAATAAAATAAATGTATATAACATTTATCTGTTTCGAATCCCTTTAATTGCTATAAGCTGCTTCGTTTTGTTTCCGCTCATTTGAAACCTTCGGTTGAACTTTTACTTTATGCTGACATAATATAAAAATGTATCATTGCTTTGATTTTGTATAAATTTAATTATAGAATTTCGTTATTACACCTTTCAATAAGAACAAGTAAGTTTCACACCTCACGACCTAAAAAAAAATATTTAAAAAATCAGCTTTACGCTATATCCTGCACACAACAGGTTAAGCAGAGGGAACCTAGTATTAAGACACTCCCATTTTCTGCTCAATTCTAGAAGCATTGTGTGTTGAATGGCGGAACTCAACCCTGCGCTTTGCCTTGACACCAGAGCGAAGACATGAAAATTATGCTTGTGCCCCTCCGCCACATCTATCCTATGTCACAGGCATCTCATGTTCTCAGATAAAATGTCAATACCGATTTCCTAGTACAATTGAGCAACAGATACGTCTCTAAAGATCGTATGGTTTCTTCAACCTAGTATATTCTGTAGAGTATTGCATGCTGTCTCAATATCACCTATTATACCGGGAACGAATTGTGTCAAGCCTATCAATGAAATTCTGAGAACGTACCCGTAGCTGATATCGAACCTACTATTTGCCACATATTATATTTCCAAACGTCATGGTGTCATAAGTAGATCATGTCTTGCTGAATAATTATTGTTAGTTTAAATTTATACAAAAAAACCGGTCAAGTGCGAGTTGAACATGTATTTTGAGGGTTCCGTACCAATTTCAGAAATATATATATATTTAAGTTGAAAAAGTTAAGTTTGTGTATACGTTCATTTTATTTGAAAAGAATACAAATGTAAATTTGTTAATTTTTCCTTTCTGATTTTTTCTACATTTGTATTGTAAGTTCACGTTGGGGATAAAATAAATATACGACCGAAGCAAATAAAAGATTTTAAAAAATCCCAGTTATTTTATGTACTTTAGTAGTAGATTTTTCTAAAATACGGAACTAAATAGAATGAAGTAAAGAAACTCTACAAAGAATATTATTCAAAGAATTCCATGTATGCAGGCTCACATCCTATTGGAGCACAACGAAAAATTCCTAAAGCACATAATATAACTACTGTTAGAGTCGAGCAAAGGTTTTGAATTTCTAGTATTTTCAATTTGTATACAAAAATGTAGATATATATATTGACATTGCTACGACGTAATATTAAAGGATTTTGGTAACCCGGACATATTCCCGGCTTGTATGGGACATGTCAAGTTGACACTTTTGTACTTCAGTCAGGCTAAAGATGACTGACAGAATAACAGAGTAAAAAAAAACTTGTTAAGACATAAATGATTCAATTTATGTAATTTGTAGGTACGATACCTACCACAAATGAGCCTCTAAAAGAAATACTGTTAGTCAATTCATTTTAAATTTATTCTCTCTTTGCTTCTCTTCTATAAAAAACAACCATAAGTGTTTTTATATGTATTCCAACACATTTGCCAAGTTTCAGTTCTGTAAGGAAAATTTGTAAGAAAATGATAGAGATTATAATGTGCATATTTTACTTAAATCCTTCACGTGTCATTTAAGCCATTGGGCTTAAGTGTAGTTTAGCGGAACTTATTTTTGAACTTCGTAATTTTCACTCACGCTGTATTCATGCAGCATCTTGGTAGTTGGAGAAAACTTAGCGACCTGTAGGTATATGATTTTCAGAGAAATGAGATCCTTTTTTTTACGTTTGTGTAAAATATCTAATACGACGTAAGATGCCGTCATTCGTCGTCGGGCCAAGGTTACGACGGCGGCAGACATGACATTAAGCGCGGTTGTGGATTCGATTCCTACTGGAGGAAAGAAATATTTTATATCTTTATTTTGTCGCTCTGGTAACGAAGCAATAGGCGGCGTTCAGTTTTGTCTTTCCACACGCATTGCCCTTAGAATGTGGAAGTTGGACATAGAAGTGTCTTACGCTAGGTTCCTAAGTTCCCTCTTTACCCCTCATATGTACGAGATACAGCGTCGAGCTAAAAAAAATCATATGCAAATGCTTCATTAGCTCATTCAAAATTTGAACAATAAAATGAAAGCATATTGAAATGAAGTTATATTTCTAACAATATAATTTTTCTTTTGTTATTTTTAAAATGAATACTTTGAAAGTTACGTAACAAAGTAATTTTCCAACTAAATGTTAGACTATGAGGCATTGAATTTCGCCATAAAATACGCAATGCCTCGGAAATTCGGCGGAAAATGGGGAAAGGAAGTTTTTAATGGTAACATTTTGCCGTTAAGACACTACCACGTTCCCAGGTTCCCTACCCTGCTGTGTGCGGGAGACAGCGTGAAGCAGATTTTCTATTTTTTAATTTATTTTTGATAATTATATGAAGTTAGTAGGCATAATTAGAAATATTAGTGAGTAACGTCCGGCTCTATTTGTATTAGTAATATTTTAATAATTGATATATATGTTAACTAGTCCTAGTAGACTAGTCCAACGGAAATCGTTTTCCGTTGGCGCTAGTTACAATTTTTGTGTTGGATTCCACCATTAAACGCGTTAAAATGGAAATTGTAGAAAAAAACATAAATTCTTACTACCAATAATACGTTAAATTATATACGAATATTTTGTGAAATTACAAGAAATACGTATTAATGAGCCCCAATACGAGTTTAGAAGTTACGGTGAAAGATATTTTAAGTTTGTACTTGTATATAAACAAGAAACTTCACTCAGCAGTTTATAAGTAGGTGGTTAGGGTAAAGCTGCTACATCGAAGTTGCGAAGTGTGGTATTTGTACCTACCAGTATATATTTTGTAGAATTGTAAAGATTTCAATTTTACATTTACTTTTACTTTAGAAGATTAGTTATGAATTTCAGCTGCATTTAATACAAATCTTAATTAACCGTTAATTTGGTAGAAATACCTACCGTACGAACGAAACGCTTTGAGGCTACATTATTCATCCGCACTGCGAGAGATTGGACCTCATTGCCGGCATCTGTATTTCCTAAGACATACAATATGACGGTCTTCAAAACCAGAGTGAATAGGTATCTGCTAAGCAAGCGTGAGTCAACCTAGTCTAGCATTGTTGTAACAAATGGTTTAAATAAAAGATAATAAATATAAAACAAGAGCTCGACGGCATGTGGGCCTATGGTAGATTTATGACTCTGAGAGAAAGTCTTTTAAAAGCATTACGAGAACCCTGCTGCACATGTTGGGGCACATGAACATTTGGATGTCGATGACAATAGGCTCGCTGATTTCCGACTTCCAGGGAATTTCATATAATAACTCCATGAGAAACAAAGCATCGTGGGAAACGAGCCACAGGGGTGGGGACACCCGAATTTGTATTAAAGCCGACCAACCTTAGGGATAAGGCGATTCCACTACCAGCACTCTTATAGTTAAGAACTAGTTTTAATAATAATTGTATTTTACTTTAATAAAATAGTTTTTAAATACAAAGTTTAAGATATTTTTACTCGTGCACCACCGTAGATCGCATCAACGCTCACCAGTCTTGATGCGGTCAAACGCAAGCCTGAATAGGCTATATATAAAAAAAAATATATTCCTCACTTCTTAACTTCTCTTCAGTGTGAACAATTTTAAATGTTTGGCACTTTATGAGTAATCATTTATATACTTTTTATATAAAAAATATATTGACTAAATGAAAATTCCACGATCAAATAACTATCTCAATCTCTAATTTATTACGTTAAAAATATTTCGTGAATTTTTAACCGACTACTGAAAGATGTTATTATGTTAGGACTTTTTTTTTTAAATTAACAATGTAAAGCATTCTTGTCTAGCATTCAGAAAATAACTCATATCTTTTTAATCAAATTATGGATTGAATCCCTTTATAATCTAGGCGTAAATAATGCTACCATTAATAAAATGCCATTAATAAAAAATTATACAGGTGTCCCAGGAGTCAATGATAAAACGAAAACTGGTGATAGACGAAGTCGAAGGTGATAGTGAAGTCATGACAGTTATGAGAAAAATATGAAAAAAAATCTGTGTCATGTATTTTTCATATATATTGATTTTAAAAAATATCGGAAAAAAAATCTTCTTCTGTAATGTAATCATGAGTAACCCTTCTGTGAATTACAGTTTAAGATTGAAACATACCTGCAACAGTTTTCAATAAAATGTCGTGTTTTTGTTAATATATATATATATACACTATACCGTTATACCGTCAGTTATATATACCACTATACCGTCGAACACTCGCTCAAAAACGAGGGAACGATTAATGAAACGGTTTCGCTGCCGGGTTCCGGAATAGGAACCGGATTCCCTTTCACTCAAAGGGCGTTAATTTTCAATTTCATATAGTAAAATATAAAAGAATAAACACGCCACATCGACATAAGATCTGTCTTTGAGCTTAGGATCGACTGACTCGCGAGCAACTACTGTTCACGCGAAAACCTTCTCCACGTCAGTCCTCCAGGGCCTCGCTGAAGTATTTGTTACTACCACCAAGATCTGCACCGACAGAGGCTCCACGCGGGCTCACGCCCAGACCCTTCTGCGCTCCCCGCCGCGCACGTCCTACTCGTTACGGCATTATATATATATATATATATATATATATATATATATATATATATATATATATATATATATATATATATATATATATATAATATTACTTTTGAATTACGAATCTGTAATTTTTATATGATTACTTATTGTTTTCTTATTTTCGCGCCAATAAATAGCTCCATGCATGATGTGCTATTTTTATTTAAGTTTTATTTTGTATCATACATCAATTTAAAATTGATAAAGAAAACGAAAATAGATATAAAGATTAAATACCTTGATAAGTATTTATATATCATGGGGATATCATAATTCAAATAGAAAAACGTGAGAGCTGTGTATTTTTTTCAATATTATGTCGTTCTCAATAAATGGACTATCTAATACCAAAATATTTTTTCAATTCGGGTCCGTAGTTTTTAATGTTAATAGCGTGTTTGACCAAACAATCTCTTTATATTATTAGTACATACGTCAATTCATAATCTAAAACCAATAATTGCATATCTTTTGATAAATTCTAGCGCTTTGTTTTTATTAATGACTATTGATGATTGTCAATTTGACCACTATGTTAATAGATCTAAGGTAGAGTATCGATTTGCTGTTATAAATTCAATAGAACCGAACGTGTAGTTGAAGGAACCGCACGTTACGGAACTGTCTATTGTATAGAAATTCTAAACACATGTTTATATGTGCAGCTTATTCATTGATAACGATAGGCGCAGACCAAAAATATAGGTACTACTCGCACATATAGTAGTGCACTCGTGTAACAGGTGCGCGTAGATAATGTCCACAAATAAATAACCAAATAAACGGCATAATAAAAAAATATGGGTGTTATAAAATGCTGCCCAGAGTATTTCGTCGATTTTTTAGAATTACGCCAGTGAAATTTTTTTTTATATTTTTATTATCAGTGTGGTTCCTTTACATGAATTATATGAAAATATATAAATTAAGTACTGGACAGCCGTTGTCTTATGTGAAACGGCCCGATATCAAATATATATTGCAATGGACTAGACGATACAGTGCTCCTTTCGATTTCATGGGAGAAAGCAATTCTGCGTTTACAATAAACAATTGTAAGTACACAAACTGTCATGTCACCGACGATAGCGAATATTTCGCGAATGTGACAGATTTTGACGCGATCGCGTTCAATGGCCGCGACGTCATACACCTGTGGCCGTTCATGATGCCTCAGTCTAGGTCACCTAAGCAGAAATATATATTCGGTGCTATGGAATCACCAGATAATTTCCCCGCTTGCTATGGCATGTTAGATGGACTCTTCAATTGGACTTGGACATATAAACTTGATTCTGATTTTCGATGGGGTTATATTACGATTTATGATTTGGAAGACAATGTGGTGGGACCAGCGGTAGATATGAAGTGGCCGAAATTAAGGCCTATTAACCAAGATTTGAAGGATAAGTTGTCCAGTAAAAAGAAGGCAGCAGCGTGGTTTGTGTCTCATTGCCATACTAACAGCGAGCGAGAGGTCTTTGTGAGTGAAGTACAGAAAGAATTACGTCCTTATGGTTGGACTGTAGATATATATGGCTCATGTGGAACGTACAGCTGTCCAAGATCACAAAAAAGTGATTGCTTTGAACTGATCGAGCAAGACTATTTCTTTTATTTCTCTTTGGAGAATTCCTTCGCTGAAGATTATGTGACGGAGAAACTTCTTACAGCGTTAAATAACTATGCTGTTCCCGTTGTCTATGGGGCAGCCAACTATTCAAGGTAACTGGATTATTTATTTTTCGCCATATTTCATTTTAGGAGATAGTATATATTTTTTTGCTTGACAATATATCCCGCTCATAGCAAATCGAAGCATACGAGAATTTAGCATCGATTTGAAATAACACTGTAGAGATAGAATGATATACTTTCTATTTTAATATTTATACATATATAATTATGACCAATAATGCATTATCACTAAAATACATATAGAGTATAAACACACTAATATATACAAAAAATAAGCAAAATGTAAAAAATATAATAAAACTATATAATATATAATTTCGCTATAAATTCTATTGTTTTTTTAGTAAATAAATGATATGATTAAGAAATATTATGGAGTCTCCAAGGCCCAGTCGTGGCATGAGAGCACAAACGCGTCGTGCGACAGGTTGTGGGTTTGATCACCTCTCACGAAAATAAAATATTTAATATTTTAATTTTTTCGCTCTGGTTTCGAGCCAAAACCCGACGTTGATTTCCGCCACTTAACACTTAATCCCTCCAAAATTCGACGGAAAAGGGGGAACGGTGTGGTTAACACTATGTTCTCTCTGCCTACTGCGGAATACAGCATGAAGCTGAAAGAAAAGTTCTTATGACGCTTGATAACTTTTTTTGAGGCGGCATTTTATATTTTAGTTGGACCCTTATGATTCTACATAAGGTGTGGAAATCTTCAAAACTAAAGAAGATATATACGCCGTTGCTAGCAGCACCCGGTTAGGGTCTAGCTGATCTCTGGAATGTAATAGTAAGATGTGTGAGGAAGCTCGACAAAGATAATCGCTGTCTTTGACAAGTCGATTTGACCTCGTCGTCGCTTTCTTCCACCTTCAAAACGTAACAATGTGTAATTTTATCTTTCCCATTTCCTTCGGCTTATATGTCTCCGGCTCTTCATCACCATGTGCGTGGGGGATAAGCAATTAAAACACAATCGATGACGATGATATTCTTCTCACCGGCTGATTTGACCTTCCGTCGCTGCTTGTCGTTGTCGTCATTCATCAGTCATTGTCGTTCACAATCAATGACGTCCACGTCATTAATTGTTCCATTGTTTCTTTACTATTTGTCTATAATATTACCCGTACGAGTAGGAATCACGATTTCATTTGTTCTACTATTAAACGTGCAGAGGGCGTTAATCGTGACTGATACTAAGCTACTTATTATTTAAATACAAATTACGTATGTACATATAAGAGTTCTCATATTACGATATCTATAAATCAATAAGACAAGCACATAATAAAAATGGCCTATCTATCTTTTTTTTTTTTGTTAAGTTTGTTGTCTTTTATTTTATTTTTGAAGCCAGTCGAGGGGGTGGCAGTAGGCCACCGTGTGAGTGTAAACGAGATAGGTTGTAGGTTTGATTTCCATTCCAGGAAATGTAATATTTAATTAATACATTAATTTCTTTGCTCTGGTGTCAAAGCAAAGCATCTAGGGAGCAGAGTGTTTTAACACCAGGCTCCATCTGCCTCCTGTGACATGCGGGATACAGAGTGAAGCTGAAGCTTAACAGGATTTATATTTTTTCAATATTTAATTTTACCTACCACTTTATACTTTAATAGTAAAATTGTACCTGATAAAGATTTTTTTATGACCTAGTAATATTATCTGGATATATCCTAAGATAAGATATAGATTAATGCCTTATCGTCCACCCAAAAATGTAATGTATGTATTTAATAAGTGATCGCTTTTCCCTTTTTTTATATACTTTTTTCGTATACTAGGATAGGCAAGGGGAACGCAGTGTTAAAACACTCAGATGCTCATGTAATACCCAGTTTTCGAGATGCTACGATTGAGTCCGATTATCTCAACACACAATATCTCCAGAATTCAGCGGAAAGTGGGTAACAGAGTGTTTTAATACTAGATCAGGTTCCCTCTGCCTACTTTTTTATGTGCGGGATACAGCGTGAAGATAGAAAAAAAAAACAAAAAAGAAAGCATACTAAACGGAAGGTGGAGAACAGGGTATCTTGATACTAGATTGACTCAGCCTATCCAGGTTGCGGGAAAAATGGTAAGACTGTTTTAGTTTAATTGATCAATGCATTCAGGATCAGTGAGTTAGTTCGTCGATCAATTATGCTTTTATAGGCTTAGACATTCTTCGTTTTAGGTTAAGAAGAGTATTTTGACTTTACGAAGATTCAAAATGTAAACATATGAAAATTGTCTAATAATAACTATTAGTAACAATCTTTTCATAAAAGGCTTGACAGAAACAAAATAGAAAACTCTGGAGTTCATTGCAAATATTTATATAATTATATTATGATATTGTAAATGTTATTGATACTTACCTATATGTGTACATTGAGAAATTGTTATCAATACACACTCAATTATCATTTAAGTAATATAAAACTGGTACAAATATATCTAATAGTTACTAATGTATTTTCTAGTTTAATGTTAATTAATTGATATTTAACGACTATGAGCGTGGTTAATGATAAAAGTTAATCTTTTTTATATATATTTTTAATTACTTTCAAATAACTTAAACTAAATACGTAAAACATTTATAGATTAAGATAAAGAATAGGTGTTAATAAAACTGATTTGTCTTAACAGTCTAGTTAAATGGTGTAAATCTCAGAGTGACATGAGTTCAGACGAGTACAGACGCGCGGTAGAGCGTTAAGCCAAGTTCATTGACCCCCCTTGTAACTCAAAAACCATTTTACACAAACCTATTAAACTCATCACGAAATTTGCAAGTGCTTAGTTATTATTTATTGGACGTAGGTGCTCGCTAAGGGGCATCGGGAATTTGCAATATTCAACTTGTAAGGGGTTGTTTTTGGGGTTGTGAGTTTGTATAAAACTTCGTTACTACAAATGCTAGGAGTCTCAAATTTTGCATGGACGTCACTTATAGGACGTAGGTACACATGGAGACGGGCCGCTAGTACTTCATAAAGACTGTAATTTAAACATTTAAACAAAATAGTTGACAGCTGGTGTTTATTCTCAACGCCTGTTAAATATTACACATATGTTATTGCTCTTATTTAAATGTCAGGCGTTATAGATATTTACAGCGTGAAGCTGATTTTTTATTTAGCAGTCTTCAGTATAAGCATAAAGTTCGTAAAAGTTCTATGAATTATATTTGTATAAGAGAAAAATTTCGATAAGCAAATGTTTAGGAGTTTAAGGTAGCGGTGTTTGAGTTGACAGACTATTTATAGAGAAAGGAATATGTAAACGAAGGTAGTTGAATGGACTGATACCTGAAACGCCACTTCGTCTACTAGATATCCAATATGTTATCCGAAACCTGTGAAACCAAATATTGTTTGCAACCTTTCAAATAAGGTCGAGCGAGAGTTACGATCACTCATCAAAAGTATATATATTAAAAATAATTATAAAATTATGAAGCCGTCGCGGCGCAGCGGCACAAGAGTGTGACTGTAACGCGACGGTTGTGGGTTTGATCGCCACTTGAGGATGTCAAATATTTATTTACGTTTATATTTCCATTTCTTCGCTCTGGTGTCGAAAAAGCGCGGCGTTGAGTTCTGCCACTCGACACGTAATGCCTCCAGAATTCAACAGAAAGTGGGGAACGGAGTGTTTTAACACTAGGTTTCCTACCCTGCAATGTGTGGGATACAGCGTGAATCTGATTTAATTTAATTTTTATAAAATTATTCTTAGAGGCCCACCGTCTGTCTGACTGTAATTGCAACGGTTATGAGTCCCATTCCAGCTGTAGTGCATGTATTGTTTGGTGATCTTTACAAATAGACTAGAGATTGTAATGAACTTTTTGGTAATCTATATACGAGTATATAAAAGGACTTGTCCTCACTGACTGAGGTAAGACGCACGCACAGCCGTAACCGCTGATGGTAGATACGTGAAATTTGGACAGATGTTTACTTTCGTAATCTGGACATCCACTAAGAAGGCATTTTGGACAATTTTAACCCTAAAGGGGCGAAATAGGGGTTGAAAGTTAGTATGGAGAAAAATTTAAATCGGCACCGATTCTTATAAAATTTGAAATTCAGACTCTTAAAAGTATTTAATTGAACACGTGTTTCATGATTATCTAGAATTCTTTCCATAAGGGTGCAAATAAGGGGTTGAAAGTTTGTATAGGTTTTTTTTTAAATCGTCACCAATTTTCATAAAATTTGAAATTCAGACTCTTAAACGTATATAATTAAACACATGTTTCATGGTTTTCTAGAATTCACCCCCTAAGGGTGCAAATAAGGGGTTGAAAGTTTGTATGGAAAAATCTTTAAATCGCACCCATTTTTATAAAATTTGAAATTTAGACTTAAAAATATTTCATTGAACACATGTTTCATGGATTATTAGAATTCACCCTTAAATAGGCAAGCGAAGCTGCGCGCGTCCGCTAGTATTTAAATAAAACCAAATTATAGACGAGTTAAATGTGATGATGTAAAGAATATATTATTGTTTCTCTGTATTGCATACGCTGTACCAGATGGGTACTGTAGTAGTACTTAGAGGTGGAAAGCGTATAGTATTCCACTATAATTATTACATTTAAATAAATCGTCTAGTTTACGCAGGCGAAGCCGCGGGCGAATCACTATAATAGATAAGGAGTAAAATTTAGAGTGGCTTAACGTGTAAAACAGTCGTAATGTTACTTTGTAGATAAAATGTTGTATAGAATATTTAAAATTTCAACTAATTTCTATCGATTTCTGGTTTTAGTGGTATTTGTGTTTGTTCTTTATTTACTTTTAACGTATAACTTCACCGAATACAGAAATCATAGTATAAAAAGCTTTTCATATATGAAACAGAAAGATAAAAAATATATATTGCAATGGACAAATAGCACGCGGGCTCCCTTTAATTTCATGAGAATAGGGAACTCGGCGTTTGTGCGAAACAAGTGTAAATACACGAACTGCTTCGTGACCAATGATACACGATATCTCGACGAGAGCCAATTCGATGCTGTTGTCTTCAACGGGCGCGAGTTTTTAAACTTGACTCACGAGCAACTCCCTAAAAGAAGATCACCAGAACAGAAGTATATATTCGGCGCTATGGAATCCGCCGACAACTTTCCAATATGCGACAGTATATACGATAGCTACTTCAATTGGACTTGGACGTACAAAATCGATTCCGATTTCCGATGGGGGTACATCACTATTTACGATTTAGATGGTAATATAGTTGGACCGAAGATGGATATGAAATGGCCCCGTGACTTGGGGCCGATCAGTGAAGATATAAAGACCAAACTATCGACCAAGTCCAAGGCTGCTGCTTGGTTTGTATCACACTGTGTCACTAAAAGTAAAAGAGAAATCTTCGTGAAGAAAATCCAAAAAGAGTTAGAAGTGTACGGTTGGACGGTGGATGTATTTGGATACTGTGGCACTTTCACTTGTCCCAAAACTAAAGCTTATAAGTGTTTTGATATCATTCAAAAGAATTATTATTTTTACTTCGCCTTGGAGAACTCTTTCTCTGAAGATTATGTGACGGAGAAACTATTGCTTGCTTTGAATAATTACGCTGTACCAATTGTATATGGATCTGCCAACTACTCCAGGTAATAGTTAAACTAATTTTAGAGGCACATTTACTAATTTACTTAAATAAATACCTAAAAATTAAGAAAAATTTAAATAACTCTGACATGACATAATTTTAGACGTCCCGTCGACGTTGTGGAAGGCCTTTAATATTCCTTGGTGAAGTATTTACATAAATATTAAATAATACATCAATTGAAAGTTTACCTTCACCCAGTATCCTGCACATAGCAGGGTAGGTAGAGGGAACCTGGAACCCTAGTCTTTTTAGTTTATGGAAAATGACAAACGAGCGTACGGGTCACCTGATGGTAAGTGATCACCGCCACGACCCCATGTAAAACCACTAGCCCTCCACTTTCCACCGAATTGTGAAGGCATTGTATGTCTGCCTCGTTACCAATACCTCGTTACCATATTTTATCCTAGAGTGGGAGTCGAACCCCTGACCTGTCGCCTTTACAGTCGCACGCTTGTGGCTCCGCACCGTGATTGGCGTCAAAAAAAAGAGATCAGTCAAACTGTTTTTGCGTCGGCGTTTTATTAAAACAGTGAAAAATAGAGTGGTGTCCCTCAAGACTTTTTCAATGCTGAAAATGTACGATAAAAAACATAATAAACATAAAACTTCAATTAACGTTTTATTGGTTTTTATAAATATACAAATAGACTGATTTATCAGAACCTATCACTACTTGTTATCTACAAATAAAAACATAACACTTTACATAGAAATCGATTTAAACTTTCATATCATTATCAACATATATTTTTACAATACTTTAATGATTTTTTTTAATGTAATATCAGTTAGTGAGAACACGGTGAAAGATGTAGACATTAGTCACTAAAGGTATTAGTGTGTAAGGCGTAGTCAACACTAGGTTTATTTTGACTAAATTGCTGAGATGCGGGACATACAGGAAATATTTTGTTTTATTCCTATCCATTTCTAATGAAGTATTTTAATTTACAATGCTATTCATTAATGCTTATCTATTTGATGAATGCCGACGTTATCATCCGTTAACGCCATTGTAGTGTAAATGACTGAATTTTTAACTGAATCCATGATAGTTGTATATTTAGCCATTCTTATATTTAAATTGTTTTTGTCATTATATGATTAATTTTAAATATTTTTATTTACCTAATTATTATTAATTTTCTCCAATTTATTACGGTACAGGTACGGTAGGTTAGAACGATTTCTCTCAGGACTATGGAATATACATAATAAATTTTTAAATAGATACTGTAGTATCTTTAAACAGAAACATTATAGCCAATAAGCTTTCCCCAAATTGCACCATGATTGAACCAAAATATTTATATTAAAACGTATTGATGAAAATTGTAAGCTATCTTCTATATACGTACGATTGTAATAAAAATGTAATAATATATACAAAGTGTTTGACATATCCAGATATCAATGCGCAGCCCAAATCGTTGAACCTAAAATCTTAAATATTTGCAGATGGATCCTTAGTCAACTTTGAAGGAAAATAATAATTTGTTTATTGATTTTGAGATTATAATGTAGTTATTGCCGTGAAACTATATATCATGGGAAAATTGAAAACCACGCGGAGAAAGCCGCACAAACCTAGTCGTTTATACGCCGACGCCGTCTTACGAAATGCCCACGGGGGCAATAGATACATAGATACTCGATACAAAGAACACAACATGGTAGACAATATTAACTGATCTTTTGTAAGAAAAGAAAAAAATCTTTTCAAAAAATATATCATCATTTTTCTGACATTGTACGTTTTCATATTGCATCATGTTTACATGTTTCTATTGTCAGAAATATATGAAATTCGGAAAAACACGTTCGTATATGGTACCAAAGAAATATATATCTTTTAATAATTAATAATTAATTTAGTTGTCCGTCTATCAAGATCATTTTGTTCAAGAATTTAATCTTAAATATATCTTTTTCTTTTCTAAGTCTATATATCTAATATCTAAGTCGACGCAATCAAAAGATACGCGCGGTTATGCTTCGTATGCTTTTAATTTAAGAATATTTTTCAAAAACAAGAAGTAGTGTAGTACTAAACACCATCCTTTCCCTTGTTAGCACAATATTTCACTCCGGCCAGTGGGAATCGAACCCACAATCGTGTTTACAGTCTAGCGCTGTGCCGGTACATCACTAGATTTTTTAACATATGTACCTATATTAAAATGTATTGTTTTAATATAACAATAATATAAATTTAAAATGTATTATTTTAAAATATTTCTTCTTTTCCAGATTTTTACCCCCAGGGAGTTATTTAGACGGGAGGGCGCTCGGTCCAAAGAAGCTAGCGAAACTAATAAGCGAAATAATTGGCAACAGAAGCTTATACTATGACTTTTTCCGTTGGAGGAACCATTATAAATACAAAGAGACCTCGTCGACAGAAGACATTTGCAAGTTGTGTGAAATGATGAATAATGAAACGAAAATGAAGGAAGTGACGGTGTGGCGGGATTTTAGAACCTGGTGGAACGGTGCTAGGTATAAAAACAACTGCTCGTAATTGTTTTCGCGTGTCCTTTAAAATTTTTTTTTAACCGACTTCTGTAAGAAAAGGAGGTTATCAATTCGACTGTATTTTTTTTTGTCATATTATCTTGGCATGGTGGTGGTGTGTCAAGACTCCAGTTTTTAAAAGCAATGTGTGAAGTTATATCATTATTGTGGCCGTGAGCAAGATTGATAGTGGTAACTGTGTAAAGAAAAGTCCAATATATAACAATAAGGCTATAATAAGTACAGTATGTACACAATTCTCGATTTTTTCTTTTTTTCCTTTGTAATAACCAGAAGTAGTACTACCTGTAGATGCTGGCTGCCAAATTTCATAATTCTAGATCAACTCTAACCTGTAGATGCTAGCTGCCAAATCTCATAATTCTAGATCAACTCTACACCCTATAAATTTTGATTTCCTTATTTCGACACTATAGTGTCGAAATATGGGGTTTTCGCGATATAGGTCATATCTTTCTTAAAGTAAATGTTTTCTACATTTTTTAACGAAATCATGGGGCCATAGATCTGAGTATATGGTTTGAATTCCAACTCGATCGACTCGAATAGACATACAGACATACGGACGGACAACAATGTGATCTTATTAGGAGACCTGTTTTTCCTTGTAAGGTATCATCAAAACAAAAAAACATGCTTTTCTACACCAATGTACTTCTGAATGTACTCGGAGCTATAGCTAAGTTATACGAAAAAAAAATTGAATGGTTTATTAGTAACCCCTGACGCGTTCCACCATTCAGGTAATGGCTCCATCATCAGACCAGCTCAATGATGCCATATTATATTATTGTCAGCGGGCTATAGCTCATTTACAAATCAAATGTTACTAGATAGGTGTAAACAAAGATTTTTATAATGTAAATAAATATTATGTAATTATATCTTTTTTTATATATTAAAACATTATTTTTGTTTTATTTTCTCTTCATATTAGTAATAAATTAACATTTTTTTATTTACATCTCATTCCCGAGGCGACCTATTATACTCCCTCTACTAGTAATAATATATGGGAGCAACGCCATCTTGGCTCAGTTTTAAGATATCTAACAGAAGTTCACCTGTTGGGTTCTCACAATTAACATAATAGTTGTTTTATTCACACTCGCAAATAAATCATTTTCATTTCTCTGTCTGGAAAAACAAAACGTGGAAGGAGAAGGGAGTGTCTCGACAATGGGTTACTTCCACCATAGCGAATTTATTATAGGTCATCGAAACGCCGCTTAAAATATATTATTTAGGGAATATTTTTGCAAATATCAAAAATAGCTTTATGCTCTTTTCATTCATATTTCCGTTTTCATTTAAAATCTTTATCTCTGTTTTCAAAATGAAAACGGTCTCGCTAAAAGCATAGAAGTGAATGAGAGAAGCTTGAAGCTAATTTAAAGCGAATTTATGAAGAGATAGATTATTTATTGCATGTCTTTGAGTAGTATTTACTAATAAGTATATAATTAGAATGTAAATTATTTATTTCATTCTTTCTTCGTACGTATTACAGTAGTAGTGTAGTATTCATAACTTAATCAATACTCGAGGGGAGATGGAACCCATACCGTCGTGCTTACAGTCAGATACTGTGCAGCTGTGCCACTCGTGTCTAAATACTTATTATTAATAATTAATATAATTATTCCCGTACATAACAGAGTAAATAAAAAAACCTGGAAACGTAGACTGCATTTAGACAATCCATTCGATATTCACACTTCCATTCCCCACTTTTCACTAATTTCTTGTATCTAAAATATTATATTAGGATATGTTTCGAAAAATACATTTAGTTAAATTAACAAGAACATTAAAAATGATACTTACATTTAAATTTTGTCATATATAATACATACCTATATATGTTTAAATTTTTAAGTAATTAATAGATTCCTTTATCATGTAATTTAAATTCATGAAATGCTTAGTGCCAATCTGTTAGTACATTTGAGGCTTACAAATAAGTGATTTGATTGTAAATTACTTGAAATAAAATTATGTAATATGTCTGACTGTAAAGGCAACAGGCTGTGGGTTCGATTCCCACTCAAGTTAATGAAATATGTAATATTTGGAAGCCCCTGCCTATCCTGCTATGTGTACTGGATGAAGCTAAAGAAGAATTTTGGAAGCAATATCTTTCGATCTTTCGAATATTATTACATTATATATACATATATAATGTACTAGCGGCCCGCTCGCGGTTACACCCGCGTGAACTATGTTATTATTAATTACTGTCTCCATGACTACGTCCTAGTGACGTCTATGCAAAATTTGAGAATCCTAGCATTTGTAGTAACGAAGTTTCATACAAACTTTCGACCCCAAAAACAACCCCTTAAAAGTCGAATATTGCAAATTCCCACCTACTTAGCGAGCACCTACGACCTATAAGTAGCTCCAATGCAAAATTTGAGATTCCTAACACTTGTAGTTTCTGAGATTTCGTGATGAGTGAGTGACCTTTCGATTTTATATATATAGATAATGCAAAGCACTTACGATTTACGTTAAATGTAATTATTTATGACATCAGATTAGAAACCTCAAAAATAACAGTATTTCTCTACATATATCGGATGTTATTATACTTATAAACCTTCCTATTGAATCACTCGATGTATTAAAAAAACCGCAACAAAATCCATTGCTTAATTTTAAAGATCTAAGCATACATACCTACAGAAATTATTCTACGGAAAGCGTTCCGCGGTCACTTTGTTTTATACAATTATTATTTTATACAAATATTATTATTATTTTGGTTGGTTGGTTGGTTGGTTTTATACAAATATTATTATTATTTTGGTATTACTCGTTATTTTCAATATATTTAGATATATTAGGACTCTTAAAAATTAAAATTGTATATGAGTATATCGTAAATAAATAAAATTTTATTTCAAAAATAATATTAGAATTGAAAGTATTAAAGTTCCAGTCGGTTGAATCCCGTTCAACAACTCGTTAACAAGGTTAAGTCGTTTATAACTTTTCGATAGCTCTCCCTCTCCCGCTTATAATGGAAACTCAATTTGAATACGATCTAATGCTGTTGGTGCATTTCTCTATCCCTCTTTTCTTCTAAATGGAGAAAGATAGAGAAAGGCATAAAGCCTTTTCTCCATTTTTAAACAAAAAATTACTAGCAAATTTTAGTTAAGGCATTCCATTCCCAACTCTCCGTCGAATTCTCGAGGCATTGAGTGTGGAGTATTCAAAACTAACGTTTTACCTTTACGAGAAAATGAAAATATTTCATAAGAATATTTCCATTAATTTCATTTTCTCGCTTTGATCAAATATTTCTTAATATTAAAAAAAATCTTAAGCAAATGCTGAGTTGTAGTAAGTACGTAAGTATATTCTTAATTATTAATTTAATAATATATCTATATTTTTATATTTTTTTTTCTTTTATTTCATGTTGAGTGGCGGAAGTCAGCGACGCCCTCTTTCTTATTCCTAGAGTTAGGAATATGAGTAAGAATTTATACAGAGGCAAGGACCCTAAAAAAATATAAATAAGAACGAAATTTATTATATCAAATTTCCGGTAATATGATCCTCTTAGAGTGTAGGGTAAATGACAAAGAAAAGGTCTTTGTACCCTTACGACTTAAAAGATTTAATTTTCTCTTTCATTCATCACTCACACTACTTCCCTTAAGTACCTATCATCTTTTCTACACACATGTGTAAGTTGTTCTATTGTACCAACGTCATTCTATTATTTTTGTACACTCAGTAAATTGCCTATATTATTATTAATATTATTTTAATGTTTCATTTTGAGAGATCGAAATCTGTTTCACGCCGTATCCCGCACACAGCAGGTTGTGGATTATATCCCGATTCCAGGAAATGAAATATTTAATATTTTCAGTACTTCGCTCTGGTGTCGAGGTAAAAGCGCAGCGTTTAATTCCGCCACTCAACACGCAATGCTTCGAAAAATTCGGCAGTAAGTGGGGAACGGAGAGATATGTCTACACTGCTGTATGCGACATAGAGCGTGAAATTCTAATATAATTTCATAATCTATATATATATATATATAAGTAAGTATCTAAGTATTATTATTATTAATATTATATATAAAAGGACTTGTCCTCACTGGCTGAGGTAAGACGCACGCACAGCCGTAACCGCTGATGGTAGAAACGTGAACTTTAGACAGATGTTTACTTTCGTAATCTGGACATCCACTAAGAAGGGATTTTGAAAAATTTTAAACCTGAAAGGGTGCCAATAAGGGGTTGAAAGTTTGTATGGGAAAATCTTTAAATTGCCACCGATTTTTCTAAAATTTGAAACATAGACTATTAAAAATATTTCATTAAATACATGTTTCGTTTCATTATAATTTATGCTTTAGGGGTGCAAATAAGGGGATGAAAGTTAGTATGGAAAAATCTTTAAATCGCCACTGATTTTTATAAAATTTGAAATTGAGACTCTTAAAAATATTTCATTGAACACGTGTTCCTTGGTTTATTAGAATTCACCCCTAAGGGTGCTAATAAGCAGGCGAAGCTGCGCGCGTCCGCTAGTATTTTAATATAAATAAACATTGTGTTTCCTTCTATCCAACTATTTATTATTTACTATTAAACTTCCAAGCACTTATTATTTATCCTTCGTAAGACAAATCAAATAAGTGAACACAATAAACAAAGAGTATATTAATCATGCCTTAGAGTTATCTATAGCGTTTCTTAAGATCAATTTTTACTCACATTCATATTTTATATTAAAACGAAAGTTTCTCAAGATAACTCGAACAAAGATATCTGATAACAGAATAACTTCGAAAAAATCGATATTGGTTATTCTTGGCCTATTTATTGTTACTAGAGACCGTCTGTATATACGTATATATATATTTACGTAATATAAGTTTTTACAATATTTATCTAAGTGTCACTTTACTCCAATCGGTCAGTATTAGAAAAAGCTAAAATTATTAATATTTTTTTTCATCCTTTATGTACAAAATTGACTTTTCTATCTTTTATTATATAGTTTTAGGTATATTATAATGAATAAGAGCACATAGTAATTAACTATTAATTAAAAACCTCTCAATCGCTTCTGTTTTGATGAGTCTACTAGAATGAAATAAGTTATCTAAGTTTACTGCTTATCAAGGCTTCAGAGGAAGATTATTAAAGTTAGCAACCTCAAGCCAATTTACTTTATAATACTTGCCATACCTTACTCTATCTATTTACCGTAAAGGATGTTATAACAAAGTAGTTTTAATAAATGGATATACAAACACATATCAGTATGATGCAAGGGTGTGGGTTCGATTACTACGTGTGGAATAAAATAGGTGTTTAATGCCTTAATTTAGAAAATAAATAAAAAAGCCACATACTTTTTTAATGTGCGTAATGAAGTATTTTGAAAGAAATAATACTAGTTTTAACAAAGTTACAAAAGATAAATTCTCGATCTGGAAGGTCATTGATCACAATCAATCTAAGCGGCTCGCCGGCTGTCCTCGTAGAGTTACTTAAGTGTTACTAAGAAATCGTAACTTTATTCTCACGAATATATAACTGAATTTATTAACTGATATTTATTTTCTGAGTCTAAATCTGAGTCTTATGTATCAACACACAATGCCTACAGAATTCGGCGAAAAGTGGTTATTAGTTTAGTTTCTTAACACTAGGTTTCCAAGTTCCCCTGCAGTGTGCGGGATGCAGCGAGAGTAAACAAACTCCGACACAATTAGACGAAATCTGGGAATCGATGTGATTTAACAATCGAATCATTCTGTCTATACTGCTATAATTTTAATTTCTCTCCAATAGAACGGTGTTTGCTTCTAGAAAGTGAGTTAAAGAATATCAATGATTAAAAATTGACCACATTGCTGGCTGACACTTTCAGCTCTATATGAAATTGAAAAAAAAATTCAAAAGCTTAAATTAATTATTATATGTGAATAGTACCCATAAATAGTTACTTGAAGATTAAAATATATGTTGCTGTTTAATAACATTTTTCTAATAATATTTTGGGGGTGAAGCGTGTTGAAAGGTGGAAATTAACGAGCGCCTGCTGGCCCCAAATAGATGATTCGAGTAGATTAACTATTTTCGTTAATTGTCCACATAATAAGTGACACTTGTTTTTTTTTTTAATTTCGACATACTTCCTATACTGTAGTAACCACCAATTTTTTACTACAACATTAGTATAAAAAATATAATTAAACATTTCAAAACAAACAATCCTAACTTTTTAACAAACAAAACTGATTATTTAATGTATTTTCCTTTCCCATGATTCACGTATTTTCATAAGGAAAGTAAAAGCCATGGTGTAAACATTGAAAATCTTCCCTCGGGCCTCAACCAGTTTACAAGTTTTAATTACTTGGGAACGAATTCGACAACTTCCTACATCTTAGAACACGTTAATAAGGAAATTATATATGTGTATATCACAAGGTAATGTCATTGCTTCTCACTCTCATGGACTACGAAAATAGAAATTTACAAACTCGTTGTAGCTAGTACCTACTTATTCTGCTTGGAGGAATCTCTTGAACTAGCGGCTGCTTATTCTGCTTGGAGGAATCGAATCAACAACCATTACATTTGCAATTTACATCGTAAAGCCTAAGCAAAGGAAGTTATTGTGGACAGCCAGCCCTGCTAATATTATAAATGTAAAAGTTTGTGAGGATGGATGTTTGTTCCTTTCACGTAAAAACTACTGAACGGATTTAGATGAAACTGTGCAATAATATAGCTTTTATTATTATTGTATAGCTTTATATTGATGTAAAGCTTTGTTCCATTTTGCAACAATAAGTTAAAGCGGCAGAAACCGCGTTTTGGTCGCTATATAGAGATACTATTTACTTATATAGAGATACTATTTACTTATATAGTTCCTAAGAAGAATCTATACGTCCACTACATATTTGAATTGCTTTTTATTTGTACACTTGTCAGTAAGAATGCTAATAGAACACTTTTGAGTGGAGATATTATTACATTTCTTTATAAGATCTGAAAAGTTAGAAACTTTAAAAGAGCATTTTGAAATCTGCGCTCTAAACTTTTTTAATAATAATTTTAAAGTACTTTTGTAATATTTGTCTTTAGGCCCTTGTCATTAGCATTTGCTACATTCGTTCCTATAACGATTATTATTTTTTAGAATACATATTTTGAGACATTGCGTGTTGAGTGGCGGAACTCCACGCCGCCCATTGCCTCGACACCAGAGCGAAGAAATGGAAATATAAATTTAAATAAATAATTATTTTTTTCGAGTGTAAATATTGATTTCTTGCTTGGCCTTGATGAAGTCAGCGTATAAAACAGAAGGAATACAAAGCTTTTTACCCCCGCATTTCCCACATAGCGGGGTAGTCAGATGGAGCCTAGTTTTAAAACACTCCGTTATCAACTTTCCACACAATTAGCGGATTGTGGAGGCACTTAACACCACGCTTTGTCCACCGGAGCGAGAAAATGAAATTAATCTATATATAAACATTCTAACGAGGGAATGAACCTATAACCACCGTGTTTACAGTTAGACGTCCATGTCACTGCCGGCCGAACATGTGATCTAAAAAGCTCTTGACAAGACTACTTGCTTTATAATCCTTTTTAAGTCAATAATTGATTACATGCCTATAGGTATAGAAAAAACTAAAGAACTAAATTAAATTTAAATGGTAATAAATAGATGTTCATTATGTAAATCGGCTTATCGGATTCTAAGAATAGATTAGATCTCTTAGATCTTTACAATTCTAAAGTGAATTAACATGATTTGATTTATTATCAATATTTTATTAGTGTAACAAAGAAAAAATGTTTTTGAGTGACCACTCAGTCAAATAAAGATGACAAAGAACGGTGTCTAAAATAATTGAAAATATGGCTCAAAAAACTAAACTTGATAAAATGTCTGTCGCGTAGTAAAAAAACGCAGAAGCAAAAATCAGTCTGTTTACCCACGTCCGTGGAATTATTTTTAAATATGCATGTAGAAGAATGTTCCGGATTAAAACCACGGCACATTTGCTGCGGTTTCTGGAAAAAAAGTCGTTTAACGTCATGTCAAGGCAGCTTAACGTTTTTACTTACTGAGTAGGGAACTTAGTGGTAAGTCGAAATTGAGCTTTTTTATTAGGAGAATAATTATAACCTCATTTTTGTAGTCTTTTCTTAGATAACATTAAGTACAATTAGTTAACTATATAGTTTTAACTAATAAATTTATGAGTTTTGCAAGGATTATAAAAATAATAAAATATTTTTCATTTAAGTAAAAAATGTTTCCATCAACGTGTCATGTTTGGAAATCTAACTTAGATCTAGCGCATTATTATTTTGATAAACCCTCTATAAATATAGCTTTGGTTTACCTTAAATTTACCTTTGGTTGTCCTGCATAACGATATTTTGGTTTTGAAAATTGTGACAAGAAATAAAACCGCTTAGCTTAATAATTCATAAAATCATAAAAAAATCATAAAGTTTATGTTACATAAAATAAAAAACACACATTTTAAATCTTTTCAAAGCTACTGCCTCACAAGATTTTGTCTTACGTGTAAATAAATTTTAAACCCAACATAAAAAGAATGTTATTATTTCTGATCATAACATCAAACATTAACTGAACGCATAAATAACATCAAAGAATAATATGAAAATTGAAACGTCAACAGCAAACTGTCAAATGTCAGTGAAGTGAAATGTATGCGGACAGCGGAACGCTAATGAAAGTGATTTCTGTTTTCACAGTTTGAAATAAAATAGAATATTTCGTGTACTACAAATATAAAAAAATGACGAGCACATCTTCCTATAACAATGATAAAGTGGTGCAAGGGGAGGTCGAATATCCAGCCTGTGACCCGGCCTCAGGAGCTTTCTTCCAACCCGATTACAAAAAGTAAGTGCATTAATCTAATTAATAATGTACTATTATAATCGAAGATAAATATTGCAACAAAATACATAAACATAAGCCTATAAGCTACGCAAAATTTATTTATCTTTATTATTGATAATATCTAAATGCTCTTATTAATCTTGTTTTATTTTTTAAGGAATGAGGACCTAAAATTAATGTTAGATGGTTCTAAAGATTCTCTTAAATTAGAGGCAATGAAAAGAATAATTGGGATGATTGCCAAAGGAAGAGATGCCTCTGACTTGTAAGTATAATATATAACATACAAATAATTCTGTTTTAATATTCTTACTATAACATTTTTTAATTTTATTTTAAAACAGAATTATTTCGTGCTTTGTGTGCTTTGTTCTGCATATAGAAGAGTACACAGAAAGAACTTTGACTGAGAAAGGAATTGTAAATAATTAATTCCTTCGAGTGGTGTTGTAACCCATACCAACTGTATTCACAGTCATACTCTGTTCCACCGCACCACAACAATATCAATTATATACTAACAGTAACATTATTTCTAAATAATATTTTTTTATATATTTACAAATATTATGTTTTTTACAATATTTAGGTTTCCAGCTGTGGTGAAGAATGTAGTATCAAAAAATATTGAAGTAAAGAAACTAGTGTATGTTTATCTTGTTCGCTATGCTGAGGAACAACAAGACCTAGCCCTCTTGTCAATCAGTACATTCCAAAGAGCTTTAAAGGTTTGAATCTTTATTTTAATATAAAAATCACCTTGTGGATAACTTACAGTGTTTATAAAGCTAAAGCTTTATTCTGGTAAGATAGAAATTTTCAAAGTAAAATCACAATATGTAAAATATTTCTGTCTTCCATACTAATAATATTCAACCCTATGGGAGATATCTTTTCATAAAAAGATTATACTAAGCTTAGAATAAGTTATTGGATATAATTATATATTACAGGATCTTTTTTTTCCTTTAATGTAGACAACATAAAAACTTTAACAGTGAGTGAGTAACAGTGAGATTTGATCCCTAAAAATTTCTAAATAAGTATTTTTAAAAATGTTAAAAAATATTTTAAGGTTATTGCTTATATTGCATTAAGTAAAATTATAAATAATTATAGTTGGAGTATCTTGACACTTGGTTCTTCTCGACTTTCCTCCTGAATTTGATATATTCTGTGTTGAGTAATGAAACTCAACACCACCCACCATCTTGTTATCTATTTTCTAAATTAAAATTGATGTTTTTAGGATCCAAATCAACTTATTAGAGCCAGTGCTCTCAGAGTTTTATCCTCCATCAGAGTACCAATGATAGTGCCTATAGTAATGCTGGCTATTAGAGATTCAGCAAGTGACATGAGCCCCTATGTGAGGAAAACTGCGGCTCACGCCATACCTAAGTTGTATAGGTAAGATTAAATTAAATATACTTTTTTGTGCAAGTAATGAGATTAGTCAAATATTAAGATTGTTACTTTTTAATTAGAATTGAAATTTTTTTGTCTTATATTAGAGTAAAAAAATTGGCAACGGTGTGGTGCAAGCATGCAACTGTAAACAAAATGGTTGTGGATTCGATTCCCACTTAGAAGAATGAAATATTTAATATTAAAATGAATTAAAATTGTTTTCAGTCTTGATCCAGATCAAAAGGAAGAATTAGTGGCAATTATAGATAAACTTCTATCCGACAAAGCTCCGCTAGTTGTAGGATCTGCCGCGATGGCCTTTAATGAAGTGTGTGGAGACAGAATGAGTTTGATACATAGAAGCTATAGGTATGTACTGATTAAGCTGCGCGTTCATTAAAATAAAGTATGTCAAGTTAAAATATGAACAATATTTAATTTTAATTTTAATAGTTATTATTACTTTTTTACATTATTATTCCAAACTTACAATTATTATTGATTTTTTGGTATTGAGTTGTGAATATCTTTTTAGACATGATGTTAATATAAAAAATATAGTAATTCCATGTAAATGGAACAAGTAAAAAAAAATGTTTCATTTGGCAGTTTCATATATTTTTTATAGTTTAGTTAAAAATTTGAAATTTTGCCTTGTTTTAATAATAATATGGAATATGATGTCAAAAATATAGAAATTCGTATTTTATGTCTAATTATTTGTTTATTTTTAGGAAACTATGTGCTCTTCTTGCTGATGTAGATGAATGGGGACAGTTGACATTGTTAAATGTTCTAACTGTGTATGCTAAGACATGCTTCCCCGACCCTAATGTTGGTGATGTGAGTATATTTTTTTTATACTATCTTTAAATATTAAATTATAGCGTATTTTTTGTTTATTGTTTTGCAGGGTGTGCTTGAATATTTAAGGTAAGATAACTATAATTGAAATTATTAAATGTAAGAATTATTAAATGAATATTAATAGGTTGAAATAAAAATATTGTATTAAATAATTATATCATTTATCTAATTTGAATTAAATCCGGTTGGTTGTGGGTTCGATTCCCAATCGAAGAAATGAAATATTTATTTAAATTTATATTATCATATCTGGTGTCGAGGCAAAGCGCGGCGCGTTGAATTCTGCCACTCAACACGCAACGCCTCTAAAATTTGTCGAAAAGTGAGGAACAGAGTGTCTTAACACTAGGTTCCTTCTGCTTAATCTGCTGTGTGCGGGATACAGCGTGAAGCTGACTTTATTCATATACATAGTTTTTTAATCCACCAGGGCTATTCAAGTGATAGTGAGAAACCGTTCTACGACACTGACAGTGACGGTAGTGACACAAAACACTCTCCCAGCTCTCCAACGGTGGAGCCAGATCTTCGTCTCCTACTGCGCGCCTCTAAACCTTTGTTGCAAAGTAGGAACGCTGGTGTTGTGATGGCCGTCGCTCAGTTGTTCTATCATTGTGCACCTAGTAAGTGACTATTTTATATAAAAAAAATGGTATATGCTATTTTTTTCACATTTTCATCATTCATTCGCTCATTGTGCCCAAACCACGTCTTTATTTTCACTGTAGCATATTTGTTAGTATCTGCCATTTTGTATAGCTCTTCATTGCGGATTTGGTCATCTAAACTGACTACTATGAAGAGTCTCTCATATCTCGACAACATTCGTCATCCTTTACTTTATGCTCAATAAAATAGAACAATAAAATAGCTTGTCCATTACAACTGACATTATCTTTTTTGGTATAAAAAGATAATAATCTGAAAAACAGATATGTACCCAGTATGCTATTGTTTTATAATGTGAGAAGAAAATAATATAATATAATTATTTATTAAAATGCGATGAGTGATGAGTGTCTTAACATTATATTTTCTCTGTCTCGGAAATAAAAGAAGCCATTAAAAAAATATTTCAATTTTGTTTTGACATACTGTGTTAAAATTATATATTTCTTTTCCAGTTCAAGAACTTCCTCCGGTAGCCAAGGCCATGGTGCGTTTGCTCCGCGCCCCTATCGAAGTGCAGAGTGTAGTGCTAAACTCTATAGCTTCACTTACAGTCACTAGATGGGTATGCTAAAACAAAATAGTTTTATTCATTTATATATTGGAGGTTTTTTAGATTTGTTAAGTACCTCACATTATCTCACCTTTAAAAAATAGTTAATAGGTTTATAATTACCTATGTGGCAAAGCCCTAAAGATGGTTTATGTAAAGCTTTGATAATATATAGAATTTTTATATTTTTATTCATTTCAGTCACTCTTCGAGCCATTTCTCAAGTCGTTTTTCGTAAGGAACTCTGATTCTACTCACATAAAACTACTAAAATTAGAGATCCTTACTAATTTAGCAACAGAAGCAAGTGCCCCTGTTGTTTTACGCGAATATCAAACCTACGTTACTTCGAGCGATAAGGCATTTGTGGCTGCCACCATACAAGCTATAGGAAGACTTGCTGTGGCCATACAGAGTGAGACTGAAACATGTCTAAATGGACTATTACATTTGCTGTCTAGTAAAGATGGTGAGAAACTTGGATTTATTTTGATTTATTAAGAGTTTTTTTAACTGTTGTTGAAGTTACACAGTTAACGGAATTAATTGAAATATTTTTTTAAGTCTTATTATTTTTAAACACTAGCAAATATGGGGTGATTATTGCTTTATTATTAATTATCAAAAAAAAATTTTTTTGCATTTTTTTTCCTTATCTGACGGTGGCAGATGATGAGGTATTTGTAGCTGCCATCATACAATAATTTTTTTTTTTTCATTTTTTAATTATTTCAGAATGGGTGGTATGCGAAGCGGTGGTTGTGGTGAAGCGAGTGGTCGGTGGGGGCGCTTCTTCAGCTCGAGCTGCCGTTTCTAGAGCTGCTAAATTGTTACGTTCTGATAGGTAATCATATAGCCTGTTTCATATACATACATGTATTATGTTTTCATGTAGCTTTCAGTAACGGGCTTTTTTTGGTTTACGGTGTATTTCGCAGATATCAGGGTCGGCAGAGCGAACCGATTTCGTGCCTGCGGTACGGCTGGCCTATATATTTTTACATACATTTCTTTTTTAACAGACTAGCAGGTAATGCCCGAGCGGCTGCAGTCTGGTTAGTGGCGGAACACGGAGCTAAACACCCTCGAGCCGCCGCCATTTTGGCCCATATGGCGTCTAATTTTGCTGATCAGGTGAGATTAAAGAGTTAATTTAACGAGTCCTTTTCGTATTTGTAAAATTTTTGATAAGAATGAGGCTTTTCCTAATTTATTTATAATAAAGTTGTCCTGTCATAGACTAAGTTAAGTATAGTTAATTTGGTATAGCGTCATGTTATATGAAAAAATATTGTAAATACAAAGATTGGTAAGTCATTTTTTGTCTCCATTCATAATTTTATACAGGATTAATTTTCTGGCCTACCGAATGTTTACTAAATTGACATGACACTTTTAGGCTGTTTTTTTACCTTCATGCTGTAACAGGGTAGGCAGAGGGAGCCTAGTGTTAAGACACTCCATTCCCCACTTTACTGTGCTTTACCTAATTAGGAGAGGAAATGATAATATAAAATATATTGTTTTCTTGAACGGGAATCCAACCGGCAACCTGACGCGTTTACAGTCACACGCTAGTGTCACTGCGCTATGCCTGCCCTTTCACTATGATCTAAATTACGTATATAACACATTAAATTAAATTCCAAAAAAATCTTATACACTTCCATGACTTCACAGGACGAACTAGTAAAACTCCAGCTCCTCTCCCTAGCAATAAAGCTCTCAGTGACCCAACCGGACACTATCCCGATGTGCCACTACGTCCTCTCCCTAGCCCGCTACGACGCGAGCTACGACGTGCGTGACCGCGCTCGCATGCTACGCCGCTTCGTAGACCCCACGGAGGGTGGCCTGCTACAGAGTTACGCCAGACTGGTGTTCTGTCCGGACAAGCCTAAGCCGTGTGTGCAGAGTAATTTTAAAGGTAATTATGTAATTTTTGTATAGACCGTCGTGGCGCAGGGACACAAGCGTGTGACTGTAACGTGACGGTGAGTTCGATCCCCACTCGAGGAAATGAATTATTATTTATTAATATTTTTATTTCTTTGCTCTGGCACCTAAGCAAAAGCCCAGCGTTGAGTTTCGCTACTCAATGGAGTGTCTTAACACAAGGTTCTTTCTGCCCACCCTGCTGTGTTACAGCGTGAAGCTGATGTATTTTTTTGCGACACACTATAATATGTAAAGATATGCTATGGGTTGAAGTTAAGCTTGTTATTTCTTGCTGTAAAATCACTCACTCAATCTCCTTTTTTTAAATTTCAGATCGCGACCAATACACAGTGGGTTCGTTATCGCAATACATAGGGACGGCGGCGGCGGGTTACCGTCCGCTACCGGTCGCGCCGCGCGAGACGGCCGATGCGGCCGCACGCGATTCCGCGCCCGCACCCGCGCCTGTTGCCGAGGTTACTAAGGTGTGTACAGTGCGGTTGGGCCGAGTGAGTGATGAGTTGTGGCCGCTAGAAACTTTGGTTATCTGGCAGGAATTAAAAGTTAGATGGAGGCCCGACTACTAGCGAAACTTTACTAACATTTATTTAAAAACTAAGAAGGCCGTTGTGGCGCAGGGACATAAGGGTGTGAATGTAACGCGACAGTTATGAGTTCGATCCCCACTCGAGGGAATTAATTATTATTTATTAATATTTTCATTTCTTCGCCCTGGCACCAAGACAAAAGTTCCGCCACTAAACATACAACGCCTCGAAAAATTCGGTGTAAAATGGGGATCGGAGTGTCTTAACCCCATATTGCTTCTGCCTACCCTTCTATATGCGGGATACAGCGTGAAGCTGATTATATTTATTTTTTAATTTAAAATCTTATAAAGCTACTACCTAGGCCAGTCGTCACGACTGGTTTCTCTAACTTTTCTTTTCAATTTAATACATTTTAAACTTTATAAAATATGCACTAAACAAAGTTTTCCTTACAGAATAATAAGAGCTTCTATTCTGAACCTGATAGTAATGGTTCGGGAACGTCCTCGTCATCATCGTCAGGCTCCAGCAGTTCTGAAGAATCTTCTGATGAGTGAGTTTTCCCTTATTTTTGATTAATAGTTTAAAAATCAAATCTTATTGTTCCTAGTTCGATAACCACGCAAAAATGATAGTATTGACACAATTTATATTTTACCACATTTTATATGCATACTAGCAAACCGAATGCAACAAAAAAAAAGATAATAATATTTAGGTATTTTTGTAAAAAAAAGAATAATTGTAAGAATATTAATTCTAAACTTATGATACTTATTTTATTTAGACTTTATAGTACATAAATTCTGTTTATTTCTGTTTATTTCTCTAATTTTCTATTTTTTTTTAAAGGGAAGAAGAGGTCAACGACATTGAAAAGAAACATGAGAAACAAAAACAAACCAACAATTACAAGTAAGATTTTTTTAAAATTTAATAAAATGAGATAACTATTTTTTAGTTTTATAGGGAACATAGTGAAATGATATCTATCTTCTTAACACCACCCGATTATTCAGATATTGCGTGATAGTGGCGTGAGGGCTTTGAAAGGGCTTGCGTATTTATTATTATTAGTACATGCTTCCATTACTTTAAAGCTATCGAGTGGCTACTGTGCCTAACTTTACTAAAGTCTGTATTTTCTCCCTTCTGCCATTCTTTAAAAGACGTGGCGATCGATTTATATATTTATTTTTAGGTCGTCCAATTCGGGAACATCGGATTCTGAAACTGACAGTGAATCTTCCTCCGGCTCAGAGAATCAGTCGAGTTCAGAAAGCAGTGAGGAAGAAAAAGAAACTAAGGAAGTAGAGAAAAAGGTATTCAGACGCAAATTATTATTTTTTATAGAAGATAGAAAAAGGTACTTTTGTATAATAACAGAAAGTTTGTTATTCGAAAGGAGAAGGTCTTTTTCGATAGAAGTTAATTAGATTGACATATTTTTTTTGTTCTTTTTTATGTTTTGCATTTCGCATAAATGCATGACTAGTAATAGAATAGAATAAGTAACATACTAATAGAATAAGTAACATACTATTATCAGTTCATTTTTAATTTTTCCTTTGTTTATTTTTTTTAAGAGAGCAGAATGTTGACTGACAATATCAACAGCATTTTTTATAATTTTTTATAAATATAATCATTTTCTTAAATGAGGTGTATTATTTCATTTGAAGCCACGTGACGCAACACTCTCTGCTGAAGGTACAAAGAAACACTTTAGTATTTTTAAAATTCCTATACACATTTCAGGAACAACCCAAACAAGAAACAAAAGAAAAAGAAAAGAAAAAAGAGAATACAAACGAAAAATCAAACTTAGAACTACTTCTAGAATTAGATGAAATGGCCAATTCTCTACCCACTATGACACCAACTTGCGGAGGGCTTCTCTCTCCACCACCAGCTATACCTAATATAGGAGATAGTAAGTTATAAATAATTATATTTCTATTACAGTTTTAATAGTTGGCCGCCTTGAAATTAGATTAAATTAGATAGTTAAATCGTAACTGCAACATGAATATTAATACTTAAAAGTCAGCTTCACGCTATATTCCGCGCAATGCGTGATAGGCAAAGGGAACCCTACTGTTAAGGCACAACGTCCTCCACTTTGCGCCGAATTCTGGATGTATTGCATGTTGCGTGGCGGAATTCTACGTCGCGCTTTGCCTTCGACACCAGAGAAAGAAATTAAAAAATATTATTATTTTTTTTTTCTTTCTTTTCAATTTCTATCCATTTACGATCAGCCAATAAGCTATTATTAAATTTTATATATATCTGGATTGACTTTTGGAGATGAACCCATCCTGTGATGCGTCATCTCATTTCACAGTTATGCTTCTTTAAATTGAAGCAAGTCTGGATCGCCTTAGTCGGTGTATGTTTTCATCTATATCGATCAGTGACCTTGCAAGTTCATTTCTATGATGTTCCAATCTCATTTTATATGTGATACACGATATATTTATCTGTTCCTTGACAGTAGGCATTTCAAGATATTCGTGGACTTCTGTATTTCTTATGAACCATGGAGCACTAGCAATTATTTTTAAGGCTTTATTTTGGAAGCGTTGAAGTATTTCTATATTGGAGTGGCTTGCTGATCCCCAGAGTTCAATGCCGTAAGTCCAAATAGGTTTTATAATAGTTTTATAAATTAACATCTTATTTTCTAATTTGAGTGAAGACTGTCTCCCTATTAGCCAGTACATATCCCCAAGTTTGCGATTTGCCTGTTCTCTTTTTGCCTTGATATGGTCTTTCCATGTGAGCCTCCTGTCCAGATACATTCCCAGGTACTTGACTGTTTTTTGTTGAGGTAAAATCATGTCATTTAGTTTCACTGGTGGGCAGTCTCCTCTTTTAAGTGTGAATGTCACATGTATAGACTTAGCAGCACTTGCTTTTATTCTCCACTTTTTGAACCAAGTTGCGACTTTATCTAGGTGTTCTTGTAATTTTGCAGACGCTATGTTTGGATCTTTGTGACTTGAGAGTAGTGCCGTATCATCAGCGTAAGTAGCAGTTAAAGTATCATCGGAATAAGGGAGGTCAGCAGTGTAGACTGTATATAATACCGGACCCAGCACTGATCCCTGCGGGACTCCAGCTTCTATGCGGCAGATAGATGATAAGCTTTCCTCGACCCTGACTTGGAACATGCGGCCCTGAAGGTAGGATTTTAGGATCATATACATATTGTTGGGCAGGCATATTTTTAGTTTGCATAATAATCCTTTATGCCACACACGATCGAAAGCCTATTGTACGTCGATGAATGCGGCAGAGCAGTATTCCTTTTTCTCCAAGGTTTGGCGGATAGTGTGAGCAATTCGATGAATCTGTTCTACCATACCATGGCTCACTCGGAATCCGAACTGGTGATTTGGTATTATTTTATGCTCTTCCAGTATCGGATTTATTCGTTGCAGGAGAAGTTTCTCCAATAATTTTGATATTACAGGAAGGAGGCTTATAGGTCTGTATGAAGTGACTTCTGTCGTAGGCTTTCCTGGTTTTGCAACCATGTTTATAGTTGATATTTTCCACAATGATGGGAAATATTGTAACCTTAGCACAGAATTGAATATAATTGTAAGGAGGACTATGCCCTTTTTGGGGAGTTGTTTCAAAACTTCTGCTGTAATCAGGTCAAATCCTGGCGCCTTCTTTGTTTTTAATCCTAGTATAGATCTTTTCACTTCCACAGCTGTTATTCGCTTTACAGGTTACTTGTTGTTTATCAGTCGTCAGGATGTCATCAATTTCTCTTTCTGTGTCCATGAGATCAGGTTCATGAGGTGTAAAAGTCTTTTTTAGAAAATTAGCAAATAACTCTGCCTTTTCGAAAGGCTGTCTCGACCAATCACCATTTGGTTTTCTTAGTGGAGGAATGTGATCTTTAGGTCTTTTCAGTGATTTCGTCATCTTCCAGAGAGAGTAATCATCCGCTTGGTGTGGAGATAGAGTCTGTAGTTTATCCTGGAGAGTTTGATTTTCGTTTTCTACAGCCAGCCAGCATCTGTTTTAATTCTTTTTGCTCTTTGTTTAGTTCCCTTTTATACCTGTGATTTCTGCTTGTTTGCCATTTCCGTCTAAGTCTCCTTTTTTTGGCTATCTTTTCTTTGATCTTTACAGCCATGCCGCCTTCTGTATTAAGTTCGTGGCATACAGCGTGACGCTTTCGATATCTTCCTCTGTTTTAAGCCGTATGGATAGATTGATATGTACATCAATATATTCTCGGAAGGCGTCCCAATCAGTCTTATTGTTGTACAATGTATCTGGCGCCTCCTTCCAGATAATGGTAGTACTGAGACTGCAGATCATCGGTGTATGGTCAGAAGTTCCATCCAGACAAGATTCCATCCTAGTGTAGAGCTCTGACATTCCCTTACAGACAAAGAAGTCAATAAGATCAGGAGTTTTATTGGGATCAGTCGGCCAGTAGGTTGGCTCTCCAGTAGAGAGGACAGCGAGGGAAAGTTTATCTATAGCTTTTTTCAACTCTCGGCCTCGTGTTGTAGTAAGTCTAGAGCTCCAATAGATGTTCTTTGCGTTCCAGTCACCTCCAGTGATGAATCTTTTTCCAAGTTTGCAGAAAAAGTCTGTATACATTTGTTCATCAATCCTATGTCGAGGTGGACAATATACAGCAGCAACAGTAAGCGCTCCCTGCCAGTCATCTATTGCTACTGCTATGGCTTGGAGATGCGGGAATTGGAGGTTGAGCAATACATGTTGTTTAATACATTCTCTGATAATTATTGCAGCACCACCGTGCGACGTTCCATCGGGATGATTAGAATAATATACTGTAAATCCATTAATCTTAACCACTCTTTCCTCTGTCAGATGTGTCTCGGAGATTAGTAAGATGTCAATTTTATTATGAATTAGGAACAATTCTACTTCTAGCCTATTAGGAGCAAGGCCATTGATGTTCCATGTAGCGATCCTCAGAGTTTTCATTTTTGCTGGCGGGCTATTAGTGTAGTGAGCAATCCTAATAAAGTGCCCATTTGTTGTATTAATATGTCTATCTTTTCAGATTGTTTCATAATAATTTGTTCTAGTGAACTTGTTGACTGAGGCTGTACATCCTCTGTTTTCTTTAAATGGTGTCGGGTAGCTGAAGAATATGTCATTTTCTTTTTAAAGCTAGATATGCTGTTATCATCTTGAACTTCGCTATAGTTTTGCATCCGAGTATGGAGCGGAGGGAACTCTTTCACATCTGGTGGAATGGGTGACTTATTAGTTCTTTGTGTAACTAACTGTTTTTTATTTACAGGGCGGTAATTTTTTCTTGCTCTGATTTCTTTGTAGACTTGGCAGCCCTTATAATTGGCTGGATGATCGCCAAAGCAAAGTGTGCAGGTAGCAGGTGTATTTCTATCTTTTTTAGGACAATCCGTAGTTTTATGTCCTTCCGCACATTTGACACACCGATAGGGATGCATACAATTGTTTTTCGTATGTCCATATTGTTGGCATCTGGTGCACTGAGGGATGTCGTTAGATTTCCTCGGATCTTTAATCTTGACTCTGGTATGATAAATGAATTCAATATTTTTTATATCTGGGTTGTTAGGGCTGGGTTCAATATTTACAAAAAACATATTCAATGGTTTTTTTATTCTTTTTTGATATTGTACATACTATTTCTCCTCTAACTCTGTTGCCAGTCTTTTCTATCTCTTCGATTATGGCTGTTTTAGGTGTAGTGTGGTGCAAGTTCTTAACTACGATTCTATAACACTTCTTTTCTTTTTGTGTGAATGTATGGCCTATAAGGCCATTTTTTCGAATGTGGTCCATTAGGTCCTTATAGATTTCAGTTGATAGTGTTACGATTCTTAGTTGATCCCTATTGATAATTTTGTATGAGTAAGTTCCACTGGGTACAGCTTTATTTAGGAGATCAGTTAGATTAGAAAGATCTTCTACACCATAGAGGATGATTGGTGGTGGTTTATGAACCCTTTTAGAAGGAGCTATTTGATTTTGTTCTCTAGAATCTTCATCAGTTAGATCTATCGGGAGTCCACTAAATTTGTTTGAAGTGCTGGTAATGTGTCTTTTTGTGTTTGATGGGCTGTTAGTTTGTCTTTTTCTTTTAGAGTTTCGCTGAGTTGGTGACCTTTGCCATACAGGATGGCAAGGTTTAGCGTTATTGTCAGTAGCAATTGCCTCTGATAGAGGATTTCCTTTGTGACATACTGGGCTTCCTAGTGAAGAAGATCTAGGTCTTTGAGTAAATAGACTTGGATGGAATGCCTGTTGTACATATTTTTTAGTATTGCTTCCAGTAGCATATACTGACGCAGAGGCCTGGTCGCTCGCTCCTGTGCAGTCTTCGGTAACCAATTTCACACTTGCAAGCGCCGAGGGCTAGCCGGATCGCATGACAAAACAACATCTTTTTCGTTCATAATTCATAGAAAAGAGATGGGAGATACTAGCGGCACTTTCCCAAGGTACCGCAGTCACTCTTTTTGAGAGGATTTAATCTCCCAAGGTTTGTGATGAACCAAAGACAGGTTAGTTGACCGCCGCCCGTTGCTCGGCGTCGCTACTCATTTTGCACCACCCGGGGGGCACGTGTAGGGTGGGCCTAGGAATAGGTGGTAAATCCTACGGACGCGAGTAGCTCTACCCCCCATAAAAAAATAAATTTAAATAAATATTTCATCCCTTTGAGTGGGGATTGAAAACAACAAATCGCGTTTACAATCACACTTTGTGCCCCAGGGCCATGACTTATGTTACATTACTATTATTACTTTATCTTTCATATATTATGTATTTAATCTAAATAATAAATCTATGATAATCACACAGCGGACACTATAACACCAGTGGGTCCCTGCCTAGTCCCGCCCACCCTCTCAGAGGCGATATCACGTGTACGGTCAGGGGGTCTCTCAGCGACGCAGCGCTGGACGCGCGCGCCACATCTGTTCTCAAGATCTATGTGCGCCATAGAACTGGCGTTCACTAATCACACGCAGAAGGATGTTGATAATGTTAGGGTTAATAAGAAGGTAGTAATGGATACATTTTCTTATATTATTTTCGTTAAGTAATTGAAAAATATATTTTTTTCAGTCACTCGTTCATTCATTCATGTGATCTTCTGCTAATAGTAAGAATGCACACTTGTTCTTACGTCTATGTGCGCAGTAAAACTAGCGTTCATTAATCGCAAAAGAATGTTATTATTCGTTGAGTTAATAATTACATTACGTAATAGGTACTAAATAGTGCAATAAAACCAATCTTTCGCTCATTTGTTCATTCACTCACTCATTATTAATAATATTCAAGTCTTTAGCAAATATTTGTTAGTAAAATTTTTTGGGACTTTAAATTTATTTTTTTAAAGACTATTCAATTGTGAGCACGATCCACTTGCACCTACATGGGTACACATACACACATTCAAAATAAAAATTATAAGAAAAAAAATCAAACCACCTAATAAATAATATGAAAATAGCACAATTAGAAACCATACCACATATTTTTTTAAAAATATTTCTATACATTTCTCTTATTAATATACAGTAATAAATGATACTTTAATATACGTAATATTAAAATATTTACACTAATTTTGTCCACATTTCAGACTCTAACAGGCACTCGCACTATACACGACTTCGCGCCCATACCCCGCCTGGGCCCCGGGGCGACCGCCACCACCACACTGGGAGTGGACTTCGCGGATTCCATACAGCCCATCGAATTTACAGTTATAAGTTCACTTGGTATGTAGAACTTATATATTTTCTTTTATTTTTCTATACTAATATTGTAGATCGTAAACATATCGACGTTTTTGACAAATTATCTTTTTTTTTTAGTTTAAATGCACTCCTAGTACGCTATTAAAATATATATGAATATAAAATTATTATATAATTAGGTTTCAGAAGTGAAATATCAAAAGAAAACTATACAACACTAATGTTACAAATACAATCTTATTTATTATAAATCAAAATAATTATAAACTGAAGTTTAAATAACTAGAAACTTATATAAAACACCATCAACATTCGAAAACACATATAGGTATTTACTCAGTGTTAATTATAGCAGCTCTTTTAACCAATTCACATTATTTATTAATTAAAACATTTAAATTACTTTATAACTTGCTAATAATTATCTATTAACAACCTAGTAACAAATCACATCGACTACAACACGTGTAACCTCAAGTATATGAGGGCCAAATATGTCCTCCCGCTTAAATTAGTAACTTAATAACAAAATGAAAAGAGCGGGAGCGGAAGACATTGACAGTGACATTGACACATTGCAGTACTATATTTGACAGTTGACATTTGTAGCACAGAAGTCTCCTAAGTCGGCCATTCTGACCCTGCGTCGTCCCCGACGTAGCTGATCCAGTTGCCTGATCACATGCTGGTGCATCCCGATTAGCCCCAAAGTCATCGGCGTCGTTTCATGGCTGTATTGATGAAAATTCTACAGTAGTACCATATTAGCTGTCTTCATCATCTAAAATTTTAAGTTTATAAATGTCTAAACATTACAACATAAACGGATAGGCAATCAAAATGTACAGACAAAAGATATAAAAATAAAAAGTTTTGAGAGCTCTCATTTTTAACCCTGTAAAATCTTCATATCCAAGTATGTTCAGTCCGGTGCAGCAAACTCCGGAACCTGTGAACAGAACAGTCAGAAGGCGTCCCCTCTGTCTGCCAGGACCAAACGTCCACATAGACGTCACATGGTCCACAATGACCAAACGTTCACATAGACGTCACATGGTCCACAATGACCAAACGTTCACATAGTCGTCACATGGTCCACAATGACCAAACGTTCACATAGACGTCACATGGTCCACAATGACCAAACGTTCACATAGACGTCACATGGTCCACAATGACCAAACGTTCACATAGACGTCACATGGTCCACAATGACCAAACGTCAGCAAGGACCAAATGTCCACCTTGACCAAATATCCACAATGACCAAACGTCCACATGGGCGTCACATGGTCCACAAGGCCATAATGTCAGCAAGGACCACATGTCCACCTTGACCAAATATCCACAAGAACCAAACGTCCACATGGGCGTCACATGGTCCACAAGGACCAAACGTCCACATGAATGTCACATGGTCCACAAGGCCGTAATGTCAGCAAGGACCAAACATCCTTCAGAGCCAAACGCTCTTCACAAAATCTTTCAGGGCCACACTCCCGTCAAAATTTCTCAGGCCATATGCCTCATCAGACCTAACGTCTGTTACAAATCAAAGTCAAAACATCCAACCCAACCCCATGTCTGTGCCCAAAGGGACCACACATCCAATTGAACTCAATAAACAAACTGCCACATTACACCAGTATTGTACACTAAGCCCCACCTTGGTTGTCACACAAAAATTAAACAATTAGAAAAAGAATTAATGGAGGAAGAGAAAAAATAAAATGTCAGTCTGTATGTATGTAAACATGTAATGATTTAGAAAGAAATTGTGCTAGACAACAAAGCAAGAATTAGTGCAATACAGTTAAAATAACTTGTCAATGAAAAAGGCAGTACAAATTTCCAGTCACTAATCCCCATGCCATTGTACCATGTTAGAGCTCCTCAAGTGGTTTAACTACCACCACTCAATAATTAATTGCCTCAGTCTTATAGAAGCTCGGCCTAACCTGACCTCTATTTATAATTCAACCAACATGTTCAATTTCTGTAAGTAATAAACATATTCGAAATTTTATGGGAAAATCGATTTTTTTGTTTGAGTATTAATAGTAACTGAATCCCATCATAACGCATTATCAACACGTCATCAACATATTCTAAAACATGACCACATTCAATATGTGTTTACATAAAATATGACAACATTCAACACATGTTTACATAAAATATTCATAACCACCACCACCACCAAATTGTCCGTGTGTGATCATCAATCAAAGGGAGAAGATAGCATCCTCCGACATTCAACCCTTTCAGTGCCCCACAATCAACACATATACACACTTTGGATTGCACCCTCCAACATACATACTACTCATACACTCTTCAAGATAGCTGACAATTTCATATACTTTAAGCTTTTCCCCACCCCATAGGGAAGATAAGCATTTTCCCATATTTACCGTTGTTTGCACATTTAATGGCACCAGCGACCGAATAATGTGAAAATTTATTTATTATGTACATAAGAGAATCCAGCTAATAACTTAAGTGGTACATTAATGTGTTGCCAAACGCTGAATGTGCTGACAGACACTTCAATACAGACACACACTTCAGACACACTTCACACTTCAGACCAGGACAGACACTTCAATAGACATTCCTAGGCATTGTTTACTCCTCACTATTTAAGTTGTCTGAAATTGTCTCCTATATCATAAACGATAAATTATTATTTACTATAAACATTCTTCTGGTTTCAATTTCCCATTTTAATTTGTTTAAAATAATTCAAACTCCTTAACCTCATAATAGTAGTACACTGAAATCTTTTGCTACAATAATCTCTCCCGCTAATTACTTATATAGCCATTAATAGAGATAAGTCTAAATATTGTATCCTCAGTAATATACTCGTAAGTACTAGTAGTATAATGAACTTGATGTAATCGATAATCCTATTTGTGAAACTGAAATTGTGTCTATGTATGTTATGGCTTTTAATTCACTTCCTACTATTTGTAAAACAAATTTTATTTTAGGAAATTTACATTTTTGTCAATCATTAGGTAATAACTGATGGGTGTTTATTTATTCAAATCTACTAAATTGCATGTTAATTGTAATAACAATGATTTCAATGTAACTTTATTTGACACTGGAATTTTAACTTTGAAGCTGAATTTATTTACTCAGAATATTACCTACAACATATGTTACAGATGTAATTAATTAATTATTAATATTTAGTCTCCATATACATTCTACCATTAGGCATGAAAATATTACATTTGGTTTTATTAACATAAAATTTATAATTTTTGTATTTACTTGTTATGTAAAATTTATTAGTTCAATTAATCCAACAATTAAATTAAATTCTACTCATTCTGATTTCAATCTTATAGCAGACAATTGTTGCAATTGCACATAAATTAAAAATATTAATAATCCTAATTTGTTTAATTTAATAAATCCTAAGTTATATACAAGGTTTGCACCCTTATCTGCAGCATTGCATCACTTCAATACTATGTATGCATTAATAAGTCATTAGTATAAAACATAGTTAGTCTACCTGAAACTCTCCTAACAGCCACACATTTTTCTATATCCACTGTGACTCAATTCTATTTGTTTTATGATTGAGACTAATTAATATGTTTTAAATTATTACCAAATCTCTTTTTAATTGATTAAATCTTTTTTTTTAAAAACAACTTTAAGCCAAATGTACATAACAGCACACACATTCTACATACAATAACATCAGCATCTGTAATAGCTAGAACAGGCATGCAAGATCTCGGAACACCTATCAAGTCAGTTCCAAGTGAGAACTCATCAATAGCCAAAAGGGCACAAAACCATTTCCTGCCAACAAAGTAACAGTATTACTCACCCTCCAAGTGAGAGCTCATCAATAGCCAAGGAAACAAAACCATTTCCTTCCAACAAAGTAACAGTATTACTCACCTTCCAAGTGAGAGCTCATCAATAGCCAAGGAAACAAAACCATTTCCTTCCAACAAAGTAACAGTATTACTCACCCTCCAAGTGAGAGCTCATCAATAGCCAAGGAAACAAAACCATTTCCTTCCAACAAAGTAACAGTATTACTCACCCTCCAAGTGAGAGCTCATCAATAGCCAAGGAAACAAAACCATTTCCTTCCAACAAAGTAACAGTATTACTCACTCTCTAAGGTACAGTTTATTGGTTCTTCCTCACACAACAAACATTTCAGAACAAACAAAGGTTACAAGTCATACTGCTACCATTCCTAGGTTTCCTTATCCAATGTTACTCACACCCCTTCACCAATAACATTGTTCCAAACAATAAAATTGTTCCAATCTAAAAGAATTGTGTAACGGACGCCCAATTATTAAGCTATGAATCTCTTGTCTATCTTTTTTTTTTTAGTCACTATTATTTATGCTCAACTGGCAAGCTCGAAACGCCATATATCAAGAATTCAATTCAATTCACTAAGCCCTATATACATTGACAAGAATCATCTCAAGGCAAACTGGCACTCGTCTCTCCTCTAGCACACTAAGCACAACCACAGGACTCTTCAGAATCAGCCTGCATGAAACATCAACCACCTATGATCACCAGTAATCACTCACTCACTCATTCAACCATGAACATCACCCTTAAGGCGCCCAGAGTCATGTGATAAACATTCTGAATCATTCCAGTTATTAGTACTTCTAACCCTCTCCACCTCCTCACACTATAGTTCAATATTATTGATAACAGAGTCAGTTTGATATAAAATAGTTTTGTATTATTCAACTATTTAAAGAATTTATTGCATCAGAAAGATTACGGGCTAACTTGGTAACCCCTGAAGTACACTGAGAAGGTGATGAGGTATCAGAGGCCATACTTTCAGATAATGCACCTTTGGGAAAAGTATCAAATCTAACAGTTAATCATTTAAATTTGTTTTTAACAAACTAGCATGACAGGTTGAATTATGAGAAGAAATATTATTTTGTGTACCTCTTTCAAGTTTGTCTAATCTCCAAAGAAATGCATTGTAATGCTCACCAGTAGAGGCACTCAGATACCTGGAGACACACAGAAACGCGTCGCGCATTGCAAGCAGAAGCGCGCATACACGTGCGGGGACGCGTCGCTCATCAGTATCAGAGGCGCGCAGACACGCTCGGGAACCGCATCGAGAACAGTAGCGCGCAGATACGCGCGGGGACCGCATCGCGAGCAGTGGCGCGCAGATATGCGCGGGGACCGCATCGCGAGCAGTGGCCCTCCGGAACTTATTGCGCATCGCGAGCAGTCTCGCAGACGCATCGCACATTGCGAGCAGAGGGTGTGCAGACGCACCAAGATGCGCAGGAATGCGTCGCACATCGCGAGCTGAGGGCGTGTAGAGGCACACCAAGACGCCCAGGTAAGCGTCGCACATCGCGAGCTGAGCGCGTGCAGAGGCACACCAAGACGCGCAGGAAAGCGTCGCGCATCGCGAGCTGAGGTCGTGCAGAGGCACACCAAGACGCTCAGGTAAGCGTCGCGCATCGCGAGCTGAGGGTGTGCAGAGGCACTCCAAGACGCGAAGGAAAGCGTCGCGCATCGCGAGCTGAGGTCGTGCAGAGGCACACCAAGACGCTCAGGTAAGCGTCGCGCATCGCGAGCTGAGGGCGTGCAGAGGCACACCAAGACGCGAAGGAAAGCGTCGCGCATCGCGAGCTGAGGTCGTGCAGAGGCACACCAAGACGCTCAGGTAAGCGTCGCGCATCGCGAGCTGAGGGCGTGCAGAGGCACACCAAGACGCTCAGGTAAGCGTCGCGCATCGCGAGCTGAGGGCGTGCAGAGGCACACCAAGACGCGCAGGAAAGCGTCGCGCATCGCGAGCTGAGGTCGTGCAGAGGCACACCAAGACGCTCAGGTAAGCGTTGCACATCGCCAGCAGAGGTACACAGAGACGCGCGGGGACGCGTCACTTGTCGTGGGAGCAGGAGCACCTCATAGCGGTACGGCGGCGGCATGAATGTCCTGCAACAGCACCATGAAAGCACCAGCGCGAGCGCTCGAGTCCCATAACATGGCTTTCAAATGACTTAACCTAACTCGCTAACCGCGACCACGTGTCGTGTCCGGTCGACGTGATTTGTTTTGTGATTTACTTCCAGCATCACCCATATTTAACACTGTATTTCTATATAGGCAATAAATAATTTAAGAAAAGAGAAATGATGAAACTGGTGTTTTATTTGCTTTCATAAAAATAACAAAATTATAAGGTACAACGATCTGGCCTGATGGGCTTAGATAGGTATCCCACTTCTGAAATTAGGTTTCAGAAGTGAAATATCAAAAGAAAACTATACAACACTAATGTTACAAATACAATCTTATTTATTATAAATCAAAATAATTATAAACTGAAGTTTAAATAACTAGAAACTTATATAAAACACCATCAACATTCGAAAACACATATAGGTATTATAGTTTTATGGTTAAGTTATTATGCAAAACTATTATTAAGGCTTGAAATAATAAGTCCACGATATTTGAACACAAATAGAGTTTATTCAAACACAATACAATAACTTGGATAACGAATTAGCGTGAAGCGCGAAAGGGGCGTGCGTTCGGTGTCGCGGTAGCTATGCGGACTGGTCACCGGCGTACGCGCAGCGCTCGCCGCGTGAGTCTTGCGACAGAAAGTGGGTCAAACGTTCAAGGTCGCGATGACCACTACACTACCCCCCCGCTGAGACCGAAGGTTACGGAGGGCGATAGTAATCGGGGAACCTGACTATCCTGCCGCTTCTCGTCCTCTTCACTGCAGCTTCCGAGCCAGGAGTTGCAACTGGTGTGATAGCAGCATGCTTTTGAAGAATGTCTTCTGCTTCTAACCCGTCTTTGGCTATATAGGCTGGTTTGACGCGGTCAATGGAAACAGTGACCGTCCTGTTGCGCAGAGCCAACTTGAGAGTCTTCTCCTTCCTCTCTAGCACCTTGTAGGGTCCAGTATACGGGGGTTCCAGCGAGTGTCGACTAGCATCTTGCCGAAGAAAAACATATTCTGCCGTGGCCAGCTCCTTGGGTATGTAAAATGTTTTATTTTGATGTCTACTTGCAGGTTTTGGCGCCAGACGCGCCATATGGAGACGAAGACGAGATGTAAAATCTGTCAAATCTAGGGTCTGGTCATTGGCTGGCACGAAAAACTCTCCAGGAAGTCGGAGTGGCTCGCCGTAGACAAGTTCTGCTGCAGACGACCCTAGGTCTTCCTTCCAGGCGCTTCGAATTCCTAATAATACCAGGGGAAGTACCTCTGTCCAGCTGGTGGTTGAGTGACACATGATGGCAGCTTTCAACTGACGGTGAAGACGCTCCACCATGCCGTTGCAAGCAGGGTGATATGCCGTGGTAGGTCGATGCTGTGTACCCAAGATGGTGGTCAGAGTACGAAATAGCTCGCACTCAAACTGCCGCCCTCTGTCAGTGGTGATTTTGTGAGGACAGCCGAAGCGGGATACCCAGCCAGCGATGAAAGCGCGGGCACAGGATTCGGCGGTGATGTCGACGAGTGGGTACGCCTCAGGCCATCGCGTAAACCGGTCGATTGCAGTGAGGCAATACCTGAAACCATAAGAAAACGGTAACGGGCCCACAATATCTATGTGGACGTGGGAGAAACGGTCGGAAGGAGTCTGGAAAGTGGAAGTAGGAGAATGGGTATGGCGGGAAATTTTGGAAATTTGGCAATCTGTGCATTTCTTTGCCCAATCTCGGCAGTCTTTCCTTATTCCAGGCCACACGAACCGCTGTGTTATCAGTTTGACAGTTGCCTTAATCCCTGGGTGGCTTAACCGATGTAATGCATCGAAAATTGATTTTCGGAACTCAGCTGTCAAGTACGGTCGTGGCTGGTGCGAAACATCACAGTAGATGCTACTATTCCAATCAGTGGTTTTTATTTTCATTAGTTTGAGTCCTGTAGTCTGATCTTTAAGAAGTTCTTGCAGTTCTGGATCCTTGTCCTGAGATTGTGCAAGATTCTCATAGTCTATTGATACTGATACGGCTTCTATTCTTGACAGGGCATCCGCAACTACGTTTTCCTTGCCCGCCACGTAGCGTATATCAGTGGTAAATTGTGATATAAAATCTAAGTAACGAAACTGACGTGGCGAGCATTTCTCCCGGTTATGCTGGAAAACATATGTCAACGGCCTGTGATCGGTATAAACTGTGAATGTACGAGCCTCTACCATATGTCTAAAGTGACGAATAGCGTCATAAATGGCCAGCAGCTCCCGGTCGTAAGGGCTGTATTTCTTCTGGGCACTTGACAAACGCCGCGAGAAAAAAGCTAACGGCTTCCACGAGCCGCCGGTACGTTGTTGTAGCGCCGCACCAATCGAGGTGTCAGAAGCATCTGTGTACATTGCTAACTCTGCATCTGCAATTGGATGAGCTAATAAAGTAGCATTAGCCAGACTTAACTTGCATTTGCTGAAGGCATCTTCCATTTCAGCTGTTAATGTAACATTTTGCGAAGATTTCGTCTTTGGTCCGGAAAGAAGTATATTCAACGGTGCTTGAACTTCTGCTGCACCAGGTATAAAACGACGGTAAAAGTTGTACATGCCGAGGAATCGACGCAACTCTTTCACCGTATTAGGAATCGGAAAGTCCTTTATAGCCTGTACCTTATCTGCGAGAGGACGAATGCCGTCCGCTGACACTTCATGTCCGAGGAAAATTATTTGTGACTTGCCGAACTCGCACTTGGCGGTGTTAACGAGCATTCCATATTCTGCCAGGCGCTTGAACAATTGTTGCAGGTGACTATAATGCTGACTTTCTGACTCGGAGAAAATCAGGATATCGTCTAGGAATCCGTAGCAGAATGGCAAACCTCGAAGAACTTCATCGATAAAGCGTTGGAAGGACTGCGCCGCGTTTCTTAACCCGAAGGTCATAAAAGGAAACTCGAACAGTCCGAACGGAGTGGTGATCGCTGTCTTCTCGATGTCCGCGGGATTCACTGGAATTTGGTTGTACGCCTTTACTAAATCAACCTTTGAGTACACCTTGCTGCCGGCTAGTTGATGTGCGAAGTCTTGGATGTGTCTGATGGGATACTTATCCGGTATCGTCCTTGAGTTCAAAGCCCTGTAATCCCCGCAAGGTCTCCAACCGTTCTCCTTCTTGGGAACCAGGTGTAGGGGTGATGCCCAGGCACTGTCAGATCTACGTGCCGTACCATTCATCAGCATATCCTCAAATTCTTTTTGAGCAATTTTCAGCTTGTCTGGCGGAAGTCGACGTGGGCGGGACGATACAGGTGGTCCAGGAGTTGTGCGTATATGGTGAGTAGTATTATGTTTTACCTCACTTTGAGTCCCTGCAGGTCGAGTGATGTCAGGATACTCACGAAGTAGCTGGTGATACTTGCTTTCACCCGACACTGCCTTGACTGAAGCGACCTCGGCTGCTTTTTCTCCTGCTGGACGAGCCAGCGTAGACAGTAAGGTAAGGCCGTCTACTAAGCGGTGGTTCCTCAGATCTACAAGCAGGTTATAAAATTTGAGAAAATCAGCACCTATAATTGGCTTTGTTATATCAGCTACGACAAACCTCCACCGATATGTGCGTCGCAGGCCAATGCTCAATTGCAGATGTACCCAGCCGTAAGTAGCTATCTGCGATCCGTTTGCAGCAAACAGGTCATAGTTCACCCTGGCGCGTGTTTCACGAAGAGCTCGAAGTGGATATACACAAAGATCAGATCCTGTATCTACAAGAAAACACATTTTAGTTACATTATCAGTAACAAATAAGCGGCCAGGTGCGTTGTGGCAGTCGTTCGCCGCTACTTCCGGCTGCCGTTGGCGTTTAACGCCGATGCCGTTCGGTAAGTACACGGCGTTGTACATCTGCTGGCCCGTTCACCAAATCTACTGTGGTACCAGCAGAAGCCGTCCACTCGTGGCCTTGATTTAGATCGGTTGCGATTTGAATGATTAGCGCTTCGACATCTACTACGGGAATGAGAACGATTTAACCGACCTGTTAAAGAAGCTACCTGCCGCGTCAGCTCGTCAATGCGTTGAACCATGTCACTCATGCTGCTGCTAGAACCTGGATCCACTCTTGAGACTACTGGTGTGGGAGGTGCAATCTCATAGACCCTATCAGCCAGTTCTGCCACTTCCTCTAAGGAACCTGTCTGCGCCGCAATCACCGTCTGAATACTATGAGGTAACCTATTTGACCACAGCGTCCGTAAAAATGTGTCCGGTATTGATTTGCCAGCTAATGTCCGTAAATGCCGTAAAAATTGCGATGGTTTACGGTCTCCTAATTCCTCATGGTCCAATAATTGCTTCACTTTCTTTTCTTGTGACTGGGATAAACGGTTTATTAATTCTATTTTTAGCTTCTCATATTTGCCAGTTGAGGGTGGATCGGTAATGACGTCTTTCACTTCCGCGGCAAATTGTTGGTCTAATTGTGCAACAACGTGGTAGAATTTCGTCGAATCCGATGTAATTCCCGATATAATAAATTGCCCTTCGATCTGAGCGAACCACAGCGCAGGTTCTTGAGCCCAAAATGGAGGTATCTTCAAACCGATTTTGCACACTTGGCTTCCGCCGCCATTATCATTAGCTTCGTTCGCCATCTTTTAAATACGCGACGCGCACACGTGTTCTTTACGGGGTCACCAATATAGTTTTATGGTTAAGTTATTATGCAAAACTATTATTAAGGCTTGAAATAATAAGTCCACGATATTTGAACACAAATAGAGTTTATTCAAACACAATACAATAACTTGGATAACGAATTAGCGTGAAGCGCGAAAGGGGCGTGCGTTCGGTGTCGCGGTAGCTATGCGGACTGGTCACCGGCGTACGCGCAGCGCTCGCCGCGTGAGTCTTGCGACAGAAAGTGGGTCAAACGTTCAAGGTCGCGATGACCACTACAGTATTTACTCAGTGTTAATTATAGCAGCTCTTTTAACCAATTCACATTATTTATTAATTAAAACATTTAAATTACTTTATAACTTGCTAATAATTATCTATTAACAACCTAGTAACAAATCACATCGACTACAACACGTGTAACCTCAAGTATATGAGGGCCAAATATGTCCTCCCGCTTAAATTAGTAACTTAATAACAAAATGAAAAGAGCGGGAGCGGAAGACATTGACAGTGACATTGACACATTGCAGTACTATATTTGACAGTTGACATTTGTAGCACAGAAGTCTCCTAAGTATATATATTTGTGTAAAGTTTTGACTTTGGCAGTTAGTAATCCGTTGATATGTAATTATTAGACATTAAAGATTTTATTGATTTTTTTTGTATCATGTACAATACTAACTGTATATCGTTTTTATATTTAGAAATATTTTAATAAATAACTACTTTCTTTATTAGGTGAAGTCCCAGTAACAGTGACTCCCCCGGTCGGGGAATTAATGCGCGCCGTCACTATGTCGGAAACGCGTTTTGATACGGAACAGAGGAAACTCAGGGGGATGACCGAGGTAAATATTACTAGTAATATAACAAACATATATTACTAGAAATATACATAATATTTTTTGGGTTCACGCTGTATCCTTCATATAGCAAGATAAATGGAGAAAATCTGTAAAGACCCTCCGTTTTCGTTTTCTGTGTGAATTCAAGGCATTGCGTGTTGGCGCAATTTGTTATTTTCTAAATAACAAAAATATTCTTAAGTTATTCTTTTTTATTTTTACAGTGTAGCAAAAATGCAAATAAATTAGACGATGAACAAGCTGTATCCAAGCGTGTGTTTGAAACTGCCAATTTAGCCGCCATTACGACATCTGGAAACTTTCTCAGGTAATATAAAATAAATAATTGTACTTTATAAGCTGTATATACATGAAGAACAAGACATGAAACATTACTTAAATAAATATCATACATTTACTTCATTATTTAGAACTACATTATTTATTGATATTATACTCCACTCCTTGTTGTGTGGCGTAATTCATGGAGGGCTAATTGTAAAAATGCTTATCATTTACTTTTATTATTATTTAAAATAAAAATAAAAGATATTTATTTTATTTACAACAGATTCGCTGGCAGAATGATGTCCTCACAAGATCTGGTTTTATTATCTGTGAAAATAGAAGAAAATGGCGTCACAGTGACAGCTAACTGTCCCAACATGGCGGTAGCGTCGTTACTCGCCAATCAAATCGCACAAGCTTTTATTAATAAAGATTAAATTAAATAGAAAAGTAAATCTATATCATTATAATAATAAAGATTTTATATACGAATATAATAATAATATAGGAATATATAAATATATATTCACAATCAAGATAATATCAATATGTCGTTAACACGAATATTATGCTTATAGCTGTTTTGAAGTAATGATTCGATCATTTAATTTATTACGTACATAAAGAAAATATGTTAACTAAATAAAATTTATTTTTCTTATTACAAAATACTGACTCATTAAAAAAAGAAACTAAGCAATGTAAATAAATGAGAAAATATTTACACACTGTGGTTGTACACTGTAATTTCTACACTATTAACTGCGTAGTGATTGTAAACGACAGTTGTGGGTTCGATTCCCACTCAGGGTAAAGTGTTATTTTCAGATCCTCGCTCTGGTATCAAGATTAAGTGCGGCGTTAATTTCCGCTACTCAACACGCAATGTCTCGAAATTTGGATGGGATACAGCAAAAATTAAGCAATTAAGCTAAAAAAATGGAGAACAATGGAATATGTCCCTTAGCTCGCTTTCAAAAAATAATAAACTTCCTTATCATAATAATAGTATAAGCACTGTTTTTTTTATATAAAGCTTTTAGAACTAAAGTATATGTTATATAATAAATAATATAATATTATTGTAGTTTTCTTTAATATATATTTTTAAAACAACCGATGGTCATGATCATACGATTTCATATTGAAAAAGCTTTCAAATATTTATATATTATACAGGGGCACAAGTGCGACTGGAAACGCTAAAGGATGTCTTCGGCGGAAAATGGGGAACGGAGTATCTTAACACTAGGTTCCCTCTGCCTACCCTGCTACATGTGGGATACAATGTGAAGCTGGTTAAATTTTTTTAATGACTTAAGTTTCCTCCCACTCTGATTGGATTACTAAAAATCAGAGGAATAGTGGAGGATGGAGAAACTAATTTTTAACATTGGAATCTCTTTTTACCCTACATGTTACAAGAAATGTGTAAAAATAAAAACAATCACCAATACTATATTATATAAAATTTTAATATCATAATATATTCCTACAAAATATCAATAAACGTAATATATTTACAGATCCTTAAATAATACTGTCATTTATTACCTTAAAAGCTAATGTTGAGGGTAATGACCCCAAGTGGGCGCCATACTGACCCCCAAGCCGTAGGGGTTATTCATTACTATTCTAGGCCTTTTGGGGTCTTCATGCAAACTTTGAGGAACCATTTGCGTTTGATGGGTTTGAGGTTCGATTACCCTATCCTTTTTAGCTGCACGTTTCTTAGTATTTGTATCGGGATTGATTCTACGTTCATTCCAGAGTCGTTCAATCAAAATATTCCTTGAATTAACTCCACGGGGATCCTCAACTTGTTTCTTTGAAATGGGAGTGTTAGCAACTCTCTGCTTCATTGCTTCCAACCTTTCCTCAGTCTGAGTCATTTGAACTACAGGTAAACTGTTAGAATTACAAATATTATGTAGAATACAGCAAGCTACAACAGTCATGGCGACGGTAGGCGGGTCAAATTGCTTGTTACAAGTCGCTTGAAGGCATTTCCATCTAGATTTCAATTGTTTTATAGTTTCTAAAACAACATTATGTGTCTGTGTGTGTATGTTTGTGTAGTATTTCTCCGGCGTCTCCGGTGCTTTCTTTGTCATTTTCGGTATTGGCACCATTAAATATGGTTTTTGTGAATAATGACTACCACCTGTAAAAATGAATGAAGTTTTAAATCTTATTCAGAGGATTGGAGTCCATTGAATGTCGTGGCGCAGGTGCAATATAAAATCAACAGAATTTGACGAAAATTCCCCATTTTCGTGTCTTAGCACTAGGTTCACTCTGCCTACCCTGCTCTGTGCGGGATACAGCGTAAAGGTAACTTATTTAGAACTAAACATAGTGTTTATAATATTTGTTTAAATCATTAATAAAAGAACATGTGGGACAATAGAAAAGAGACAAGGATTCAATCTTGCTACCTTCAATATTGTTTTAGCTTCACGCTTTACCACACAGAGTAGACACCTACCTAGTAGAACCTAGAGTTAATTCCATTAAGAAATTTTCGCACTGCATTCCCATTAAGAAACTTTCGTTCCCCACTTTTCGCCGAATTGTTGAGGCAATGCGTGTTGAGTGATGGAACTAAACGCCGCGCTTTGCCTCAGTACCAGAGCGAGGGCCTCATAATTTTTAAAATTAAGAAATATCTATACATACCAAGAAGCCAGCACAAATCTCTAGAATTGTTAAGACTTTCCAGATCAATTTTGACAGCATGTTGATTTAATATTGTATCGTGGGACAGCGACCCGCCCGGGTGGGCGTATACACTCATTATGTTCATATTACTGTCACATATCTGAAAATATACAATTATTAGATATTTAAAAAGAGCATCTAAAATAAATAAACAATTAAGAAAGAGTTGATAATCTTCAAAAACCTGAACATATTTTCTTGAATCATGGCTGAGAACACTTGATTAAGTCACTTTTGAAAAATAAAAGAAACAAAATCAAAACCGTATCATTTGGTTATGAGAAACAGACATACATATACTTGCATACACAGACATGAAATATTGTCAGGAGTTACCAAAATCCTGAGGGAAGTGGGTTAAGACATTCTTAAAATAAATTTTCTCTTGTCAATCTTTATGTATGTGATAAAGTGTATACATAAAATGTTACTTACTATCTGCACTTTTTTAGAATGATATGATTTATTGAAATGTTTCTTCTGATCACCACTTGGTCTCGCAATGGGTATGTGTACACAGTCGACACAGCCCACCACATTTGGTATACCGTATTTCATGTAAAACCTGCAAAATTTTATATAATAACTATGACCTACAATTCCTTCCATTCACAAAATTATTTAATAGTATACATTTAAATGTTTACACATTTTCTAAAATGTTTTTTTTTTTTTAAGTATACCTTACATTATAAAATTTCAAAAAATATTTACTACAGTTACAGATCATGCAAAGTGGAGTAGGTTAAGCAGGAAGGCAAACTCTGTCAACATACACCAAGCTACCAGGAGGAAGGATTTAGCAACTGAGACCAAATGATCTATCAAAAATTGTAAGAATCTGTCATATAAATTTACACTTGTCATTTTACAAGATAATATTATATACACACCCACTCTTAACAACTTCTCTTTCATTTCTCAAATGTGGGAAATGTATATATTTCTTCACAATAGTTGGATGATTCATGGCTTCCGTCACTTGTACCACAGCAGTCGATACAAAATACTGTGTTATGTTTGGATCAGATCTACCTGCGATAGACTTTTGATATTTGCCTGTAGCATAGAATGATAGGGCTGCTATGACCTGTAAAACATATTTACTATATAAGTTTAATATATTTTAATTATACTTAAAATATTAATATATACTATATCAACATACATTATGTGAGTGTTCGACAGAAAATGCCATGGTCGTAAGGTTAATTCCTAGTTGGAGAATTAATTATTTTTATTATCTTAACTTGTAAAATGCAAATGCAGCAGTATAAAGTTTCACCACTCAGCATGCAATATCTGGAATTTGAGAGGAAAGCAGAGGATTTACCCAGCAGAGAGCAGGTTCTCTCTACTTATTCTGCTGTATGCAGGGTAAATATAATGCAGAAGTAAAAATATTTTTGTCTATTAAAGAGATTTCTTTTAAATAATTTATAAAAAATGCTTTAATATATAGGAAAATATATAACATGTATAGTCTAATAAGTATATAATATATCACTAAATATATTATTTGTGTATGTTATAAAATGTATTTGTTAGTAATCAAAAACAAAACTTATTATGTGAAAAAAAAAATGTTATTATAATACATAAACAGTTAATTCAGTACCTTACTCTCAACAGAGAATTCAATGGATTTCGTTGTTTCGGGCATAACAGGTTTTAATTCCTCACAGAGATTTCGCGCCAGATCTTTTGAAAGTCTAAATGTTTCTATAAACGCACCATCACTCAAATCGAACGGATCCGAGTCGTCTTTAGCCTTCTGCACGGTTTGCTCAGGACTTTTTGCTTTTTCCAAACTCCTTGGTTCATGTTGTTTTTGCGATTGTGACGCATCCCACTTTAGTAGCTCCAAAAACACTGGTTCTTCATCAACTACGGATATGTAACCGTCTTCAGGCGGCTTATCAGCCATTTATAATGAGTTTTTCAGTTTTTATTTAAACAATACAAAATGTATTACATTTATAGCAAACGCAAGCTGGGTTGACGAAATTGACATTAGCTAAATTCTGTGTTGCCAGCTGTTGATATCATTCGATTTTTTTGAACGCCTTATTAGAGAAATTTTTTTTTTGGTGCTATGAATGATATAGAACTAGAATGTTTCTAATTAGTAAAAATGTGTAAAAATAAATTCATATATATGTAAGATTTTTATTTTATGTTAGTCTATACTTCAGACCGTTATACAAATAGTAAGCAAATATTTCACATTATTAAACACATCTCACAAAGTTCAAATTAAAAACAATACTTATGCTAGCTTAAGCAAGATATGTAGTAATTATAGTTATTGCATTTCATTTTATATTTTTTTAGGCTATATTTCGAATGAAAAACAAAATTTCTTTTGTTACACTTTTCTATTAGAAATGGAAATTAGACGTAGTATTTAAAATTAGTATTCAAAAATATCACGCTTCCTTAAATAACAAGTAATACACATAATGAGACGTTTTTTTGTTGACATTTTCGGAATTTCAAATTAAAAATGGACTATATATTTGCATAAATTAGGTACTTTTTAAATGTGTGGCTTTACCTAAACTTGAACTTGAAATCTATAACTTTTCTTTCTAAGCTAAATCTTGTACCTACAAAATACTGATTTATTGTATGAAATTAAATTTGTCTCGGGCACCCTATTACTATGAGTACGTTATATTACGTTATAACATAGTTTAATATCGCTTTATGATAATAACGATACAGGGAAACCGGGTGGTCCGAGTCTACCCCAGAATTGTCTTGTGCCCACCCTACATAATTTACTAAGAAAAAATTGTTCTAATCAAAGCTAAAGTCCAGGTCTACCACCAAAAAATTCACGCCCATGAAGAAATCCCACAATAAAATATAACCCAGATCAATTAGACACGTGCCAAAGACGTTACTATGCTGATGATCTTGGAATTAAGATAAATTTCAATACAAAAGAAATGCTAAAAGTTTATCTAAATAGGCGTTCCAAGAATTTACATGTTTACAGGTACTTTCGAAAGTAGATCAAGTTATTGAAAATCAGTGATGTGACATTATCAGATATAATATATTTGTTTATCTTTATGTAGATTTAAAGCCTTCGTGTTTATATTTATATATGGTTATAAGTATACATGTTTACAGAATAAGAAATGCTAATTGTGCGTGAGAAGACAAAATATCTTGTACGACAATTAATATTTATAGGGATATTTTTATTTTTTTATCTTTAAATAATATAAACAGCTATGTACTATAACAGTAAATAATATACTTACCTAAAAACTGACCAAGCGTGAATGGGATTCGTGCATAAGAGGGTTCCGTAGCATTATCTATAAAATCGGCAAAAATAATCTCTGTTGTGTGGGATAGGTATTTATTTTCGATTCCCGAGATAAATTATTTTTATATTTCCCCATTTTGGTAAGACGAAGAACTGCGTTGAATATCTTAAATTCAGGCAGGAAGTGAAGCACCGAACTTTTTAACATTATGGGTAAAACATCTATAATGTTAAAAAGTTCCTCCACTACCTACTAGAGACGCAATGCCTTCAGAATTCAGCAGAAATGGGGAAATAAGTATCTCACAAGGTTCCCTCTTGCCTACCCTGATTGTGCTAGATTGACCTTGGACTTAAAACTTAAGTAAGGTTTTATAAACAATAAAATAAAACAATACCTACATTTTTTCTCTTTCCTCAGATAATACGGACATCTTATCACCCAGCTTCACTTAATCTTAGAACTGAAGATGTATTTAAATACATAACCTAAACTGTCAAGTATGAGATAAGCCATCAACGCGCTGGGACTCTACCTATCAATCATTGGATGTTTTGATTGCATTTAAGCCGTTGTAACGCCAGCCAGTGGAACAGCGTTTGGCAAACGTCAAGGTTGTAGGTTCGATCCCAATTAAAAAAACCGGTTAAATCAGCTCGTCCACCGAGTCTTCAGTATCAATTTTAAAGTAGGCAGAGGGAGCAGTTGTCTCCCTACCCTCGCGTCATAGTTGCGCTTAGAGTTGCCCTTGCGCCACGACAGCCTCATACTAGGCAGGTGTGCACCACCGTAGACCGCATCAATGCTCATCAGGCTAAATGCGGTCAAATGCAAGCCTATCTCAATATAAAAAAATACTTCCTATATTTTATACTTACAAATTAAATATTTTGATAGTTTTTAATAAGCTAGCAACCATAAATTACAACATAGTGCCTGAGATAAAATTAAAATCTTCCGTATAAGATTTATTTACCTGTATAAATACAGTACATTTAATATTAAAAAAGTAAACAGAAATATTGTATTTTTTTAGTTATTTTATAGTAACTAGTGCAGTTACAGACATATACAGTCGGTGTGGAATGTATTCTTGCTTTATTTTAATATATTAAAAAATTGTATAAATATAATAAATACATTAATAGTTTTATAAGGAAATATTATGTAAGTAAAATTTGTTTTTTTTTTTATTTTAACTGAACACTATAGACACGTGGTCCGTATCTATTTAGATTTTTAAAAATTATTAGTATTAAGTATAATTTGGTTACTAAAGTACATTTTAAAATCCGAAGTTTCGAATATCTAGTAATCATAGACCGTGCATCACGTATGTCACGTAATATCGGACATATGTAGTGTCACGTAATGTCCGAAATATGTAGTGTCACGGTCGGATAAAAAAAAAAGTCATATACAGAGACCACTCTTAAAAACATGCATTTTTCTGTTGTGTAATATTATTTCTCTTTTTTTACCGTACAACCTCTTTCGTGAGTTCTCCATTCAACGTGACACTGGCGAAGTGATTTTGTGCTCAACTGGCACGCTCGGAACGCCATATTAGAAAGAACAGAACGTCATATACAGAATGTAACTTTAAAAGAACGGTAAAAAAAAGTTATATCCACGGATCAACGATCAACGAACGTCTATAGAACGCTGTTTTGATATTTATCCACTTCCACTGGTTGGCTCGAAGATATTTCTTTTAGAAATAAGTCCACCCTTGTCAACTATTTTTTCATTTTATATTACTGTATGTTTGTTTTATGCAATAAAGAATATATATATAGGGAAGGAACTTCAGTACCTATGCAATTCATCCCCAGCTTTCAGCTCATTTAGTTCAGCGTCTTTGGGATAATATCTGCTATATTAGAGAATTCGTAATTTTTTGGAAATTTGACATTATTGAAAAAAAATTCAAATACAGCCTGACTTGCTTGGATCTGCTCTCGTAATTTTTTTATTAATATAGCTCAGTAGTAGGCCTTTGTTTCATATAGTTAAAAACTATCGATCTATCAATTTGAAAAAAAGAAATTGGAAAAAAATTAATATATATTAGATTTTTAAAAAGTTTAATTTTAGCAAAAAAATTGAAGGGTTGTAGCGAAAAGCACTGGTATTTTTTCAGAAGTAATTTTAAAAGACAACATGTACAAAACTACACTTGAATCATGAAACAGTAAAAATATATATTACATAGGTAGACTCATTATGAGAATTGACCTTTAAATCAATTTCTTTCTGTGTTGTATTTTTGGATGGTGGTTTATATTATCTTTCAGAACCTCTGAAAGTTCGAAGAAAGAATATTTCTTCTAAAAAGAAGATATATTTCACAAATAAATATTTGGTACTGCCCATTTTAAAAACTACACCCTTGAAAAAATAGTCTCTAAAAAATTAATTAATTAACTTAAATTAAAAAAAAAAATGTTTAAAAACTTTATAAAACATATTATTTGAATAATTACATAAATAATTTCAAGTGATGTGCGTGCTACGTACCTCATCCAACGGAAGTGGCCACACTATAAATAGGTACATCTTAAATTTATGCATTTCCTCACCTCGAGATGGTTTCCCAGTAGGTATGTTGTTTTGAAAAAACAATCAATCTTCATATGATAAGTGACATTACAACTTGATATATATATAGATATGCAGTATTCTGTATACTGCACTCATCCTCGTCAAATATTAGCGATAAGCAAACAAACATTGATTTTCCCAGCGATAGATAATTTTAAAAATATTACTTATGTAATATGAATAACAGTATTGTTAGTGGGAACTAGTAGGACAGGAAGAAATATTTTTTTATAATATGGCTCATAAGTATACTATACTATGAATGATGTCAATTAGCAGCCTTTTTTCGAAGAGGTTAATGCTATTACCCACCTACTGGTTCTTACAGCGACACCGGTTGTATAGGGGGCAAATCTTTTAATGACGTGTGAAAAATGAAATTACTTTAAAGTTCTAGAAAGTCCCAAGCGGTAACAAAAATACATTATCTATATTTTTTTGTTACATTTTTATCGCTACAACCGAATGCTAAAAAAGCAAAATCAATTAAAACCGTGATTGATTCATGATGACAGACGTACAGCGAAGTCTTAGCAACAGGACGTAAAACGGGACGTTTTATCCTTCGAGCACGGAACTATAAAAATGCTTGTATATTTTTTTATTGAGAATGTATTGTTCTCAATGCCATAGAAATTTTCACAGCATCCTTAATCTTTCACTAGATTCAGCTATCTCGTCACGGCAATTATGTTTCCGGTGATACTATCACCTATAATATCTTACGATCGCGATACTCGGGTGACCAATATTTTTATATATTTCTATTATTAAAGTAAACACGATATAATATAATTTTGTAGATAAATATAATCTTCATTTTCTAAGTAAATAGGGAAACAAAATTAATAGGGTACTCCCGGTTGACTTAGAATTATGAAATCTGGCAGCTAGTAACAAATTCAGGAAAAAACTGAAAAATATACACATGTGGTTAATTCCTAAAAAATAATAGCCTTAAAGGGTATTAAGGCCGCTAGTTCAAGTGAGGTATCAGATGAAAAGGCTCTGGTTAAGCTAAGCTTGAATATCAGAAAAGGCTCAAGAATTTTTTGTACGGAACCCCCTGTGGGCGAACCCGACTCGCGCTTGTCGAGTTTTTTATAATGGTCTGATATTGTGATGAAAGTCGCAAAATAATCTATCAGTGTCACTTATAGTAGAAAAATCACGAACGATACGAAGCAGTAAATTAATAATAGCAGCCTTGGGTTCTGTAAGCAAACATAAATTGTCAAATAGGTTGGTTATGACATGATATTACTTCAGTTTTGCAAAATATAGGAGATGAAAAGTTAAAATTTAAGTGAAACGACAAATCCACATCACATTTCATTACACAGATTATAAAGATTTTTTTCTTGTTGTTGTGATTTTATCAATTTACTTTTAAATATTTTATCTCAAGCGTGGTCACTCTACAACAAGTAGTTTTCTGAAAGGTGCTATATATTGCGTGGTCAATACAGCATCCGCCGTCGCGAAATACACACGCGGAGTTATGTATAACGCACAAATTATAACCAAAACGTATAAGCAACTTTATAAAAGATTTAAATTATTTAACTTTGATAGGTAGACTCTATCTGGTAAGTTTATTTTTTTTCTGTTTTCACGCTTCGCAGGATACAGGAAACCTAGTCTTAAGAGACTGTTCCTTACATATCGCCAAATTTTCGAGATATTTCGTGTTGATCTTGTTTGTCTTCTTACCAAAGCGAGCAAAATGGAAATAAGACTATGTCAATAAGAAATTTCTTAGAACTTATAAAATATACGGTCTTTATTTATTTATTATTATATAATTAAATACGACCTACATTTATTAATCAAATAGACAAAAGTGAATTATTTTAACCTAACAGTTTTCCTCTTATTGTTTACTAAAGCTTTACAAATTATAATCAAGTATTTTTTTATTTTATTGAACGGTCCGTCGTGGCACATTTGAGTGACCCCACTCGAGGAAATGAATAATTATTTATTAATGTTTTCATTTCTTCGGTCTAGCACCAAGAAAAAAAGCTAGGCGTTGAATTCCGCCACACGTAATGTCTCAAAAAACGCGGTGGAATATGGGGAACGGAGTATCTTAACACTAAGGTCTCTCCTGTTTGCGGGATACAGTGTACTCGTACAGCTGATTTAATTGTGATCATCATCAGGTGACCCGAACGCTCGTTTGCCTTGTCTTTTTTCCATAAAAAAAAAATTGTATTTTAATTTTTAATTCTACTTTCAAATTAATTGCAAATACCTACACAATTGTCTGAAATATTTTTAGTTAACCAGTAATTTATTATTAAATTCACTTTCGTTCTTTAAAATGTTAGTATAAATGAATATAACCAAATAAAAATATTAGATTAAATTTGTTCGTAATTATTTTTGTTTCAAAAATTATTTTAACCAATTGTGTTGTTATAAATGGTCTGTTCTAAGCTTCAATATTTAATCGCTAGTGGTTTGTGGCGGCTTACTAACTATATATTATACGAGTATACCTATTTATAGCGCAGTTATCATACATGAACATTCCCGCCACATGCTAAATATGAAGTAATTCAAGTGAATATTGTAGTTTTTGTTTTATATATTTATTATAGTTATATAATTGATGTTACTGTTCTTTATATTTTCATTATAGTTATAAACATAATTGGTACATAGCTTCATCAGCCACAGAAGTCAACAGTCGTGGTGCAGGGACAGGCGTGAGACTGGTTATATCTTCGCTCATGCACTAAATGCCTTTAGAATTTCGCAAAAAGTATAGAATTGTCTTAATACTAGGTTCCCAGGTTCCAATCAATCCACTCCAATCAACAGCGTGAAGCTAAAAAATAGAAATCAACAGCTTTAGATATATTATTCCTACTTTACCGTATGCTATTTAGTGATGAAGCATGGAATACATTGAAAAAATATTTGTTTATTTTAATTTATATTGTTTCAGATCTCGAATATATTTTTATAAGATTTCGATAGACTAAATACTACAATAACAAAATGGTTGGCAACGAAACATATAAGCCATACAACGGAGAGCACATAGAGATGGGCCAAAATTTAAAGGATATTAACAAAATAAATTCGCTTAAGTTAGAAAACGATAAAAGTAAAGATATCGTTCAATATACCAAAGACGAATCACCTCCTGTAGAACGGGTAAAGTTTGAAGGTCTTGGTGATGATGACAGTGTATTTTATGATGATGTCGACGATGATAAGCTGCCTCCGATCCCTGATGGTGGATGGGGATGGGTGGTGGTCTTCGCTGCGTTCCTTACATCAGCATGCGCAGACGGCCTAGCTTATTCTTTCGGTATATTACACGAGGAATTCACAAATTATTTTAATGAATCACAGTCAAAAACTTCCTTAATCGGAAGTTTATTTATTTCCATCCCTCTAATTTCCGGCCCAATAATGAGTGCTTTGGTCGATAGATACGGTTGCAGATACATGACAATGTTAGCGGGATTTTTATCAACTGTTGGTTTTATTCTAGCCGCGTTTAGCAATTCTGTGGAAATGCTGTGCCTCACTTTGGGCGTCATGAGTGGTTTAGCGATGGGAATATTTTACGTGACATCTGTAGTATCTGTTGCTTTTTGGTTCGATAAGAGAAGAACACTCGCTGTGTCTTTAGCATCGTGTGGAATTGGGTTTGGCACTGTAATATATTCACCGTTAACAAACTTTTTAATTCAATTATATGACTGGAGAAACACCTTAGTTTTATTAGCTGGTACAGTATTGAATATGTGTGTATGCGGAGCGTTAATGAGAGATCCAGATTGGGTTATTATCAAAGAGCAGAGAGAAAAGAAAGAGGCTAAGAAAACCAGATCTAGAAAATCTTCAAGTGCCGGTTCTGTTTCTTTAAAATCTACTGGCGGAGAGTCGGTATATTTGAGCTCAGATGAACTTAATGAATTATTAAAAAGTGGAAAGAATCCAGAATATATATTAGCTATGTTAACAACTTCTCTAGCAGAAGCTGAACAACTAGAAGCCACCACGCAAATGAACGCTGAACAATCATGTAAAAGAGTTCATTCTGATCTGCATTTGCCTACATTTATACAAAAACGTGAACAGGTATATATTATTATTAATTTATTATATTAACAACATTTACTATTATGGAATTGCGAACTTTCAAAACATTTATTCACTTCATTTACATAGATATTGGTTAAACGTGAATTTGGTAACTCATTATATATGCTTTAATAACATGTTCTATTTTAGGTTCCAGCTGAAGTTATAGAAAAATTAATGACTAATAAACGCTTGTACAATATCATTCTGCAAAATTATCCCGATTTATTGACAAGGCGACGCTCTGAAGTAAATTTAAATGTGGAGCCTTCTATAGCCAACACACTGACTGAACCCACCGCAATGAAATTCACGGTGATGGCGAAAAAACCAAAAGCGATAGAAAATGAACAAGCAAAGCCAAAAATTGAAAATATTAATGATTCAAATCAAGATGAAATAAAAGTTGTGCCAGTTACAAACGGAACTAATATACAAAATAAGACCGTAGCCACCAAAGATGTCGTTCCTAAGCCACAGCCAGGATGGCTCGCGCGACAGTTCAATACAGATCACCACTACTTAAGAGATATGCAATTGTACAAGAATACAATTATGTACAGAGGTGCCATGATGAACATCCCAAGATATAAGTTACGGGCTTCGTCATTACCAGATATTTATAGGAACTCCACGTGGTCAATATGGTCTGGCTCAGATGATGAGAAGGTTTGTACATATAAAAGTTAACTTTACAGAAAAGTTTTATTTGAGTCGTTGCATGACTATTAATAATAATAATTAAAATAAGTAAGTAAAAATTTTAAAGCTACTTTATAAATAACTCAGAATTCATGTAATGTTCTGATTTTCGTCTTATTAACAACATTTTTACATTTAATATACCAAAGTCAAAGAATGGGGCCACCTATCTACGTACTCGTAGCTCTGTAGAAGTAAAAACGTGTAAATTAAATTAATAGATAATACGTCATTTTGTCTGATTCCGTTAAGATCGTGTCTTGTGTACAATCTTGGGATTTCCCTATATTTGAATTGTTGCTAACACAACACTATGGGCTTCAAATTTCTTGTTTATTTTATTTTCTTTTAATTATTATAATATATTTAGTAAAAATAGCAAAAAATATAACAAATTTAACTTTATATTATCTACTACTTAATCCATTTACATACCTATTTATGGTATATTACTACTAAATTCCGAAAATATCCATCATTTTGCAGAAATGGTACGACCGCGTTATCAAAGGCTTCAAATCCACTTTCGACTTCAAAATGTTCACCGAGTTCCACTTCTTGATGTTCAACCTGGCCTCTCTTATCTTAGCGGTGTGGGCCATCATCCCATACTTCTTCTTGAAGTCCTACATGACGACTATGAACATTGACGGTGGTGCTACCATGATCAGTATTGTCGGTGTTGCTAGTGCTTTTGGAATTGTAAGTTTCTTATAATTGACTGTGAACACCAACGTGTGACTATAAACGTGACAAGTTGTAGGTTCGATTCTTACTCGAGGGAATGAAATATTCAATATTTTCAATTTCTTCTTACTCTGGATTCGAAGCTACGCGCGGCATTGAGTCCCGCAACTCAACAGGCAATGCCTCAAAAATTCGGTGGAAAGTGGAGAGCGGAGTGTCTAAGCATTACGTTTCCTCTGTTACATGCGGGATATACCGTGAAAAAAAAGAAGATGAAAAATAAAGCACTTTTAAATCTAAGTATATCGATTCTAACAATACGAGAAATGCGTAACAAATTCTTTTGTAACAGTTACCTGTTGATTCTTACTAGCTATTTTTATTCGGGTTTGGTTAGGTATATAATTTGGTATCTATCCTAAGTTGCACTATCACATTTTCAAGAACCTACGGACGTCACATCTCTACGGCATAACTTATGTGATCTGTAATACATACGAATGTAGTTTCACTAGATATTCCAAGAAAGTAATATATATATATATATATATATATATATTACTTTCTTGGAATTCAATTATTAAATATACACCGTTATCATAGGCTGAAAGAAGTTAAACATACTTACATATGACGTAAAAATATAACATTGACAAACTATGTCATATTCGTAGGTTGCAAGGCCAAATTTATTATAGGGAGCTGTCTGATCGCAATATTTGTCAAGCACGATAAGAATGAATTGTTGAACTTAGTTGCCTATCTTATCTTGTTCTGAAATACTAAAGTAAATTTGCAAATCTGTTTCTAAATATATTTTTATGACGTCTGTTTTAGTAATTAATACTTTTGAAGTGTTATCTCAAAATTTTAACATTTAAGTGATTTAATTTTTTCCCTTGGGTGATTAGCATGAGTATGATAACTAGTTACACTTTTAAATATGGAATGATAAAATAAAGGTACCTTCTTATTTACAAACATCCAACGTATTTGGGCTTATCAAGGCCTGATTGTACCGTAACTACGCTTGACATAGGTGTGAAAAAATATACTTGGCCTATAATTATACCAACACAATTTTTTATAACTTATATTATTTTATATTATAGTATTTACTTCATTAGATAAACACAAGTAACTATTAAAATTTTATATCCTACAAAACAATCTTACATATTAGCTAAATCTACTAGAAAACTAACTTTACTTACAGGTCGGCTTAGGTTGGGCAGGAGACCAACCCTGGGTTAATGTGACAAAAGTATATGCAATTTGCCTCTTCATCTGTGGCTTATCAATCGCAGCATATCCACTCATCATCACCAATTACTGGGCACTTGCTGTGAACTCAGCAATCTTTGGTCTATCTTACGCCAGCTCTTACTCCTATACTCCAGCGATTCTGATAAAGCTGGTCCCGATTGACTACTTCACCTTGGGTTATGGGCTGATCTTATTGAGCCAGGGTATTGGACATCTCGTCGGTCCTCCTCTTGGAGGTAAGTTGTGATGTAAATTATAAAATAAATAAGTTGGCATAATTAAAATATTATGAAACCATAGTAGAGTTTAGACTTATCGGTCAGAAAACTGTTAAAAAGAACAGATATTAAAATAAGTATATTAATAAAATCTTAATATTTACAGGACTTCTCTTCGATTTAACAAATAGTTGGGACCTAACGTTCTACGTCGGCGGCGTGTGGGTGATACTCTCAGGCGTACTTGTCGGCATTCTACAATATACGAAAAACAAACGATTGTGTGGATCAGCGCCATTGCTGAACGAAGTTGAAGAGGCACAGAGTAAACATTCAATAAACGTTTAAATAAAGAACTGATAACTTAAAATATTTTGGTTTTTTTTATTCTGTGTAACATTTCACTTTCAAAAATACTATCAAAAGAATAGAATTATGCTATCAGTAGATGTATTATGTAGTTCCTGGCTGATTAATATAAATTAACTATCTTGTATTCGATAAATTTCTTTAAAAAGAAATAATAGAAGACACCATTTTAGTATTTTTCTTTCCTACGTGTGGAGTAACACTTTAAAAATGTAAAATATATTTAATAGAAGACATTTAAGAGTCATATTATGTAATATATTACAATATCTACCTACTAACTATTTTTTTTTATCTAACTAAAAGACTAAGCTTAATGTTCCCTTAGCTTAGTCAACACGAGAATAAACACATAGTAGTTTCGGTTGTGTCTGTCAGTAATTAGCCGTAACCGAAGAGTTAAATATTATTTTAAATTTTCATATAGATAAAGTTGCGTATTAAGAGGCAGTTTTGCCGCAGGGGCACAAGAGTGTGACTGTAACGCGATGGTTGTGGGTTCGATCCCCCTTCGGGGGAATGAATTATTATTTATTAATATTTTTATTTCTTTGCTCTGACACCAAGGCGTTGAGTTCGACCACTCAAAACTTAAACAAAAAACGACAGAAAGTGGGGAACGGAATGTCTTAACATGTGCCTAACCTGATATGGAATAGAAGAAAATGCACTCAATCTTTTGACCTCTTATTTCGCTGACAGGTGATGAATGGCAAGAAATCTCCTGTGTCAGTAATCAGCATAGGGGTCTCACAAGGGTCTTTTGTTAGTTCTTTTCTCTTGCCTGACTCATTTAATAATAATATATAAATTAAATTATATATATATATATATATAAGAGAAAAGGAAATGATATAGATCATATACACATTTCGTGGTCGAAGTCGCTGTGAAGAGGCACAGGCGTGCGACTGTAAAAGGCACGGTCGTAGGTTCTATTCCCACTTTGAGTGTTGAGTTCCGCTATTAATCACTCAACGCCTCAAGAACCAGGCCTCCTCTGCGAACTGCGTGAAACTAAAAAAATCTTATGTCTATTATTATTTAATACAAATATTAAAATAGTTCTAGGTTTAGTTTAAACTGGGGCAAATAAACAAACAGTTGTATAACAGACAACAAACATACCCTGACGCCATTTATATTTACTTTGTACACTATCATAATTACATTACGTGGCTTTAGAGGATTACTTTTCTAATCTTTAAATTGTTATTTTCTTTTCAAACATGACAGTTGAAGGTTTAGGAGTACAGATAAAATGTTTTTTTATAACATTATTTTATATAACGTAGGGTTCTAGGGAGTGCCACAGCATCTAACTTAAAACAAGAATCAATATATCATTTATGCGACTACGAAGAGTAGGGAACCTAGTGCTTACCAAATCCTTTATTTTTCGTAATTGATTCACGGTGAGAATTCCGTTTTACCTACACTAAGGAAAAATTTAAATATTTAATATTACATACATACTTAACTAAGCATTTAATTAAGTTGAACTTTAGTCCGCGTCCAATCTCTCCTTTTTTAATTACGCATTGGGGATGCTTTCATAATAAATAAAAGTCACCAAAAACTTTTTACAATGACAACTTTATTTAGGTTCATCAAATTACAACAATATAGGTCAGACTTCCAACAACAGTCGCCATTGTATCACACTCAAGTATTATATTACATTTTTAAAACATTTTTTTTATTTTCTAAAGTAAATTAGATTGTGTTGTATTTCGGAAATTAAAATAAATAAACAGTATTTTATATTGCAGTCAAAATTAATAAACTAAACTTTTATTTATTTATATTTTGTTTTTTTTTTCAGTCATATTTGAGTGTGATACAGTCCTTATAGAAACTCCGCAAGAGATTCTAGAAGCTACGCAAATAATATTTATATATTTTAGAGTTAATAATTTCAAATAAGATTTACATTTTGACAGTAAAAATAAGTGATATATCTATTTCTTTTTTTTAAATCATTCTTACATAATAAGGAAAAGACTACATTCATACTAATATTACAATTTATTGAAAATATAATTAGATTTCTATTTTTATTGCCCGTTTTAGTTTATTAATTATCAATAAATGATATTTTTTTGTCTTAAAATATATATACTTTGCTCAGTTTCAATAAAGATCGAATTGATCAATTTAATTTTAGACAATCTCTAAAATTAAAAAAGAATCTAATTATATTATAATACATTTATAATCTATATTCAACAAAAAAAAACAAATTTTGACAGAAATAAATTACAAAAATACAAGTATTAAATACTGAAAAATATAAGCTACTTTGAAAAAATACTCTTTATTTCACACTACAATATTATAATCAACATTTAACCTAACACAATTAATTACAAAATTTTAATAAATATCTATATAAATATATAAGTGAATACGTCTTTCGGATCCTAGATTTATTCATTTCATTGTGCAAATCGTTTTGTTTTAGCAAAATAGTTTAGTAATAAATATTCAATATTTTTTAGCTTCACGCCGTATCCTGCATGTAGCAGGGTAGGTATAGGGAACCTTATGTTAAGACATCTCGTGTTGAGTGACGGATCCCAATGCGGCGCTTTGCCTTGTACTATATATATACTACAGTGATGTATTTGAGGAAACAAACGGTTTTTATGTAACTGTTGTTATGAATTTTATTAAGCACAATCGAAAAATCCAGTTTTATATTTTATACGTCCATTTTTAAAAAGCTAGTAAAATATGGTAATGAATATCAATAGCATACAAAAAACGTATTCATTTTCATAACATTCAAATGAAGGAGTTAGCATATGAGTACAATGTCATTTAGAATAAAGCGAAGAGGTAGACGATGACACACTTAGCTTACGTATAACTTTTTTTTTGATATTCATAAGAATTGTTCATAAGGGCTTCAAGCGTTTCGAATCTTTATGTTATATATGTATAATATATATACTTTATGTACTTAAGCGTAACAATCACCACTATCTAAAATTACAACATTCACAGGTTCAAATTGCGTGTTGGATAATAATATGTCTATAAAATTAAATATAAAGTTACTAAGTTACTGTAATTCTAATATTTTGTCTTTGGTATTTAATAAATAAAATCTTCTAACATTAATAAATAAATTATATTATTCCATGAGATCTACTTAATTAAAGTGCAATTTCTTTAAAAGTGGAATGTGTATAAGAAATACATATGTATATAACAAGTATATTAAAAGGCAAGGGAAGACATTTCAACAAACGGAAAACGCTTATATATTTACAGACTTAGGTATCTAAGTTACCATAAAAAGTTGAGCATAGTACATAAACAATCAAGACAGCCTTTCGTGTACATTTACAATACCTTAAAATTGTGCTTTTACAAGAAGAATAATATTATAATCAAAATATATCGCCATTTAGCTAACGCCACTGATTCAGACTAAATTATTTGTCTAAAAAAACTAAATTCAATTATTTTGGGTTGAATTTAGTTTAGTTTCATTGAGTTAAGTTTTAATTAGTCTAATTTGATTATTGAAATATATTTTTTCCATTTAACCAGTAGCAACACCAGTGACATTAGCTAGTCGATACGAAACAACCGTATTCTCTTATAACTACATATAACAAGTCGGAGCAACATGTAAGTATAATGTGAACAACATCCCACGTCTACCCTCAATACAACCAGAGGTTTAGGGCAAAACTACTAGAATTTTGAGCTTATAATAATTTGTCAATTTCATCTAAAATTTCAACATGAGTAAGATTATTTTAAATAGAATAAAATTCTACATCAGTGGCTTGTTGGTATTATCATAAGATTAATACGTTGATATAATGGGGACGTTGGCAATGTAGCGTCATTGGGGCGTCATTTACTTGGCTTGGCTTTGGAAAATCATTTCAAAAGCCTAGCACTTTGCATCAGCAAAGTCATGGAAATTGAGTCGAGAAGGAACTTCACAAACGTGGACATACACACACATTATTTAAATTATTTTCCCCTTACTTCTTTAACTTTCCATCCGCATAATGCCGACGTCCCCATCACGTGACTTTGCTTAAGTAATAATATTTTTTTTAATAACCGGGGAAATATTTAAAAGTTACTATTTTTATTTTACATAGTTTGTTAGTATGCATGTCAGTCACAGCCTCATCATAATATATTTATAACTCTACATTTTTTTTATATATGGGCAATTTCTAAAACATAATTTTGAATTACATATATAATAATTTCATTCACAATATTTCAACAACATTTACTTGGAATGAAGGAGGAGCAATCGTAACTAAACAATAAACTGAGGAACTCCAAAGTACACAATTATGTATGATTAAAGAAACTTTTTTTACAAAATTATTATTTTTAATAGCTTCACGATGTATCTCGCACATATAGTGGGGTAGGCAATAGGCTTAGGGAAGCTGGGAACCTAGTGTAACATTCCGTTCCCACTTTCTGCCGAATTCAGAAGGCATTGCGTATTGAGTAGCAGAACTCAACGCCGCGCTTATGCCTCGACACCAGAGCGAAGAAATGGAAATATACATTGAAATAAATATTTTATCTCCTCGAGTGGGCATCGCACCCAAAAGAGTCGGTTTTACAGTCACACAAAAAAAAAATTAAACAAAAAAAGAAAGTTAAATATAAAAATAACAAAACATGTTTAATTACGATTGCGCTGTAATGTTTCATGTAATCAATAAGTGATTATTTCTAAACTACAAACATTTGTGTATAGGCTCCTATCAACAATAACACTAACATTAAACGACTTAGAAAAGGACGTAGAAAAGACTTAGACGTTTACTCTCACTTGAAATCACTTTAGGTTACTTTAAATAAGTATGGTTGAGAAATACCTACCTACATATTATATTGAAATAAAACTATTTTTTTTAATGAAAAAATGGCGAATGAATGCTCCATGGCGAAACTGCTCAACAGATTTAGGTAACGTTTGGCACAATGGTAATTTAAAATATATTAAAATATTCGTATATTGTATAATATATTTAGACTCAATAAATAATATAGCTTAGACTGTTAAATTATCTTATAAAAATCAAGTCAAATCATATATTTATTATTTCTGAAAAAAAATCCCTCTATATTATTGAATAAAAATAGTTTTATTTCAATCAACAATTACGTAAATATTATGAATATAATACTTATAGGTACTATGTAAAATTCAGGCGACAATTAATACATTTACTTATTATTATTATGCATTATTTTTTAAATAGATGACATAAGATAATTACCTAATCTATTATTACAGATGAAAAAAAAAAAACAAAATGAAAATTTTATATTTAAATATATAAATGATAGTGATTTATGTTTAATTTTCATCTTATTCTTAAGTAGATAAACTTTATTATATAGCGTTTTTTAAAATATTAATCAGAAGAAAAATATAAATAATAAAAACATCTACTAATTAGTTAATAATTAACTACAATATCAGTTTTTAAATTATTATAATATTGTATCATATTTTCCTTTGATATGTATGTTGTTATTAAAAAAAATTAAAACTCATCGGTTGCTAGTTTTACTATTTGCATTATTATTCTATTATCTGTATCATTTTATATGTCAAAATAAAACATATTTATATATATTATTATTATTGTAAAATAATAAATTAAGGTCCATTACTTTAAAAAATATACTGAGAGGTATATAATAATTCATTTAACGAACGAAGTGTATATCCTATTATACACATGTTTATAATTTGTATTAAATGTCTAAAATATATGGCATCAATCATATTGGTTGTGGTTCCAACGGCCTGTTCAGGTAAAGCTTTGCAACGTATTTGACATAACATAACATTTCTTAACCCCTATTTTCTATTACCTAAATAGCCGAAGGTACCATTACTACGTATTTATATCAAAAATTCAATAATACTTAATAATTTTAATTTTAATACTTCACGAAGATTTTTTTAAGGATAGAAAAAGTCTATAAGTTCATAATTGTTTATAAATTGACGTTGAGCAAAGTTGTGAGGCATATAAAATAGTTGCTAAAGTAATTTTGAAGCATTTTATTAATAACACTTACTTTAAATAGTAACAGTGTATAATATTTTTATTGTTTTTTAAATAATTTTATTTGAAAATCTCGCTTATTTCGCTTTAAAACAGTTAATTACTATTGTAATATAAACCTATATTTGTAAAAGAAAGTTTAGAAATATAATACTGGTTGAAATAATACTGCACGCTTTCTTTTCGGAAATAAAAAAAGACATAAATAAGAGCAATTACATATTAATCGAGAAAAAAGAAAAAATAAATTTTATAATTATTATATTTAAACACACGTGTGTATTTGGATATTATTTTTTAAAAGGAACAAAATAATAAATTCAGTTAAACTAAGCGTACAACATTTTCACCAAGCAAACCAAAAAAAATACAGTCGAATTAATATCCTCCCTTTCTTACAGAAGTCGGTTAAAAAATAAAATTTTGTAAAATCACACATGAATAAGTAAACAAACGTTTATCGGTCTCCTCTCAGCGGCGCGAGGGGCGCGAGGGCGGCGAGCGAGGCGCGGCGGCGGCGCTGCGCGGCGGGCGAGGCGGGCGACGCAGGCAACGGGTGCAGGCCCGCCGCGCCCGTGGAGCCCCGTGGCGCGCGCGGCTCCAGTTCCAGCGACAGCGTGTACTGCCGCTCCTCGGGGATCACCAGCGACCGGTCCAGGAGGAAGTCGCATACCTGTAGAGTATATTGGGATCTGTCTAGAGTTGGCTAATATTTTTAAATCGCTCTCAACTGTGAGAGTGATCTTAACAGCGATCCCGTGATGGCGTTTTCATTCATAGATTATAATTTATGTGACAAGGACCCTGATTTTGAGCTCGGTTCTCATTTACAGTAATGTTTAAAGTATTTTATTTTCTTTGAAGTGGTTCAACGAAATGCGGCACGAATTTTTGCTATCACGCTGTAAACAAATATTTACCTTAGGAATATGGTCAATCTTGTATGGAGTTTGCTGAAAGTTTCTAATCTCCCGAATCACGTGCGCTATCTAAAAATATATATTTTAACATTTGTTACTATAAAAATGATTATTGTTAATTATAATAAGATATATATTAAAAATATTCCTCACCATCCTCATCTTGGAGAAATTGAGAAGTCCATCTGGTGTATGATTCGAAGTGCCTTCTTCTATGAAGGACAGGTCTGACAAATACATGCCTAAGTAAGGGATGCAAGGAGGATCGCATCTGTGTAAAAATATAAAAAAAAACTATAACAATATTTACAATGCTTATTAATAAGTAAAAAAAAATTACAAATAAAAATTTCATTTCTGAATGTATAAACAACTCTTGAAAATATTGCCCTATAAAAATCATTTTCCACCTTTATTTTAAGACAAATTGATGTTTATATTATTAAGAAGAACAACAGACTTACCGATGTAAGGCGTCTCGTAGAACCCGAAATCTGCACTCGGACGATGTGAGTGTTTGCATCTTTTCAATGGTTTGTTTACTCTGTAATGAATTCAGTAGTATTTTTTAACTTCAAGTTGTACTCCGCACACAGCAGGATAGACAGGGGGAGCCTGGGAACCTAGTGTTAAAACACTCTGTTCCACACTTTTCGTCGAATTCTGGTGGAGTGCTGTGTGCTGCGTGTACTGCGTGTTGAGTGTCAGAACTCAACGTCGCGCTTTGACTAGTTACCAGAACGAGGAAATGAAAATATTTAATATTTCATTTGCTCAAGTGTGCATTGGACCGACAATCTGTCGTCTGTCTGTCGCTCCTGTACCACGACTAGCCTCCAATAGTGGATGATATGATTTTTAACATAACTTAAAATACTAAACTTTGAAGCATTAGAATAATTTGAACTTTTACCACAATTCCTATTCTCATAGACATTTCTATCTATCACATATTCTAAATGACACACTTAATTTTCAGACTATAAACTCTATAATTCAATATATATGCAAAAAAATATTACAGTCTTAGACACTTTCTCCCAAGTCTTCTTAAGGCGGTAGATGGAAGTGTTGGACAGCGCGGCGCACACTTGCAGCACGCCGTTGAAGTTATGCAGGCACCGCGCTATGTCCGCGACCGCCGCCCACTTCTCTATGGCTGCTACACGACCTGCAATTATATTAAATGTTGAAATTATATCATGTTAGTAAATAATAAATATCATTGTCGATACCTGTAACGTTACATTAGCATGGTTGCAAATGTACCAATAAATATCTAAAATATCTTCTATAGAAAGATAGATAGATATTGACATTGATTGACAGTAACAATATGACACCTGCTAAAACATATAATTTCTGATTCTCTCATTTTAGAGACTTAGTGTCTTAGAAAGTAGGGAACGGAAGTGTCTTTATTAGAACGGAATATCGTAACACTAGATTGCTAGGCCTCCCCTACTCTTTCCCTCTGCGTACCCTACTATTTGCGGGATATACCGTGAACCTAAAAAAAATTAAGATAATAAAATCATACCAGTCAAAGTATATTTCTTCAATATCTCAGATATAACTAGATTCGAGATATGATTGAAGTGCGCCGTCATCATCAGTATGTGAGGCGCGCGCTCCGCCTTGTCCGCCTTCGTCCACGCCTGCCCCAGGAACTCTCTATGCAAAACACTTTAACATGGATATTCATATCATTTCTAATTTATTTATTTTTCCTTTCTTAAATAAAGAAGCTATTACGTGCGTACTATTGTTTCAGTTACTACTTTATTATCGTTAACATATTAAAATGTTTTTTTTTTATTTTATTGAATATTATTTTTTCCTTTGTTCTTTGTATTTTTTCGTCCGCACTTTTGACGTTAAATATGGATTCACGAGTTAATTACGCTTGATTAGACATATTTTATTTATTTTTATATATTAATCACGTATAGGTATATTAATTTTGATTTATCTTAATCATTAATGTGTTATAATTTTAAAATATAACTTACTCGCTATGTATAGCACTAAATATTTGATAGTCCAAATACGTCATCTGCTCGGCGATCTCAAGAGCTGATAGAGTCTCAACACTTTCTTTTGTCGGTATCTGAAAATGATGTAGTGATTGAATGATTATTATTTACTATTTCTTTTCTTCTGTAGAGATTAGAGACCCATTATGTACTGAGCGATATGTGAATATAGTATTTGGTGGTGGAAAATATCGCTGCAGTTTGTTTAAATAGACCAAAGAACGAACGAAACTAAATTATAAATATATCCCCAAGTGATAATCAAACGCACATTATAAAGGTTATCTCAAAAATAGAGTGGCTTTCAATTATTATGATTAATAAATTATTTAGGTAACAAAATATAAAATATTCTAAATAAATCGCGAAAATCAAAGGTGCTATTAAGAAATAAACATCTAAACTTACTCGAGGTGGTACAAACAAGGCTTCCAAATCCACATTCGTGTCCGGCGCTCTCTCCAACAAACGCACCAACTGTGCCGCAGATTTGTGCTCCACAGGCAACAAGCCTGGACTCGCTTCAATTTCCTTTAGAAAGTCCATAGTGAGCCCCCTGAGGCGGTCGTCCGACCAGAAGTCCGATGAATGCTTGGAGACCCAATGCCTGTAGAAAATGTATATTGTTCTCAAATATAGATTTAAAGGATACAATAATGAAATTTTTAAATACTTATTCATCTAACTGAGTATGTGTTTCTTTAAGACTTTTTTATTATACACAACAAGAGAATTTTTTTCTTGTCTTCTGTCTTTTATGGAAAAGTTCTGGAAAATCTTTTATTTTTTGCAATTCTAAACAATACTATAAATTAATATTAATTCAGACATGAAATGAGTAGCTAGTTATAATTATTACCAGTGAACTAACCTTAAAACATTCAGTACTCTCATCGTAGCAGCGGTTGATATAACAGAGTCCCGTCTGTCTTTTGGTGGTGAAGAAGCAGGGGGAGATCGTGGGTTCGATGATGCAGATGTAGCTACTGCAAAGGCAGCAGCTGCAGTAGACGTACTACTCCTATATAATATACAATTATGTAGTTTTACAAATTTGAACAATTTTGAATATTTTTTTAAACGGACGACAAATTCTTATAAGTATAAAAATATAAAAGGAAATAACACCTGAAAAAGATGCAGTGTGATAGTAGAGAAATGTGAAGACGACACAGGAAAATGCTAATCATGCGATAAGGTAAGATTAACTAAGGAATCAGATAAGAGAAGTTAAAATAGAAAGTAAAAAGAAAGAAGAGATTAGAGAGTATTTTAATGTATATATTATAATTAAATTAGAATTTTGACTTCTTTCTGCTATACTTTCACTAAAAATATTACAAATGTGTGACTAATGTCTATATTTACTGGTGTCTTGTATTACTGCTTACGCGTCATTCTATGCTTATTTGCCTTTCTTTCTAATTGAAGCAAGGCGTTTCTACATACACTTTTTCTACAGGAAAAATCGCTAGTAGGTACTGTCATCTATAGCAAGCCATTAATAGAAAATTGTCTCTAAATTTATCACATTATTAATATTTAGAATAAAAAAGGTCAGTAGAATACATTTATACAATAGGTTGGTAGTCATTTTTAATTTAAATAAAAAGATAAAAGTTTGGTTTCTGATATTTTTGGGCAATTTGGGCAATATTATGTGGATCATAAAGTCTTTCAGTGGATTGGGGAACATAAATTCATATTTTCATTTGATTTTGTTGTCATATTCATTCAGGTCTACATTCCAGATGCGATTAGAAAAAAAATGTACAAGAGGATAAAATTGTAAAATCATCTAATTTAAGCAATCTTTCAAGGTTTCTCTATTCAAGTCTACTAGTCTTGTCTACGTTTACCTCCTCCGCGAACTCACCAAAACAGGTCTTTTCCAAAGCTGTTAAACGAATGCTCATAAATAAATATCATACAAAATCTATAGCCAATTCACAAAACTTTAAAATCTAATTTGTAACTATTCGTATAAATGAAGTTGAAAGAGTCGATAGCATGTTCAGATGTTCAAGAATTTATAATGAAATGGACCACCGTGCAGAAGTTAACTGGTCAATGAATGATTTTCTTTAGATCAAAGATAAAAATGTATTACATGCTACAACACTTATAAATGAGATCCTGTTGTGCATTTGTTATTAGAAAATATGTTTTTGAAATCCTTTTTAAATTGATTTATACCTTCTGTGTGATTGACGGAATGATGTGATGACGACTCCCGCCTTGGGTTGGCTGGTTTCGCGTCGATAGTTCTGATAAAATTATAATTTTTCCTATAAATCCAAAATATACGTAGCTAATTCTATTACCTATTGAGAGACAACCAGTAAATCTACTTATATTTATGATAAATCCTCTAAAATACTAAAACTTTCTAAATAATAATTAAATAATATTTAAAATTAAACATACCTGAATTTGGGATATTTGAGACGTGACCGAAGTCCGTGGCTCAGAGCCTCCCCAGTAGCGACGCCTTTCACTGTTTATTGACGAATTTGTGCATCGCCTTTCACTAAGGATACGAAAATAATTTTTAAGTTATATGACTAAAAGTCTTTCAAGGAGATATTTATTTACAAAATACATATACTTTTTAAAAGTTCTTTATCTTACATGTTAAGCATTTCACGAATAGTTAAATAAATGGACCACATTGATAAATACTTATCAAATTAAAACACTCAAACAAAATATACAGGTACCCACAGGTACAGGTTATATACCTCACAGACCGTCTCGGCAGCGACCTCGCAAGTGTGTCGGAGGCGCGTCTCGGCTCCGCGGTCTCGTTGGTGGTCTCGCGCGCGCCCTCAGAGCGCCGCCGCGCCTCCTGCGCCGATATGCCCGCCGGGTGCAGGCGGCGGGGACTCTCAGACATCGTGCGTACTCGCTACAAATAGATTAATACGCTTTAAACACTATACACGGTAGGCAGATCGAAACTGAGAATCTAGTGTTAGGACACTCCGTTCCGATCAATACATTTTCTTCGTTCCCGACTTTCTGCCTCATAGTTTCTCCTCCACCGTCATTATCTTGTTCTTTTTGATCACAAAAAGGAACAAGAATATCAAAGCTCAAACGTTATTCAAACGCAATGAACCTGATAATGGTTTAAAAATTGTACTCACATTACAAACTTCGGAAAAACGTTGCGATATTTTGAATTTATCGTCTATTTTGTATTTCGGTTTTTCTTTTTCTTTAATTTCCTCCTTATATTTTATATCTTCGTCGCTTTGATCCACTAGTTCTATACTTTCGTCCTTAGTTATAGTTTTTGGTGTGTCTTTGGTCGGTGATTTTTCTTTTTTAGTAGTGGGTTCCACTGGACTTGATTTCTTTGGACTGCCTACTAGTGTTACTGAGCTTTGCGCTCCAGGAGAAGATGGTGATGGCCCTTATATGAAATGAAAGTATGTTTTAGAAGCAGCAAAAATAATAACGCCATCTAGACCCAACAATTAATGTTCGTAGAAATATTTACATTGTATAATTTTATTTTATTTGGTTCAATCTAATTATAGGAAGGATCACAAAATTTAAGATGGGGTATTTGTGAATATAATTAGTAATTGATTTTTTTTATTGTACTATTAACATAGGTAGAAAAGAAATCGAAGAGAATGAACATACTTTTACCTTTAAGAGTTTCATTGCTTGAAGAAGTCGCCATTATTTTCGGTATTTGTAAATGACTTGTATCCTCTTCTTGCTAAAAATAAACATGAGATTTTTTTTTATTATAAACATATAAATAAAAATAAAATTTCTAGCTATTTAGTACTAACTTTAGCAACCATTGAAGTTCGTCGTGAAGGTGCCATTAAATAAGGTGATAGCTTATCATCTTCTTCACCTAAAATAAGAGATTTTAAGTCATTATATTATTAATAAATAATTTATAATAACAATAAGACGAAATTATGAAATTCATTTTCATTTAATGATAGGGATGGGACGCCGTCATTGTTAAACGATTATATAAATTTATTATATGTACATTGGTAAAACAAATCCATGAGTTTACTTTAATTTTAATGACATTACTTTTTCGTGATCCTTTCCAAAATCGTGACTGCCAATCTCTCTCGCTGTATTCCGATCCATATCCTATAACAAAATATTTGTGTACAAAAAATGAATTGAACTAAAAAAAACACTAATTTTCTTTATAAATAGAATACAATAGGAACCAAAAACCAATTAAGCAATATGAATAGATGAGGTAGAGGTCCAATATTTAATTGGACCTATACGCAGAATCTTTTAAAAGCTGACAGCATGTTGTCCTACAACCTTACTGATAATATAAATATTTTTAGATAACTGTCATAAATATTTAGTTTTCATAAAATGTTTGAAGGTACAAATACTGGCTACGTGATGTATCCCTTATCGTTCAAAGAAATTATTATAATTACAAACCATAGTGTGGCCGCCATTTAACATCTAACGTCTCTAAAATAAACAAATAAACGAAGTAAAAAACTAAATGTCGTTTTGTATGTATTTCTAAATATTACCGTTTGTTGTACACAAACCTAGAAATATTTTGTTATTACAAGTAAATACCTGAAACAGTACTAGCAGCGCTGGTTTTCCTTGCCGAGCTTTCAATAGGAGGCGCCAACTCCATGTCCTGCTGTGATTGCTCATAGAACACCTGCTGTAGAGCCTCCAACACTGTCACTCCATCCGTGAACACTCGATACGTTAAAAGAAAGGTATTGAGGAAATCCACTGATAAGAAACGGAGATCTGAAAAGTGAATTCTTGAATAATATTAAGAGATATTTGTCATTTGGATGGTAAAAAATATCGAAGATACTGGAGGAAGGTCACGTAAAAAGCATGACGGCCCCCGGAGAACATGTATGAAGAGGTTGATGACACTGGACTAGGCGAAAGAGGTATTATTTGGTCCATTCTCTCTGACTACACCGCTAGGGATACAGCGTGAAGCTAAATTAAATTAAGTTAACATAATTATAACTTACCAGTCAAACGTTGCAACAAACGCTGTGGCGTAGCAGATCGTATTTGAGGGACTTTACAAGAATTCAAAGTTCTACTAAATCTGATGTCTACATCATCTGTAAAGAGTGCGCGATCTGATCTGCACGCGGGTAGAGAAGCAGAAGACGCGCCGCAAGAGCCGCAAGCCCGTAGAAGTTCTGTAAGCGCCGCGCTCTCCATACATTGTGCTAGTTCACTCGTCCATCCCGCTTTCTCTTCCATTGTTGCTGCGACTGTTGATTTTAAAAGATAGCTATTATTTAAGTTATATTTTTTGTATAAGTAACATTCATAATCTTCATGTCCTTTCTGACATTTAAAGAATATGTTAAAAAAACATTAGCTATCAACGCTAACGTAAGAAAATAAGGAGTTGTCTATCGCCCAATATTAATAATGTATCTCCTATCTCCAGTTAACGTCTATCTCGTACTGTCCGACATGTCTATCCAATCACTAACCTGCATGCCTACCTCCATCTCTGTCTATTTCAATCTATGGTAGCAATTTTTGGATTAGGATTGGTTATTAACATTGGGCGTAAATCAAATGTTAAAATTATGATCCGAGATTTTTTTGCATTTTTAAGAATATTATTATTAACAGAATATAATACCTAAATGAGCACAGATCTGTTCGCCTTTGACCTCAACGAGTATCTTGAAATCTTTATTCTGATAGATTTCCGCGCTGGGAGAATTGCATGTTGGTTTGGAATCTATAAAATTGAAAATATCCTATTAATTTAAAACATAAAAATAAAAATTATAAAATAAATTAAAGTACTCTATAAGAGCAGATCATCCAAGGAAACGTGAGGTAGTGTTACGTCTGACTGTCACGACGATATGAAAGACAAATGAAAAAAAAAAGATTTAATGGATGAATTTGCCCACCCTGCCATGTCTGGGATACAGCGTGAAGTTTTTATTTATTTTATTTTTGAATTGATAGAGTCACAGATAAAGATTCATAAGACGTGTTATTTCACTAGTCCCTATTGAAAGAAAAGGTATTTATATAGTATATTATTTATTGGAATTCCAAGTACTTTAAATTGTAATTTTACTATAAGTTAGCCAAAATTACACAAGGGCTTGTAAAATATACATATTACCATCCTCCTCGCGGTTCGACGGGTCCTCTATAAGCAGAGCATCGTGTAACGGTAGCCTCCCGTTTGAGGGTAGATGCAGCCTCCCGCCCGCCGCCCGGGTGGTCAGGAGGAGATGGTTGCTAAAGAGGAAGGCCTGACGCGCTTGGAGGTTAGCGCGGCGGCCCTTGCCTACTACTTGGGATAGTGTTCCTGGCGATATAGTAATAAGCATGAATTTCTAAAATGTTTATTAATTAATATAACAATAAATAACTATTTAATCATCAAAAGGATTGCAAATGCAAATATATAACCAATGAGTACTGATATTAAATATTGCATAAAATAGTCTAATTCATTAGTGAATCGTTTCCTCAAGGGATATTTTCTTTGTTATAATTAGCTCCATTCTGGTTAGGCAGCTTGGGGATAAGTGTATTACATCTGTGCCTATATTTAAATTTATTCGAAAGGTCCATAACCAACCAGGCGGTACAATAACTGTCAATTTTGGAGTACTATGCTTACGTAAGTCAACCTAGTCTAACATTGTTGTAACACATGGTTTAAATAAAAGATAATAAATATAAAACAAGTGCCCGACGGCATGTGGGCCCTTGGTAGATTTATGACTCCGAGAGAAAGTCCTTTAAATGCATTACGAGAACCCTGCTGCACATGTTGGGGCACATGAACATTTGGATGTCGATGACAATAGGCTCGCTGATTTCCGACTTCGAGGAAATTTCTAATAATAACTCCCTGAGAAACAAAGCATCGTGGGAAACGAGCCAAAGGGGTGGGGACACCCGAATTTGTATTAAAGCCGACTAACCTCAGGGATAAGGCGGATCAGCCTGACTGTTACCTGCTTAGGATCAAGTACTCATCACTACCCGAAGAAGACCGGACCGAAGCAAGCTCACCCGAACCCGAGGACCACACCAAGAAGCTCTCACCTTATTTGTGACCAAATAAGGAGGAACTTCGCCCGCACTGGCCTGTGCGGAGGGGAACCCCTTCCCCTTGGACTCCCTGCCCGGACCGAGATGGGCAGAAGGGTTGTGAGGACAGTCAACTGCTGCTGCCTCCCGTGCTCATAGGAATGAGCACCCACCAGCCGCCGTCCCCTACTGCGGCCGCAGACACCGCCGCAACCAGCGGCACCCGGCCCCCGCGCTCCACTGCGCTGTACGGCGTACCCGTGCAGGCAATGGACCATGGGACCACGTCGAGGGAGCCCTCTCTCTCCGCGGCGCAACCTGGCGCGCCGTGCCTCGCGGGATCGACGCCCGCACCAGCCGCCTCGCCTTCCCCAGGCCAGGCACCCAGGGCCTCGCGCAGCACCCACCGACACCAGGAGCTGAAGAAGCGCTCCCCCTCCGCGCCCTCCAGGGTGCTGGACAATACCATGTCCCCGCAATCTTCACTGAACAGGGACATGGTAGTTTTGGCGGAACTCAAGCACAATGGCGCGCTGAGTCGGGAGCTGATGGAACACATGGCCGTGTTCCTAAACGACCGTGCTCGAGCGTTGGACCAGACGCAGTCGCAGCCCATGTACCTGACACCGGTGCGCCGTCAACGCACTGCAGAGTACGAAATCCCAGGCACTGGAAAGCGCCACTGCCCGGTGACCATCCAGGCCAGCCGGCCTGAATCAAGAAAACGCCCAGAGGGAGGCAGGGTCGGCAAGGACATGCCACTCCTCGTTCCTCCAACTACAGTTGCTTCCACGTCGGACCAGGCATCGGGTACCGTAACCACAGCGACCACCACTTCGAGCTCAACGTTCGCCGACGCGCTCCGGGCACCTGGCCCAAGCCGGGTGACACAGGATGCGCCAACCACTGCGACCTCTGTAACACCCAAGCCGCGCTATCCCCCGCTGATAGTGGAGAATATGCCAAATTGGGCGACTCATTTCCGGTCGCTCCACAACAAATTGGGACAAGCACCTAACGCGCGCCCCTTCGGTAGAGGGGTGCGTTTTTCACCCAGCTCGGAGAATGAGTACCGTGTAATACAGCGGTACCTCTCCGAGCTCGAGAAGAGCGAGGCCATATCCTGGTTCTCCTATGCCCTCCCGGCGGAGAAAAGCAAGAAGGTAGCCATCAGGGGGCTACCCGTCACTACTACCCCGGAAGAAATAACCGATGCCCTGGCGGATCTCGGCTTCACTGCCGAATACGTGCGTCCAATTAAAGCGAGGAAGGGGAGGCCCGGGTGCATCTTCCTCGCCATCCTGACGAACACCCCGGACCTGATACCTGGCATCTACAGCGTGACGGAGTTGTTATTCATGCCAGGTATCAAAATAGAAGCCTGGAGGAGCAAGAGGGGCCCGGCGCAGTGTCACCGCTGCCAGGCATTCCGGCACTCCAGCCACGGGTGCCACCGGCGGCTGGCTTGCGTGAGGTGCGGCGAAGAGTACCTCGCGCGCGATTGCCCGAGGCCCCTCGATATTCCCGCCACGTGCGCCAACTGTGGCGGCGCCCATCCCGCCAACTTCTCAGCCTGCCCCCAATACAAGAGGGAGCTCCAGAACAAGAGGGCGGGCACAGTCGCCCTCACGAAAGAAGATTCCACCCGCAAACCCAGGACCTCAGCTCCCTTAGTCTCCTCCAACACGGTCGGAGCGGAGAACGCAGCCGCCACTCTCATGGCCCCGCCAATCCCGCTACGGAGAAGGGTGGCAGAAGACTCAAGAAAAGGGGAGGGAAGAGGGCAAAGAGACAAAAAGCCAGCGAGCCCCTCCCTCCCCTCGCTGCCTCCTTGAAGACTACAGCCGCGGCCCCTGATGCCGCGCCTAGAACCACATCGGCCACATCCCGCCAGCCGACGCACGCTATCATCGTCAGGGCCATCGACACCCTCAAGGAAGTTCTCATTGCCTTGCAGGAGGGTCGTGACCCTGTCCAATGCGTGCTAAGCGGGATGAGCAACCTTCTCCTTCACGCCTGAGGCCCCCCACGTACTCTATTGGAACGCCGCAGGACTCCGCCGTCGCCTGCCCTTTCTCCGACACCTTCTACGCGACAACAGCGTTGACGTCGCGTTGATCAACGAGACGCACCTCCACCCAGCGCTCCCCTCCAACTTGCCGGGGTATCACGTCCTGCGGTTGGATGCGCCGGCAGAAAATCCATGGCGCGGGCTGCTGGTAGCCGTCCGCCGCAACCTCGTGTTCCACCAGCTGCCCAACCTCGACGCCCAGTCGTTCCAGTCTCTGGGCGTCGAGGTGCACATCGGCTTCAAAGCCATACGGATGTACGCCATTTACCGCCCCGGCGGAAACAACCGCCTACGAGTCAGCGAGGTGCACCAGTTGCTCGGTAGTTCCATCCCCACACTCGCGGCCGGGGATTGGAACGCCAAGCACCCCGCATGGAGGTGCTGGACGACCTGCATCACCGGATGCCGCCTGCACCAAGATTCCATCCGCCATCGTTACGAAGTAGTGAGTCCCGACGAGCCGACACACTACTCCCACGCCAGCACTCACCAGCCCACCACCATTGACCTGGTAGTGCACAGAGGGCTTGACGCGATGGACATTGAGACCCTCCCAGATGCCTTCGGATCCGACCACCAGCCTGTCCTAGTTACACTCAGGGGCAGGCTGACATTGGCCAGCGGCCCGCCACCCGGACGGCGGATCTCCTGGGTGCGGTTCGAAGCCAACATGGAAGAGCAGCTTCAGCACCTAACGCCTCCCATCTCTGAGCCAATCGTTGACTCTGCGGACATCGACCGGCTCGAGGCTAGGCTCACCGGGACTATACAGCAAGCGATGGAGGAAGCTTCAACGGCCGCCACACCCCGCACTCTGCCTCCCATCCCTGCACGCGTCCGCGCCCTCATCGTGCGGAAGAGGAGGGTACACTCTGAGTGGCAACAAACCAGGGACCCAGCAGTGAAAACCCGGCTCAATCGCCTCGTAGAGCGCGTACGGAAAGCGCTCGTCGACGTTGGTGCCGACGCGTGGGAGCGCCGGATTGAGGAGGCTGACGAGGACCAGCCCTCCCTCAACCGTCTGTGTCGCCAACTCACCAAGAAGAAGCCCGCTACTCATCCCTTGGTGCACCCTGACGGCTCTCTCCGGTACTCCGCGGAGGAGAGAGCAGAGATACTGGTGGAACACTTAGCAGCCACATTCCAACCAAATGCCAGCAAACGACCCGCCCACCATGCGCGGATGGAGGCTGACGTCGCCCGCATTTTGGCCAACACAGAGCGACCACTCCCTGCACCTCCGTTCTTCACGCCTGAACTCGTCGCGAAAACGGTGAAGAAGCTAAAGCTGAAGAAGGCCCCAGGCTTGGATGGCGTTACAAATAGCGCTCTACGCCACCTACCCCGCAAATTCATCGCCGCCCTGACCAGGCTCTTCAACGCCATTCTGCGCCTGGGATACTTCCCCCGGGCGTGGAAAGAGGGCCTGGTCATTATGCTGCCCAAGGCAAGGAAGAACCCCCGCATCGCAGACAGCTACCGGCCCATAACCCTCCTCAGTGCGGTGGCCAAACTGTTCGAGAAGCTGCTACTACCGCTTCTCCAGGCGCACTTCTACCCGCGCAACGAACAGTTTGGCTTCCGTAGCGGGCACTCCACCACTCTTCAGGTAGCCAGAGTGGTGCATTACGCGACCACAACGTTCAACAGGAAGGAGAGTGCCACAGCAGCCTTCCTCGATGTGTCGCGCGCGTTTGATCGCGTGTGGCATCCGGGGCTGCTGTATAAAGTGCTGAACGCGGGCATCCCCCACTACGTCGCGCAGATCCTGGCCGATTATCTCCACGGCAGGACCTTCAGGGTAAGGGTGGAGAGTGTGAGGTCATCCAGCCACCCAATAGCCGCCGGAGTTCCACAGGGCAGCATTCTTTCACCAGCCCTCTACGCCTTGTACACCGACGACATCCCCATCCAACAGGACACAACGCTGGCACTTTATGCCGACGACATCGCCCTGTTTACGAAGTCGCTCAACCCCAAACATGCAGCCGTGAAGCTACAGCGCGCCCTCGACCTGCTGCCGGACTGGCTGGTGGAGTGGAGGCTCGAGCTGAACATCGCGAAAACCCAAGCGATCAGCTTTGATACCCGGAGACAGCCTCCTCCGCTGATCCTGCAGGGCCAGCAGGTCCCCTGGAGCAGCCGAGCAACCTACCTGGGGGTTGTGATAGACAGGAGACTCAACATGACAGGGCATGTCAAGAAAGCGGCCACCGCAGCGAGAACCGCGCTGATCCTGTTGCGCCCGCTATTCCAATCAAGATTGCCATTAAGAACAAAGTTGTCGTTGTACAAGGCGTATGTCAGGCCTCACTTGACGTACGCTAGCCCGGCGTGGTACGCCCTCGTCAGCGCGAACCAAAGAAGAATCCTGCAGGTGGTCCAGAACCTCGCCTTACGGCGAGTGACCCAGGCACCATATTATGTTCGCAACTCAACACTCCACAAAGACCTCAAAATGGAAAGCCTGGAGGCTCACATCGGCCGGCTCGCGTCTAACGCATTCCGCCGTGCCGATGCATCGGACCATCTGCATCTTCGTAGCATCGCGCCACTCCACTCCCGACCGCCAGACGAGAGAAGAGGCCTGCCGAGGGATATTATCCCCCCCTCTCCCACCGTTTCCGATTCCTGAGCAGTCACCTCGGTCGCTGGTCGCCTAAGCTGGGCCTCTCGCGGGTAACCGCGAGTCTCACCTGGCTGGGTTGACCGCCCAGGTGGCATATGCTCATCCCCCCTCACCCTGCCTCCTCTGCACTGTGCCTGCCCTGGCAGACACAACTCTACCGGGCCTAGTGCCCATCACAATGACGCGGTCATAGTAATGGCCGCCGCCAGAAACCACGGCGAGAGGGCATCCGCCCAGCTGCCGTTTCCCAGCGCCATGGCGCTGGAGGAAAGAGATTCAGGATTCAGGATAAGGCGGATTCCACTACCAGCACTCTTATAGTTAATAACTAATTTTAATAAAAATTGTATTTTATTTTAATAAAATAGTTTTAAAACAAAAGTTTAAGATATTTTTACTCGTAATTTTGCAAACAGCTATCATTAAAATTTTTGTACTAAAATCAACTTACCTTGTCGAATAAATACTTGATTGACGTCCAGAAGAATGTCACATCCCTCTATGATCATACGTTCAACCGCCAAGTTCTTCCTCAAGTTTTCTGTTTCGCTCACCTTTTAATAAAAAAATTTTAATTGAGTCCAATCCAATAATAATAAAAAAAAATAGTTTCAAAATGATTGTGAAATGTTTCAATATTACTATATGTTAATTCCATCATTTCTAAAATCTGTAACTTACAAAATATTTGATGATTTATTAATTCACAACCCATTTCATAAACAATCCCTTTTATACATCAAGATTAGCTTCATCCGCCTGAAACAATTACAATACAAAAATATTAGCAAATGTAATTTTAGGTAAGCCAATACCTCATCGTGCATCTGCCGTGATAGTTCCTCGAGCTGCGCGCGTGCGTGCTGCAGGCTGCGGCGCTCCACGTGGTCGTGCGGTGTGTGCGCGAGCAGTTCGTGTAGGGTTATTATGTAGCGCGGTATCTGTGGGGAGAGGAATTAGATTATGAAATAATAGATAGCTTTTTTACTAACTTTTTTTAGTAACTCTGCTTTCTATTTTTTTATATGAGATAGAAACAAGTCGAACACAGAAACCACCCATAGAAAATAAATTAAAACATCCTCTGAGATTGGACCCACAATCTTCCCGTTTATTAAAACACATACTTTATTAATTTCAATTATAGTTTCCAAATAAAATTTACTGGGGACCTAAATGCCGACCACAAATTATTAATATTAATTTAATATACACATTATTTGAATACTACTATAATTACTAACCTGATGCATAGGATAAGTAAGAAAAGTCTCCAAGGATCGTCCCTGGCAAGCTGGCTTGCTTTCCAACCTCGCGAGCAGTTGTGTAAACGGCTGACTCTGCTTACACTCGGTGAGGACTTGCAGGGAGTAGTGGTGGTTCCGGACGTACTCCTGGTAGATGGTCAGCATTGGCAGCAACATGTCGAATAGATCTCCTGTATGGAAGAATACCTAAGTTTTGCGGTCTTTTGTTGTTGGACTAAATATTGGTGTTTGTAAATACTAGCAATTGGAATTTATGATATTTTATATTTTCAGGCAAATTAAATAAGATAGTAAGATGATCCTATTGTTATTACTGAGAGTACATAAAATAGTTGTCATGTTTATGCGATTTCAGCTCATGTCTCTTTGTCAGGGACATAATAAAAAATAATTATCTATGAATGAATATATAATTTTTGTTAAAATAACTGTTAGACTAAAAATGTAAATTAATCTTTATTTTCACTTTTCTTTTTTTTTGTGGATACTAAAAGGAAATGAAATCTTATGAAATAAATGTATTATTTTAAGGCAAATAATAAATATTTAAACTTATATTTATAATCACCTAGAACGAGTGTAGGCCAGGACTCCATCCTCGACGTGAGACCCTTAAAGAAGATCTGATGAAGGAATAACACGGTCTCGCTGTTCAGAAATATAGAATTGACATCCTCGTGGGTACACGGCGGTTTCTTCGAACTGGCCGCCATTTTGAAAGGTCGAAGGTAGCATGTTACCTAAAATGTTACTTTAGTTATAAAGTCGCTACTTTACATATTAATAAATTAATTGATCGATTAATCGATTGGAAACACGTTGCCTCAGATTATACGAAAAATTAACCTCTTACCAAAATTTCCATTTGCTCCAGGTATTCTTCTTCTGCTTCAACCATTTTAAAAACAAGACTGAAACAAAACATTTTTGTTGATTTAAAAGCTATTAATTAATGTACAATGTGCAATGAAATTATTTAAAGAAATTGATGTTTCGACACTGTTTTAATTTAAAAAGAAATTACTACAACTGGAATTTCCAATTTCCAAAAAGTTTTGGAAGAATCAGATCCCATAAATCGTTAAAGTACTGTCTCTGTTTTTGTAATCAGAGTTTGTAGAACGTTTATCCGAACTTGGATATAGTCGTCGCTGTAACTTTGACGTAGACTTGATATTTTCGCACTAACCTGTTTCTCTTTCTCATACTCTCTGCGTGTGGACTCTTGATATACTGCTCAACTATTTGCTTCCAGCGTCGTCTGCACAGCCAGCCTCGGAAAAAGCTCTAAAATATATCAAAAATAATGTCAATAATATAAAAATATTATCTTACGAGAAAAATATTTCTTTCCTCTCAATTCTATTATGAAATAATGTTTAGTCCGAATCAACTCTCATCTCACACAAAATGAAGGGGCCGAAAATAGATGAAGTTTTCTAACACGTAGCTTCTCTATATCTAAAAGATAAAACACTAGACAGAAACTTTATTCTCAACTTTGACGCCCATGACTGCCCTCATACGAGTAGGTACGTATAATGTAAAAACATTCTAAATCAGCTTCACGTTGTTTCCCGCACACAGAAGGGAATCTAGTGTTAAGACACTCCGTTCTCCACTTTCTGCCGAATTCTAGAGGCATTGCGTGTTGAGTGGCAGAACTCTACTGCGCTTTGCCTCGACACCAGAGCGAAGAAATGGAAATATTTCACTTCCTCGAGTGAGGATCGAATCCGCAATCATCGCGTTACAGTCACACCCTTTTGCCGCTGCGCTACGACGGCCTTGTAGAAACATTCTAAATGGGAATTAAACTCACAAACATCGCGTGTAGTCAATCACCACTGCGCCTATAATATATTTCAATAATGGACCATCCCATATAAAGTGAACGTAGTTAAAAATACTTTTTACCTGAACTTTTTTAATCTTCCTCAACTCAATGGGGTCGATGTCGTCGGAGTCGGTGGGCGAGAGGCTGGTAGTGGATGCCGTGCGAGTGGCTGGCTCGTGTTCCCTTTTGTACGCGCATAGCTGGGAAAGTTTGTGAAGTTTGATATATTTTATGAGTTTTTTAAGTTTTAGTTGACATGAAAAAGGAAAAAATATATCTGTATAGAAATATAATCTATACTAATATATTAAGGAAGAATTAAAGAATTCGTTTGGATACGCGCTGATCTCAGGAACTGCTAGCTCGAATTTAAAAAAATGTATTAGATAATCGATTGACACAACTTGAAGTTACTAAAAAAAAAGCAATTACGCTATATAAAAAAAAATTACGCTATACGAGTATATATGTGAAAGACAGTGCTTTTATTCGTACCTCAGTCCTAAGTTTCTTCACTTCGCAAGCCAGCTCATCGCACTGCTGCGCGTACTGCCACCGCGACGTCCTCTCGCTCTCGACCACTTGCAACAGATGTAACTGCTTCTGTTCTAATTCCTCCTTTTGTAGTAGCAGTTTGTTGAAACTTTAAAGAGTTTTGAGTTATTAATTGCAAAGTATTTAAATATACATTAAATATTTGATAAGAAGTAAAGAAACGATTGTAATTGGTTTAAATTTAAAAATATATCAAATATGTATCTGTGGAGCGGAGAGACATCTGCAATCGCAATGATTGTAGGTTTGGTTCCCTCTCGAGGAAGATCTTCCATTCAGCATGCAGTGTTCCGAAATCATGCGGAGAAAGGAGTATTTAATACTAATTATGCAGTATTCTTACATCCAGCACGGCTTTAAGTATGTAAATTTCCAAAGACATAAGAGATTATAGATAAGTCACGAAAGTTATTACTCTCAAAGAGTTATTACCTACGTAGTATATACCTCTTATGACAGTTTTTTTTCAACTATATCTATAGCGTGTTGTTGAGTGGCGGAATTCAACGCCGCGCTTTGCATCGACACCAGAGCGAAGAAATGACAATATATAAACAACCATTCCGAAAAATTTACATGAAAATTTCAGTAACGGCAGCAGCCATCTAATGGAACATTTAAGGAGATTCTGTTGATTAAATTTGCCAAGAAATTCACAGTAGCTGTTTATAACGGAGATAATCTTTGAAATATAATAACAAGATACAGCGACACAGCATCTGAGTGTAAACGCGTGTATATTATGTTCCCTTTACTTAAATAATATACACAAAACAGTTTAAATAATTATTATTTCATAATAGTACACATCACAATAAGCAAAATTCATCGGTCAGTGAAATCCTAGTGCGGCTATTGCCCAGATGAGTCCGGGCAAACATGAAATCAGACAGACAGACCAAAGTTTTATACATCTAAAAAATATTATTTCCATTTCGTTATATTTCGCCACTCAAAACACATAATTTCTACTTTTGGGAATATTTTTGTTAATAATAATATAAAACATATACACGAATTCCTTATTGCGCACTTCGGCTTTCATTATCTTCTTGAAAAGTGAAGAAAATTTGAAAGTAACCTACCACTTCCTTCTCCCTTGTACTTCAAAAAATAAGAAGACCGCAGCGAACATTTTACCTATTTATCACTAAAAACCCATTCTCATAAAACCCTTTAGAAATTCAAAACAAAACTTCATAAACCGAGCTTTTATTGAAAATTTCACAATGAAAAGCATCCAACATAAATAGTAGATATAAACAAAAACAATTGTTTAAAACTCTACCTATAGGTCGTTAGATAGCGGTTACGTTAATAATACACCGCCTTTCCGGAATCTAAAGTTAAGGCGGCAACTTACGTAAGAATAAGTTTTGTTACCCAACGGGAAGTTTAGAATATCTTCTCGTTTATGATCTTAAAGCTTTAATAATTCAGGATAACAGAGGCGGGCGGAGCTCGCAAATGTCAGTGCGTCCTCGACCCGGCTGCCATGGCAACCCTCTCAAATGACGCACACCCAGGTATATCGGGCCAGAGGAATTTAAGGATGTTTTCACATGGAAATGTTCGTTGCTTTTGTTTCTTTATAATGATAAATAATAGATTAATATTAAACAGGCAATACCTTCAGAATTCGGCGGAAAGTGGGGAACGGAGTAGCTGATTTTTTTTATTATAAATATATGCCAATAATCCATTAATTACCTCGACACCAGAGCGAAGAAATAAAAATATAAATTTAACTAAATACTTCATTTGCTTGAGTGGCCATACTTTTATCTTACTTCATATTTATTTATTTCTTTTCTTTTGTAATAATATTGCTTTAGGCCATATAAACATTACATATAAACAATTGGATACAAATTACAAATATTAATATTTTCCATCCACGTATTACATGTAGGCTATTTCCTCATGTCTAACTAATCTCACTTAATATTTAGGGAAGAAGATAGCAATATATCTAATTTTCTTTTCATATTTATGAGAACACGTTATTATCTGATTATTTTTTATATATAAAGAGTATATTTAATAATACTATATTTTGTGCCAAATTTTAGCCTATGATTTCATCATAATATTTGGCCAGTCCTGGAGCATCAGCACAGGGATATGAATATAAGCGCGACAAGTTCTGGGTTCATTCCCACTCTCTTTGCCACGTTACCACAGCGAGGAATAATAAGCACAATATTCAATAATATACGAGTAATTATATATATATAATAATATATTTATGCTCCATAATATAATTATATTTTCTTTCACGCTTCAACTAATAAGCAACCAAAATCAGTTGAGGCTAGCCAAGTATAAAAAACAATCATTTTTTAAAAAATATATGACAAAATAAGAAAATGTATCGAATATATCGAAAATTACTAAATTCCCATACCGCAGTGGCGGGCTGCGGTAACTCGAGCAGATATTTAATCAATTTTGAACGCAACCCGACAGTGTGACTGTGACAGCCTATGAAGGTGCATTTCATGTGAAATTCTGATATCAACATTTTTATAATATATATATGACTTTTTTAACCTTTTAATATATATTATAGATATAATATTAAAAAGATATTATCTTTTATTAGCTTGCACTGGGAAAGGCTCCGTTGTCCATTTGCCGACCGATATTCAAAATATGTGTTGAGTGATGCAACTCAACACTATACATTGACTTACCGAATCAAAATAATTCAATGTCTCAAAAGTCTATGTATTCTGTCTGTCTGTTTCACTGAGTTTTCCGAACGAAAGCGTTACATTCAAAAACAACATTTTTTATAAAGTAATTTTGTAAAATAAGTAACATATATTCCCTAGCAATATTTAAAATAATAAAAAAAAAACTTTGTACCAACCAGTAGTCGATTTCCAATAAAAGAAAATAGAAAACTATAACCTTTGACAAATAAGACTCTTATAGAACAAAATCCATCAAAGTTTTCAAATTGAAACCTATTGGATACAATATCTTTATACATATATGTGAATTTATATATGTATGTTGTACCTATATACATATTAAGTTTGAATTGTTCCTTCTATGCTTGTTTACAATCTATCTATTCAGTCTTGAACAAAACATACCTAAATAACGTTGCGACAGGCTTACTATTGTTTTTCAATTATACTTTAGTATTTATTACTATGCGCTCAATTAAGTGGGTAGTTTGTGATAGAATTATATTATAATCTGTTTTTTAGTAGTATATATATTTTGCTTAAGAAATGAAGCTGAAAAATACTTAAATAAATAAATTATAATTAACGCAAAAATATCTTAAATATCCGAAAAATACACAACTGGATGTTCTAACGCTAGCTTCTCTTACTACTGTAAAAAATTCAAGAGAGCCATTCCAAACAATAGGGGAAACAGAATAAATAATACCTTCTGTAGCAACACCATATATGTGTCAAGGTCGCGACCCTAATCCCTAACAACAATCGGCGGAGAGTTTGCCCTAATTCCAAGTATCCTTGGAATCGAGCTGGTGCTTATTGATCAATATTAAAATCTAATTTCGTGTTCAGCCAATTTTGCGGTCAGTAATGTTAGTTCAGACTATACGGGAAGTTGATATACATTTTGAAATTTGGTTTTGAAATTATTAGTATGTACTTATGGGAATAAAACTACGTCTTACATGTGATTCAATTTAAGAAGTAACTGAAGGGCTTAATGCATTTTATATTTCACTAACTTCGCTCGTAACTTTGTCTGCTTGGACATTAAGGTTTATAATAGAAAATCCTGTTTTCTTCTGTTTCCGTAGGAGCTTCGGGAACTCCTCTTTAGTGCTTCTCTATACTCCCTAATCTTGCTATACCTGAAGTGAGTTTAACTGACGGAGTCCGCGATAAAGAGGTACACAGAAAAGAGATGGGATGTCGATTGTCTTTCAAGACCTGGAGAAAGATTACGTAAAAAACAAGAGGACCTCAAGGAGGGCATGTATGAAGAGGTTTTTGACTGAGGACGAATAAAAAAGGTATACAGAGACGCTAAGGATGGGGCCCTTAGAATATAAAAGATCTAACTAAAAAATAACAAGAACATTACTAGGAAAACCATAGAACCTTAAGCTTATGTCAGGCAGTCAATTTTAAACAAAGTCAAGAAATATTAGTGTTGTTGACTACACTTATTACTTTTATGGTTGTGATATAATATTCATTTAATAGTAATTGTCACAAGCAATGGTATTTAGTCCGCGGCACGATAGTATCTGTATAATAATGTTTATTAGCACACATACATATGTACATAGTGTTTAATTCGTAATGTCGTCACACGCAATACTAACATTTACATTTTGTTACGTTCGATGTCAATTAATATCGATTTTTTCTATAGATACCCTCTTTTTAAAATTGATGAGTTAGGTCCCCTTTTTTTCAGTAGCGACCACAACACCGGTATTTTTCGTATATTAACACAAATAATATAGTAAAATATATATTTTTTTTAATGTAAAATAATTTATATTTATGAATAAATATTAAATGTGTTTATAAAGAATTATTGAACTAACCTCGCAGAACGTATAGAGTCGACCCAGTGAGAGCAGTCCACTTCAGAGGCAGCTCGAAGCTCGTACTGTCGTTGCGTTTCTCTTCGATACGTTATTGTGAAGCAAAACTATGAAAAAATATATATGTAATTTATTCAGCTTCAAGCTTTTTCCATTATAGCAGGATATGCAAAAAAGTAAAGTGCTAAGAAGCGTTCTCTACTTTCCGGCCAAATCTTAAGGCATTACGTGTTAAGTAGCAGGACTCAAGGCAGATCTAGATCATGGAAATGAAAATATTAAATATTTCAAGTGGGAATCGAGCCCCTAACAGTCACGTTGGGGCTACAACTGCATGCTTGAATCTCTAGACCACAACGGCCTTCACATAAGTAATTAAGTTTCTAAGTTTACTTACAGAGTTTTTCTCCAGGGGCCCCTTATTGACCCTTTCCACGTACGAACCTTCAAGAAGGAGGACCCCAGTTGGCCTTGAGCTGTTTTCGGACTCGTAATAGAAAAGGATGTTCTGGTAAAAAATGTATATAAATATTAATTATATTATGGTACATGAAAAAGGTATTATGGTAAATGTATGAAAATCTATTTTTTATAGCTTCACGTAGTATCCCGCACATAGCTGTAAAGGGAACCTGGGAACCTAGTAGTAAGACACTCCAATCCTATTAAGAAACTTTCGTTCCACACTTGTGGAAGGACATCGGGATTCAAGAAAGCAATACGCGTTCCCGTTTAGTTAAATAGTGGTTTTGTAATTTATGTTATTATTAAAATACAATAATATTATTCTATTTTAAAGCCTATGTTTAATTTTTTAAAGTCAACATGAAATAAAGCTAATACCGATATAAGTATCGGTATTTACGCTTCCAAGAAATGAAACATTATGTTAAAATTTTAATTCTATACTGTCATGTATTTCATTGCTTCTAGTTTTCGAAGAATTTCTCTTGTGTACAACTCATTAGTTTCTATAAAATAAGCATTCGAAATCTATTTGTTTTCTCACTTATCTATAGTGTAGGAATGTTTTAACGCTAGGTCTCAGGTTCTCTCTACCTACCCTGCTATATGAGAATGTGGGATACTGCGTGATGCAGCATCATTAAAATTAAATACTTATATACGAGTATATGACTATTTTCTTGCCAATTTCATGATAAGAGGCTGTCATAGCACAGCGGCACAGTGTATGACTGTAAGTATAAACGTAACGGTTGTGGGTTCAATTCCCATTCGAGGAATGAATTATATTTATTTTCCTCACTCAATTCCGTCACTCAATACACAAAGGCTCCAAAATTGAACTGTGGTTCCCTCTGTCTACCCTACTATATGCGGGATAGTACCTTCCCCTCGTGATCCTTTAAAAATTTCAAATTTAGCTTATCTGAGTTAGGCTATTCCGGTAGATGTTCACATCACAGTACCAGCAAGTTGTTCCTAAGGTAACTTTTAAAATACATAAAAGAGACATAATAAAAATAAAAGTTTCATAACATTTTGAACTGACCTGGTAAAGAATGAACCACCGGAGCTGCCATTTGGAGTTGTCAGAGCTCCTTTTGTGCAAGTAGCCAGCCTACAACAATACAAACTTTATGATTCCTGTTTTATGGAATATACAAAATAAAACGGGAATAGGAATACAGTGTATTAATTTTGATGTTTCTGATAGCATTTAATGGTTGTGAGTTCAAATCTATTTTAGGAATGTTTATTGTAGATAGTTTTTTTGTGTTCTCCGCTTATTTTTGAGATGAAAAATAATGCGCAAAATGAAATGAAACACAATGAAAAGCAAATGAAGAATTTAAATAGAAATGAATAGGCTACTTCAGTCTATTCTAAGCACAATACCTTTTTAGAACCAAAAAAATAAAAAATACTATTATTTAAATAATTACCATAGACAAGACACTGCTCTACAAATTGTCTATGTTCTGAAATACAAATAGTAAGCAAACGTTTGACGTTATTAAAAAAGCATAACTTGTGAAACAAGTTTAAATTAAAAAGCCAATTTAAATTATGAATTATTCAATTAAATTAGATTATAATCAAATTCTTGCTTATTATTGGTCAATAGCTTTTTGGACGTTTTACATAAAAATAATAATACACATTCTAAATTAAATTTTTCACTTCCCTTGGTTTTTTTATACAATAAAAAGACAAGTTTTATACAAGAAAATTATAGGAAATATTCCTTCAATGTATATATGAGTCAAGTAGCCTATTTTTAGTATTAGATAGTATAAAGCTACGTCAGCTACGACAACGTAGAGTCTACAAATTTGTCGTAGACCTTTATTTAGAAGATACATATTGAAAAAAAAGTAACGTTTAAATAACTATTGTGGCACATTAACTTATTTTTTTATTGAATTTAAAATTATATTTACAACTAACGGCTTGAGATAAACACTCAATATGGAATGTCCACACAGTGGACAAAAAACATAGTGACTAATCACTAAGCTTTCTAATAGTAGTATCTTGTTCTAATTAGAAAAAAAGTGAATAGAAATCAATAAAAAAGTAACAAACAAATTTCCAATTGAAACGCGAAATTCAATTGAATGTTTATAAAATAAAAGCTCAACTATCGACATTTTGTGAGTGGTTTTATTAACTTAACGATTTGTTTTATTTTGAATAGAAACTAGAATATACAAATATCTATCAGTGTTGAGTTGTGAACTCAATCATTAAGAAATATTTTAACATTTTTATTGTAGTAACATCCTGTTATTCACAGTCTAAAACAAGAAAAATATTTAAAAGTATAATAAATTGAACGTAACTGGGACTCGAACCCGCGCCTCCTTGAAACAAAAGATAAACATTCGTAAAATGGACATGATATACTTGTTGAAAGTGGAAATAGGCTTTCTCTGCGTACGTTCTGCCCTTTTGTAAGGGTTATATGAATAAAAAACTACCTATCTAGATATATTTAAAATATAAAAACTTGTATAATAATAATCATCATTTTTCTAAATTTTTCCTTTTATTTCTAGATAGCCAGAGCAAATAGTAATTTCAATCTCCGTCAAAGATATGCCTTGAATTTGGTCTAGCCAAAGAAAAAAAAAGTTAAATGTGTTACAACGGCTTTTGTAAAATTAATCGTCGTTATTATAATTAGTAATAAAAAAAATATTAAATTACTAGAAGCAAGTGTGGCGCAGTGAAATAATGTAACGGAAAAAGCGATGGTTATGAGTTCGATTCCCACCAGGAAACCCTAATCACAGGGAAATTATTATATGCAAATTATTTTCATTTCTCCTCTTAAAACGACTAAGCGCAGCATTGATTTGCGCCACTGCATGCATTATAAGCCAAAAGCGGAGAGTCTTAACACTAGGGTTTAGTCAACCTACCCTGCTATATGTGGGTGTTGCATGCTGCATGCAGAAAAAAACATTAATAATTAATACATTACTACATTTTTAACATAAATTGTCATATAATAATGTTTTTTTTTATATAAAAAGGAAAATATCTAGTTTAAATCGAAAATGCGTTTCATATTATGCTGTTAGTTATTTTATTAACGGTATTTATATTTTTTAGCTTCACACTGTATCCGGCATGTAACAGGGTAGGCAGAGGGAACCTAGTGGTAAGACACTCCGTTTCCCACTTGAAGCCAATTTTGTTGCTGCTGCTTTTCAAGCTCAACGCCGCGGTTGCCCGTTTTTACCAGAACGAGAAAATGAAAAAAAATCCGCTATGTGGGGATCGAACCCACAATCACCGCGGTTACTGTCAACTATAGGCATGTGTCATCAATAATATTAGCAACATAATTCCACATAAAACCTGATGAATAACCTTTATTTTCCCTACAATTTAGCTAAATAATCTTCATCTTATTCCATCTTTATAAATGATAAAGTTCAGCAACAGTTAGTCCAGAACAGCAGTTATCGTGGTCACGCCCTCGAGGTACAAATTCCTGAGTTCTAACTCTTATCTTATTTGAGAAGCCTTAAACTTTTGGTTTTCTGAACTTCGGCGTATATCCAAGTTTTCTGATAATATTACTATTTAAAAGATTTTGAGAGGATTTCAGCTTACTTAATTCATAACGAAAGATACGATATCAATGTAAAAAAAATTATCTTATTATTTTTATTATTAAGACTTACTTCAGTAAGCAAGACATCATGGCACCAGTTGGCACGTATTTGCTGTACACGAACTGTACACGATCATTAGCTTTCATTTTATATACGCATGTGGGTATCTAGAGGTAGATATTTTTCATGACGTTTCAAGGTTTTTTTTATAATTTTTGTAGTAAAAATGGACCATCCACCCATATATGAGTTTTTGAACTACAAATTGAGTCAGTTATCCTATGTGTATGATTCATTGTACTACATAAATAATCTATTTGCAACAGGTGCCAAGAGAAGTGAGTGGCTAAATTTGAGAGAAACGTTCTTATATAAAAAAAATAATTATGTTTTGATATGACGCATGATAAGATGGGTTTCATCACTTAAGGCGAAAAATAACGAAATTTAATTTTTTCCATTCCGTATTACGTGGGGAAGTATGAAATTAAAAACACTTGTCCCAAGGCGTTACTGCTCTCTTTTATAATTATCCTTCATTTTCTCTATCTCAGAAACAATAAAACTTCTTGCATAAATAAATTTTATTTTAGTGATCGATACTTACAGAGACAACAGTTCTGAAAGAATAAATAGAATTCGACGTGACAAATTTGACCCACTGACTCTGACTAACGTGACTGTCACTGACGTGACATTTTGGCAACATAAAATGTCATTCATAATCAAAATTACAGATTATAAACAATATTTTAACAAGTAAAAACCCGCTATGTCCCTATCAAGGTCCGTTTATACTCGCTTCAATATTTATATTCTAAACTATTTTTATTTTCGTTGTATAATTAGACCAAACGTGGTCTCACTCAAAATAAAATATATATGTATATATATATATATATTACAAAAACTTTATTATTTTAAATAATGGTGAAATTACTATTATATACATGCGAAATATGCGTGAAGCTGAATAAAGGAAAATTTCTATAAATAATGTTTTATGAGACTGAAGTAATTACTAACTTTTGTGAAAACTATACTAGTAATAAACTTTTACTTACTTTACTTATATTTAATTAAAATAAACAAAGACAACTCAAAAAAGATGTAAGATACTCGTACAAGCAATACATACATTTCCTTTTATATACCTACACGCTTTATCCCGCATATAGCGGGATAGGCAGCGGTAACCTACCAACACCGTACTTTATCTTATTAAGAAATGATATCAATCATTTCCATTCTAAAGAATCGAACCTAGCCTAGAACCTAACCGCTGCAACAAGGCTCGGGTCGTCTATTTTTATACTAATTAAAATAAGATTAGAAAACTCTTGAACGCATTAGAAGAAGGCAACGACGTTAGCAGTCGACGTTAATTGGATAAGCTTTGTTATATAACACGGCATGGATATAGGGGTAAGGAGTAAAGTATAGGCCGTCGGTGGAGTGGCGGCATAGCGATTGTAACGACGATTGTGGGTTCGATTTCCGCTCGAATCTAGAAATTAGTGCTAACGTCGTCCACTCTCCACGAGGATTATGGAAAAACTTTCGAAAGCTTTTGCTTTTTCGTGCCGCAACGTTACACGCAGGATACAGTGGGAAGCTAAAAAAATATGCAAATTTACTACTGCACTAAATTAGTTAAATTGCATTAAATTTATTTTTATGTAAGATTTCCTTATGAATGAGAGTAACGATACGAAGTAACCAATTAATTTAAAAAAATTGGAAATTATCGAAATTATAATAAATTTAGAATATTTCCAAATTTAATCTATAATCTCAATTACGAGCTTTATTAAATAGGTAGAAATGCAAGCTTAATAAGATGAAATCTATACTTTGCAGTTATATTTAAAGCTTTCCTATCTAAGTTAAGGTCCATTTAAAGATTTATCGGTTTTAAATATATTTTATTATATTCAAATAAATGAAAAAAAAAAATGATTTTTGTTCAGGTTCACAAATCTTTCCCAAATAATACCTAACCCTAGTGTTAATACACTCCGTTCTCTACTTTCATCCAAATATCCAGATATCGCGAAAAATAAAAATTTTAATGTCCTACAAGACAAATACGTAGGAAAATGCATATATATTGAAAAATATCAGTGTATTCAAACGGCCATCATATATATATAGTGTATACATATGTAGTGACCACTGCGCCATGTTGTCTTAATATTTGTAGAAATTATCTTAAAATATCTATACTTCTATACTAATATTATAAAATAAAAGAGTTTTTTTGAATTAGTGGTTAAACACAGAGACTTCAGAAGATTCTGCTTCGAATTGAAAAATTATTTTGGTATTGGATAGTCCATTTAAAGGCATATATTACATCATGTCAGCCGTTTCTATAGAACCCAGTACAGTAGGTACCTCGTACGGTATCTACAGTCAAAGGAACCTCTCATTTATTCTTCCACTCGAGAACGGGAGCGAAGCCACGGTAAAAGCTAGTAAATATAATATGCGAGTATTTTCTGTGGTTACCTGTGAGTGGTCGTGCTGGGCTCGGTCAGACAGCGCGAGTAGTTGACCTTCGTTCACACGGACACCTCGTTGAATTTTGGGACTCAGCATGTTTTTCCTAGAAAAAAATGTTTATATATTTTTTTCCAATGGCAACACCGTTTTTTTGTTGTTTTATGTTGAACAATTATAATGCAAGAATATATGAAGATAAGGTTTTGGGACATCTACATATGTCTACGGTATATAAAGTCGTATTTGAAATGAAAACAAACTCTTCCGTTAATAAATCACGGACAGATGCGCACGGCGTAGAACGCTGTAATTTGGCACACCAAGAAAGCATTTCCTAAAACTCCTACGGCAGCGAAAAATTACTAAAGTTTAAATTATAAAGTTTGATTAAAGTCTACGCAAACGAGTTTGCTAACATAAAAAACAAATTAAAAATAATTTAAATTTATTCATATTAAATTACCTGCATCCTAAAATATTTAATTTAAAGAAAATTCAAATATTGCACGAAGGAGTGCAATATTTAATACATTAGACTATCTGCTTTACTTTCGTAATCTGTATGTACTCCGTTCTACTGAATATTGTATTTTATAGTTCTAATAAAACCTTTGGCTCTATATACCCAAGGGAAGATAACTTATGTATGGGGTTAAATAAGAAAACTATTCTGTTTTCATAGAAAAAGTTAACAATATCTATTAAATACACATTTGTTAAGGCCATTGTGACACAGCAGCGTAACGAGTAACTAAATGGTTGTGGGTTCAATTAAAAAGTGTATTTTTTTAGTCTCACGCTATATATTGGTCATAGCAGCGCAAGCAGAAGGAACCTAATCTGAAGAATCACCGTTCTGCACTTTCCGCGCAATTTTCAAGAGAGTTACCAGAGCGAAGATATGACAATAATTAATGTCTTAGAGTTATCAAACCCTCAACCATCGTGTTTTTAGGTCGACGTAGAGCCACTGCGCCACGATAGCCACACATAAGTCTTATTAAGCTCCGATGTGAGTTTATGTGAAATTAATTACTGTTTGTTTTAAACGATTTTGGTTTTGTTCGAGCTTGACTATTATTTTATTTAAATATATTTTTTAAGCTAGCTTGTTGCTTAAAATATATAAATTCATATTGTTTTCTAAATAAATATATTTGAAAAGATCCTGAAGCCAACACTCAAACAGTAAACATTGCCTAACACGGAATACAGCATGTAGCTATAATAAAATAAAATATTTAAGTAAACTAACTTGTAAATTAAGACGAATGCTGCACTCTAGATAAATCGTTGTTTTTCGTAGTGTCCTAATAATACAAATAATAAATTTAACGCATATTTGTTAGTAAACAAAAATTAAACACTTACTTACATTAATATTACTGCAGTGCGTTTGTCTTCAGCCACATAGTGTTTTTACTTATCATTTTCACGTTCCACCGTGCCAAATTGATTTCTCGCACCAAAACACATTACTTTACGTTATTCCAAAAGTAAATCATAATTATTTATCGTCAATAGAATTTATATAGTAAATAGACATTAGAAATATTAACAATAGTATAGATATAGGGCAACGTTAAAATACAATTTTAAAGATATATCAAATCACGAACTTGGTTAATAGCGCCTGTTGATATTTAAATGCAACTAGTGGATTGACAAATTTACTATCTTAATTCTATCAGGCTTATATTAAAACTGTGTTAATTTAAAGCGTTTTGTGAATATATAACCACGTCAGTCTGTCATAATACGCATATTTATGGTAGCTTTAGGGTTTTGATGTAATTGGGAGTGGTTGCCTTGTCGAAGGCAACAGTTCGACTGCCGGGCAAGCACCTGTTAGCTGGATCGACCGTCGCGCGCGTGCGTGTCTCCAATGACGTACGAAATATGTAAGGGAGTATTAAATACTTGGACAATCTATTTTAATGTATTTATTAAAATTGAATTGAAGTGCATTTATTGGGAAAAGGCTTTATAATGTGATGTATGTGTATTTTAGACTATAAATGTCAAGAAAAGTTGTATTTTAAAAAGTAAATATGTTTAATATAACTCCCATTTTGAAAAACATATATATTTTATATATATATATATCTCAATAATCTGATTAAATAATTTGTTTCAATATGAAAATAGAAGAATGTGTTTAATAAGATTTTTTTTTATTTCCATTCATTTCTATTTATTTGTAGCTCTTCGGGGATCAACAGAGAGTAGTTTCAATGGCAATAAAGCCAACGCTTCGCGTATCTTTGCTTTACACCCGCTCAGCTTCTGAACACAGCATTATGCCTCCAATATATGTACGTAGCTATTCATAGTCTTTTATTGAGGGATACTTTTACTTGTCGATATTTTTCAATTTTCTAAAGTGCACTCGAAAGCCCTGTTTATTTAATAAATTTGAAATATTCTTGGCTTGTTTGTTCATTATTCAATAATGTGTTTATCGAGAGATTTCATATTATTTTCATATTTTTACTTCCTAAGTTAGTAGTACAATTATAAGTCTTTATAGATCTATATATTGTTATACTAAAAAAGCTACGTCAGTTCGTTGTTTCATTTAGTATTGACAATATTAATAAGACATTAAGTAGTAATAATAGTGAAAGAAAATCTAAAAATATATTAAGTTATGTAGAGTATCATAAGCAGCTTTTAATGTCATTTTTTTTAATCCTTTCCTTGTCCCTTATATTACGTTACTTTATAATATATTAAATTGAACAAAAAATATTTAAAAGAAAATCTTTTCAAATTTATCACATAGTTTTTATCTGTATTTTTTAAGGGAAATCTTTTACAGACATTTATTGTGACATAGAATAGTAAGACCTCCGCATAATATTTTGATCTATTTTAAGGGAGACTATAACATAAAATAGTAGTATTTTTAAAATATGTTTTAATAATTAGAGGTGAGTAAAAAAGTTAATACAGTTACCTATGACACAGACAAAAAATATGAAAATTATTCCCTTTCTTTTGATAAAATATTATTAATAGATTTTTTTTTTAAATGCTATCAAGTTGCTTATTGTTGTTCGATGACATAAAACCAGACACCAAAAAAGTAACGTATCATCTATGTTTATCTTAATGTCAAATGTCAATGTTATAAATGTCAAATAGAAGAAATTTTCGTTGCGGGCTTCATTGTCCTAGTCTAAATAAATACATAAACATAGGACACTAATTGCGCTAATAAATCAATTTTAGTTTACTCTTCCTCAATCCATGCGGTTATTAGTACAATTTAACATTTACGCTTGAATCTTCGTAAACTACCGGCTTTCCGTGATATGTTCTGTTAAACATCCCACCGACGTTATGGCTTCTAGTTCAAAGAACAATATTATATCTAGATTACTTAACGTGAGGCTCGAGGAGAACGGCGGAGAAGAACAGCCACCGCAGAACATGCTGCCGTCTAACCAACAGTCAAGACAAGGAAGCCATATCGACGAAGAAAACGGTCACTCAAACGAACCAATGCCTTCTTCTTCCGCAATAGAAAATCTACAACCGTCGAATAACACTGGCGGTCGTTTACACAACTGGCAAGCTACGAAAACAACTGTGAAGGAACGTTTGTCTTTCTTGTTTAATAATGAAATTTTGTCAGATGTCCACTTTATTGTGGGTAAAGATGCAAATCAACAAGTGATACCTGCTCATAAATTTGTATTGTCAGTTGGTAGTGCAGTGTTCGATGCTATGTTCAATGGAGTTTTAGCAACTAAATCTGAAGAAGTGGAGCTACCTGATGTGGAACCAGCAGCATTTTTACATTTATTGAAGTTTTTATATTCAGATGAAGTCAGAATTGGGCCAGAAAGTGTCATGACTACTTTGTACACAGCTAAGAAATATGCAGTTGCTGCTTTAGAAGAGCATTGTGTGGACTTTCTTAAAAGCAATCTTGGTACGGATAATGCATTTTTACTTTTAACCCAAGCAAGGCTGTTTGATGAGCCACAGTTAGCTGCATTATGCTTGGAAATGATTGATAAGAATACTACAGATGCATTAAATGCCGAAGGTTTTACTGATATCGATCAAGATACATTGAATGTTGTTTTAGAAAGGTCTGTATTTAAAATTTCTTATATAGCATGATAGTATTTTGTTTTAAACGTGGTGGTTGTGGGTTTGATTCTCATTTAAGAAGAATTATTACAAATTACTAATTTTCTTATACCAGTAAACAAAGCACAGTGTTTTACCCTCTAATATACAATGTCCTGATCTCCAGTATTAAATTGTGTTAAAAAATAATAATATTTAAATGTAAGCTTTTGTTATTAAAGATTTAATTGTTCAATTAAAGAAACATATTTAATATATATTACATCAGTTTAGAAAATTTCGTATCAATTAAAAGTTATTTAACTTAATGATTGCATCATCTAGATATTTTACAACATTAAGTATGAACCAATAAGAACACATCAGAAATATTAAACATCATACAGTTTATTTTCCTTATTCTGTTGATTAAATAATTATGAAATAGGTAAGATGACACAGTTAGTAAAAAACTAACAGAATTGAACTTGCAACTTTTTGAAACAATCCAAAATGTAGAGGTCCAAATTTCACTCTTTCTGTTTTGGAGACAGGATTTGTGTTTGTATGCTTGTGGCAAAGTATACTGTTTTATTCTACCATTTGATACACAATATTTCTTTGATGAGTGTTTTTGTGCCATTTTAGTATTACATTGTAATTTGACTTGAATTGAATGGCTTATTATCCAGAGGAAATGTAAATAATTCATCCACTTAAATGAAAATCACACAACACACAACTGCCGCATTTACAAATATTCTCTTAAAACTATTAAATATTAATCAAGGACATAGAAAACCATATTTTAATATATTTTCCAGGGATACATTAAGAATTCGTGAAGCAAAAATATTCGCGGCAGTACTGAGATGGTCTGAAGCTGAATGTATACGTCGACAATTGCCTGTAACTCCAAATAACCAGAGAATGGTATTAGGGAGGGCCTTTCACGCGATACGTTTTCCCCTAATGTCAGTAGAGGAATTTGCAATGGGTCCTGCCCAAAGTGGACTACTCGATGACAGAGAAATAGTCCAATTATTTCTATATTTTACTGTTAATCCCAAGCCGAATGTGGGATTCTTGGACACGCCTAGATGTTGTATGACTGGCAAAGAGCTAACTGTGAACAGGTTCTCGCAGACTGAATCCCGTTGGGGGTATAGTGGTACCACTGATAGGATTAGGTTTACAGTGGATCAGAGAATTTTTGTGGTGGGATTCGGACTTTATGGATCTTATTTTGGACCAACCGAGTATGAAGTTCACTTGCAAGTAAGTGTCTGGTCTTCTTATTATTACTGAGTATTAAAATATAGTGAAATTAATAAGGACACTGTGCTTTTTTGACTTTAACGTAATTGTTGCATGTTAGTCTACGGTGATGGTTACTAGTTCAAATCTTTGCAGCAAATTTGAATTTATTATCATATTTTTTTAGAGACCAGTCCTAGTTTAGGGGCTCAAACCTGCAACTGTAAGTACGACAGACATATGGGCTCGAATCCCACTTGAGAAAATGAAATATTTTGATATATTTCAGTTCCTTGTTCATCGTTTTATAAAAATATTGAGGCACAAAAAATCATTCTACTCTATAGTGTTATATAAAAAAATGTAAACATATTTTTACAGATAATCCACTTAGCAACCAAAAAAGTATGTGGTTCCAACACAACGACGTTCTGCTGTGACGGCACCGACGACACATTCCGCGCCATGTTCAAAGAACCTGTGGAAATACTACCGAATACTTCATATATTGCTAGTGCCAAACTTAAGGTATTTATGTATATATTTAAGGCAATTGTGGCTGAGTGTTAGTTGTCTAACTGTTAACACCGATATTGAACTTCGCTACTTGTCTCGCAATATCTCAAATTAGGGCGACGAAATGTAAATAATTCATTTCCTTGAGTGGTAATGGAACCTAATGATTTTGTATAATTTCAGTATAATATACCAACAAATTTAAGCTAGTTAGCTAGTTACAATAACAATACTAAATATGTTTTGTATAATTTTCATTTAGTAACAATGGTCTCACATTATACATCATAATTTTTTTTTCAGGGTACAGATTCATATTACGGCACAAGAGGCTTACGGCGTGTGACCGTAGACTGTAATAACGGAGAGAAAGTAGTGTTTCAGTTCTCCTACGCTGCGGGAAATAATAATGGCACGTCCGTAGAAGATGGGCAGATACCAGCTATTATATTTTATATATAGGAGTAATTAAAGAGATATGACGAAACTGAAGGCCGTCATTTTTTTGTATGTATGTTTTTTTGTAAGGGTAATATTGATGTTTTTTTTTTATTTTTGTTAGACTGTATATAGAGTTTGGTTGAGTAGGAAAAGATTATGAACTATTAACCTCGGTTATTTTTCAAGTTTTGTTTTTTCTTTTCTTATGTTCTGTATATATTTCTACCTTGATTAACACACAAAATTTGGAATTACACTTTATCAATTTGAAATATATAGAAAAATTGTTTTATTAAAAATTCTAATAAAGAATATTTGGTAAAGTATGTAACATATGTTAAGATACTCCACTCTCCTCTTATTGTGTTGAATGTATCCTAACAACAGCTAGATATGCAAAATGAAAATAAAGAATCAGTATTTTTTTTTTAATTTTGTTAAAAATTTTTACAACATATCAAATGAGTTACTTCTACTAGATAAAAAATTATGAAAAGTATTTGTTGAATAATTTAAATACTTCCGCCATGTTGACCTAAATAACACAAATTGTACAGAGGTGACTAGTTAAAAAAACTTCTAAAATTTTCTTATAGTGAGAACTATCTGAATAAAGCGTATATATGAGGATCCCACGAATGGCATGTATGAAGAGGTCGATCACAGTGGACGAGGCGAAAGAGGTATGTAGAAACTAGCTGTTGGCGCTCCGTTCTCTGTGACCACCTCGCTAGGGATAAAGCGTGAAGCTATGTATGTAACGTATATATTAATAAATTTTTAAATATTTAATTTCTCGACTGATTAAACTTACATATTACGATTGATTTTCTATTCGATATAAAATAATAGATATTTTAATGCCGCCTCTTGGACTATTTTAAATGTTTAAACATAATGTAAGCCTTAGCGCGCACTGGTGACTTTTGTCACGGTGACAATAAACTTTTTGTCACTTACATGTCACCATACTTTTCGCCACTGCGCGCACTTGCGATGACAGTGACGAAATTTTTTACATTTGATAAAATGGATCTCGAAGAGATGGTTGTCTGTGCAATTATATTCAGAAATAGAAAAAAAAACAAATGTAGAAAATATTGGCTTTTAACTTTTCATTTGTCATAGAGCAATGGCCTCAACTTAATTTCGTCAATCAGTATTGTCATTGTCTATTTCATCTTCATGAAAACACACGTTTTGCCTTGGTGATGAACTTGACGCAATTATTGACTTAAAAATTCGGTGCTGCAATGCAACACGCTGCTGTTTCATGTTTATGCGGAAGACGACTAGTATGGAAACCGCAAGGGGGAGGTGACATTTAGTTGCTAATGCGCGCACGGGCATACAAATCTATGGACGCGGTGACAGTTGCGTCACCGGCGTGTTGCCGTCCTCCGCGGACAAAAAGTCACCCAATTGTCACGTATCCAAACGCGCGCACCTTCATTTAGTGTAATGTACACGGTGACAGTCGCGCAACAGTCACGGTGACAAAAATCACTAGTGCGCGCTATACCTAAATGTTTTAGTCTGTGATTTAATAAATAAATATTTTTCAAAGTATCTTTGAAATATAAATTAATTTGAACAAGTGATACGAAATCAATAGATTTCAAATATGCCCCCAGATTTAAAATGGCTGCTATTATATTGTTTCAAAAACAGATTAAAGATTTTACAACTTGGTAGGATTTTTAAAATTAATTTTAATATTATTTTACGGGCTTAAACTACGGTTTTAAATATTTCATTTCCTCGAGTGGGAATTGAATCCACAACCTGTCGCGTTTACAGTCGCACACTTGCCTGCTGCTATATGCCTCTCTTTTAAAATAAAAATCTTATATAAATTATCCATTTTGGCTTTTTATTGTCAGTTTCTATCAAAATTAAAGTTTTATGAATTTTAATTAATATAATTATGATTCTAAATGTGCAACAATAGGGTAAAGTTAATGAGGATAACAAGAGAAACAAATAAAAAACTTTAAATAAACCTTAATATTATAATATCTCTTGATGGTGTCTATATAAATAATATCCACCAAAAAGCATTAAATAATTATTAAAATAATACTTGATTATATCTATTGAAGAATTTTATCAAAAAAGGAATAGGAGTAATTATCAATGCTATAGAATATTTTCCTTTCAAGTTTTTTTTCTTTAGTTTTAGTCTTAAAGAGTTATTGTCATTGGAGATGAAGAGTAGCATTTGTAAAAAAATATAAAGAAGAGCAGTGTTTAAATCAAAATACGTTAAGCAGAATAAATTATTTATTTTAATGTCTTTGAACATTTTTACTTCAAGGAGACGACCTTCCGTTTTCTTTTTTTTAACTTTACTCTGGTTTCATAAAATTGTTGAAACTACATACATAATATTCGACGCTTCCGCTTTAAAGTAAATCATCTTTATAATATTTTTTTCTTAAAATTGTAAGGTCTCCAGATTCAATACTAGTATTAGATTGCATAGTGAATATTAATATTTACCAATACTAATAAAGATGCATACTTTAACTAGTATTAGTAAATATTGACATTCAATGGTAAATTATTTTTTTGATCAAAACACTAACATTGTACATAATATATACATACTTTAACTTCAAGGTTATGTGTTTGTCTGTATTTTTAATTTACTTCCTATTATTTTAGCATTAGTTATTATTTATATTAACAATTACAGATAGGTTTAGAAGAAAAATTTAAGCACTTTTTGCATCATATAGTATGTACTAATAGGAAAAAAATATTTTTATAACACATAGATGCCTTTCTTGTCGGTGCCAAAATCATTGTATCACAATCACAATAAAAAAAATATTATAATTTCTTAAAAGTTAAAATATAAAATGGTTTTCGTAAGTCATAATATTATCTGTGAAAAAAATATATAATTATTTTAGTTATATGTTAATCAATCCTAAGTTATTTTTTTTTATTTGATCAGATTTTTATATTAATTTCTAAGCTATCTAAGACAATCGGACATTAAAAAAAACATATTTCATAAGCGTCTACTAAAGCTGGCTCTTTTCTAGTCAATGAGAAATGATTTTATAACATAAAAAAAATCTTCAGTATATCAATCTGTAGTAAATGTTCCTTGTTTATGTTAACATAATAATTATTATATTTAAAGTATTATAGGAATTGAGCTGTGTATTGTATTTGTATGTATAAATTATAATATTTTTAAATTTTTATATAGAGGAAATGTTAATTTAGAAGCAATTAAATCAATTAGTCTATATCGTGTTGCATTTTATTATCCTACCTTTATTATCGCTCTGGTAACGAGGCAAAGCGAAGTACAGTGGGACACTTCGATTAACGCAATCCTTTAATATACTTCCTCGAGAAATGCTGTATGTTGGATACTGCATTTCTTTACCATTCGAATCTATAGTTCCTGAGATTAACATGTTCTACTAAATAAACTCTTCAGCTTTATAATCTTAGCATCAATTTTATATAAAGTAAGTTATGATTCAAAACTTAATGTTTTATTAATTAAAAGATGAGAATTTTCCAGTTTCGTGATTATGGTCGAGAGTTTTACGACTACGCTGTGACATATATTTATACAAACGACAATTATGGTTATACGAGAACCAAATCTATCAAACCAAACTCATTTCATTTTTCCATGACACAAGTTTCGTTCTTTATCGATGTGAGTAGAAAAGAAAAATGAAATTCATAAATAATTTGTCGCAATATAAGTAAATACAGTATTTAAAGAATATATAAATTTGCCAAACCAATCTATTTCATAAGAAACATTAAGTAAATTATTACGAACAATAGGTAGTGTTAGTTGGGTTTAAGTGGAAGTTCCAATTCTACAAGAGGGATTTGCTTGTAAGGGATTCCGTTTAACATTCGCCAAAGCTGGATGAATATTCATAAATATGTTCTAGCGGGTTCTTGAGATCAATTAATTTGAATACTAGAATTACTTTCCTAGAATGCCTAAGTATATTTAGTTAGTAGAGTAGACCCTAGTGTAAAAACTCACCGTTCTCCACTTCTTCTAAACGAAGGACAAACAACAACATAATGTTTTGATAAGATTATCAAAAAATGCATTTTAAATATCATATTAGTAGATCTTTTAGACATTTCATTTTAATATTAGATATGTTATTGTCGAATGTCTGTATTCCACTTCCTTTTTTTTAGGCCATCTATTACAGGAGAGGCAGAAAAAAGTAGTGTTATGATACTATGATCTTCACTTTCAGTTGAAATGGTAACCTGGGTTTCGGAACTTAACTCTTCTTCTTTTAAAATATTTTATTCAATCTATAAAAGTTTCGCTATTTTAAAATCACGTGATGGATTTAATAATTACATAGACAATTAAATATACTTGTAAATGCAAAATATAAAAAAAAAACAAAATAAGACATGTTAAATATAAACATTTTATTCATCGGAAATCTTGACAACTTGTCATAATACAACGAATATTAGGAGATTCGAATCCACGATTAATATATAAAAAACCCAAAAATTATATACCTAACCACTGTGTTTCTATGATGAACCCATTTCATTCTGCCATGTTTCATGTTTCTTCGCCAAGTTCTTAGACACAGGTTTCGTTCTCTCTATCGCTGTGAGAATATCTGAGAGAGATATCTTTTCTTTTCGCTTTGAAGAGCCTGTAAATATATAACACAAAAAATAAAACACTCCGCTCTCCGTTTTCCGAGCTTTTAAGACATTGTACGTTGAGTGAATTTTAATATAATTGCGTAGCTGACAGCCAGCACGACGCGACGTTTATAAGTTCGATTCCCACTGGGGGGAATTAATTATTTTCATTACCTTGCTCTGGTAAGTAGACAAATCGCGGCACGCAATGTCTAGGAAAATGAGACTCAAATTACTTACTTCTATCCATATTAGGTAACATTTTCCTCACGCTACCCATTAAAGCCTCTTTACATACAAGTTTCACATCACTTCCCGAGTACCCCTCAGTTTTTTTCGCCAATTCCTCAAAATTCACTTTCGGTATTAACTCTATATTTTTCGAACTTAGGAAAGTTTCGAAAAGTTCCACTCTTGTTTTGAAATCCGGTAGTGGTATGTATATCCTTTTTTCTAATCTCCGTAACATGGCTGAATCGATTTCCCTGAAAATTATAAAAATTGTTCCTGATATGTACTTGTAGACAATATTACTTTATTTCTTTTCTTCTATTTCTTATTGATTTCTTTTTGATGAGTTAAATTTCTATTTCATTTTTTATAAACCTCTGTATATCCATCCGGCCAAAATGAGTGCATACGTTTGCAAACAAGTTGGCCAACTTTTAAGGTCAAGTTCCCGAAGATCAACAATCATAAAATTGGTACGGAACCCCCGCTGGTCAAGTCAGTTTTTTTTCTACTTACCACGGCATATTAGAGTTAACGAGCAGAAACACAATCCCGTCCCTCTGAGTAATACCGTCGAGCTCGACGAGCAGCTGCGCTTTGAGGCGCCTTGAGGCCTCGTGCTCTCCGCCGCGCTCGCTCGCGAGCGTCTCCACCTCGTCTATGAAGATGATTGATGGGGCGTAGTATGATGCCATTTCGAATAAAACCTGTAGTATAGAGGAAAATTATTAAATGTAATAATTTTCACCTCATCTTTTAGTTACTGAAGGGTTTCAATCGATATATCACATGTTTCGAGATTATAATATTGCTGAAGAAAAAAATAGCAAAAATCTTATTAAAAATTATAGTTATGATGGCCACCATCCTAAATGGGAATATCTCAAAAACAACAATTATAAAATATGTTAAATGTTGTTTTTGAGATATTTCATTATTATAGAATTAAGTGTACAATTTACAAGTAAAAATATACACTATATTTGTACTTTTATATCCAAACATTTAATTCAAAACATAAAACTTGCCGGCTCTTCTCAGCAGAACTGCCTTCCGAACCGGTGATAGCTTTTTGTTCATATGTTAATTCGACGATTCAAAAGTGCTTATAATAATTGCCTATTTGAATAAAGAATATTTTGAATTTGAATTTGAAAAACTAAACTAAACCAATATCACCTTAATGATCTTCTCCGACTCGCCCCTCCACTTGTTGACGACGGTGCCGCAAGTCACGTTGAAAAACGTGCACCCGCTCTCCGCCGCCACGGCGCGCGCCAGGAGAGTCTTGCCAGAGCCCGGGGGGCCGTGCAGGAGCACCCCGCGCCAGGGCTCCAGGAGACCAGTGAACAGTTCCGGATATCTGGAGAGATAAGTGTGTCTAAAACCTGAATGACGGATATAGTGTGAAAATATTCTTTTATTATCTGTTCGACTTTCATTTAAGGAATTAGTTATTTAGATAACATTATATATCCTCGCTCTTGTAACGAGACGAACAGCGGCGTTGAATTCCGCCGCTCAACAAGCAATGCTTCTAGAATTTGGTTTGGAAACAGGAGTGTCTTAATGGGAATGGACGGTCTCAACACTACGTTTCTAGATTCCCTCTAAATACCCTGGGGACCTACCTCAACGGGATACAGCATACAGCTATTTTTTAAAAGCTTTTATTTAACTTGCAATGTATGTATGTGGGTTCGGGTGAAATCTTGGAGCTCAATTTTGAAGTAGATATCGTCAACCGATTGAGCTGAAATTTTGTATACACGTTTACTTTGGATGACAATGCACGATAAAATATGTAACGTCATTCTAAATGTAACATGGCGGACCATGCAAGATGGCGGAATTGTTATTTTTAATGTACTTCTACAATATGGGTATCAAATGAAAGGACTCGTTGAGAGCAACTCAAAAAATAATGTGATGTCACTCTAAATCCCATAAGGAGGATATTGAAGATAGCCGAGTATCTATTTGGTCTACTTCTACAAAATAGATATTAAATGAAATGGGCCGTTGACAGTAACTCTAAAAATAATGTGACGTTATACTAAAACCAATATGGCGGAACATCTAAGATGGCGGACTAGTTATTATTTATGCACTTCTGCAATATGGGTATCAAATGAAAGATCTTGCCGAGAACAATTAGAAAAATAATGTGACATCACTTGAAATCCAATAGAATTGACACCATTCAAGTTTTTTGTGCTTTCATATAATGAAAGGTATGTTCGTACGATTGAGCTGAAATTTTATATACACGTTTGGTTTGGATGACAATACACGATAAGGTTTGTGACTTCATTCTAAATACAATATGGCGGACCATCCAGGATGGCGGAATAGTTATATTTCATGAACTTCTATAATATGGGTATCAAATGAAAGGGCTTGTTGAGAGTAACTGGAAAAATAGTGTAACGTCATTCTAAATCCAATATGGCGAACCATCCAAAGTAACAGAATAGTTATTTTTGTTGCACTTGTACATTACGGGTATCAAATGAAAGGGTTTCTTAAGAGCAACTTGAAAAATGATGTGACGTCATTCTAAATCTAATAAGGCGGACCATCCAAGATGGCGGAATTGTTATATTTAATGCACTTCTATAATATGGGTATCAAATGAAAGGGCTTCTTGAGAGCAACGTGGGAAATAATGTGACGTCATTCTAAATCCAATATGGTGGACCATCCAAGATGAACGAATAGTTATTATTTTTGTAATTCTGCAATATGGATATTAAATGAAAGGGCTCATTGAGAGCAACTCGAAAAATAATCTAACGTCATTCTAAATCCAATATGGCGGACCATCCAAGATAGCCGAATAGTTAATTTTAGTCTACTTCTACAATATGGATATCTATTGAAAGGGCTCGTTGAGATTAACTCGAAAAATGTGACGTTTCTCTAAATCCAATATGGCGGAACATCTAAGATGGCGGAATCACGATATCCTTGGGCGTCCAGGAGGTCTCACTCCAGGAACTGATATAACAAGGCACTTGCATCCGACATAGTTCTTAGACCGGCGCGTCACGTGGCCAAACCATCTCAGGCGGTGCTTTTGGAGCTTATCCGCTACGTCACGGACCCCAAGACTACCTCGAACGAATGTGTTGCGTATGCGGTCCGACCGCGTTACGCCGCACATCCACCTCAGCATCTTCATTTCCGTAATATCAGATAGTGCTGGCCAACATTCGCCGCCGTATAAAAGAACCGGTCGTATGATGCTCTTGTATAACAGTCCCTTGAGCTTGGCGGTTTTCTTCGGTCACAGACCACACCAGTGACCTTCCGCCATTTGGCCCAGGCAGCACTTATTCGGCCATGGACATCGTGATCGATGCCTCCAGACTCGTGCATAACGGTGAGGTACCTAAACTTTTCTGACTTAACGGCTGGCTCAGGACCTATAAGGATCGTGCTCGAGTCCGGGCTCCCGCAGGCCATGTACTCGGTCTTCGACACATTTAGTTTAAGACCGCCGTTCTCAAGCGTACCCTTCCAGAGGTTCACTTTACGCTCCAGCGTCAGTCGGTTCTCGTCAATGAGTGCTATGTCGTCGGTATACATCATCAGCCATGGAGGCTGCACTACATTGAATAAGAACGGACTAAGAGTCGAGCCCTGGTGAACCCCCACTGTAATCGGGAAGGGTCTAGTGTTGCCAACAGCATTCCTAACCATAGAAGCGGAATCGTGGTACATGTCTCTAGTGTGAGAAACGTAGCCAATGGTAACTAAAAAGTAAAAAATAAATTATAAGCAAAAAATCATTTTTAGAAAAAGCTTTTATTTAAACGCTTTAAAAAGGAGAAAATAAAATTTGTCTTTTAAATTTTAACTATCAACTCATAACCTCATTATACACAATTTATATGATTATAAAAGCTTGTCGCGTTAATCAATATTTAATTAAATTGAAGCTTTAAAAATTGAAACTTAGCAGATTTTACATAATTAAATTAGCACTAGTTTAGTTACACAAGTAAATCGCGCGACAAGCTTTTATGATCATATAAATTGTGTACAATGAGGTTATGAGTTGATAGTTAAAATTTAAAAGACAAATTTTATTTTCTCCTTTTTAAAGCGTTTAAATAAAAGCTTTTTCTAAAAATGATTTTTTGCTTATAATTTATTTTTATTATAGAAAAGTTCTCTTTTCCCCTAATTATTGAATTAAATATTTTAATTCCGTTACTTCCACCAATGTTACGTTAAAGTAGTTCTATAGCATGCTATCATTAAAAAATCTACAAGAAGAGTATCCTAAGTTTAAGTTTTAATGAATTAAAGCTTAAAGGCCTTAGGAGCGTCTTCATCAAAATAATTAGAGCCGCATTCATTACTCTTCACTTAAACGTATTAAATGCAAATGAGCTTTGAATGAAACCTTTGCTGATAGTTATTTCAAAGAAAATATTCTTATAAGAAAATTAAATATTAATTAAAAATCTTGCCCAGGGGTGCAAGAGTGTGAGTGTAACTGTAACGCGACTATTGTGGGTTCGATCCCCGCCCAGGAGGTTCCTAGCTCTTTAGAGACTGTGAAAGAATAAAAAAAAATCGAAATTGGAAAAAACAAAAAACCAAATTACCTTACTGGAAAAACGACAGACTCCATTAGTATATTTTTAGCGCTCTCCAGTCCTTTAACATCGTTCCAGGATACTCCTTTAGGATTTATAATATCTTGATATAATAATTCGACAATCTGTTTCTTTTCCTGAGATATGTTCGAGAGGAGACCGGATAGAGGCTTCCTTTCTATGGACGGTATGTTGGCTTCTAAGTTACAAAGAAGGTTCTCCTAGAAAAGAAATATAATTGTAGGAGAATGTATGGCATCGTGCTTTTTTTAGTTTCATAAAAATAACTTCACGCTGTATCCCGCACCTAGCGGGGCTTCTCTTTCTATTTTTCGCCGAATTTTAGAGGCATTGCGTGTTGGGTGGCGGAATTCAAAATAAAAAAAATTGCCGCCCCCCTCCTGACTGTAGTAGGAACAACGACTATGAGTCCGATTGCCACTTGGTGTAATTAATTATATTTTAATTTCCTCACTCTGATAACAAAACAAAGCGCTACGATTAGTTCCGCCATTTAGTAAGTCTAGAGTGTTATAGCTCTAGTTCCCCTTTACATACCCTGCTTTATGCGGGATACGACGTGAAGCTTGAAGAAAAAACATATTCCATATTATCACGAGCACAAAAATTTTATTTTGAAAATTCGTTGAACATCAAAAAGTTAAGCACAAAGTTAGTACCTACTCAAAATTTCAAAACCACTGCTAACTTTTCACAAACCTCATTTAGCGATACAATTTTTTACCATTTTAAAGGTTTAAATACTTTAAAAACTTAATTCACGCTAGATGTCAACAAATATTATAATACTGAAGAGTTTGTTTGTTTGTATGCGTTAATATCAGTAACTGGCTCTAACACAACTTTTAATGATGGCGACAAATCCGCTTGTAAAAGCTAGTTTAAGTTTATTTTATTTTCATACATCTAAGTCCAAGTAGAGTTCGGAGTTCCTGATATTTGTGCGTACAAAGAAATAAAATATAAAAAAAAACATGAAAAACAGCTTACTCTAACAGTGAATCAGACCTTTAGTAATTTAGTAACAGTGAAAGTAGCTGGCAAGTCGGGTTCAGGCACCTTCTCCACGACGTGTTCAGGTCTGGTCTTCCTCGTCTGAGGTCTCTTCACAGGAGGCTCGTCCACTTTGCGACAGAATAGAGGTTGTTTGTTGAAACGTATCAAATAGTAACTGCAATAGTCCTGTTTGAAAAATATTTGATAAATTTATTTAGTTATTTTAGCTTCAAACTGTATCCCGTATATAGGAGAGAAAAAGGAAAGAGGAAATAGAGACGGGAGATGTTGTGGCGAAACTCAACGCCAATTTAAATATACTTTGTAACGACTGTCGCAGTGACAGTCTGGCTCTCTCCAACTGCGCCAATTTTTCATTATTTCAAATTAGACCTAGACCTAGTACAATAGAGGTCAGTCCTGACGCAGGGGCACAAAGTGTGACTGTAAAACCGACTGGTTGTAGATTCGATTCCCACTCGAGGAGATGAAATATTTATTTAAATTAATATTTCTCTTTCTTCGCTCTGGTATCGAGGCAATGTCTCCAGAATGCGGTAGAATGTGGGGAACGGAGTGTATTTACACTCTTATTTTCATTCATACAGGTCATACAGGTTCACTCTTATTTATTTACCTAGTATATAACTGAGTGTTTTGACCTTAGAAATTCACAACAGTAAATATTACAGCATATTATCGGTTACATGGGATCTTTAATGTGACGCTAGATTGCCCTTATCCCCATTAAAGGTCATAGAGAAATCTTACTCGTACGGTATTAATAATACACTACCTAATCCCCGTGTAATATCAAGGCCATCATAAAACAGTAGACGGTATCTGATATATCACAGACGATTGTGGGTTCAATTTTTGTGGTTTCGGGAGTAAATATAAAGTATATGTATGTATATATATACCTTCTATATTCTTATCGCTTTGTAAATATTCGTTAATAAATAAACATAAAATATATAAGGAAATTCTAAATTAAATAGATCTATTTTAACAACACTTATATAAACATGAATAGCATCGAAACGTTAAGATGTGCTTCTCATTCGACGTCATTGAAACGGCAAAAATCTTTAATATGTTTTATAAAGAGGTTTCAGCTTTTAGTTTTCACAGAATTAAATTATTGCAGTTTTTACTTTTTTAAGTATTAAATATTATTGCCTTGCCTACTTTATTACATGCGGGATATTGCGTAAAGCTGAAAAAAAAGAAAATAATAGTAAATAGTTTGTTAAATGCTATAATAATAACTACTGTTCAATATAGAAACAAAACAGAAATTGAAAATAAAAGTAAAAGCGATGCACCAGAGCATCCAGAGAGGTGTACGTTTGGAAACGGGCTTCTGCATCAACGTTTCAGTTTCGTAATAGATATAACGCAATCGTATGTAAAGCTGAGTACACACTAAAAAGCGAACTGAAATATATTTATTATGTCATCTCTGACACTATCTGAAAGTGGGGAACGTAGTGCCTTCACACTAAGGAACAGAAACGTACAACACATAAAGACATTTTTTTTTATTTATAGATATTTTTTCTAAAAATATCTACATTTTTTTTAAAAAAAAATCCTTTACTTGTATTTTAAGTTCCAAAATTTCATATTGGTAGGTCCTCGGGACACTTCTCGTCTTTCCCCATACGTGTTCTGAGGTAAGGAATCCTAAAAAAACGCAGTTGAAAAGGAGTGCCATTTCACCGCCATCTATGCCTATGACAAAAAATATTAAAATAGAAAAAAAGCAAATGCAAAAAGTGCATTTATATAACATGCGGTATAACAGCCCTCTAGTAAGCCGTCAGCGTAGCGGCGTCCGCCTGTCTCGACCCTCCGGTGGCTCCGATCCAACTCCAATGCACAGTGTATTTCAACGATTCTAAATAATGTTTTCATATGGTTTGTCATGATTATTACGTAAAATCGTTTTATTCATATTTAATTTTTAGGATGAAAAGAAGGCAATTTTCGGTTTAATATTCTGCAGCAAGGTATTTTGTAAAAAAGTAAACACACAAACACACAAAATGTCACTTATCACTAGCGTTTTCACTATTACCTAACAATAAACGAAATAAATGAACACAAAAAAAATTTAACTTCTTTTAAAATTCACTAAAAAATATAAACCAAGTAAGAAGTAATTGCATCAAGTCCCATATTGCAGTCGAAAAAATTTGGAACGTTGTCAGCTGAGGCATTAAATCATTCTTTGCTTTCATTGCGACGCGCGCTATGATCGTGTTTCGACTTAAAATTTCCCATGGAAACTTACAATGAAAAAATGTATATATATTTGGTATTACTTTTTTAATGAATTATTTTCTTAACTTTACGCCTTACTTGCTACACTAGGTTCCCAGGTTCTCCCAACCCTGCTATGAGCGGAATACAACGTAGATAACAAAAATAAATTCAAATCACCACCTTTTCTTAGGAAAAAAACCAAAAGTATACAAAATTACGATAAATTATCCGATTTCAATTTGAGGGTGAAATAGGCAAGATAACATCGATCTTATTATGTTCAGCTTCAGACGCCAGCGTATAACTTGGTGGCCTGTTTAGAGAGTGCATTGTCTTATTTCCGCCCGCGATACGGGTCACTGGGTATGTGACGCCAGCTACTTATGTCTTTAGAAATCTTTTCTTGTTTTAGCTTCACGCTATTTTCATTTATATATATTTTCATTTATTCGCTCTGATGTCGTGGCAAAGCGCGGCGTTGAATTCCGCCACTCAACACTCAATTCCTCCAGAGTTTGACAGAAAGTGGGGAACAGAGTGTCTTAACACTAAGTTAGAGATAAAGCGTGAAACTAAAACATATATCATTCAACAGTATAAATATAGGCAGCGTGTTCAAAACAGATGTTTTGTGAATGGCCCATTGCCCATTGAGCTCAAATGCGCATTCTGCTTGCCATCTCTGAATATAGGTCACTAAGTTTATGATGGTGGACTCGATTAGAAATTTTTCTCTAAGGAAAATCTTAGGGTGGAAATATATTCTTTAAAATGTAGTATAAAAAATATATATATGTTAATTTTTTGGAAGAAAAGAAACTTGACATTTTTTCTCGTATATAGGAGGACGGGCATGGAGAGCCTAGTATTAAGATAAGATACGTCATTCTCCACTTTTCATTTCAGCACAAAGTCAGGGCGAAGAACGAACAAACGCGGTCTGTGAAAGTATAAATAATACACTCCTCCAATTGAGTATCAAACCCACGACCATCGCATTGACAATGAAAATACAGACCCTATACCCGTATATAAAAATATCGTTCGTATCCTGCATTTAGCGGGATAGAAAATGGGACCCTAGTGTCAAGACATTTCGTTCCCCATTTTTCACGCTATATAATAATCCTTACCTGCAATATAATATCTAAATCTATATTATCACATAGCTGGAACTCGCTGGTGACTGCCGCTTCATCTATAAACGTGTCAGCTGTATTGACATAGCCCTCTTGCTTTAGAAAACCAAGGATGAGGTACTTGAGTATACGTTTTCTAGTTCGAAATAGTGCTTCTTTCTGCAATAAGAAATTAAAAAACTGGCTGACAAAGCACAGATGAAACGCGGCGTAGAACGCTGCAAATTTCTATGTAGGTTTCTCTGGGAGCTTACTTAAGTACAATAAAAGATTTCCCAAATTTTCTACGAGATATATATAAGTATTTTTATTTGGGAATTAAATATATTAAAATTTTCCTATTGTACAAATATTATTTTCTGTTTCTATCAAAAATAACAGCATAGGTAAAGGGAACCTAATATCCAGAAAAAATGTCAATAAACAAGAATAACTTACTGTTTCCAGTTTTCTCAAATGACTCATGGGGCGGTTTACACTCGTCATATTCACTTTACAATATAAAAAAATAATAATAAAGATTTATATACAAATTATTTTAATATATATAGCAATATAAGTAAAATGCGTTAGGCTGCGTGTGACAATTGACGTGTCGCGGTTACTAGGGGTTGTTTTGGGGTTGCTAGGCTACTAATAGGATAGATATATGCATCCGAAATATTTGTTTTATCCAGTCTATTGTTGTCCTTTTACTATTAATTATATAGGTAATATTTTTTTTATTCTATGGCTGTCGAAACACAGCCGCATTGCGTCTGATCGTAAATGTGAATATTTTGGGTTCGATTCCCTCTCAGTTGCATAAACTATTTTCTTTTTCTTGCTCTAGTAAGAAAATCCGCACGGCTTTAAGTCCCGTCACTTAACACGCAGAGTTTCAATAATTGGGAGGTGCGTGAGGAGCGGAGTGTGTCAACACAGTACTCCCTTTGCCTATCCTGCTATACGCGAGCTACGTGAAGCTATCATATTATATAGTATTCAAATTTCAAACTCTACTAAAACATTTTATCTAGAGAGTCAGGATGTGTGTTTGCTTAACGTAATAAATATGAAAGTAAAATAACAAAATTTTATATAAGAAACGTATACAAAGGCAAGCTTATTGATTTAATAAACTTCTTACTTACGATACTGGAACAACGTAAAACACTTTTTGCAATATGGTAATGTGAAAGCACAGAAATATAAAGGGTTTTTTATATGATATGCTTATATTATGTTTATGCGGCGTTAAGTTCCGCCACTCAACAAGTAATACCTCCAGAATTCGGCGGAAAGTCGGGAACAGTATCTTAACACTAGGTTCCCTCTGACTTCCCTGCTGTGTGCGGGATACAGCGTGAAGCTGATGTAATTTTAATTTTTAATATTATATTTATTATTGTACATACTGCAACAATTGATATGTTTATGACACAACGCGGTGGTTATAACTACGTATTTTGTCTCTTGTCGCGGTTCACACACTCGAAATCTCGAACATGGGAAACGGAGTCCTAACACTAAAAAAAAAACATTCGTATACGTAGTTTAAAATTAACAACTCGAATTATTTAAGCTTATCGCACTCTACGCTGTATTTAATTTGTGTTCATTACAATGTTTCATGTTATCGTGAAGGTCAAGGATTCAGCGAGCCTTCGAAACTATAATAAAATTTCCATTGTTTTTCTTTCAGATTTCAATTTGCGGTGAAAACTTAAATGTAATTTTAAACATTATATGATGAGAACTATAGAAACTTAGTTACTTAATTAGAATGGTAATAATATTCAAACTTTAATAAAATCTGGGACTTTTATCTTGGAATTACTACATTGCATTAATTAATTTTTGACTGCCACGAACTGTCAGTTGGCTGTAGTTTTCCCGCGCATTGTGACATATGAAAACTACAATTTACATAGTAGGTATATACTGAATAATACAATCTCATTTTTTAATTTTTACTGATCAAGATCTTGCTTTAACTACAAAGCAAGATAAAAAAAAATATAAAATTAAACAAAGAAAAATATTTATTATACATTGTTAGATTAAGGTTTAGGTAATTTATTAATAAGTATTTTTTATTTTAAAATAATATAATTAGTTATTATAAAAATTATTAAAAAATCAAGTCCTTACAAAGAAGATTTATTACAACCTTACAAAGCACTTGCCTTCAGATGTCGCATGGCTCTTCGTGATGAATTTGCATAGAGGTCAAGGATAAGAATTTTTCAAATATAAAACGCGTATATAAGACTTACATTCTTACAAATTACTTGCATTTCTCTTAAAACTTTATTACTTAATACTATACAAAACAAAGTTCCTAAATAATTAAAAAAAATTAAGAGATTAAGGATTTTGTTATCAAAACTTAAACAGATTTCCGCGCTAGGCCAGAATAGCATAACATCTACAAATTTATTTATTTTTTAAATGAATTTATTTATTTTAAATTATCAAGTTGAATTAGCAAAATAATCATTTGCAATAGGTAGATAGTAAATAAATAGGCAGGTCGTAGTAATAAAAAGATATATGTTAACTTAAATGGTATTTATTCTATTTAATTGACAATATACAGATAACAAATTGAATAATAAATAACATTCAACGTAATATCCGCGTTGCGCATTTCCGCAACAGATCTGCAGTAGTAATATGCCATCTAAAGTCTTTGTCTTTATTTATATTTTTAATATTATTTTTAAATAGAAAAATTAAACATGTTTTACATAATCTAGAATAATAAGTAAAATAAAAATTAAAAAATACAATTTCATTCTTTTATTCCATTTTTAAGGTTAGGTACCTAAAAAGAAAACAACCGAACCTTTACAGGATCACTTAGTTGACCATCTCTTCCTTTGTGAATACCATCGAGATTGCGTGGGGTTATCAAGTTGAAATAATTATGAAATATTTAAGTCTACGCTCTCTTAGAGCACAGAAAAAATTAAGCTTCTAAGACAACGCAATCAAAACACGAGCATTTTTACATCGTTATGCTTCATGTTATATGAAATTCACCGCGTAATCAAAGCTTATATGGTGTTTTTATATTTTTAAAGCGTTATTCTACACTTAGGAAAGAAAAATACTTTTTAGAAAACATAAAAAATTTGGACGTAGCAGGATTTGAACCTACGCCTCTTGGAAACCGTCCAAGCGCTCTAACCAACTAAACCACTAACTCATCGGGCTACGTCGAAATTCTTATATGCTTATTAAAACTTATTTTTGTTGCTAGCATCTCTGTAGGGTATTTATACGCGCAAGTTCAAGCCCGCTACATTATTACTCTAAACAACCTGATTTTTATATAGAATTTGAGCATTTTAAATTATTTATAGGTCACCTACAAATGTGGTTTCGAAATTCTCTTTTTGGGTGTAGTTTACGCCGAGTGAATTATAGGCTTTGACCACAAAAGCATTAATCCCAGTCTAATTCGTATACGACTAGGTATGTACTCGCACCCTATGTACGTACATTGCCAAATAGTAGGTAAGAATAAAACAACATGTGAACTTTTAACATCAGGTTCCTTCTGGCTACTGCTGTATGTGAAGAAGAACACAGCGTCACGCTACATTTGCTACAATTGAAGAAATCATTTTAATAATTGTTTTTTTTAGCTTCACAATTCATACCGTACTTAGCAAGGTGGGCAGATGGAACCTAGTGTAAAGAAACTCCGTCACTATTAGAACACTTCCGTTCTCCACTTTCCACCGCATTTTGGAAGTCAAAGTCGTGTTTCGCTTCCTTAACAGAGCGAAGAAATGAAAATATGAAATATTTCATTTTCTTCGATGGGAATCGAGCCCACATACACTAGCTTCCCAGGTTCCATCTGCTATGTGGGGGATACAGTGTGAAACTAAATAAAAAGAAAAAAAACCACAAGTAAGGCAAATTTACCATTTCTTCCCTATCAAACAAAGCCATTGTTGGTATTTTAAGAGCTTTAATCAAAGTTCCTTATGAAGCTGCTCCTAACTTTCCACATACTATAACACACAGTATGGCGTGACTTTGTAACATAAAATTTGTACTGAGGGAAAATTTGATACAATCATAAATACATTCACATATATGTACATATATAGTTAGTATACAAATTACGCATATATTGGATTGTTTATTTACAGAATGATAAGGGTGGTAAAAATATATTTGTAGCGTAGAGTTCCGGAAGAGTTTTAATGGAAACAGAACAGAAGAACAGAACAACAGAACAACAACAGAAACAGAAAGAAACAGATCTTAACACTAAGTTCCAAGGTTCTCTCTGTCTACCTTGCTATATGGGAGATATAGCGCTGTGAGGCTGAAACAGTCTTATCAAAACGGGAGAGTGACAATAACTCATTCATCACTATCGTGTATATGAACCTATGCCCTTGTGGTTACATTCAGACCAGTTAGATATTACGTCTTATTAAGAATTTAAATATAGAGGATTAAAAATATGAAAGTTCAACGAAGTCTCAAAGCTTATATGAATTAGAATTTTAAAATTAAGTTTTTAAACTTAATTAACTTTATTATTAAAAAGTATTTTTTAGTTTCTTCAAAGTTAAAGTTATAATATTATTATTTTTATTTTATGTTGTGGTGGTGCTGATGATGTTTACGAATTACATCTTAATTAAAAAAAAGTCACTCGGAATGGAACTCGGTCTATCATTGATAAAATAAGCGAAAAGCCCATAAGCCTTCCTCGATAAATGGACTAACCAACACAAAAATAATTTCCAGTTCGAATAGCAGTTCCTGAGATTAGTGCCATGAAACAAACAAACACGATTGCTTTATAATATTAAGAGTTTAAGATATATTAGTTAAAACCAAATAATTTATTAAAGAACAACGTATTCTTACTAATTCTGTAGCAGACCTGGGCGAAAACTGGATTAATGCCAGAAGGAAGAAGAAGGAAATACGTATTCTTACTCAACCGATATCAGAGTATTTTATTAGAATAACAATATTAATAAAGTAAGTCGATTTCCATTTATTGATAGAATAATAGTCCCTAATTTGGCATTCATTAAACTCCTGACATTTTGCATCGATCAAGGGTCTCGTTATTAATTTATTGTATTCCGTTTTGAGAATTATTTAGCGAACTTTTTAAGACTCCGAACTCGAAGGATGTTGGGTGCTATCATTTAGACATATTTCATGTGAATAATATATTTAAAAAGGGTTAGGTATGTATATATATGTAATACAATAGGTATCCTGCCGTAATAATAACATCAGGTCAATCGTATGATTGTAAAGAGGGCAGGTTAGAGGTTCGGTTCCCACTCGAAGAAATGAAATATTTTCATTTCCTCACTTTAGTGAGTGAGTTCTGAAACTCAACATGCAAAGCCTCCAGAATTTTGCGGAAAGTGTGGAAAGGAGTGTCTTAACACTAGGTTCTCTAGATTCTTAACACTATATTGCTGTGTGCGGGATACAGCGTGAAAATAAAAAAAATCCAATAACATATATTCAAAAGGAAATATTCTTTATTTTATTTTATCAATTTTAAAATTTATATACGGAAAAGACAGAGAGAGTGATATAAGTCTAACTGTAAATGCGGGATACAGCGTGAAATTAAAAAAAAACAAATAAGCTACCTTAATAGAGTTTGCGACTTACTTTTAGTTTAATAAATAAGCTTATTTCAAACCTCAACTCGGAATTGGTCGCGCCGTGGTTCGTAATTACCTTACCTATAACTACTCCAGCGCTCGTCGAGTCCGTTTTGAAATTTTCTAAAGCTAAAGCTTTGTGGACGTTTTTTCCTTTGAATTGAATTTTAAATATTTAAATGAACCTTTTCGTTTTATTTTAGTTTGGAAAAAATAAGTGTAATTTTCTTTAAAGTGATGGACACAAAGCAATGTGCATTTTTATTTTTCTAATGTTATTGTTACACAGATGGAAAATATCTGTCTGTCTGTTTGATTGATATACGAGGGTTGATTCAGGTCCTTGTCAAAACAATTTATAAACAAGAAATATTATAACCGTTGTGGCGCAGCGGTGAAATATTTATTTACGTTTTTATTTCCATTCGCTCTGGTGTCGAGGCAAAGCGCGGCGTTGAATTCTGCCACTCAACACGCAATGCCTCCAGAATTCGGCAGAAAGTAGGGAACGGAGTGTTTTAACACTAGGTTCCCTCTGCCTACACTGCTGTGTGCGGGTAGAGCGTGAAACTATAAAAAAAATTCAAAATCTAGATCTAGATAAGAGTCTATGTGTTAACGACGTGCGATCGTCTCGTCAGTACAATCGCCTACAAATTGAGGCGATAACGTTTGCTGAGAATCGGGCGGTTCTCCACTTCCCCCTGCAACTAATAAAGATGATTAAATTTGATATTTACCATAGATTATTGGTTTTGTTTTAGCTTTTAAACAAAAAAGGAGCCTTACGCTTTTCCCTGCATAGGAAGCAGATATCACTGAGTGTTAGTACACTCCGTGGTCATTGTCTAGCCTATTTTTGGCACTAAACATATTGGGTGGTCTTGTTTTGTTTTTTATATACCAAATAAGTGTTTTTATGTTTTTGTGTACAGATATTATTTAAAATATTATACATATTCATCAGAATTAAAGTCGTATTCTTGATGATTAAAATATAAAAATACATTTTAAAAGAAAAGGAGTTATAAACGCTTTAAATATTTGGAAGTGCCTCTTATTTTCTCTTTAAAGCTATTTTTTTTTATTTAAAGCTATTATTAGTATGAAACTATAACGGCATTAATGATTGACGTCAATTTACTGTAGAGCCGATTCTGTTTCGAATAATATCAATAGTTTTGTTCTTTGTAAATCTTTAATACAGAATTATTTACTTTTTATTATTGTACCTTTAAAATTGTCTACAATTTATTAAAGATTTTTGAAAGAAGCTTTCACAAAGTAAATGAAAATTGTAATGACAACACATTTAATGTACATTTTTCGTTATTTTACGAAACTTTATGATTTTTCGTCTCTAGGTACTTTACATAAATGTAGAAAGAAGCATGTATGTATGTAAATTTTGAGTTTTATGAAAAAAAATATATAATAAATTTTCTTTTAAAATGTATGAGTATTTTTTATATATTATAGCGATATTTTATAATGGTGTCTTCAAACAAATAAAATTGCATCTCAAGTCGACAGCTATGGACAACGTACCTACGTAGTGTAAGCGCAGTGCCGCATTCGGGGACGCGGGGTTACTCAGTCTAACCGCGGCGACCGAGGCAGCATGTCCCGCGCGCTAGTGCTCGCGTTACTCGCCGCGCTCGCCGGTGAGTACCACTTTATTTACTTAACCAATTTTAATTAAACTTTTATCGAAAAATCTCAAATAAATTACCTTTCAAATAAAAAAATAATTTTAAAAATCTATCGCATAGTTTCGGAGTAATCGTGTGTTGAAAATTTAGTATGTTTTGACAAGTCAAAATATATCACCTATTCATCTATCAAGTGACAGATGATAAATAACTTTTTAATTTGCGCGCCAAATCTGACAGATTGATGTTTTAATTGATCGTCGTTAATTTGCGGCTAGTGACATTGTTTAAGGTTGCGCGGTTGTTTTTTCTTTTAAACGGAAAATTAGGCCAAGTTTTGTGACAAAGGGGTGAAACGTTGTGAATGTTTTTAACACTTTTTTATAAAATGTGCTATTATTTAGTGTCGTTTTATATAAAAAATATTAAGCAATTTCCCTAAGTTTATTAAAAAAATAAAAAATATTTTAAATGCATTTTTTATATTGATAATTTATAAAAAAGCTAAAATGTTTTTTTATAAAAGCCTCCACATCTGTAGATAATAAAACGGATGACACCTCTCTAGTGGAGTACTACACCGATGCGGGTTAACGTATTCACCGCAGTGGGAGGGCTGGGAACAACAATAAAAGTGACCTAGAATAAAGCCTTGATTGTACTTTGACCCTAGTCCTGCTTAGGTTTTATAATATGCAGTGTTTGACTATATACAGGAAAAAAAGGTTAATTACAGTCTAGTTTCTTAAATCTGTTATTTAAATGTATTTTTCTATTGTGTAAAATATATTCCTAATTTATAAAAGTGAAAATATACTTACAAAGTGAAAAATACATATATAAACTTCAACCTACATTAGTAAATATAAATGTGTTTATTAGCTTAATAAATGTTTAACATAACTTATAAAAATTTAACTTTTGCTATTATTTGAAAGCTTTAAACATATTTTTTATTTGGACCTCAATATTTTAACTATTTACGTATTTTAAAACTCATACATCAAGTAATAGGTAGAGACTTCTTATATTTTTTTGTTATGCCCCAATACCTATAAAAGTAACAGAATTTAAACTAATCTAGACAATCCAATGCATAAAAATATTGTTAAAATCGTACGTAAATAATTTCTTTTCCATTAAATAAATACCGAAATTCCTTTTTTAGGAATTTTACATAAAGAAAACTCATCTAGGGAGTTCCGCGCGAATGAAGTATTCGGAAGAAAACAAACACTAACTTTGAAGAGACACCCCTGTGAGAGGATAAAGTAAACAAAAAACATTTTGACTCACAATTTTGATTGTGAAAAAGTTAACACACCAATGCTTCAATATTGTTTTTAGGTGGAGAAAGAGATATACTCATATATATAGATTATTTTGTAGCTTCACGATGTATGTGTGGGACTTACGCTGTTAATCATATAATAATCATTTTTTATTTCTTTTCCACGAGTGGGAATCGAACCCACAACCGGTTACGCTTGTGCCTCTGCACCATAACTACGGCCTCCTGATTGTGTTCTTTAAAGAAATAATAAAATTAATAAGAAATGATAGGACGAGAATGTATTTAAAATAATTTTAAAAGTATATAAAAATATTCCTACATTTTTATGACCTATATTTAATTCAAAAACTGTAAAAAAGCGCTTAAATTTGACGTTCCGTTTCACATAATACACAATACATGAATTTTGCTGCCAAAATCGCTGATATTTTTTAACTTTTTATTGTCATCTGTTTCCGCGATTTATTATATGCGTATAGATAGATAGTATAGTTTACAATGACGTTGATTTAATATTTTTTTATTTCTATGTACTTCTCTAATTAAACGGGCGTCTAGTGTTAGGACACTACGTTGTGCAATTGCCTCCGAATGACCCAGACATGGAGTTGAGTAGAGATGTTGAGTTAAGGTACTTAGAGGAACTCCGCGTTTTATCTTGTTACCAGAACGATGAAAGGAAATAATTCATTCTCCCAAATGGGAGTCAAACTCTCTCCAGCTCCTAATTTTTATTTATAGTATGTCGAGATCAACGTTAAAGACCTTGCAAAGTGCAGTAGGTTGAGCAGGAAGGCAGTCTCTGGCAGAAGCCGGGATTAATGTCAGGAAGTATGAATCCTGAATGTACTTGAGAAAATCCCCGAAAATCCATCTCATATATATCACAATTGATAAAATATACAAAACCACGAATTTCAATAGTAAATAATACACATAAAACTTCTCTTGTATTTAATTTATATATTACAATTTATAACTGTAGATAATTAAGCTGTTATTCTCTTAAATGGAAGGTCCATTCGAGAGATTTTTATTTGCCTATTTCACAATGGAAGTAATAGTTTTGTTCCCCAACCCAAAAAAAAAACATCTTAAAAACAATCAAAAACTTAAAGAAATCTTTAAAACATCTGTATAATAAAGTAAGAATTTTCGCGTGAATAAAGTTTCAGTATTAAGCTCACCGCAACGTCGTCGAGAGCCGCTTTGTTAGCGTAGACAACGGGATGAGCCATTCTGTGTTCAACTGTACTTATTGTGATGCTTTACAGAACTGTCAAATTTTCTCCTTATTCTTGTTTAAATGATACAATAATAATATTATATGAAGAAGAAGAAGAAATAAAAATGATTATAGAGTAGATAGAGTCTATTCTTATTTAAGAAAATATGAATATGTAAGGTGTTCATCGTTTTCAAGGCCAGTCATGGCGCAGAGGCACAAGCTTCCAACTGAAAACGCGACAAGTTGTGGTTTAGACTCCCACTTAATTAACGTCTTAATTGCTCTGGTTACTGGTAAAGTGGTGACCGTAAGTGTCTTAATTGGAAAGGAGTGTCTTAACACTTGGTTTCCTCAACCTATCCTGCTATATAAAGAATAAAATTATCACGCTTACCGCTTACTGTGCATTTGAATAAGATGGGAGTTCAAATGGGCTCGTTAGTCCTCTGAAGGGGACGCCGAGCAATGATCCTAATTCTAGAAATAGCATCTGTGAAAGTCGTCAGGATAATCTGGAGGCCATTTAAAGTATTGCGTTTGCGAGATGGTATCGTCGTAATCGTTACTCAGATTAGAAGACAATCACATCTCCTCAAAACTACCATTACTGGTTCGTGGTTAATTTAAAAGTACTCTAAAAGAATCGAGTCGAAAGAGTCAAGAGAAATACAATCGAATCGAAATATTAATAATTATATGTTCCTTTCCTCGCTCTGGACGAGGTAAAGCGCAGCGTTGAGTACCGTCACTCAATATAACGTGTCCTCCAGAATTGGGCCAATTAGGAACGTTACTGTTTTAATGGAAACAGAGAGTCGTAACTCTTAACACTAGTTTCCCATGTTTCTTCTGCCTGCCATGCTATGTGCGGGTTAATAAAATCATAATTATCCATGTTTCGTGAAGTCCCTATTTAAAAACATATAGAACTCAGCAAACTATACATAATATTTCACTTTGAGGCAGTTATGGCGCAGCAGAGGCGCGTCACAACGCCAGAAAAACGCGATGGCTGTGAATTCTATCTCCGCTCGAGGGAATGATTATATTATGTATTTTCATTAACTCGCACGTAATATAACGAAAATTTGATGGAAGGAGTGACACAGATTGAATTTTTTATATGTGAATATAATTTTAAATTAAAGAAAATTCTGGATATTGATCTCATAGATATCAAATCTCTTGTTCGTTTAATAAATCAATCAACTTTAACCATTATAAACTAAGTATTCTTATTTTTCTTTTCATCGATTTCAAAATTTTTAATTGGGTCTAGTTATATTAATATTCACGACTTACTTCGAAGTCACGTTTCGGTCGAAGTCTTCAACCAGGTTAACTGAATAACTTTACTTGAACAATACATAGAACGATACCTGCCAATTGGAATGATTACAAAATGTTATGGAAACAGTCCATGATAGGTTTTTCTGGATGTTATTTTAAATATTGGAGATCGTCGAATTTATAATTGAAAGCGATAGTTGTAGATTCGAGCTCCGTTCAGTGTAATTTTTATTTACATGTCATAATAGGTCATTATATTTTATCAAGAAGATATAGCATAATTTAAATGAGAAGAATAACTTTCAAATACATCACAATTCTTTTTATATTATAGGGAATATATAATATACTAGCGGCCCGCTCGCGGTTACACCCGCGTGAGCTATGTTATTATTAATCTCTGTCTCCATGACTACGTCCTAGTGACGTCTATGCAAAATTTGAGACTCCTAGCATTTGTAGTAACGAAGTTTCATACAAACTTTCGACCCCAAAAACAACCCCTTAGAAGTCGAATATTGCAAATTCCCGTCTTAGTGAGTACCTACGTTCTATAAATAACTCCTATGCAAAATTTGAGATTCCTAGCACATATAGTTTCGGAGATTTCGTGATGAGTGAGTGACCTTTCGATTTCATATATATAGATATAGATTAGGTATATTTTAAAAAATACTCCAAAGAATAGCAAAGTCACTTTGCGTTATTTTAACGAAAAACTTGCAGTCTAGAACAAAGTAATCACTTAGCAAGCATGACTGCTTTCTTACGATCCAGAACGCCGCGAGGGTGAGCGGCGAGCTTAGACGACCTCTATGCATAATGGACGGGCTGTACCGGATTGGAAACTCCGAAGACAAGTGCAGTGTACCTACTTCCTCTTCTAAAAGAAAGAACTAATGAAAAATAAGTTACTTTGTAATTGTTTGGTGGTATATATAATGAATAGAATATTTATGCATGTTTAAACGTATGTTGAGGTCATTAGTGCAAGAAGAAATTATATGTTTTTTTTTAATTATTATTATATGGTCGCGTATCTTTCCAATTTTGTTATAATAAAAGGTAAAAAAAATATTTATTTATTAGTTTCATAGTTTTATTAAAATTCAAAGAAACGTGTTTTACTCTAAAATTCGATGTGCGCTATTTTAAATCCTTAGTAGGATTTGTAGGCGTGCAATTTTGGATAACACGTCAACGCGCTTTAGGCAAAAAAGCTTGTTGGGATTCCAATTTCCACTACGTTGGATTTCAATATTGTTGTTATATTTTTGTTGAAAATTCTCTCTCAACAAAATTGTAACTCATCGCTTTCTCTACGTGGAAGATATATGACAAAAACTATTATTGGGGACATTTATCATTACACTAGTAGACTAAGGCGGCTTCGCTCGCTTCAACTATACGAACATTTATTAAATATATTTATGAATTATATTGTCAGTTTAGAGGGTGAATGATAAGACACTCCGTTCCCATTATGAAACTTCCATTCCCCACTTTCCGCTGAATTGGAGGCATTGAGTGGCGGAACTTAACGCCGCTTTGTCGTTGCTTGAACCTACAACCTGTCGCGCTTACAGTGACGCTCGTGCCCCTCTACCGTAACTGGCCTTAAAAAAATAATGTACTACAATGAAAATAAAGAACTAATGCTCTAAGACACCGTATTTTCTAGTTATTCATTCAATTTAAATTAACTTCTACGTATATTGGCTTACATGCGCTGTAAACAGATTATTTAGCATAAGGTTAAATAAAATCTTTTAACTTAATATTTTTAATAATTAAACTAAAATAGTACAAGTTTTTTCTTAATGCCTTAAATTGATTAATTTCGTATAGCAATATTGAATTTATTAAGACTAGGACAATCTTTTGAAGCAATTTAGACAAATTAGCTATATATTCATTAAGGTAGAACAAAAACATGCCAGATTTTTCTTTTATTTTTTACTGAAACATCTGATGTAAAATAACAAAATTAATAAATTATAGTGATTTTAATATATTCTTATTTTTGATAATGACAGTATGGACATTGTTAAGTAGTAATATTATGAAAAAAAAGAACGAATTAAAAAAGAATAACGAAAATAAAAAAAAAAGATTTTTTTCTTTAATATCAAGAAGTGTCCTGCGTCACAGGTAATGCGTACAAACCAGATATTATAATATAAGAACGAAAAAAATTGCAATTATTTAACACTTTGGAATCTCACTTTGATATTCTCCCAATGCGAATCCCAGTTGCCATTTTACTAATTGAAACGTATCTTTATAAATATTGCCATCATGAAGTAATTGGAAAGTTTGTACTACGTTATTATATTTTTTATATGAGATAATAAAAAAAACAATGTCTGTTTATAAATAATAAATTATTTTTTAAAATAAATTATACATCTAGTTCTAATAAATCATAATGAGGGCACGAAGTGTGACTGTAAACGCAACTGGTTGTGGGTTCGAATCCCACTCATAGAAATTAAATATTTATTTAAATTTATATTTCAATTTTCTCTCGAGACAAAGCGCGGCGTTGTGTTCCGCCACTCAGCACGCAATGCCTCCAGTATGCGGAAAGGTTCTTTCTGCCTACCCTGCAGTGTGCGCGATACAGCGTGAAGCTGATTTGATTTGATTTTATTTTTTTTATTCTGGCTGGCATTTGTTAAAGTTCAGAATTATATAAGAATTAAATTTTAGTAGTTGGACTCAACTCAAAACTTGTTAAATTTAACTCTAAATACTATATATAAAGTTAAATTAAGGAATACAAAAAAAAATCTTAATTCACATGCTTTAAAAAATATTTTCCACCCATAATTTTATAAATTCTGGCATAAAATCAAGCGAAACGTTAATAATTTATGAACTGCCAACACCATATGTTTATTTTCGGTAATCTCTTAGCTACTGAGCGCTGTCAGCAAACACGTTCGTACATTCGTGTATACTAACAGTGTTTATGTATGTACACAACCCTACCCCAGTGAAGGGAGGCTAGTCACTTTGATAATAAAATATTTTATATTGTTTTTGTATTAACTTCACGCTGTATCCCACACAGGTAGGCAGAGGGAACCTAGTGTTAAGATATTCCGTTCCTCATTTTCCACTTCAGTTGATGCTTTTGTAATGTTACAAAATTATTGGATTTTTTTCTTCTTGTAATAACAATAGTAATTTTAAAACATGTTTTTCACATATAAGTATTTAATACTATTATAATAATAAAATAAGTTATATAATTCTTATAATAGGATTAAATATAGGTGAAAAACACGTTTCATATTATTTCTGTTTAAAAAAAATATGATATTTTTGTACACTTTCTAGGAAGACCCAATTAAATCGCTTTATCTAAGGCTTAGATTCAAAGCTAAACATTCGTATTGAAGCCTGGGAGAATAGCCTACTTCACACTAATAGCCTACTGTTTAAGTTAATCGTTTCAAAGTATTCATATTTGTTCGACTATACAAAAAAAATCACTTAATTAATTTTTTTATCTAATTTTTAGTATATTAGAAAACTAGAAAAATGTAATTTATAATTGTATAATTTTTATTAACAAGAGAAAACGCTGTCCGCCATGTTAGTCTACCGATAACCTATGCTCTGAACTGAAATATAAATAGTAAACAAGCAATTAAATGGTTAAACAAACATAATCTCACGTTTAAATTAAAAAACGTGACTCTTACTAGTTTAAATGAGAAATGAGTATTTGATATTATAGCATAACATATAGAAAATTTATAGAAAGTTACATATAGAAAGTTAATTATATATTTTTTTAGATTATATAGATCTGTGAAAAAAATAAAGTTCTAGCTTAGTGTGACGCTATATATATATATATGTATGTCATAGCCAGTAAAAATTTTGATTTTTTTTTAAATGTGTAGGGAGGGGTATTGCTCCGGTGGTTTCTAGTTATATTTGTATTATTTGCAATTCGTTTTTTAATTATTTATTTGCATTTATTCTGTATTTATTACTTGTAACAACATTTTTAAATACTACAAAAGCTATAATAATATAGCTTTATTTATTATTTTAAGTGGTTAATTAGATCGACCTCACCTTCATCCTGTTGTTACAGCATGAGTTCAATGCAAATAATATTGAAATAATACAACTGTACATTAATTAAAAATATGAATAATAGACGATAGTATTACAGCCTCATCGCTCAGCTCTGGGTAATAATTAACTTTACCTGACCGCTTGTTAGAATCATTACTTGAAACAATTATGTTTTTATATATTTCTGTTTTTATTTGTGTTATATATAAAAAAAAATGAGTGTAACTGATACTTCTTGGCTTTATCGTTCTAGATTCTACAACTAAGTAGTATTGCTTTTCGAAATCTAAACTATATAGTTTTTCTCGTTGTCTACCCCCAAAATAGAAACTTCCTACGTAAAGGTACGTTCAAAATATATATTAGAACATACATCTTACTTTACAGATCTTTGGACTGAAACACAAACATTAAGGAAAGAAAGCTTGGACATAATAAATAGGGCAATTTATTACAAGATAAAGATTTTAAACGATTGCAGAACATTGCTTTTCTTAATAAAACTTTAGACGAGTGTGTGACCTACAAACTGCTTCTTCTATTATTTATTTGGTTATTTATTATTTTAATTCATATCTCAAATTGTTCTATACAGGATAAATAGAAACAAAGTAATATTTTACTCTATTCCTGGAGATATTACGTGTTCGATGGATGAACCGTTGCTTGGATGTTTCTTTCTAAAAGTTTTTTTGTTTTTTTTTTTCTGGTAGGTTAAGCTAATATTGTATTGTATAATTGTCTTATAGGAATAACTAAAAAATATATATAATGGCATTATAAGTGCTCGAGGTACAACTGTTAACATTATGTATTATAGAGCCTTTTAATATAAAAATACTATCTTAAGCAAAATACATATTTCTATCAGTAGTTTCTGAGATTAGTGTGTTCAACCAAACAAACTCTGCAGTCCTGTAATATTGGTTAAGTGGTTAACCTAGTGAATTTTCACTACATTTTCTTTTCAACAATGACATATAAAAAAAGTAGAGTATTAACCTTTTGACCAAAGCTTTTATTTAACGAGCAAACTGCAGGATAAACAAATCGATAATAAATAAAAAAATAACTTTCATAGAAATTCACAGTATTGGAATTCACCGCACATGTCACATCGCATGACCGAAGGCTGTGGCTGATTGCAAACATTCATATTTAATTCCTTTGTTGTAAATACTTACATGTATTTATTTAGTAAATGCATAAGCATAACACGCAATGCTTCCGGAATTCCAAGGAAAATAGAGAATGGAAGTATCTTAATACGAACAGAATGTCTTCATTAGGTTCCCAAGTTCGGTCTGCCTACCCTGCTTATGCGTGATACAGCGTGAAGCTAAAAATATAAATAGAATATATGTATATTTCTATACTTATACATATTGTAAAGCTGAAGAGTTTGTTTCATTGATAGCGATAATCTCAGGAACTACTGCTTTGAACTTTAAATATCTTTTACGCGGTATAGGCCAAACTATAGGTTATATTATAGAGCTTCACGTATTCCATACATAACAAACCGTATTAATAAATAATAATTTATTCCCCCAGAGGCAACGAACTCACGACCCTCGCGCTTACAGTCACACGCTACGATTGGCTATATTATATCATATTAATAATTTCGATGTAACCCACTGTACCTTCAGTCATAGAATGTGTCATATATCATTTTCAATTTTTTACTTAAACAATTTCCTCGTAACATAATGAACACGTAAAAACACATACAAAAATCGATTCTACGACCACCCTCATAAAGCTCTATGACCCCTAATCTACATTCCTCTGTTTCATTAACTATCAAAAAGCTTGCGTGATTATAACGAATATCGTAAGTTTCATACCAATGCACAACGGGCGATACGTTAAAAGTAATTTGAATTTCACGCAACATTGTTGTCTAAATACTACAATATATAATACAATACTAAAAATCTGTTTCACGCTGTATCCCGCACACAGCACGGTAGGCAGAGGGTGCCTAGTGTTAGGACACTCCGCTTCCGCGCGAATTCTGGAGGTATTGCGTGTTTAGTGGCGGAAATCGACGCGTTTTGCCTCGACACCACACCAGAAATGAAAATATTAAATATTTTATTTTCTCGAACGGGAATCGAACCCACTACCTTTCGCGTTTGCAGTTACACACTTGTGCCCCTGCGTCTCGACTACCTGTTAAAAAGATTGATTATTTTTTTAACATGTCCAGTCTGTTTGTCAATTTTAGAGAGCGATCCGATCGTTTGGGACTTCACCCGCTTGGATTACATAATTATTGGTTTAAATCTATTTCGTTATTGACATTTCACAAAAATATTTTAACAACATAGAATTATATTTTTTTTAATATTTTGGACTCTCATATAAACTTTCGTCTTGAATCACTCTATCTATTAGTTTTTGTAAATCACATTAAAATCTGATGTATAAGATACGCCTTTATCTCTACTATATATATAATTTTTGGAACTACGCCACCAAAAAACCATCTGTTCGAAAATACGGTTTCAAAAATCAATAGGGGAAACGGACATCCCTTGATGTTAAAACCATATGCCAATTTATATCCTTACTTACCCTATGTTTAAATTAATAAAGCTTCCCTAGTTATTTTTTTTTTATTTATTTCTTCGCTCATGTAGACAAATTGCTGCGTTAAGTTTCGTCACTTATCATACAGTGTGCTGAGTCCGGTTGTAGCTCAGGACCAGGGCAAGTTGTGGATTTGATTCCCTCTCAAGGTACCGGAATATTTCATATTTTAATTTTCACGCACTGGTGACGAGTCAGCGTAGCGATGAGTTCCTCCACTCAACGTGCAATGCTTTTGAAATTTGGCGAAAAAAATAGAACGGGACTGTCTTATTGGGGATGTAGTTTCTTAACACTAGGTTCTCAATTTCCCTTTGCCTATACAATACAATACAATATAATATTGAGCTATAACTAAAGAAAAAACTTGTAAAAAGATCTATATGACAAGAGACATGAGGTCGCTACATCTTTTAATTTTAAGCGTGGAGAAGTAATCACGTAACAATTTCAAATGACATACCATTACACAAGTCATTTTCTAATATTAAACTTGAGAGGCTTCGTGATGGCACCATAATGAATCCTTTTAACCTTTCATTACTCCTTGGGCATGCCTTTATCTACTTATGTCATAATTATATCTCAATAAGAAATGGTTTAAATGTTACATTATAATTTTATTATATCCCCTTATGTCCTGAGATTACCTCTATATTAACCAATTTTAAAGTAGTACAAATATCCAGCGAAGTAATACCAGTTAACCTTTAATTGGCGTCTATGAGTGTAGCTGTTAAATATTAATTCAGTGTTTCAGATAAAATTTTAGTATCTTATATAGGAGCAAATCTCTTTCTATAATATTACAAAGTCTATAAAACGACAGCAGATATTACAATTATGCTAAAAGGTGACCGAAATTATATTTTATTATCGAATTAGACCAACTTAGTCCCAAATAATCTGGTATATTCAGTTAATTTTCAAATTTTAACAGAACCTTAAATATTACAATTTTAATAAAATTCTATTAAAACCGGCGTAATATTTAAAAGTGGGTTCAAATTTAATTTGGAGAAATATGTATAAAAATAAATGTATATAGATATTTTCTCGGTCTAGTCAAATGAATACATTAATAATTATTATGTATTTTTTGTCTACCATAGCGATACATTATTAATATAATTTTCCCTAAGCGAGAATTGAACTTGGATACGACGATATCGACGTATTTACAGTGAGATGCTATTCAACTGCCCTCATCATACGCCTCGTTATATTCAAATTAGAATTATGTCAATAAAACAGCTACGAGGCTGCCGTAGCGCAGAGGTAGCGTGCTACTCTAAACGCGACGCTTGTGGGTTCGATTCCCGCTTGGTTTTCTCTGCCTACCCTGCTATGTTGACATATGAGGCGGGATACAGCGTAAAACAAGTAAAATCAACATATATATATAATACAACATAGGTATAGAGCATTTTATAATCCATATAAACGGTTAATATCGTACCTTTCATTAGCACCGGTGCGGTTATAGTATTGCGGCTTCACACTCCACCTGTTATTATAATGAGATTTTATTTGTTAACAAGTTATTTCTGTACTTCTTTAAACCTGGGCTTCTATGGTAGACGTCAATGGGTTAGGAAAGTTCTAGTACTAGACTTTTTATTTGTAGAATTTGCAGCTTATTATGTTTCTTTTCTGCAATATCCCGTACATAGCGGGGCAGACAGAGGGACCTTGGTAACCTAATTAAGACACTCGGTTGTTATTAAAGCACTTCCGCTCCTCATATTTTCGTTACATTCTGAAGGCATTGTGTTTTGAGTGGCGAAACTTAATGCCGCCTTTTGTTTGATCTCAACTCTGAGATCGATCTTGGGATGCCGTTTTCATTACATTACAACCAATGAATGAAAACTATATATTAATAAATAAGTAATAAAAAAATATAGAACTACTTTTCTGTAAATAATTTGTTTCATTTTCCACTTTTGTTTACTGACGTAGTACAATATTCTATTGTGTGTATAAAAAATTGAGGTCGAATGTTGATTTATATTCAATATAAAAATCGATTAATCAAACAGGTACGATGAGACCGTCGCGTCGTGGCGCAGGGGAACAAGCGTGCGACTGTAACAAGGCAAAGTGCGGCGTTAAGTTCCGCCACTTAACACGTTGTGAATTAAGAATTCACGCTTGTGCCCCTGCCCCACGGTTGGCCTCTATATTACATTCCATCCATCAGCCTTTTAAGGTCCACTGCTGGACATAGGCCTCCCCCAATGCTCGCCACTCCGTCCGGTCCTGCGCCCTTTGAATCCAGCGGGTTCCCGCTGTCACGCAGTGCTAAGCGCGGTGACTATGGCAATAACCCCCCCTATGAAAGGCACAAATATTACATTAAATAAGTAAAATTAAATTCAATGATTTAACTTAATTATACATCACTGTCGGTTCAGTGGTTAAGAAATGTGTTTGCTAAGACGCAGGTCGTAGATTTGATTCAGGTATAAAGACAGTGTCGTACAAATTTTGAAATAATTACTAAACGATTCAAATGTATCTTACCAAAAACCAGTAGCTTCGTGCCTTTACCGCTCAGCAGCAGCGTAGACACACTCCGTCATCCATATTTTGCCTAGTGATTTTTTTTTAGTTGCTGCCTTCTGATTATAATTAAGATAAGTGTCCTTTTATTAAAATTTCCTATAAAATTTTTGAACTTACACCCCTTTATACAAACGGGTATTTCCCTTTTCATTTTCAAGTCATGAATGTGTACCATAAAAGAAATGAAAGTTGGAAGCGTCTGACGAGACGATTACACACTAACGTTTGATGTGTAGAAGTGGCATGAGTTAAAGTTATCTATATTAATTTATCTGTGAAATCTATTTTAAACTGACTATTTATATTTTATATTTTTTAGCTTTAAGTTGTATTGCAGGGTAGCCAGAGGGAACCGGAAACCTAGTGTTAAGACATTCCGTTCCCCACTTTCTTTGCATGTTGAGTGGCGGTAGTCAACGCCGGGCCATGCGTGGTTATCAGAATGAACAAATGAAAATATTAAATATTTCATTTCCACGAGTGAAAATCGAACCTACACCTATCACGTTAACACTCGCACCTTTGTACCCCTGCGTCTCGACCTCATTCCTAATATTTAAAGAAAAATTAATAAAATCTAGTATTCAACATCTCCAAATCGATTAAATACTTGATCTGGTGCCATTTCCTACGTACCGTTCAAGGTGATGCTCTAAAGTAAGGCATGTCTAGAGGTACATCCACGGGCTCCGAGACAGCCTTGAGATATTTACAGCTGAAATGGGAACGAACAGCTGGAAATTCCTACTTTCTAATTATGGTTCATAATTTAAAAGCAATTTGAAGATATTTTAGACACTTTCGTTATTTGGAACTGTAATTCAGTTAATAAAGTAATAATATGGAATTAAATATAATCAAATTTTAATGATTTTTAATTTTTATATTAAAGGTGAATCTTTATACTTTATTTATTGTTTATTTATTTAAGTGTTAGAAATCCAATGCTAAATTATAACAAGTAGGTAAGTATCTATATTTTGAATCTATGTTTACAGCGTACTAAAACACAATAAAAATATATTAATTTCATTAATTGTTTAATTGTCATAACCAGAATGTTTTTATGGTGTCAATTTATAATAATATTTATTTTAATCAACAATATTTAAAATATATCACAGAATAAAAATAATATTAAAATTTTAAAGTGACAAAATTAATTTTAGTTAGAGACGACGACGTCGATGATGTCATTAGTTACAGCGTGCCCTACTACTTTTTTATTAATCTTCATCTTGCCAGATAGTATTAGCGTGCTTCCTCGCTTGAAATTTTTATATTAAATAGAAAGTAGAGGCCAATAACGGCGCAATGCGACAGGTTGTGGATTCGATTTCCACTCAAGGAAATAAAATATTAAATATTTCAATTTCCTCGCTCTGATAACGAGGCGAACCGCGCTGTTAAGCTCCGTCACTCAACAGTCAATGCTTCGAGAATTAAGCTTGTAGGGAACGGAATGTCTTAATGGGTGTAAGTGTCTTAACATTAGGTTTTCAAATTACCTCTACCTATAGGATACAGCATGAAGTGAAAGAATCCTTTAATTTCTCCATCTCCAGAAATTGAATTCATAGCTCTACCGCACCATTATCATCCGTACCACAAAGGCTAATAAGATATTTAATATAAATCGTTCATTCAATTCAAAGTGACGCCGTTATAAGTGATTTACAAGCACTTTAGAATTTACGAACTAACAGAGTGTCCTACTTTTAGAGATAATCTACCCACTGTTGCTTTGTTCTGTGTTCATTTGTGTTAAGCTTGTTTTACAGTAATGTAAATTTAGTAGTTTCTCCTTGTGTCTTTGCGTTTTGCCTTAAAGAAGTGTGATATTAGTTTAGTTTACTTTAATTTATTTTTGCTGCCATAAATTGTTATATATAATGATAAAATCTTTATGTAACGAAACCTCCAAATACGTTTATAATTTTAATAAAAACAGAATACGAAAGATGGAAAACTAAATTAATTAACTCTACACCTCTGCAGAGGTAACTCAACACTTCACTGATACATCCCTAGCGAATATCTAATAGAGTCTCCTAGGAATACATGAATCGTATAAATTATAAATATATGTAGCTACGTGCAGGTCGCGCCTCTCACCGAGCACTCTGGCCAATTAAGCTATGCATATGTACTTACTAATGGACCTCCATAGCGAAGTCCGTCGCTATAATAATTTTATACGATTGTTATTTGATTTTTGTTTTGGTGCAACAATGACGTAATTCGATTTTAATGATAAAATATATACTATTAACAAACCGATGGTCCTTAAGTAAAGTATCGTAAGTGAAAAATCGTAAATGTTTTTATTGCTTTCTTGAATTACTAAGAAGAGAGAGATTTTTAAGAAATTAAAAAATTACGTTTAATAAACGTGTATATAATCTAAAACTATCCTTTATAATAGTTCAAAACAGCAATAAAAGAAATTAAAGTTTTTCACTTACGATTCTTTACATAGGAGCCGTCGACTTTTATATTTATTGTAAATTTAAATCTACATATATACATTATTTTTAATATGAAACCTAAAACTGTACAATAACCGTATATCAATAAAATCACAAATAACAATTCCAGTAACATTGTACTGTGGAGTAAATATGACACAGTATCATACAATTTTATGCTGCTGTTACGACGAAAGTACCTAATATATTTGTTTATATTACCTTTGGTGCTGGAACGAGCCGCCGATAGTGTCGGCTCAAATTTTTATCTCTCCGCCCTGGTAGATAAATTGCAGCATTGAGTCCCGCCACTCAACGACGTACAAAGTTGAGAACGGAGTGTCTTACCATTATGTTGCCGCACCATTAAATACAATCTGTCTACTCTGCTAGGCATAAGTGTGATACTGCAAAAAATATGTCTTTTTTTAGTTTTTTTGTCTTTAGGTTTCCGTTCCTCAAAAGGAAAAAACGGAACCCTTATCTCTTTGTTGCCCATCTGTGAAAACTATTTATCTCGGGATTGTGTTGAGTTTCTTAAGCTGACAGTAATATCAAATATTCAGCTCAACATTCTAATCGAACACTGAAAAACATAAGATACAAGCATTGATTTTGTTGTATTTTATATTCGCCTGCATACTTAAGTTTGTCAACTTGTAAAATTTTTACTGTCTCATTTAGTACAAAACCCACAGTGGTCAAATCCGTCTCACACTTTACTAGTTTGTGTTTCATTTAACCGTATCTTAATCGTAGCATAATTAAACCACGTCTGACTGAACATTAATCGTTGAACGATAATGATCAAAAATGTGGATTTTTTTAAGTATTTTTTTTTTATGTAATATTTAAATGAATTAATATTGTTTAGTGGTGACATGCTCCATATGAAAAATGTATAAAGATGTTTATTTCTAATAGGCATTCTATTATTTCTTTACTGAGTAATGACTTAAGAAGCTGCAATGGCATATTTGTTGCAACTCTTACGGAAACGGAACTACAACCTTAGCAAGGCAGTGCGAGAGTTCATCTGAAGCAGTGTCGCGATGGTCCTCGACATACTTTATTCAGTTATTTCACGTATTAAATGTTATTTCCTCTGGAATATCGAATGAGATGTCTGTACAGTAGCAAATTTGATTGTGGTTTCGATTCATATTTTGAAAAAGTTGTGTGACACATGACTCATGACACACTCAACTCAATGCCTCCATAAATCAGTGGAAAAAGAGGAGTGTCTTAATAGTATCTTAACACTATGTTCCCGGGTACCTCCTGATTTCCCTGCTATGTGTCAGAAATAGCGTGAATACTATAACTAAAACTACGCGAAACAAAAATATTTTTCCAATTTAAAACAGTATTTCCTGAGATTAATGACCATCAGCTAACTCTCTCTCTCTCCCTCTTTTATCATTAGCTTAGTTAAGCAATATGCATAAGATGGGTTTCCAAACAAATATAAAGTATTCTGGAAGCTCTTAAAGCTTTAAATTTGACGGATCATTAAAGCTGTTTAACGCTCGATGTTAATCCGCACCGTTTATTATTTAGAATACGAAACGTAATTAAATGTTTACGGACGTTTGTTTGAAGGAAATAAATTCACAATTACCTATATAACTACTTATTTATATATTCAATAATTACTTAATTTATATTACTAAAAAATACTTTTAAATAAAAAAAACACATACATTCGAAAAAATTTATTATTCAATATAACCCTTTATAAATAATTGAGTTAAATGAAACGAGTTCAGGTCACTAACCCATTAAATAACAACTAGGTAGTTATCGATTTACGAAGTAGTTATCTAATGTTCTAAATCTAGTAGATACTAATTTATTGAACTATTTTTTATTTTTTCTAACATTATAATAATAAAGTAACGTTATTTTTAGTATTTTTTTATAATCTTATATTTTTTTGTGTTCTTATATTTTTTGCATTTTGTGAGTAACCGAAACGAAATTAATGAAAAGCAGTTCCGTTCTAAAATTTGTATACGTTCAAGAAATTTTGGATGATGGATGACGATAACCCATTGCCCGCAGCATTTCTTGCCTGCTAAAATATTATTAATATAAAAATACATTTATATTAACAATATTTTAGCAATAAGTTTATGTTCAGTGTTAGGTCAGGCACGTCCCTGCTAAGTCATGATGGAGTCACTCCTATTTGAAAAGAAAAATAATGATTATAAAATATGGCATTTATCTCGAGACGATTTAACTTCTAAACTTTGAATAATGCAGCGAATAAATCAGAAAGTTTGGTGGGAATGCTCCAAATGTCTATCAGTTACTTCGTTAGAGCAATTTAGGGAAAATTGGAAATTATATTGAGAGGAGAGCGGTGGGATTTATCACTTGGCTCCTGTCTGCCCATCTTGTGAGATGTAAGAATAATAAAAATGTGATAATGAAATATATATTTTTCACGCTTGATCCTGAATATAGTAAGTAGACAGATTGATGATCATGAGAGGAGAAAGAGAGGAGAGAAAGACACTGTTTACCAAGCAGCGCCCAATTTTGGACGCGGCGATCACGGTTGACTTAGCGTCGCAACTTAGAAATAATTTATTGCCTCAAATGGAAATCGAATCAGGACTTGCCTCAGAATATCTTAAAAGCCATAATTACAAAAATACAAAAATAATAAAATTTAAACGCAACCAGAGCTTTGAGACCTAGACTTTATTTTGAACGGCTACAGTTTCGTAATCTAACGTAATTAAAATTTAATTATATGGTATACAATTATTTTTAAGTAGTTTCGTCTGAAAATTCGTACTTGTTAGAGAATATTTCGTGTTAATTATTTCAAATTGTAGTAGGTATGATGTAGTAGTGTACTATTTGTACCAGCTTTTATTTTATTTTCCGTGTTAGTGGATAGTGGTCAGTTTTGATGATAATAAAATTGTATAAAATTAATTTTTTTGTTAATTTAAAATGGCAGTCGCAATTAAATAGGAGCATAGAAATTTTAACACAAATCACCTAATATAGGTGGAAATGAAAGAACTTGATTTGTAAAATAACATGAAAAAAATCTAGAGGGCATATTTTTAAAAAGGTTTTTGTTTTAAATATTTTATATTTTTAAGCTTTAAATATATTTTTTTTCTCCTTTTTCCCACTGAATACTGGTAGGCAGAAGCAAACCTGGTTGAACAGTAAATAAACAAAATAAAAATGTTTTAAATATAAGCCAAATCAAAGTATTGAGACAAATTGCAAAGTAAACGTGAAACTTTGAAAAAAGCACAAAATTACAGTGTATTTACGTTAGCGAGACTCAAAAAAGGTACATCCTAGTGAAACTTTTGAAGCAAAGCTTATTTGTCTCTTTAACGAGTCCTATTCATTCTACAAAGAAAGATCTAACGTAACTGGAAAGACGCGACGAAAGCTTTTATTTTTTTAACTTCAAGCTGCATTCCGGTTACACATTACTACATGCGGGTTCAAACATAGAGACAGGACCAGTTATCTGGAGGAAGTCAACGCCGCGCTTTGTCTTCTTACCAGAGCAAAAAAAGAATATAAATCAATCTCTTGAGTAAGAAACGAACCTACAACCACCCACACGGGCCTATAACGTAATTAATATTTCGAACTCATAACTTAAGCATTGGTTAAAAAAAAGCTTAAAAATGGCTTCGCAAATAAAATAAAAGTAACAAAGTGTAAAATTACAACCGAATTTGTACCAGACGGTGAGCATTACGCGTTCGTACGGTTTCCACGTCTGCTCGAGCTCGAAGAATGGCATATGGCGTACGGCTTCCTGCATTTTAATCAATATACTATATATATTATTATTATAAGTATTACTATATTTAGAATGTTTGTTTATATACAACTAGCCTTAATGTGCGGCTTTGCCCGCCTGTAACAAGTTAATATAGCTTACCTCTTTAAATGGGCTTTACGACACAAAAATATTTTTTTAAATAGAATTGCTTTCAACCAAACAAAATCTTCGGCTTCAGTATATAACTCATCGCCGTATTTTCGAGACTTATTCTGATGATTGGCAGGTTTCAGCGCCGCGCTCAGTCTTGTAATTTTCAAAAAAATGTTATTCATCATAGAGTGGGAATCAAACCCATAATGCGATGGGCATGACTAAATGACGTCACTGAGCCACTAGATTCATATTTTTTTCACAACTTTACAATATTTTACAACCCCTAAAATTTTCAGTTTTACTGCGAATTGTTCCAAAGTTAGCCACAATCCTTATAACATATTCACAAACCTTACAAATTTCAAAAATATGGAATTTTCTATGTTTTTAATAATAATTACTTACCATGGCTAATTAAATTTAAATAAAATTTGAATGTTGTTCAAGTCCGCTATTATAAACGCGACGATTGTGGGTTCGATTCCCACTCTTTCACACACAATGAAATATTTAATATTTTCATTTACTAGACTGATGACTTATCTTAACGAATAATAAATACGTTGCAAACAATTTTTACTGTCTAGGTTCAAAATTTATATCTCAAAGTTTATACTAAAAACGCCACAAAAAGTTTCAAAAGCCTTACTTGGAAACTGTCCAAGAGGTGCGGGTTCTAATCTTGCTACGTTCAAGTTTTAATGTTTTCTTAAAGGTATTTTTGTTTCCAAAGTGAGGAATAACACTTTAAAATTGTAAAAAACAAGTAAGACCTGTATTTATAAATTGCTCTCAAGTCTGAGATTGTTCTTGAGATGCCGTTTTCATTCTTTTAAAAATTATAAATGAAAACAGGTACTCAAGAACGATCTCATACTTAAGAGCGGTATACAAATACGTGCCTAAGTAAACGACCTTTTAAGTAATAAAATGTGATACTCATTATATTATGAAAGTTATTCATTTACAGCAACATAATTAAATGTTGTCCTTTAAATGACAAGAGACAAAGGAAAACTGAGCTTGCCTCGTATAAAATTAAATATTTAAAACATTATTATGCACATATATCATTATAGTTATTATTTCTGCATAAAATATTAAAAATCACGGGATGATTCTTGTATAAAGTGTTTTTGTTGACTTTTAATTACTAGCGGATGATGAAATGTTAAGTAGATTTTAACTGGTTTCAAGCTGGTGGTGGTTGTGGCAGTGTCCCACTATAAACGTGATGTTTGTGGGTTCGATTTCCAGTGCGGTACATAAATTATTTGTATAATTATTTTCCGTGTGTGCTTCCAAGTGCAGCGTTGAGTTCTTTGTTCTGGAAAATTAAACCACGGCGTTAAGTTCCGTCACTCAACGGAAAGCAGCAACGGAGTGTTTAAATGCTATGTTCACTCTGCTTAATATAGTAGATATTTGGGATACAACGTGAAGCGAAAAAAAAGCGACATATCCGAATGCGGTTGAAAAACAGTATGAGACAAGTCCTTTCATTAATTTATGAATAGCTTTATAGAAATTCGAGTTAGAAGGTATCTCGTAAGGAGCGGGAAATTATACTCACGGGAATCATTATTTTTTATATTATTTCTTAGACCTTTTTCTATGTTCTAACATCTTATTTTATTTCTTCAGGTATTCAGTGTCGGTTCTGCGAAATAATGAATACAAATATTTATTTGTTTGAATAAAGTATTTACTTTGAATGAATGAATGAAAAGAAATTTTAAATAAATGAACTTTTAAGACTAAATTTGATATGGTGTTTGTGAGGTTACATATCAATCGACGGAATGTTTTCTTGTATATTTTTTCAGCTGAAACCTCTGTTTGATTAGACAAAACCTTAGCGCTAGTTAGCACCCACCTACAATCCAAATTCTGTGAATAAATTACAAAGATTTATTGAACGTTAAAATAAGAAGCTAAAAGTAATTGAATTAAAAAAAATCATTGATCAGTATTAGTTATTTTATGTATAATAAAATAACTTTAGTGATGCTAAAACACCTTTATCATTTGCTAAAATCCGAAAACAAAAACGACAACACGTGATTTAAAAATCAAACTGTCAAAATCTAAATTTGACATGCATCCATTACACGTCGATCCAGCCCGGCGACGAGGCCTACTCCCAGTAGTTTGTAGTTAGTACCAGCCTCTCAGACAGTCCTCGAGACTCGCGCCGCACACATTCACTAGAGAATCCTTTGAACCCGGTGTGCCGAAATTTTACCCTCATTAAAGCGTTGGTGTAACGCACTACCGGTGAGACGAAAATGTCTAAGTCGTTTTTAGGTATTGTTTGGTTTAGAAAGGTTGTTTATGTGTTATGTAATTATACCCTATCCAGGGAGTCGTGAGATAAAAGGTAAACAAATAGAAAAAGGTTCCTTTATAGGTCACGATTACTGGAGTTAATATGCTTTATGAAAAGAGCTATGGAAGTAATACGCTGATAGTACCTACTTTAAATAATACTATATAACAACGTCAGTACAACTTATACTTATAACTTATTGGAAATCGAATATCATAAATTACTTAAATTATTTATTTTACTTTACAATATAATGCAATAAAAATAATTAATTAATATATATTTTTTAATATTAGTCTAATTGCAACCTTTTTTATCATTTTTATCACGGAGTAAAACTTTCATGTAAGGCAACATAAGAACAGTATAACTAACTGCTAGTAACATATATGGAAAACCATTCGCTACAACAATTAAATATAAATAAAAAAGCTAAATAAAAGTTTGAGAAACGTTGTTTTCTTTGCTTATATTTTATATCATCGGATACGGGAAAAAACAATTAAATATTTATATCGCCCATTATATAAATAAGAAAATTATTACATCTGTTCTGTTATTTGTTTATGGCGTTCCGAACGTCCTACGGTTGACCATTAATCGATTCGCAATTCGATATTACATTAAATGGGGAGCATACAGAACGAACATGGAGATTATTACACTTGAAGTCTTTTGCTATATTTTTTTAATAAAAAATATAATTTTATAATTAATTGATAAGTAAAGTAAATTATATGATTTAAGCATATTATTCTATTAAATAGATGAGAAAGAGATATAATAATATAAATATCTATTTAAAAGGAATTTTCCTTTGAGATATAGAATCTCATGCTTTTAGAGAGTCTCAATTGAGTTCCTGTAATTATTAAGTTTAAAAGTTTAACACTAACTACCGTTAAGCTATTATCTAACTAGTTAATTATACTCTGAACGATATCTAAGAACCAAAGTTGAACTTTATAATGCAAATATTTATTCTGAAACACTGAACGTTATATTCTTCATATAGCAGGGTAGACAGAGGGAACCTAGTGTAGGTAAGACACTTTTTTACCAAATTTCAAGTGTGTTGTCACTTATATGAGGAAGGTCCACGTCACACTTTGTCTTCTTACCAAAGCGACGAAATGAAAATTATTTCAACCTAATGGAAATCGAACGCACAACCGTCATGTTCTATTAAATACTGCGCCTCTGTGCACGTCGCCGTTTTCCACAGCAACACAAAAAATATTTTTAAATAATTGAAGGTTACAACTCTTTAACCAGACAGTTTCACATCTCTCGTCATGTTTTTAAAATAGTTGCATAAGTTCGGCGACGGGCAATTTTGTCTACCACCCCTTTTTTATGCCTTACGTATTATACTTTACATACCTATATATAGATAGAGGTATATGTACGGAGACGCAAGGGATTTGTATGAATACGCACCAATTTTGTATAAGTAATGTATGTAAGTGCAGATAGTACTTGCAATATTTTTAAATACTTTTATGCGTATGTAACATTTGTTTGATGTAAATAAAATTGTTTCACATTGTACCTATCCCGCACACAGCTGTGTAGCCAGAGGGCACCTAGTGTTAAGACACTCCATCCCTCATTTTTCACAAATTGTCACGTTTATAATCGCACGCCTGTGCCTCCATCGCCAATTACGATGATGTAGAATGTTATTTCTACATATAATTTTTTAATCCGTTCTTAACCAGATAAATAAATTAAGAATAAATAAATCAATCAATTAAAATATGTACATAATATTAATAATCACAAACAAAGCTCCTTACTACAGATTAACAATAGAAACGGCAATCATTAAAAAAAAAATAGAATTGCAATATAATTTCTAGGTGGGTGGTATTGTGCGTCGGTGTTTCGTAACAAACTGAAATACTCGTATAACTCGTACCCGCGACGACGTTAAATCGGTTTCATGGTAAAGTAGCGACGCAAGACGAGCGTTGTGCGTAGGCACTATGAAATATTATAAGTTTTGAGACCGTTATTCAGCCAGTGGTGTTCAGTCAGTGGTAAAGGTGAATCTATACAGGGGCATAAGAATAGATGTGAGTGGTCTGTGAATACCCCAGTATAGTCTGGTGCCCACCCCAGAATTTTTTCTAACAGAAAAACAACTACCTACTACTTGTCTAACCTGACCGATTAAAAACTTTGGGAATTTCCCCTAGTTACATTATGGCTTCCTTTGCTTATTCTGTGGTTTTTTTTTTAATTATACACATTTTATGAAATTTTACTAATTACATGTTAGTTTATATTGCGTATACTGTAATAGTAGTAATTTGTAACAAAATCAGTATAATTTTTCACTTTCTACCACCAGATTTATATGTGGGTTTCTTTGACCGTTACAAAAAATATAAAAAGACATAAAAATTGAAGGAAAACACATATCATTCGGCAAGTTTATGTAAGTTTTAGGATCTCGCGGGAATAAACTAAATCCTCCTTATCTGTAACCCGAGTTTTATAGCCGGCTGTATGAAACTTTTTTTAGGTTCCGCATGTAAGTTGGCTACTTATCGAAACGATATGTTTTCTACAAAATTCGCTAAGATTTAGGTCTTTATTTACATGTAATATTTTAGTTTCTAGTAAGCAGGGTTGCTATGTGCGGCATACAACGTAAGAAGTAAGGAACCTAGTATCAAGAAAGTCCGTTCCCATTATGACAATTCTTTTTCCCACTTGCCGCCGAATTTTTGAGCCATTGCTTGTCTGGCGGAACTCAACGCCGCGCTTTGCTTCTTTACCAGAACGGAAGTGTAAATATTTCATTACCCCAAGTGCGAATCGAAACCACAACCTATCGAGTTTACAGTCACACTTGACACCTGCGCCACTACTGGCCTCAATAATGTTGAATTCTTTATAATTTATTTGTCTTAACTTGTTTCAGCGTGCGTGGAAGAAGACTGCAAGGATTGGGAAGGTAAATCAGTGCCACATGGTCTCCTGTACGTGCCCGGGCCCGGAGTGTGCTCGATCTGTGTGTGCTACCACTCAAAGCCCATGTGGTGTAAGGCTATTTATTGTGATCCTCCTTATGTGAGTATTTTTTTAGTTTTATGCTGTTTCCCGCACGTAGTAGAGTAGAGAAATGAATCCTGGGAACCTAGTATTGAGGCACTCCATCCCCATTAGGACTCATTATTTGGACCGTTTATTTTGAAAGTGGTGTAAGTCCATTTTTGAGAAAAATGAGCTATCATGTAATTCATGCTTAATTTAATGTAATTTTTTTATATATAACTAGTCCGTGTTTAATTTCTCAAAAAAAACCCCTGTTTTGAACAACTTAAAATCGGTCGGTCAATGAAATTGCATAATCAGCGACATACTAACCTTTAATTTTCTCGAAACAAAAGAAAATGGACTTACACCACTCTCAAAATAAACGGTCCATTTATTAACGCAGTGCTTCGTGTCGTGATTAGAGCAGCAAATAAGAATAATTCTTTCCCATAAATGAGGAATTAACCCACAACCGTTGCGTTGCAGTCACCACAGCGCCACAATTAATTAAAAAGTATAAACTATTTTTTTTTGCTAGAAGAACACTTTTTCTTAAGCAGCTTCAGGGCTCGCTGAAATATATAATGGTAACTCTTAATAGCTAACTAGCTATGCTAGCTGCCATCGAAAATAAAAACATCGAAATAATTTGTTTGAATTACCAGTGACACTTGTATAAATAATTGTTTCATCTATTTACATACTAATTAGTAAGGTATACTTATAAAATTCTTAAATAATTTATACAATAAAAAATATATATTTAATTGCCTTTAAACTATGTCGCGACTGACTGAACTGTTATGAGGAGAAATTCATTTGTAACATACTCAAATAGATGAAATAATTATCTCAAAAGTATTAATTATTGCAAACTTTATTTAACGAAAAATATTTGTTTACTCCGCAGTTCTGCAAAAACTTCCGCGTTGGTGAACGTTGCTGTGAATTCGAATGCCTGGACCCTCCCGGTGAAGACACCAGGTACAGAGAGAGGCAACGTCTTAGAGCCCTCATCCTCGCCGGAAACTCCTCAGCCCCTCACACACGGCCTTCAATGAAGATCAAAGCTGGTATATCTCTACTTGCGGTTGCCGTCGCGAGATTTGTGTGAGACTACAAGGAACAACTTGGTGCATTGATATTAATAAGGGGTATTGTTAGACAATGATGTCGTAATTACTTGCTATTTGATCAGTGTTCGGTTTACAGCCCCAAAGAGATATTTTTACACTATCTCAAAGGACCTCCGCTTTATAAACTGGCAATCAAAATAAATTTAAATAACTTAACCTAAAATTCGCCACTCTCGTCTACAAGCACGCCCCTTAAGTGAGAGGAAATTTTCTGCAAGATTCTGTGATTATTACTCTTCAAACTTAGACTTTGATTTAGTATATATAGATATGATAATACGATAAGTATATAGGTTAGTTTATATATTAAATAAGATAAGCCATACAAATACTTCTCCTCTTACCATTTTGAAATCCAGTCTTTTTCAAATTAATAATTGCCAAAGATAAAACACCAATTTACCTCTCCTAGTACCTTTTTTATAAATTCAATTAAGTTAAATTAGGCTTTATTAGCTAGCTAGTTATATATACCTAATATGAAACATAAAGATAATTATTAATTTAAAAGAGCTTTACAATTTTATGAAAAAGTAACGCAAAAGGTTTTAATTTATATGTATACCTACCGTTGTAACTTTATTTTCGCGTTATAACAAAAACAAACAATTTTCGTTTATCTAATATGTTAAAATCACATTTAAAACTTACCCGGACTATTTAAATTACTTCTTATTTAAAATTAGCAAACAATTATTACGTAATTATAAAAGAAAAAAAATCTATTCAAGAGTCTAAATAATGGCGAGACGCCAAGTTTGCGTTTACGTTTTCGTTAAATTCATTTCATTTAAAAATAATAATGTCTGGCAGAGTTTAAAATAAATAACTATCTATTACTTACCTACTTACAATATTTAAATATGTCAAATTAATTTAAAAAAGTTATGCTGGTAAATGAACCTATATGTACTTAAGTATAGATTTTTTTAAAAGACAAAAAAATATCAAAAATTAATATTATTTGGAAACAACAAAGCAGTAGCAATAATTTTTTTGTTGATTCTAAATTTTTCTTTATTTAGTACACATTGCTTAATAATTAAATTTATAATGAATAATTTATTACACAGATAATAATTAGATACAAAATAACATTTTGGACCAATTTTGTGTAAACAATTAGAATTTTCGCTTTCTTAATTAATTTGGTTAAAATGTTTATTATGTCGCCAAGTTAGATATACCATTATAATACAGCATGTAGATAAAATTAAATAATATTTTGACTGTCAAAAATGAGCCTGTAAACTTATATTAATAATTTTACTTTTTACTATGAGCGACTGTACTTGGCTGTAAATGTAAATGGGATTTTATGTTTCATTTGAGGTCCATGATGTATTTATGAAAATAATTTGTAATACTTAATAATTCGAATAGAATAATTTGAGGTGATATCTAAAAAAATTGATGAACCTTTTAATGAATACTCTCTAATGCTTCGACTACAGTACGAAACGTACGTGGAGTATACAGAAAGGTACTATTAAGGAGAAAAGTAATGCAATACTGCAATATTTGTTCGCGAAATATTACAAATTGTTTTTAATTTCACATAGCAAGGTAATGGACCACGAATTTGTATTTAAAAATTAAAGTCATATATGTCTTATTATATTATAATCTGTGTGCCTTACACAGCTCATCGAGAACACATTTAATGATTTATAATTCAAAAACAAAACAGTGTTTCAATGTGAATATCCAGTGATATCTTAAAGTAGTTGAAATATAATAGAAATTTACTAAGCCCTGAGGGAATGAGTTATTCTTCACTTATTAATAATATTAAAGTAGATAGGCACTTTAAAATTGTAGCTTTAAACTTTCATCATATCATTGGCTATTAGTGAGGCACTTACATGAGACTTTGTCATGGAAGTTTATAAATGTATAACAATTCTAAACAAACATATAATCTAATCCATCAAACTATAACAACGCTATCCTACTATACAAAAATAAAGTATGACATTACCCATGACAAAGTACTTCGTTATTGCAAACTTTATCCGAACGTAAATACACGTCTAGCCTTAGATGTAAATTATAGGACAAACTTTAGAGCACTTTAAAATTATGTCATCGCCTTTAGAAACATATTGCTAAACTGCTTTTAGAATTTAAAAATATAAAAGAAAACTGAAAATATCCAATCATAATAAATCCCTAAATAAAAGTTAACCTTAGTAGATTTCATTTAACAATTTGAAATAATATTGCCTTTATCATTCAACAATATACCTAGATATACTTTAGAAATAAAAATTAGATATAGGAGCAATAAATAGCGTGACCAAATTTTTGATCTAGGTCATTATTGTAATAGTAGCTTGGACAATAATGTATTCGCTTATGATATATAAATAACATTAAAATTATCAGACGCCATTAGTAGATATCGTAACATCATAACATATCAACGAAAATCTAATCACATCCGATTGTGTTGTGAAAAGAAAAGAAAAAATATTTTGTTACGTTAAAAACTTTAATATTTACCAACGGATCTATTTATAAAAAAAAACCTTGGTTAAAACATTGGCAAAATGATTTCCGTCGCTGTCAACTTTAGAAGTGATTAAAAAAAATATTTATACGCGTCCAGAAATCACAATAATATTAGAGATTTTTGCGTTTTACTGTACTTTTATTGAGTCTTAAATTATTTTTATATAAGTAAGGTACGATTTAGACCTTGAACGAAAACAATTTCAACGTAAAACGTATTTTTATTGTAGAAATGTTCTTTAATATAGTGTCTAGTGTTTTTTTAATTTTTGTAATGTTTTGATAAAATTATAAATATCGAGTTAATTTTGTAGTAACTATAACGTTTTTCGTGAATAATTTTATCTAAGTTAGTTACCGCCACCAACGCAGGTCGTGAGATAAAATCTCATTGATACTGAATTTGCTAATATTTGTATAGCAATGCTTTCACCATTAAAGTACAATACACATTTCAAGAAAGAAATCTGAAGCGTTGCGCTAAAACAACAATAAAATACCTGAATTAGTCACTTTATTTTAGTACCCAGTTGTCTAGTCCTAAGGTACACCATTAAATTAAAGTTTTCATTGAAATTGACAGACGTCTTATCTTTTAGTAAATTTTAACGTAGCAAGATTGAACTTACGATTCTTGGTCCGCTCTGATCTCTAATCCGTACTGAGAACGTATGGTTTAGCGGTCAAAGCAGTTGGACGGCGTAAAACAAGCGCGGGTTTCAGTTCCGCTACTTTAAAAAAAATGTCTTTGTCGTTTTAAAAATAACAGAAACAATTAATTAAATTTTGAGCAAATTTGATGAAAACTACATTTTTTAAATAATCTTGCAATTTTTTTTATATACAAACCGAGATTGAGTTATATCTATAAATCACTTATTGCCTTATTTTGATTAAATACTAAAAAACACGTCTAAGAATATACTGTACATTTTTATTTTAATAATAATGTACCAGTCTATTATAACATAGGTTATTCTTAGTTTTTATATTTAATTTTATTACTTCTTTCATTATGTTACATTTTTCAATTAATTCTTGAATTTCAATTATAATCACTGATTTCAATGGCAACGTGAACTTTACAAACAATACACTTTACAATCTACAAAAATCTAATAAAAAATGTAAAAGTTTGTTTACTTTGGAAATATTTGACGATTATATAAGTTAACATTTATCATTTTTTGAGGTCAGTCGTAGGGCAAGGGTACATAGTACATACATGCAGCTGAAAACAGGTTGTGGATTCGATTCACACTCTAGCATGGAATATTTAATATTTTCATATCCTAGGTCCGGTAACACAGTAAAGAGCGTTGACTTCCCCACTCAACACACAATTCGGCAGAAAGTGATAAACGCAAGTGGCTTTTTCGTAGGTTCCCAAACATTAGAAACATTGGGTTCCCAAGTTCACTATATCTTCCTTGCTATGTGTGGAATACAGTATGACGCTAAAAGTAATTAACATTCCTGCATGTTGAGTGGCAGAATTCAACAGTGGGCTTCCTTGGTGCCAGAGCAAAAAAATGGAAATATTAAGAAATAATAATATTGTTATTTCATTGCTCGAGTCGGCATAGAACCGACAAGTGTCTTGTTACAGTCACAACCTTGAGCCCCTGTGCGAGGATTTTCACGGCGGACTATGTATATTAAATATCATTAAATGTCATATGACGAAATTTTATCCCTACAGCTTTCATTTGTAAAACAGCATGTGATATTTTGCTGGTTGTTGATTTGCATAAATAGAAGGCTTTAAGGCTTAGATTTTAAGATACATCAATATCATTCATATTAAGACATATTGGTATCTTAACTTATGGCATATTTTTTTAAAGTTTAATATTTTATTTAAAACTGCTCCACAAATTTTTACTGCTTTACAAATTTATATATAATACATAACTTCAAAATAAGCTGAAATAGAATTTAAAGCTCATTAATTTACTGTAACAGCATGAATGTGTATTAAACATAGGTTTTATTAAAAGCAATACCACTTATTTTTTTATAGCAGGATAGGAGAAGAAAAGTAATACCAATTTTCCATATAAATTATGACATTGCATGTGTAGAGTGGTAGAAGTTTTTGCGAGAGCAGCAATATGAATATAATTGATTACTTTGATTAGAAATCAAACTAAAAATATAACATTTATAGGCAGACACTGTGCCACTGTGCCATAAGGGTCACATCTATCTATAATGATTAACAACAACAGGCTGCTGAAGTATTCTTAGGACACATTTATAAATGATATATTTTGTTTATTATTTAAGTGTAATATATTGAAGTTTAAGAGAATGTCCATACTTAAATAAGAATATAACATAATTGTATCAATGATTGAAAAATAATTGTATCAATAGAATAAAAAATATGCAATTTTTTTGAGAACACTCATTACCCATAAGATACCTTTGTCTATCATTTTTAACTGCTTCAAATGGCTTAAAATCATCATTTTTCAGTCTATTATACCATAAAGTACCTTATCTTAAACTAAGTATATTGGTTTTGATCTTGAAGTGTATGGTGTGAAAATATACATATTTTTTAAATTATTACAATTGTAAATAAATGCAAATAAAATATTTAGCTCAAATAAATTTTAGTCCAAATAATCTTGTTTTATTTACTGCCCTTTTATTTTTATGTATTTTATAATGATGTAACAAGAGAGAAAAAAGATCAATGTTGAAAATATAAATAATTTATTTAATGAATTATTAATAATTAAAACACGGAATTACAACTTAAAAGTTAATTGGAATGTACTTTACCACCTTAGACCCTTGTCGTGAAGATCTTTCTTTGCTTCTAAGATTTCAGCCTGTAGTTCTTTTGCAGCATCCTCACAATTATTAAATGTAAATACTCGGTATAATACAACTGTTACAGCATATAGACCAAATAATATAACAAATATTATTGGTGATATGATAATAAGATTCATATTTTCTTCAATCAGTTTATGTTTTACGTATCCACCGACGAGAGAGTACCATACAGCAAACACGGCTGATGTTACTGATATCCATTCTAGAAGCTTCGTCATGGCACTGAAAAAGAATAAATTTGGTTCTTAAATAATTAAATTATAAGCCTTTATATTATAAAAGACTTATCATGTATGTATCTGCAAGGCAATTATTAATTTATATAACCTATACATACACGAATATTTACAAATATTTTTGTGAAGAATACCTTTATTATCACTAATTTATATTATTTAATAATAAAACAAAATATTACTAATAAGTAAAAATTGTTTAAAACACAGTATTTAATGAAAATGTATGAAATATGCGAAATGTGTTTATTTTGGAACCTTTAAACGTCAGCTGGTAACGTGACAGTTGAGTGTTGACACTTGACATATCGCCAATGATTGATAAAAAGATTAACAATCTAAAACCGATACTAAATTCATAAATAATAATAAAATAATATTATGAAGAGTAACTAATATTTGTTACATTTCATTGTATTTATCATGAGAAAAAAATTAAACTATTAACATGTAACTTACATTTAATATTTTACCTAAAGGATATTGTTGTTGTTGTTCTTTAATTATGGCGATAAAGGATATTAAGGATATATTCTACATCTGTGTTAAAAAATAAAAAGTTCAATAATGTCAAAATGACAATAAATGAGGATGACAAACAAAGAATATATAAAATAAGTTGACATTATAAAAGGGTCTTTCACATTACGCGGAATGAATTTAAAAGTTGACCTGAATCTCAGATATTTAAGAATTTTGTGTTCCAGAACCTTTTTTTATAAAATTAAAACAATATTGCTACTTTTAATGAAAGAAACGAAATATTTTGTTTTTTTTAGAAAACACTACTTGTAGTTCAATAAAATAAAGCAATTTATAAAATTTCACTATTTTGTTTATAATGTTTTCAATAATATATTATTTTAAATAATTTATTAAATTATTACTTAGGGAGGTGGCATAGATTTAACTATTACAAACATTCAAACAATTATAATAAATTTTCATCTACGGTGGTAGGAATGGAATGAAAATGAAAGAAGATAGGAGGAATGTGAGTTTCCCTTTCCTCAAAATCTTGCAATTTTTAGTTTCATATTTGGGTATGTTAATACGTCAATATTGGCAACCCTGGCTTGACTTTACATACAAACAAACGTAATATTTTGCAGAAAAACTGGATACAGCTGTTTCACTTTCAACTTTCAAGTGTTCATATTTTATAAATTTTGTTGTAATTAAATTAAGCGCTAATTATATGTGTGCATAAAAATGAATGAAATTGACGATAAATTTTATTATGTATACAGCTCCGCCTTGGACCATAAAGTGGAAATAAAAATGTATGTATTTAAAAAATATCTTTAATTCGAGTTACTATAATGACAAGATACTTTATTTATAAACATATAAAAAATGTTTTAAAATAATCTTAATTATTTTATCATATATATATCAAAATATGTTTCGTACAATAATCTTTGTTTATTTTTAAATAATATTTTAATTTATTTGTAAATAAATATTGCAACATGCAGATAAAAGTAGATTAACCTAATTAATTTCATTAAACTAAGTTAGTACATGTTCTTTAAGTATACATATGCAATATTAACTATAATTATTTAATTTCAACACAATTTTTAGATGTTATAATAACATCATAGTTAATTAATAATTATTATATTAACATTTTTTTTTCTATTTATACTTAATAAACTTTGCATTATTTTCAGAGGTACTCTCGAAGGCAAAAGATCTAAGCCAGAATATGATAAATTATTATCGGACCCCATGCTTAAATTCTCAGGACTGTACCAAGAGGGCTGTTCAGATTTATATGTGACATGTCAAGTACTGTGTGAGGGTGTACCCCTTGCATTACCCGTTACCACATCTTATAAGGCTTTTACTAATAGATGGAAGTAAGGAAATTATGTTTTTATTGTGTATTGTGGTTGTATTGAATTCTGCTACTTACTTTGGATAGAAAATGGAGAATGTAATGTCATGCTATGAAGGAAAAAGCATAACACTGTATATTTTGTTTTTAGTTGTTTAAATTAAAAAAAACCATAGAAAGACAATTTTTATTGAATTCAATGTGTTTTGAAAGTAACTTTGAAAAGAGCTCTGTTGTTTGATTTCACAATTGTCTACAGCGAAAAGTTTCTTTTTGTAAACCTTGAAATGGTTGAGGCAACAACTCAATAGTTAAGTAATTGCAGTTTCAAAGACTAGTCTATTTTTTCATTTTCTTTTGCATATGGCATGGTAGACAGCTCCACCCAATTTTAGAGACATAATGTGTTGACTGGTACAATCATTTTATTATTTACAGTCTGGTATTGCTGTTTCCACCACTATAACCTCTTTATGATCTTTTATGATTCTATATTTTTCATAGACCACCACTCACAACACACACTACCAGGTGACAGTATCTAACTGTAAACAGAGATTGACTATAAACAAGAACATTGGGGTTCAATTCTCACTTGTGTGAACTATACTGAAATAATTTAAATTTCAATGGTCTGGTGGGATAAACTAATAGTTGTATACAAGTGGAAACTGGAGTATAAAGATTTATACAATAAGTTGATGAAAAGGGAAATATCCCTGTCTCCTTTTATGCAAAATACACCATAAAGATAAGAAAAAGACTACATTCGCTTTTCCACCCAATTTTTTAAAATTTTCATTGTAGCTGGAATGAATGGGTGACCCTCCCAGTGTACTTCAGTGATCTACCCCGCAATGCTATATTAGCAATGACCATTTACGACTGTGCTGGACCAGGCAAAGTTATGATAGTTGGCGGTACAACAATCTCGTTGTTTGGCAAACATGGCATGTTGAGACAGGTGAGAAATTTTAGTAATATAATATCAATTTGCCATTGTTTATTTGATCATAATTATCTGCAAGGGTAAAAAATAAAGAAATATATAAAGGGGCAGGAGGTGTGTGAATATAAACACAACCTTTGTGGATTCGATTCCCACTCAGGGTAATGAGTTATTTAATATTTACATGTTTCACGTTAACAAGGCTGTGTTAAGACACACTCCCGCTAAACAGGCAAGAAGTGACTCCTATAAAGTAATTTTTAAATTAACGCTACTTATTAATATTACTTCCCATATTGACAAGAAACGAATTCTTGAATACATATCAGGGTTGGATAAATTTTAATTGCAATTAACCATCAGATATTAACAGGTGATAGTTTGTTTGCACGAAAGTCATAATTAACAATTATTTGAATTATTTTTTATTTTCTGATCTAGTAAGATAAAGCGCGGCGTTAGGTTCCGTCTTTTTGCCTACTCTGATATATGCTTAACTGCGTAAAACAACAAAAATACACATAATTATCTTTCTTATTATATCTAGATATACATATAAAAGTAAGCCATTTGTTCATGATATTACGACGGAATTCAGGTTTACCTAAATCTATCTTTAAAAAAATAAATTATGTCTAGATATAGACACAATTATTATAAAGATTTTGCAGACCGGCGGATAACCGGTTTCAACAGTGTTTCATGTGTGAGGTCTAAATTTTTTGTAGCTTCACGTTATATCCCGCACATACAACATACAGTAGGCTGAGGGAACCTGGGAACCTAGTGTTTAGACAACATTCACACTTCCGTTCCTCACTAAAATATTCTCACCATCAAAAATATACTTTACTATTTTTATTTTGCGTTTTTATCCTTTGAATACGATATAGTATATTGTAAAGTGAAGAGAATGATTAGAATCGTGATAAGTTAGTTTTTTAATCTTAAAACCTAAGTAACGCAACCCAAGACGTATGTATAAGCATATTATATTTTATTTAAATATGTCAATAATAATATAACATATTAAAGATAAAAACATATATTTTTTATCACTTTTATAATTTTTATAACTAATCGAAAGGGTAAAAGTAAACCGTTAACCGATCAGTGTGCTTTCGAACAGTCGACGCGACAAACGTGTCATTGAAATTTAAATATATGAATTTAAAAACATATTAATATATTAAAAATATGCGCTATAATACATCAATATATCGATCTATATCACAATTGTAGTTATTTAATAAAAAAAAATGTGTAATAAAATCTTAGCGTAACCACGTTTTTTTGTGTAAAAATGGGAAATGTCAAAAGTAAATCGTTATTTTATGAAAAGTGTGGTGTGTTTTTTCGTAAAGTTAGTGTTGTTTTCACAAAGGGAATGTTCGATTTGCGAGTCTGGCCCGGAGTGGAGGGTAGCGAGAAGACGCCCGGGAAGGCACCCGACCGTGGTAAAGAACAAATGCAAAGGCTGGCCAAGTTGGCGAAGAAACATAGAAATGGACATATACCTAAAGTGAGTATTGATTTTTTTTTGCAGTGGAGAACGGAAGGTTTTAACACAAAATTCTTTCCGCCAACGCTTTAGATGTCTACTAGATAGACGATAGTTCATGAATCCCTATTTTTTAATCTGTAATTATCTCGTGCCTTACAAGGTATCTAATGTTATGTTACTTAATACCCCATATCTTATTGTACACTGGGGATTGAGCTTTTCTATCTGGAAATAGAATTCCCATTATCTGCCGAATTCTCGAAGCATTGTGTGTTGAGTGGTAAAACTCAACGCTGCGTTTTGCGTACCAGATTTGGTACTAGAGTGAGAGAAAATATAAAAATATTTCATTCGAAAATATTTCAATGAGATAGGATTATAAAAATTGAATTATAACTTTGAAAGATTTCGTAAAGTATAATAGAAAGTGTGCTTATGGTGGTCAACAACAGAATTTTCGAATATTTGTTATTTTATATTCATTTAACTGTTACATATACATAATATTATGACGAATGTCGTAACACCTTCATATACATATTTTATTAGATATATTTACATAATCCTTTTTTTAAATTGAGCGAAAACTAGCTTTCCCTATTAGGTAAAAGTTATTTTTCTGATATCGTACCTAATTGGTCGCCCTATTGTGTATTGGTTTTTTGTTAAGTAAATATCTTTAAATTTAGTTTAAATATATTAATTAATTAAAATTAACTCAACACTTATTGCCTCCAGAATTCGGCGGAAAGTGGGGAACGGGAGTGTCTTAACACTAAGTTCCTCCTGCCAACCCTGCTCTGTACGGGATACAGCGTGAAGCTGATTGATTATTTTCAAATTAACAACTTTAATTTCAGGTAGACTGGCTGGACCGGCTCACGTTTCGGGAAATAGAAATGATAAACGAGAAAGAGAAGAGGAGTTCCAACTACATGTACCTCATGATTGAGTTCCCCACTGTGCAAATTGACGGTATCAATGTAAGTACTTTGAGTGTTTCTGATTTGACTTTAAGACTTAAGTTTTTTAATATATTATGTGTTCTATATTGAGGCCGCGGTGGCGCAGGGACACTAGCTTGTGACTGTAAACGAGACGTTTGTGGGTTCGATTCCCACTCGAGAGAATGCATTGTCTAATATTTTAAGATATACAAATGTTATAATTATATTCGTTTTCTATATAAAAAAATAAATTATATAAACAGTACGTCGAGCTGTTGTCCTTCCTTAAATACGACCCTGGCATATAGATAAATGTTATTAATATATATCTAAGAATCTACTAGCATAAACGTCTAATGAATGATTTTACAATGCTTAAACAGTTTTAGTTGGAAACTTACGTCATTTACCTTTAAGTAACCTTATATATGCAATAGTGGAAACATATACATATATTTAATATATAATTTCAGCCAATAAAAAATATTTTATATTGACATAACTTTAAGTTTGACTTATTTATGAATGGATTTAAATAAAACAAATTTTTTGTCTGTTTGTCTGTTCAGAAACTGCTTGACCGATAAAAGTGCAGTTTTCACTATTATATTTTATCAAACATCCCTAAACATTTAATATTTTATTTCAATCGGTTCACAAATAAAAAAAGTTATACCAATAATTCGTTCGACAAGATTGCTACAAAATAACTGTGTTATTGAATCAGCTATAACTTTAGTTTCCAGTTTGTTCCAAATTTTTATTCGTCTTGTCGTTTAACTAACGAATCTACATTGTGATGGGTACTATTTAAGGACACGGGTTCCCATCTTGCTACGTTTAATATTTATACTAAATTTGTTCTATATTAACTTTTACTTTCACTTTCTTTTTTTTCACCTTTACGATTTTTTAAAAAAGTTATGTTATATAGCCTGTTAACGTCTTGTATACCATAACAGGAAATATTAAATATTTAACAATAATTAATATGTAAACGGTTTTCTGTTAATGAGGAATGGTAATAGGTATGAAATAATGCTTCAAAGTTCGTTACAGTAAAGTTTTTACGTATACAAATACACTAGTTTTTGTTTTATTAAAAATAACCAAGTAGTTATGATTTTACAGGCATTTGAAGTTTGCAAAAATTTCAAATGCCGCTAACAGTCCCGCGGCCGGCGGTGACGTCACAGGTCTGGCAGAACTCACTAGTCGCCAACGGTGATAGGAGATCTCGCGCAGTACTTTGTTTCTTTGTTACTTGCTTGTGTTTAGTGTTAATACAATTAATTAAAATGGATGAAGGATTCGAAAAAGGTCAATCGGATAACCTACCTGTAATAGATGGATTTATGGTTGCCGATTATTTATCGAAAAACAGTGATTTCGTCGCCACAGAATCGCGAGGAGTAATTTTTACGAATTTTGTGAAGATAAGTTTTGTTGTCTAACTAGTAATATTATGTCAATTTGGGGTATAGATAATAACTATCTTACGTTGTTTTATTTGAAATTATTTATTTAAAACGGTAATGTAACCCAACCTAACTAGTTTCATATTGTAGGTAACGCTATTTGCGTTAAAAGTACCAAACTTTTTATTCAAGTTCAAAGTAGTAAGATTGTTTTATAAGTGAAAATAATATAATAATAATATAACTAAATTCATGCAGTAAGTTGAGCATACACAATTTTTTTTAATGTAGATTTTTAATATTTTTATATATGTATATCTGAATAATATTTTTATTGTGATTATTGAAGATCGGCAAGAGAGAGTTATGGTCATGATGCGTACTATTGCGTACGTATAAGTTAAAAAAGTAGGTTATGTATGTATTGTCAAATGTAGATTACAGCAGAACACCGCGCACGTATTAAACTATATTATTGCAACTTAGAATGCAATGAAAAGAAGCAATAAGTTTATACGTAATTTGCGAAGATTGTGCCGCCAGCAGAGGTGATTGTAAACATACCATGGCATTTATAATGGGCTACATCGTCGAAGCGACGAGTCTTCAACAACTGCAACCAAGTCTTCTTTTTCTTGGCATTATGCCCAGCGTATGTTGCCAGGGTCTGCCTTCCTGCTTAACCTACTCCACTTTACACGATCTGTAACGTCCTGAGTGGTTTGACCATTGGTACTTATGTCCTGCATCACGACATCCAAACACCGCATTCTTGGGCGTTCGGAGGTCTAGCTCCAGGGACAGGACAGACATAGCAAGGAACTTGCATCCGACATATAGTTCCTACGCCGGCGCACAACGTTGCCATATCATCTTAGGCCACGCTCTTGGAGGTTATCCGCTACGTCATGGACCCCAAGACTACCTCGAATGCGTCAGACCGCAGCATCTTCATTTCCGTGACGTGAAGCTCCTCAGCGTGCCGAGATAGTGCTGGCCAACATACGCTGCAGTCAGTCAGATGATGACCAGCCCGTTGAGCTTGGGTGGTATTCTGCGGTCGCAGACCACAATAATAACCTCCCACCATTTGGCCCAGGCAGCGTTTATCCAGCCATGGACATCGTGATCGATGCCTCCAGACTCATGCATAACGGATCCAAGGTACTTGAAACTTTTCCAACTTAACTGCTGGCTCAGGACCTATAAGGACAGTGCTAGAGTCCGGGCTCCCTCAGGCTATGTATTCGGTCTTCGACACATTTTGTTTAAGACCGCCGTTCTCAAGCGCACCCTTCCAGAGGTTCACTTTACGCTCCAGCATTAGTTGCTCCTCTTCAATGAGTGTAATGTCATCGGCATACATCATCAGCCATGGATTCTGGTCCTGGATGTGAGCCGTGACAGTACACTACAATAAATAAGAACGAACTAAAAGCCGAGCCTTGGTGAACCCCCTACTGTGATCGGGTTTGGTGTCGCCAACCATCTGGTGTCCTAACCATCGCGAATCGCAAAGGGATCGTGGTACATATCTCTGATAATCTCAATATAGGCTTCAGGGATCCCTTTGGATCGCAATGCCCTCCAAATACATTGACGAGGCACACAGTTAAAGGCCTTCTGCAAATCTAAAAAGGCCGCAAATCTAATGCAGAGCTCTTCTTTTTTTTCCTGTATGCCTCCATCAAAGTTCTGAGTAGTCTCTCCATTAAAGTACTGATTAAGTTTGTGGTAACGCCCAAGCCAAGCCATGTGTTGTTGGAAAAAATTCAAGCTTTCTAGTATCGATACTACAATAAAAATAATCAAAGCTAAAGATTTTGGTACAACACGCCATGAAACCGAGCAGGATAGAACTGTTTTTTTGACAAAGTACTATCAAAACTTCAATATCTTAAAATACAATGCTCGCTATTACATTATGTATGTGAAAAAAAAAGATTTTAAAAATATATCTATATATTATTTATTAAACGGAACTAAATTTGTGGTGGAACGCCAGCTAAAGAAGAGCGCGAACTGCGAGTGAACGAAGACGAACTGAGCGAGCGAGTTTTGCAAGACCTGTGACGTCACACGAGTCGGTTACGGCCCGACGGAATCTCGCGTCGTGCGCTTACTTTAAAAGACAATATCTCAAAAACTAATAGACGTATCAAAATAATTCTTTCACAAGTATTTTTTGTTTTTAAAAGACAATTCGATGAGCTAGAATTTAAAATTAGTGATTATTCTCCATTACTATGCTCCAGACATTAGAGGCCTTTTTCATCAGACCAACTATAGTAACGGGTTCAATTCAAAATTAAACGGGGTTAAAATATATTTTTTTCCTAATCTAATCCAAACGTGGAAACGGAAGTGCAGATTATGATTAGGCAAACAAATATGTACCTACGTCTCTTTATTCGACTAAAAGTGATTATTTATCTGTATGGTCTAGGTGCATAACTTTCTTTAGAACAAAAATATAAACATAAAATTGTCACTTTTATTTATTTTTGAAAAAGCGACCTGCATTTGCATGTAAAAACTATTTTAAAAACTTGTTGGTATCACGTGTGTAGCCTTCAATGATTTCTTATTTAATACTAGCGGACCCGGACGCGGCTACGCCTGCTTGAAATATAAGAATATAATTTCTATAGAAATATAATTTCAATCTAGATGAAATGCTAAAAGTGACTATTATATTTATTTTCATAAGGATGAATATCAAAATGTCGCGGTAACGGTTGCGTAGCGACGCGACGGTTGTTATTAACATGGCAGAATAAATTGCATGTCAAATTAGAAAGTATTTTAAAATATATTAGTTTATATGTGTAATGTAATGTTATATAGCCTATAGCACTTCTGAAGAATGCAGCTTTCATACAAACCAAAAACAAAGTAAATCAGACCAGTAGATCCAGAGATCTTAGCGTTCAAACAAACAAACAAACAAACAAACAAACTCTTCCGCTTTATTATATTAGTATAGATATATAATATATATAAAAGGACTTGTCCTCACTGACTGAGGTAAGACGCACGCACAGCCGTAACCGCTGATGGTAGAAACGTTAAATTTGGACAAAAGTTTACTTTCGTAATCTGGACATCCACTAAGAAGGGATTTTGAAAGATTTTAACCCTAAAAGGGTGAAATAGGGGTTCAAAGTTTGTATGGAAAAAAATTTAAATCGGCACCGACTTTTATAAAATTTGAAATTTAGATTTTTAAAAGTATTTAATTGAACACGTGTTTCATCGTTTTCTAGAATTCTCCCCCTAAGGGTGCAAATAAGGGGTTGAAAGTTTATATAGGTTTTTTTTAAATCGTCACCAATTTTTATAAAATTTGAAATTCAGACTCTTAAACGTATATAATTAAACACATGTTTCATGGTTTTCTAGAATTCACCCCCTAAGGGTGCAAATAAGGGGTTGAAAGTTTGTATGGGAAAATTCTTAAATCGCCACCGATTTTTATAAAATTTGATATTTAGACTCTTAAAAATATTTAATTGAACATATGTTTCATGGGTTATAAGAATTCACCCTTAAATACGCAAGCGAAGCTGCGCGCGTCCGCTAGTATTAGTATAGATCTGTAAGTTATGCGTATTGATTTATAAACTTGTTTACAATGATGACATCATAGAGCCTAATACAGATAGATAAATTAATTATATAAATACCAATTTGAGGCCCTTATGGTGGAGGGGTACAAGCGTGCGTCTGTAAACACATTGCTTATGAGTTCGATTCTCACTCGGGGAAATGAAATATTTAACATTTTAATTTCTTCGCTCTGGTAACCAGGCAAAGCGCGGCATTGAATGCTTTTACTTAAGCAAAAAGTAACTGCTACTAAAATGTGCCTACAAAATAAGATTTTTTTAAACTTTAATTCTATAAAAAACATCCGTCCGAGGACGTCGTGACCCTGGGGCACAAGTGTGTGACTCTAACGAGACGGTTGTGGCTTCGGTCCCCACTCGTGTGAATGGATGAATATTTATTTATATTTTCATTTCTTCAGTCTGATATCAAGGCAAAAGCCCAGAGTTCAGTTCCGCCACTCAACATGCCTCGAAAAATTCAGAGATTCTGCCTAATCTCCTGTACGCAGGATACACTGTGAAGCATATTTTTTTATTAATATAGTAACAATATTATTTCTTACAGCACGCAGTGGTCTACTACGAACAGGATGGAGATGAAATGTACCAGTTTAGAGCTCAAGCGGAAATTGTCACTGTGCCCGATTATGAAATATTACAGGTTAGTTATATATCAATTTAGATATTCTTATTATTTAGTTGTTAAGCCAAAGGCCACAGGGTGATCGTCAAGGAAATATGTATAAATGTTGTTTGCATCATTGAGCTTTCGAACTTTCTATTTATGACAAGTTCCAGATGATTTTATAATAACTACAGAAGATTCCTGTATAAATATTTATAATTATTATTTACATTAACCCTTGGTCGCGAATATTTATTGGTAAGCGACAATGACCCTATATTGCCAACCGCACTTTGCCTTATAAAGCGGATAAATAGCAATATTAACGATAAGAATTAAATTTTGATAAAATGTCTGTTGAGCTGGAAGGCCGTCTATTCGATTTATTAAAGGCTTTTTTATTATTTCATTTTTGTTGATCATATCGTTCATTGATCTCGTATTTTATGGAATTAGAAAAAAAGTATGGAGAAAATGTTGATTACTACTGAAAATGTCAATGTGTCGAATTTAGGTGGTTTTTTTACTCACCTTGCTATATGCAGAAGTTAGTAAATAAAAAGTGAAGCTAGAAATAAGATACTAACATAGAAAAGCAATGGAAATAAAACGTGATAATAGGGACTTCTTAGAATTATATTATAAAAATATAACTAAAAGTATTACAATTTAAACTCGTTTGTCCATTTCTGTAGGAAAATCTTGTAGAATCAAAGCAACACAGACTGGCCCGGTCGCTCCGTTGCGCGGTGCCGGGGCGAGATGCCAAACCATCGGCCGCCGAACGCGATCAGTTAGCAGCGCTCCTATCGGCTCCTGCCGCGCTGCTCACACTTACTGCTGATGACCAGGACTTGATATGGAAGTACAGGTAAGAAACCAGAGAGAATTTAGTGTTAAGACACTCCTTTCTCTAACTCTTGGAAACCGTCTAAGCAATCTGACCACTAATCCTAACACAGGTTCAAATCCTGACACGTCCATTTCCTAAGCGTGGAATAACACTTTAATAATATTAAACATAATTCCATTATTTCTAGATTCTACTTGTCATCACATCGTCGTGCTCTCACCAAGTTTTTGGCTTGCGTCAATTGGAATCGACCAGGTAAATGTCACAACGAAGTATAATATAATCAATATTTACAACATTTTTACATTAATTGTAACCTATAAATTATTCTAATTTATAAGCTATATTACTGTAAGGCTTATCGATAGTGCGGTCGACGTGTTGTGACCGCCCTGAAGTTAGGCTTAAGACAAGCAAGAAACGTCACGCCTACACTAAATATGAACTCACACACATACAAAGCTGATGCTTAGCTCAATACAATATATGATTTATTCCAGGTGAAGTAAGACAAGCCCTCTCTATGATGAAACAGTGGGCTCCGATGGATGTGGAAGATGCTTTAGAACTGTTAACACCTAAGTTTACACATCCCGCTGTTAGGAAGTTAGTTTTTGCTTTAATTTCCTTATGCAAATTCAATATGTAAATTATTTTTTTATGTTAAATGTGTTTAAAATATATAAAAGATGATAATAAGAAATTAGAATTCGATAAAAAATCAATTGAAGCAGTCGTGGCGAAACGCTGCAGTGTGCTGCAGTGGAACGCACGAGCGTGTCGGTCGTCGATTCAATTCTGTATGGATTCCTTAATGTTAATATTGTATTTATACTACAGATACGCGATATCCAGATTAAAACAAGCACCCGATGAAGACTTACTGCTATATTTGCTGCAACTAGTACAAGCCTTAAAATATGAAGATTTAATGGAAATACAAGAAGGTATATTTGAAAAAATATTAAATTACGTACTATAGATAAAAAAATAACAAAAATAAGTTTGAATTTATTATTCAAGTTAGTTTTATTTTGATAAAAAGGGAAAAACATTCATTTATTATCATCTATTAACAGATATACTAAATAAATTTATTTGAATTGTATTATTTTTACTAACTAATTAATTTCCACAGAGTATGCAAAAATTTGCGGTAAGGAAATGGCTGTATATTCAGATTCTGAAGGCAAATTGTTGATGAGCGGTCGTCGGGGGAGTCAAACTAGTTTATTGTCTACTTCAGGTAAGGATTATAAAAAATAGTTTATTTATATCATTATTTCTGAGCAGTAGTGGTGCATGGGCATAAGAGGAATCTTGCCATCGTTACGATCAGACGAATCCCGCCCGAGCTGGAATCGGACACACAACCTTAGCGTTTACAGTCGCACGCACCTGCGTCTGGACGGCTTTATTTAATTTTTTAATGTCGTCATCCCTTTTGATTTGTCTGTCCCTTCTTCTTTTACCATCTCTGATCATCTTATTTATTTATTTTTTATGACAGTGTTAACAGGAAGTGAAATGACAAGTTCTACAATAAGCAGAGAACCGGAGAACGCGCAAGAGACGGTAGAAAGTGAAAATGGGACCGCAGTTAATGATGATTATGGGTGAGATTTGGCCGTTCTGAAGTTTGATTTCGTGAACTTTTGGGCATTGTCCACTCGGGAAGATTTTTTTTAAGATAGGTCTCTTCCACGAGCGATGTTAACCACTCGTTCTTACCCTTCAATATGAAGGATACAGTTTGAAGCTAAAAAAAAATTTGCGAACATAATTTTAGCGTTGTAGAACTACTTTCGACAAAAAAAGATAAGCAGATATATGTTTCGTGTATGTGTTTGTGCAGCTTGGCCCGTTTCCTGATCTCGCGCGCGTGCGACAACAGCGTGGTGGCCAACTACCTGTACTGGTACGTGTTGGTGGAGTGCGAGGACGCGCCGCGCCCAGCCGCTGCGCGCCACCACTACCTCGCTGTCATGCGCGTGTTCTCGCACATGTTGGCCGCCGGTGAGTGCAGCTTTGTGTTAGCTTCTAGGAAGGGAACCTAAGTAAAATGGGAAGAAAAAGACATTGTTGGTGGTAAAACAAGAAAATGAAAGTAATTTAAATAAAATCGTATCAAATTCATAAATATCGTAGAGTTAAATACTTCCAAGTGACATCACGATGATGTTGCCATATAAATATAATGATATAAGCTTAACATGTAAAAAATGAATTTAATATCTGTTCATTATAGAAGTCATTTACAGCAAAATATTTATTGATGAATATTTATTTTACACAGATTTTAATATCTTTTCCATTCCTATATTTGTAAGTAACTCTTTGAAATATTTAAGTGAATTATACCATCTTAAATAGGTAACTCCGACCACCAAAGGACTCGTTCATTCCTCGCCCGACAACAAGTGTTCATAGATAAACTGGTGAAATTAGTTAAAACAGTGGCCAGAGAGAGTGGGAACAGGAATAAGAAGGCGGAGAGATTGCAACAGCTACTGGCGGACCCTGATGCGTTCAAGTTTAACTTCACTAACTTTGAACCTATGCCCTTTCCGTTGGATCCTAGTGTTAATATAAAGGTTAGTTGATGTCTTGTATAAAGCATGTATGTAACGAACCCACAATCAGTCGGGTTTACAGTCACACTTTGTGCCACTGCGCCACGACTGGCCTCAAGCCTAAAAAATACGTTTGAAATCTTGTTATTTTTGATTATATATATATTTTGTATCGTTTTAAATACTGATAACTTAAATAAAATTTTCCATATATTCCAGGGTATAGTAGCAAAAAAAGCAAGCCTCTTCAAATCAGCACTAATGCCCTGCAAACTAACGTTCCTAACATCCGAGGGTATGGAATATGAAGCCATTTTTAAACATGGTGACGATTTAAGACAAGATCAACTCATATTGCAAATGATTACATTGATGGATAAATTGTTGAGACGGTAAGTTTTTATTATTGGCTTTGTTTCAAAGTTTTATTGCATTATTATTAACGTTTTATTAACACTGGCACAGTGAACTTAACAGTTGAAGGCTCGATCCTCGCTCGAGGGAATGAATTACTTTTAATTTACATATCCTACTTTGGTACAAGACGAAGCTTGGCGTTAAGTTCCGCCACTCAACACGCAGTGTTCGCGGAATATAAAAAAAAATTAAATAATTATTTAAAATAAGGAATTTGCTACTATTGGGACTCGATTTCTCAATCGAGCCTTCTTAGACTAATGTTTGATTCGTAATTCAATAAAACAATACTACCAAACTTTTTCTATTATTTTTTTATTATAATCGTTTTATTATAGTCGCAATCTACGTATTAAATACCTGTCTAGATAACAAAATGGTTTTATTTCAGTGAAAACTTAGATCTGAAACTGACACCATACAAAGTACTAGCAACGAGTTCCCGTCACGGCTTCCTACAATACATAGACTCGGTGACCGTTGCCGAGGCACTGGCAACGGAAGGTTCCATACAAAGTTTCCTGAGACGCCATAATGCTTCGGAAACGTCCCCGTACGGAATACGACCGGATACAATGGATACGTATTTACGAAGTTGCGCCGGATACTGCGTTATTACTTATTTATTAGGTGAATTAAATCCGCTTCTCACTGTATCCCGCACACAGCAGTGTAGGCAGAGGGAAGCTTGTGTTAAGACACTCCGTTCCCCACTTTCCGCCGAGTTCTGGGGGCATTGCGTGTTGAGTGTGGAATTGAATGCCTTGCTTTACTTTGACACCAGAGCCAAGAAATGAATATACATTCAAAGAAAAAAATATTTCATTTCCTCTAGTGATCGAATCCACAACTAGTGACATTTACAGTCACACTGTGCCCCTGCGTACATACATACATTTTAAGTAGAGTAGCACTATGAGTGTGAGGCCGCCGTGGCATAAGTATGTGACGGTTGTGGATTCGATTCCTAGTCGGGAGAATGATTTATTTAATATTTTCATTTGCTATGAACGGAACAAACCTTGAAGTTCAAAAAAGTATCTTAATGTCATTTTAATACATAATAGGAATCTTATTAATATTTACAATAATTTATTAGGTGTTGGTGACCGCCATCTCGACAATCTACTCTTAACTCCGGCCGGGGCGCTATTTCATATTGATTTCGGCTATATACTGGGCCGGGATCCGAAACCGCTACCACCGCCCATGAAGTTGAGTCGTGAAATGGTTGAAGCGATGGGCGGCGTGCATTCGGAACATTATCATGAATTCAGAAAGTTGTGTTATACTGCGTTTTTGCATTTGAGGAGGTAAGTCTTTTCTGTTTGTATTTCTTTTTTATAATTTGTGAAAAAACATAAAAATTATTTACATTCATATACAATTTGATTTTTTTAAGTGAATTGTGATTTAAAATATATTTTTATATTAAAAATAAAAACACTTGTAACAATATAACTTTCGCTACTTTGTAATTGTTATACACGCGATAAGTTAAAAGTATGACGCTGCTGGTTTTGCTATAGCGCAATCATAAGGCGCGGGTCGAAGTTCTGTTACGTATTTCTTTTAAATATTTCTTTCTATATATATCTAAGCTTATATTTACGAGGCCGTCTTGGTGCGCTGGTAACGGAGCAATGCCTCGAGAATACGGCAGGGAGTGTGAAACGGGTAACGAAGTGTCTTAATACTAAGTTCCCCGGGGTTCCCTTTGCGTACCCTGCTATGTGCGGGATACAGCATGAAACTAAACAAAAAGTTTATATTTATCGTAAATAATTTCAGACACGCCAACTTAATGCTGAATCTATTCTCCTTAATGGTGGACGCGTCAGTTCCCGACATCGCTTTAGAACCTGACAAGGCGGTCAAAAAAGTACAGGACAAACTTAGGTATGCTATGTTTATTATTTTAATAATTATCGTGTTGTGGTGAGTCAATGTTTGACTGTAAACGCGATAGTTGCGAGTTCAAATCCCGTTACGTTCAAATTTTTATACGTTTTCTAAATACATAAGTATTTTTCTTTCCAAAGTGTGGAATAAAACTTTAAAATTCGCATAAACATTTTAATAATAACTAAAATTTCACTTTATTAAATAAATATTAATTTAAAATATTATTTGAAGTCTATCTTGGCGCAGGGGTACTGCATGCTAAATGAAATACTTAATGTTTTCCTTTACCGCACATTGGTAGAGTTAAAACGCAGCATTGAATTCCATCATTCAATACGCAATGTCTTCAGAATTCGGCAGAAAGTGGGGAACGTGTCTGAACAGTAGGTTCCGTCTGCGGAACTACTGCGGACTACAAAAAATATATATATTCTAATTAATTACACTTTACCTTAACTCTCACTTTCAGATTGGATCTCGGTGACGAAGAAGCCGTACACTATCTCCAGAACTTACTAGACATGTCTGTAACAGCCGTGATGGCGGTGCTCGTCGAACAGTTCCACAAGTTCGCCCAATATTGGCGGAAATGATTGTTTTATTTTATGTACATTTGTTATAGTCAAATGGGGTTGCGCTGTTTTAAATTTATTTAGAGTACCGACAATTTATTCGATTTTACAAACATTATAATAAAAAAATAAGAAGTATGTATTACTTTTAAATGTATGAAATATAAAAAAAAATAATAAAAAATGCGGTATAAAATAAAAATATATTTTTTAATCTATTAACGAAAAAAATATAAAGGCCTTTATGGCTGTCACTTATTTGTCGATATAAATTAAAGTGCTTATATATATATATATATTGTTCAAATTTAACCAAATTGCTGATGGCTTCCTTATATTATGATTGGTCAAAATATTATTATTTATGTTTAATAATTTTATATTCGTAAATAATAAGATGATATGAACTTAAATGTTATTATTAAATAATATGAGCTAATATATAATTGTAAAATTCACAATTGTTAAATTGGCTATAATAGTTATAAAATTGAATGAAATTAAATTTAAAAAACCTATTATCTGATGATGAACTTGAATCCACGCAAGAGATTTCAGATCCAATGCAAAGTAATTTCCTGCAGGAGATCCAAAAGGTTGATGTTCTACATTCCTTTCTGTTCTGATTCATGTTCAAACTATTGTATTTCAATAGTAAAATTTATTTCTTCTACTTATTTGAAATACAATTTCTTAAATATATTTACCTTACTTACTCATTTTCTATCAAGTTGCGGCGATAAGTTCCGCCACTCAACACGCAACATCTCAAAAAGTAAAGAATAGACTATTTTTTTGTCAAGTTCTTAGTATCTATATATGTATGACGCTACAAGTCAACTAACTTATATATTTATATTGTATAATTTTAATATAAGCTTTTATTTTATATATTTTATTATGTAAGGCAAACATTAAAATAAATTTCTTTTTAAACAAAATTATATTTGTCATTTCTTTATGTGTAAAGCAAAGAGATATTTGACAGTTTCTGTTTAGAGGCCACATTATGTATATTATGTAAAGTGTTAAATTCGTAATTTTTACTGTGATATTTACAAATAAAGTATATTTTCTTAGTAAATTTATCTTTTTTGTGTGCCCAAGCATAAATTAAAAATTTAGGTACATTAATTACAACCCAAAACTCTTTGAGATAATAAGTATTCTTAAACTTACACAAGATTTATTACTTCTTTTTCTAAATAATTTGAGAAGCATAATAGTAAATAGATTTTATAATATAGTATTATAATATGAAAAATCTTAATATAGTTTTCAAAAACTTTACATTTTTGCTTACTTAAAACCCATACATTTATAATATCAGGTTTGGGTTAAAACTTAATATCTCAAGCTTTTGTCCATATTATTAAATGCAATGAACACACACACAGTGGAAACATATCTGATGTTGGACTTCATATCCTACTCAGGAAAATGATTATATTTAAAATATAGCTTTTTCTTTATTAAGAATAACATTTTTTACATTTTTAAAGTGTTATTCCACACTTAAGAAAAATTATTTTAAAAACACATATAATTGTAAAAAAATTGAAATAGCATGTATAAATATTTATGTTTTCTTAAAAGTAAGAATAACATTATTTTGTTATTTATTTAGTTAATTTAAGTTTCTTAATATTTTAACCATATTTGTTATATTAAGAATCAGGTAATTTTTTTCATATTGGCAAAGTATAATAACATAAGTGCCCAACTGACACAATCATGGAGAATAGAGTGATTTGTTTTTTATTACAGGAAAACTTGATATAATTACGTACTAAGTGCAATATAAAATAAGAATTACATATTAGCTGCCATTAAATCACTTCCACAAGCAATATTATCACTTGCAACTATAATTTTACTATTAGTAGTTGTCTGTACTACATTACAAGCCGCTATTTCGGCATACGTAATTCCTCCTATAACATAAACTAAAACAGTCCGAGGATTCAACGAGATAGACGATAGTTGACTCTCATTTTTCAATATTTTTAACAAACTTTTAGCATCCTTTGACCCAAAATCTAAATCATTCTGCATGTTTAAATTTGACAACTTCTCATTTAAAGTTTCAATGCCATTTTTTAACTTACCTACAATGGAACCGCCTACTTTTAAATCATTTAAGGCTGCTAATTTATTCAATACTTCAATAAAAGAGTCCGAGGTTAATAAAGCATTGCATAAAACTGCAACAAGTGGGATGTAACCTCCATTAAATACATAACTAGGTGATTTACCATCATCTGATTTAGAAGGAAGTTGTTTGAGTTTGTTAGCAACAGTTTGAAACTCATTCTGCCATTTTGGTAATCTATCACTCAAAGTTCCCAAATTAGTTAAAGACAATTTAGGACTAGAAGGCTGAACTAATAGTCCGGCTGTAACTAAATTATTAAAAACATATAAAAATTTATAACCAAAAGCTAATAAATATTTATTTACAAGTGAATTGTATTCTTCATAAGACAAGACTTGGGTTAAACTCAATAAGCAAATTAAGCGTAAGCTATTATAAATATGTATGTCTGTCCCAAAATTCTCATCAACAAATGTAAAATTGGATTTCTTATTTCTATTATTTAACATTTCTATCTCAGTAAATGTTAAATTTTCAAATTTATTATCCATTTCAGATATAATAGTCTCACTAGCCAACACATGGTTCACTAAATTTTGTTTATATAAAGTAATTTGTTGTAATTTAGTTGCAACATATTGTTTCATTTCTTGAATACCTAATGCTTTTATATCCTCATTTTTTAATAACTTAGCCTTTGAGCTTAAAACGCTAAGTACTTCAGAGAAATGTCTATGTTTTATCTCTCCATACAAATTGTCTATAGAACTATCAAGCATCATGGCTGTAGTCTTTGGTTTTGATGATTTAGTTTCTGTATTTACAAAATTTAATTTACCACTTTTCAGTTTTGTTTCTTTGTTCAATTCTAGATGTCCACAGCTAATATCAAATATTTCACACAATAAACCACTGTAGGTAGCCGGTGTGAGTAAACTTGAAGCATAATCTTGATCTCTATCAATAACTATTAGGGCACCTATATCCTGAGACTGAGGATTAACAAAATCTCTTTCATAACTTTCATTATATACTTCTAATATATCAAGTACACTTGCAGACAGTTTGCCCAAAGATAAAACACATTTTGGTTTACCCGTCACATGAAATAAACTCCATAATGACATAGAAATACTAGATAGAAGAGAATGATTCTTTTCTACAAATAATTGTTTATACAAAAAAGGTAGTTCTAAGCTTAGTAACTGATCATCTAAATAAATAAACTCCCATGAAAATGAATGTAATTGCACAATATCATAAAGCCCTCTGTTTTCTAGCATGGAATCATAAGTTGCTATAACTTTAGGAACTATTATGATATTGAAACATTTTGTGTCACTTAAAGATGGATTTTGACTCAGTATTGAAGATATTTGGTCCAAAACACACTTGTATTTTAATGTGCAAGCTGAAATAAAATAGATGCGGTTGGTGTTTGTTGTTGCACCCAATTGTGGATCCATTTTATATATTTTATCAACTCCATGTTGCCTGAAAATTAAAGATTTTGTTTGTTCCATAATGTATACAATAGCAATGAGAATGTAAAATCTTAAAAAAAGATTACCTGAGCCAACTGACTCCACAAATTCTTTCCAAAGGTTTTATTAGTCTTGGATCTATTATTAAATCTGCTTTATCGCCACATTTTCCTAATATACATTTTAATTTGTGCTGAGAAATCAGACTCAAGGACGACAATTTCAACGAAAGCGGTTGATCCATTGTTATTTATTTTCTATATGAAAACAAAAACACTTTAACATGATATATTGTATTTACGTGTTTTTTGAATTAATTAAGTTTATAATGAAGTTTTCATTATTTCTTTTGTTGATGTGGTTTCATTATTTCAATAAACTGCACAGAACTTTGAGGAATAGTATTCGCCATTCGGCATATTTTAGAAAATAGAACAGGGTCTGTTATCTCCCATATAAAAAGTTTTGCCTAAATAGAATAAGAAAAAAATATGCAAATGACAAGTTATCAATTTCCTTTAAATGTCAATGTCAACGTTTAATCTTAGTACATAGACACAATTCTACTTTGACGACTAGTAAATCAGTTTAGTATCATCCAAATGTACCTAATTTGTAATAATATAACATTCAAATATTTTGCAAGCAATCATTAATAACACTATAAATCTTTATTTCATAATATCCAATATACATTTTATAGATTATTATATAAATGTTTAAATAAAGCTCTAATATTAACAAATTATGTAAGTATACCATTTATAATAAAATTAAGTAAAAATATTTAATAATAAATATAATTTAAATAATTTGTCTCGAAATACCGCGAAAAGTTAACCTTGACGGTAATTTCCGGTCATGCGTCGTCGTCGAGTTCGCAGTATCCTCCCCCCGCCCGCCGCCGCCGCGAAGTGCCTCTCGTCGTAAAATTTAATTTTGTGAAATGGCTGCGAGAATTATCAGAAAAATCGTAAGTTTGTAGATAGTGTTGTAAATTTGTTTTCTTTATAATATCCTGCATGCAACCCCCCTCACGTTTATCGTTTGCAACGGCTCGTTTAATTTCTTTTGACATCCAAAAATAGACTTATAGTTATGTCGAAGAATTACATAAATGCGCTTTTGAAGCCTTTTCGTGAGAGTAAAGTTGTGGAAAGCTTACTGAAATTGTTCGAGTCCGGAACGAATAAGCCCTCCGGAGGGGTCGCGAGTGTGAAAAATGAGGTTAACAAATATTTTATTATGCTCTTTAATTTTGGTTTCGTGGTAGAGGTTATACGAAGTTTCTGTTATTGCAAGGTCCCAGCAGGGCGAGCTGGTGTGGCGCAGTACAGTACGGGGGTGCGCAAGGTAACCCTCATTCCCGGCCATGGTATCGGCCCCGAGATCACGGTGGCCGTCCAGAAAATATTTGAAGCTGCCAAAGTACCCATTGAATGGGATGAAGTGGACGTCACAGCTGTTAGAGTAAGTGCCCATATGGTTTCTATTATGCTTTAAAAAACACTACAAGTTTATTTTTAAAATCTATTTCAATTAAAAATAATCATACTTTTATTTAAAAGAAATGCTGTGGTTTTAATGCTTTTACAATTTTAATATAAGGAAAACATTGTTTTACCTCGTTTTTATGACAGAGAAGATTATTGAGGAAATGTTTAAAATACCTATTTTAGTTGAAATTTCTAATATAAATTAAAATAAACATCACAAAAGTTGTGCCAACATGTTTTTATGACTATAGATTATTTAATATTTTCAAACATTATACTAAAAACAAAATTCTAATCTAGGGCCCAGATGGTAAATTTGGAATACCACAACGTGCAATTGATTCAGTCAATGAAAACAAAATCGGTCTCAAAGGCCCCCTTATGACACCAGTGGGGAAAGGCTATAGATCTCTGAATTTGGCGTTGCGTAAAGAATTTGATTTGTATGCTAATGTGAGGCCTTGCAAGAGTTTGGATGGGTGAGTAGAAAAATACTATTTTTATTTGCAACTATTTATGATGTTATTTTCTTAAGTTATGATAATATTTAGAGTCCCTTGTGATGCAATGGGTTAGTGTCTTGTTGTGTAAGTTCCATTTGTGAAACAGAATACTTTTTCAAAAATTTTCTATAAAACTGACCCTAACATTTCATAATCTTGGTAAGTGAAGTGATATGTTCACTTTTTACCTTATTTTCTAATGATAGTACAGTTTTTAATAGTCTTTGAATTATAAATTCAAGGAACATACAATTGACTTAAGTAGATTATTACTATATTAATAACCTGCATTAATAATATAATTATGTAATATTTTAAACTATATATATAATTTAATTTAATAACTGGCATAAATTTAATTGCTTATTAATGTATTGAAATAATTATTTAATTCATTGATATACAGTTTAAATTGAACTCATTACAGAACCCTTTTTATGTTTTAATGAGTGGGTTCAAACTACACTTATTAAATAAAACATTTAAACACATTTTAGTATAATTATGTTATAGTATATTATTTATTGCGGTATTAACTTTTATTTGTGGCTTTATCACTATGTTCAAATGGAATTAAGTTACTTAGTAGTCACATTGTGATGTAATATAGCCTTCCTATAAAAGAAACAGAAATTTTCTATACAAACTAGAAACCGTAACATTAGTATGTTCGACTAAACAACTTCTTCAGCATTATTATATTAATCTGGATAATGTTACATACTGAATACAATTTATGTAAGACAGTTACAGTTTTTCACATGTAGAAACATGTAAATTGAAACTGATAATTTCTGGCCCAGATCTAATTTTATTCGGTTTTAAATGTTTATTTAAATAATTTTCAATTTTGTATGTATATTTTAGCACCTATATGTTGATAGATAAAATTATGAGCCCTCTGTTAAATAGCTTTAGTAGATGACAATATCTTTATTTACTTGTTTTACATTGTACTATATTTTTTTATGCGGTTGTGAGGTTGCGGCAATCAAGACGCCGATTTTTTCGAGGCATTGTGGGTTGAGTCGCGGAACCCAACGCTGGGATTTTGCCTTGGTGCCAGAACAAAGAAATAAAAATGTTAATAAATATTAATTCATTCCCTCCAGTGGGGATCAAACCCACAACCGTTACGTTACTGCTCTCTCGCTGCTGCGTCACGACGGTTCCTGTATTGCATTTATGATTACAATATATTAACATATATTTAATAGTTTTTAATTATTTTCTATATAAAAACCGTGAAGATAAGATAATCTTGCTGTTTAGTTTTTTCACATTCTATGTTAACAGTTAATATTAATAATTATTTCTTATACTAATAACATTATCATTTTTTTAATTATATAATTTTATAATGACTAATGATTATATACTAAATTCCTTAATGTTATCTCTTACTATATCAGTGATTGATCTAATTCAACACTTTTTTGAAATTATGTGATAAATAATTATCTTTAGGTTGGCAATGACTTTTGTAAATGTTGTTTCTACATGTATAGTGATAAGAAGCTTACTACGGGTAGTTCGATTTTTTATTTAAAGAAATTATTTGTAGTGAAAAAAATAAGCATCGTGTCGCAGTTATACAATTACTTACCCTTTATAACAATTTTAAAGTGTTATTAAAGAAAATTAAATTTAATCTTAACGGGTTTTGAATCCACGCCTCTTGGAAACAGTTCAAGCGTTCTGACCACTAAGTCCTACGGTCTCATCATGTTACGTCTAAATTCTTATACGCTTGTTGCAACAAATTTATGTCTTACTGTGTGCTCTCCACGAGGGGGTTTAAATGATATAAGATATTTAAACCTACCCAACTACGTGCAGGATACAGCGTGAGGCTATACAAAGTAGATGATGTGTAAAGAAAAGTGATCGTCAAAAATTCAATTTGAGACTCATGAAAAGGCGGACTCCAGTTTCATCCAATAGCCCAGGCGGACGCTAGTTTCATCCAATAGCCCAGTAGCCAGTCCATCCAAAGTCCATTCCATAGCCCCAATTTTCCATGGTTTCTACGCATTATCCATTGCCCACTCTCTGGTCAAATTTCTGTGGTAACTCAGACATGGATCCCGGCTGATGCGTCAAAGTAAAACATTTTAATATTCTCTAAGGAGCCCACAACAGCCTTCCAAGACACGGGGTTCCTTTGGACCCGACATCGTTGAGGAAATGAATAATTATAAACCTTAAAAAAAACGATGTGTCGATGACCATGTCATTTACCTTAAAGCGTAACGTATTTTTTTGTCTCGAGTACAATGCCCTCTCAGTAAGTAAAAAGAAACTTGTATACATACTTATTTACATTTTTTAAATATGTTAATGAGATACAAAAATTATGAATTATGAGACTTAATTCGTTATATAATTATTAAAAAAAAACGTTTTTTTTTTCATTTAAAGTAAAACATGATGCTTAACAACTTTAGGTTATTTTTTTTCTATTAAGCTATTTTCTCACATCGTTCATTTACTAAATTTACATATTTCTTTAGTCTTTATATATCATTCACAGAATAGTGCACGTATTTTAGAAGCATTGATTGATTATATACCTATATTTGTATATTGTATTTTGTTACTTCTACTATTTTTTGAAGTGAAAAAAAATCTTATTTACATCTTCTCGCTGAATTCCACATATAGTTGAGTGGGCAGAGAGAACTTAATCTTAAGATACTGTGTCCCGCAACTTCCGCCTCTCGAGGCATTGCGAGTTGACTAGAGGGACTACCAGAGCGAGGAAATAAATAAATATTTCCCCGAATGGGAATCGAACCCACAACCGTCGCGTCTTCCGTCCTATATGCGATAAATAGTTTTTTAACCTATCTATCTATATTAACATTAACTTAAGGGAGTTTGAACCGACTACCATCGGCCTACGGTCTCCTCAGTCACAACTGCGCCATAATAGCGTAACTATTATATAAATCGGTAAAAAGATTAAAGTTAAGCAATGACCGCGAAAACAAGTACTCGAACGAAAGATAAAAATGATTCATTGAAGTTCGTTAATCTCTACATATCTTTTTATCTCGTGACATTAGTTGTCTGTGTATTCTTTTGCCATTCAATTATGGATATACGTATCATATTGATAATCTAGTTATATTTTTTTATTTTCCGTTCCGTGTATTTTTTTGTTACTCTCCGTTCTCCGTGTTGTAATAAATTTAACGATAGCAAGAAGCAGATCGAGCTTTGTATGTACATAAAAGAAAATAGCAGCGTTTTACCTGAAATAAAACGTTTATTAATTTACTTACCTTATTCGAAGCTTATTAAATGAGATAGGCACTACGTTTCCCGCCTGTACTTCCTTCTTAGGCCACGCCTTTTTCCCCTGACGTCACTTCCACTTGGCAGTCCCTTCCTTTTGACAGCCGTGGGCAAAAATATTCATTGCGTTTTAGTAAACACCAGGCAGCGATTAATCGCAAGCTTCGAATAAGGTAAGTAAATTAATAAACGTTTTATTTCAGGTAAAACGCTGCTATTAATTTGACTGTCCCTTATTCGAAGCTTATTAAATGAGACGTGTTTGTTATCGCCTGGTGGAAGTGACGAACGCCAATGTGATAGCAGTATAGATCACTTGAAGACTGTATACTAGAGTAGTACATAGTATAAGTATATTGAATGCAATATAACTAGAAAATGTCTTAAGGCGTATTCTAACAAATCTACTTTTATATGAAATCACAATCATTGAACTCTTACTTTAGAGTGAACGCAAATTTTATGAGAAATAAATAAAAAGAAAAATTGTTATTATAAAAGTATAACTAGATATTGCTTTCTCATTTTAATGAGAAATTTTATTACAATTATTCATACATTTATCATCAAAATATAATAAACCTAATTATTTCAGGCATACAAATCACAATTGTCAAACCAATTTTTAGAAACAACCGCAGATCTAATGCTTCCGGAGATAGCTAACACGCCCGCATCCTTAAACAAGGATTTGACCTAACCGCCTATTAATGTACGTGACGCGGGTCTGGGCTCACCTCCAATATTGATAAAAAGGTTAAACGATAGTCTTCTCCGATCTTCAAGTAATGATTTTGTTAATTTTATCTAGAAAACGGGGTCCATTTTCTCATTTTCCTTATTAGCCAATAATTTACATCCTGACTACAGATTTATTACGTACAGACACGTAATAGAATCGTAATATTACGTACAGACACGTAATAGAATCGGATTTGACCCAAATGGTGGCCAAAAAACTATAAAATTATCGTCAAGGGTGTAATAGTCTGAACCTACTGTTAATAAAGTCAAGTCATGAATTCTTCTTCCTGAACAAAGTAATAGCAGAGCAGCTGTATGTCTTTGCACTTGGAAAACACTAATTTTGTCTCTTAACTCTGTAACTCTGTAGCTCCAAAAAGATACCAAGACGTCAATATTTCAAATTGGGGCCTTCATATGACTGATAGCTTACGCACGCTATTGATTTTAAAATGTACTTTACAAGTACATGGGAACTAAGTTGACCTGATAAATTCGGATGAATTGAAATGATGAATTCGGGTGCGATTTATGAAGCAAAAGAGAAGTATGTGATAATTTGAAGATTAATGATGTAGATCTGACAAAAAAACTAGCAAATTCACTAGCCATTAAGCAAAACTTAAGGTGATTTATTTTGTAAGATCTACACTAAGACATCTTATCGTTTCCACGCGATATTATAGACCTTACGTGTTGATGAACGCCAAGATTCCCTCAGAAACTTCAACTGGTTAAAATTCCATCCATCTAGTGCCCCAGACCGCCACACTATCAGACCTCCATTGTCATTTCAAACAATTTCGGAGGAGGTAAGCTTGTGATCATGTCTACGAGAACTTTGTCCAGGCGAGGAATCATGCATGGTCCTGCTAGGGCATGAGCTTTGACATCCGGCTACCAACATTCCCGTCTCCGTCGAGGGACTATAAAAAGATAGATTCCATGAGCCTGGTTAGATGACACAGTACCTTGGGAATAAGAAAAACGGTGGGATAACCACGCTAGATTGAAGTTCCAAGTCCGGGAAAAACGCATCATGAAAATCACACCAAGCCTGATCTACGTTTAAATCCAGTGAGACGTAATTAGTCACAGTCACATGTGCTCGACTGAATGCGAACAGGTCTATAAATGGAATTCCCCATTTATGAAAATTCTGTCCGTGCAATCGTGTGTCAAATGCCACTTGGAGCTCTCTTGCAGCCTTGGTAAACGATCAGCGTGATTGTTATAAATTCTAGGAATATGAAATGCTTTCATATGAAAGATATTCATTCTTGTGAATATAAGAAAGATATTCATCAAATGCATTTGCATCTGGAATGTCTAGAATCAGAAACACCTGATATGTTAGATTCATGAGAGATTCTGATTTTGTTCCCCCTTCATGACGTGAATGCGCTATCACAGATGTGAATGAGAACAGTACTGCGTTGCATTTCTTTTTGATTGTAATGGAGACGGCGCTCTATTTGTAACCATGAACCGGCAAGAGTCATATTGGTTAGGCAGGCTCCCCATGCCACATCCAACGCATCGGTAGTGAGAAAATGACAGGTTGGATCGAAATGAATAAGTATTGACCGCCTGCAATTTTGTAGTCACCAAAGCAGATTTTCCATTCCAGTCAAAGGAATAGCGTGATGTATTTAGGTGCGTAGCTTTAAAATTTTTGTTCAAGAATTTCAGAAGCACAACAACAATTACAAAACTGGCAAAATTGAGAATCCCGACAAGCTTTTGAACATTTCTGAGGCTTGTTCGTTGATCCGTCAACATTTGGTTTATTGCTGATACTAATGGGGCAATTCATCTGCAGGTAGACACTTTGTTTGTCCAAGGATTCCAATGAATCCCCAAAAACACTAAGCTCTTCTCTGCAACCTTGGACGTTTTTTCAAAATTTATCACCCATCCTAGTTTCTAGTTAGAAAAACTATCACTTTCTGCACATGCCCCTGTAGGATGTTTTTGTCCTGGTTGGCTAACAGAAAATCGTCCAAGTAGACGATAATTCTTGCTCTCTGAGAATTTGAGTTATCCAATTCGTTATTGCTGCAAACATTTGTGGAGCCATACTCAGCCCGAATGGCAAGCAGGTCATCTCCAGGAGTTCCCCGCGATAATAGAGACGCAGAAATCTCGTGTGGCTTTTTTACCCAATAGGAAGGTGAAAATAGGCTTGTGAGATGTCTATTTTGAACAACCAATCTTTCGGTTGTAAAAATAATATATGCGCTGAATATTTACGAGCTTGAAATGGCGCGTCATGACATATTGCCTTAAAGCCTTTAAAATGAAAATTGGTCGATATGAGCCGTTTCTTTCGGAACCAGAAACATTGACGGTAGAAACCTTGGAGAGATCGTTGCCTTTCCTTTGCTGTTTCATCTTGCTTATGATCTGAGTCATGTTAGTCGATTCGGGCTCATGTCATTTTGAATTGACAGTACCGAGGTACACCAGAGGTGGCTTTAGACTGAAAGGTATGCGACACCTCAATATTATTTTTACGACTAGGTTCGGAGCCCCTAGACAAGCTCATTGATCCTGACACTGCGCCAGGCGACCGGCTTGAAACTGATATGATTCAGAATCTCCACCTTTTATTGTCTTTACTTGGAGACGGTGATAATGCTCGTTTTCGTCCAACCTTACCTTGATCACGTTGTCTCGTGTTTTGTCGAAGGGAACTTCCCTTATAACAACTTTGAAAATTGCGGATATTCGGTGCGGCCGAATGAAATGAGGCATGTAGCTGGTAACTTATTAGCCACCTTGCGGAGGGGCTGCATGAGAGCAATGTGGATGCGGGTAACTGCGGTTACACCAAACTGAACCCTGCGAGGACTAAAAATTTCGATTGGGCCCCTGCGAGGGGCCATCTGACTTTTTTAGAGCTGCCTGCGAGGCAGAAGTCATATTTGCTTTCTGGGCAAGCTGCATGAGAGCAATGTGGATGCGGGTAACTGCGGTCACACCAAACTGAACCCTGCGAGGGCAAAAAATTTCGATTGGGCCCCTGCGAGGGGCCGTCTGACTTTTTTAGAGCTGCCTGCGAGGCAGAAGTCATATTTGTTTTGTGGGCAAGCTGCATGAGAGCAATGCAGACGCGGGTAACTGCGGTTACACCAAGCTGAACCCTGCGAGGGCTAAAAGTTTTGATTGGGCCCCTGCGAGGGGCCATGTGACTTTTGGAACTGCCTGCGAGGCAGAAGTCACATTTGTTTTCTGGGCAGGCCAGAAACACTTCTTAATTCCACCAGCATGTCCTAAACTACAGTAAACTTTTCTGCGCTGAAAAGATTAGTAGCTGACGGAGGAACCTTGCGAAGACCGGGTTTAGCAGCCAAATCCTCAGCCAATGGCCACAGATTAATTGAATTAGATCTGTGAAGCTTTTATGAAAATCGGCAGACGAGCAAAGAGCGCTGATTAAAACGTCATAGTTCGACATGTCGCAATCTTTCGCCCACGACAGTAGATCCCGTAAACCATTTTGTAAAGCTTCCAGTTGCTTAAAAAATACACATGTTTAAGGCAGCATATGTCTTATCGGCGTGATTGAGATGCCGAGGGTTTTCATAAGAACCTGTTTCTTCATTAATTTCAAGCCCGGAGGAAAAATTGTACCTACAATTTATTGAACGTCCGCGTATTTGACATCAAACCAATCACCTTTATCCAAATGTGTATGATCAATAAGCATTGAAGGCCGTTGAAGCTTTAGGAAATAAAAGAATTTCAAAAGAGAGAATCAAATCATTCTTACAATTAACAGATCTTCCAGAATTTTCATGAACGATCTCATCATTTATACGGTCACTTTCCCCCTGCCATAAGCGACATGATCATTATTAAATCTGCATTCACTTAAAATCAGCACTCACGTGACAATGGCAATTTCTTTGGAACACGACCTTTACACTTTATATTTCTACGGTGTTTACTCTTCGAATCATTTGACGAGGAAGAACTACTTGAACTTAAGGACCTTCGCCGCTGCTGATTCGGTGAGAAAGAAGTTCCCGGAACCACGGACACTACATAGTTTTCCATGCTAAACACAAAAAGGGAACACTATTCTCCTAAACAAGATGAGAGAATGATTAACTTTTAATAAAAAATTATTAATTAGTTACAAGAAACAAAGCCGTTAACATTTACGAAAGTAAAACCTTAATAAAATATAAGAATAAAAAATCTGAACATAGATTAACAAATTATTTCGGCCTACTTAGCCATATAATTTCACTATTCAATTTAACATTTAATAAATTAAATGAACGAAATGTGAAGTGAAAAGAAAAAATATACATTATTATAATAAAGTAAAAACTTACTTGTATAATAATTTTAGAGTCGGAATACGTACTCGGATGACGACCGACTCGGCGGGAAAATAAAACGCCAATGAATATTTTTACACACGGCTGTCAAAAGGAAGGGACTGCCAAGTGGAAGTGACGTCAGGGGAAAAAGGCGTGGCCTAAGAAGGAAGTACAGGCGGGAAACGTAGTGCCTATCTCATTTAATAAGCTTCGAATAAGGGACAGTCAAATTAATACATTATTACAATTTTCCAGCAATTTGTTTATCGCTTACTCATGATTAAACTAAACGGGAAATCCCCTAAGAATATAAATTTCAACAAAATTCCATATAAACATACAGATGAATAATTCCTAAAAAATTGGTATGCTTATTATAATAAATTTTCGCAGATATATCCAATCATTTGTTGGTTGTACACATTATTTTATCCATAAAACGAGTTGAAAATAAACCTTTTCCCACATAGCCTATCTTAGTCACAAGAACCAAATGTTCTTCTTTTTCTTTTTAGTTCGTTTTAAGACATTGCGTGTCAAGTGACATAATTCATGCTGCTGGTGTTTCTTGATAGATCGCTCTGATGAGCGACGAAATGAAAATAATTCATTCCCTCAATTGGAAATCGAACCCACAACCGCTGCTATTACAGACAAATGCTGTATCACTGAGGACATTGATTTTTTTATTATACTAGTTTATACACAGAAAGTGGATATTAGCATTTCTGAAAATAAAATAATCTTATCTAAGCCATATATCTGGACGTCACGCTAAGCTAAACCTGCTATTAAATAAATCATATCAATTCATAATCCTTTCGTTTAGATTTCTTATAAATCTTTTATCTATACATATAATAAAATTATAACTGATCGCTGTCTGTACATGGAAGATATAAGAGGAAATCCTAATAAATAATAAGGGTGGGTACTTATTAATATAATAAAACTCAAAACAATATTTTTTTTACTTTTTGTCAGTTTGTGCACTCAGAAACGGCTCAGCCGATCTACATTCAGTTTTCACAATTGTATTTTGGCAAATTTTCCTATAAATTTAGTTATTGTTTTATGTCAGGTTCATAAATATTAAAGTTATATAATATAAAAAGAATATACCTATAAACTGTAATATAAAGGTTACAAAGTATTTTGTTTCACTAAATGGCTGTAAAATAACTGTTTTATTGAATTGTCTGAAAATTTCGCGTTAAATGTATAGGTAATGTCCTTAAAATGATGATTTTATTAGAACGTGAAGGTAATTTGGATTAGTTAATAAACCATTCTGTACATCCAGCGGGCGAAGCCGCGCGCGGATCGCGAATTGATAAATAAAATATCATAAAAAATATCTTGGACTTTAGTATTAATGGATTATTCCAAAGATTTGTTATGTTTTCATTCAATATTGTTTTTCTGGTCCTTTGATTACTTTTATCTAATTTATGTTTCATTTTTATCTAATTTATGAAAAAAACAAATTGTCAAAGTAGAGTAAAAATCTATTTAGTAATTTCAAAAAATAACCTAAAAAAATATATTTTCCGTCGTTACTGTTTATGGAGCTATCTCCACAAACAGCGGATAAAAAATATTCAGTTTAAGTCACGTATTAATAATCTTATCGATGATGTAAAAATTGAAATATCCAAATATGTATGAATTATGTTACATAAATCTTTTTACGTAAATTGTGAACTTCCCTTAACAAGAGTATGTCCTAACTAAACTTAACTAAAGTATGCACCTAACTTTAGGTCAACACTCGTCGACCGTACTATACATTGCTTAGTTGAAACAGTAAAAACAAAGGTATCGTTATCGTCTAACTGTAGGTAAATATACCCTCTAAATTTTTCTCTATCTACCCTCAAAAATTAAAGAACAAAAAATAAGCCTAACTCATTAATATATATTTTTTTTTTCAGTATAAAAACACTATACGACAACGTAGACGTGGTCACCATAAGAGAGAACACTGAGGGCGAGTACTCGGGAATCGAACACGAGATCGTCGACGGTGTGGTGCAGTCCATCAAACTGATCACTGAGGAGGCCAGTAAGAGAGTGGCAGAGTTCGCCTTTCAGTTTGCAACGGAGAATAAGAGAAAGAAGGTGACGGCTGTGCACAAGGCTAATATTATGTGAGTATTCGTTTTTAGTGTTAGTTCGATGCTTAGTTGGGGTAAAATGTTGGATTTTTTGGTTTTAATCGTTTTGAGTGTTTTGTAGGGTATTTATGGAGAATAAATATGTATTAAATATTTTTTTATTTGTCATCTTGACACCATAGTCAATATTTTTTTTTTAAATATGATAATCTATCATTTTCGCATAAAAAATTAGTGGTAAGTAGATCACACTAATTTACATTTATTCTTGATAATTACTCTTAAATACTATAATTACTAGCTTGTTACTACCGCCATTAAGTAATTTAAGTTAAACATTTAACAACACAAAATTGTTTTCAATATGGCAAACGTAAAATTGAATTGGCTCTATTCCAATTTTACGGCTTACAATTTAATATGCGGTTGACATTCGTAACAAAAGTTATTGATTGATCTTTTAATTTGTAAACAAAGAGAAATATTTTTAGTTCATGTTATATAATTATGAGATATTTTCAACGTTTCTATTGTGAATAGAATTTTTATTTTGAACTTCTTATTGGAGCCCTTTGGAGCACACTTTTGAGAGCACACTTCTATTAGAAGCTTATTTTTTCTGTACTCCAAAGGACTTCAGATCTGGATATTTTAAATTAATTTCAGCTTTGATACCTCCACGCGATATGAGAAAAATCTGAAAAATCTGATGAGAAATCTGTCTTGACAGACGCAAAGAGAAACAGAAACATAGGGTTCTGCTTTTTAGTTATCAGTTTTTCTGGCGCCTGGTAAAGTCTTGTACTAGCCAGAAAATTTCGCCTATTTGGATAGTCTTCCCTAAATAAGCAAAAAGCAGAGAACGGAATAAAATATCACTAAACACTCAAACTAACAAAAGCCGTTTTAAACTACATTAAGATTTACACGACAGTTCTATTAGCATCAATAGAGATGAAGCTAATACGACACTATTAGGTATATTATATCGCTTCATGTCGAGGCCGAAACATTACCTTTGTATATAATGTTACAAGGTCTCTTCTAGGTACAGTACCTATTTATACAGATAAATAAGCCTGGCTTTGGATTCTATCAGGTTTTTTATAAGAAACCTAACTATTTATACATCTTTCTTTAGCTTCACGCATATTGCAGGGTAGGCAGAGGGAATCTGGGAACCTAGTGTTAAGACACTACGTTTTCAATAAGTCACCACCGAGTCTAACACTTTCCACCGAATTCTGGGGGAATTGCATATTTAATGGTGAATTTCAACGTCGCCATGCTCATATATTATTTTTGTAATTTTAAAAAGTATTTATATGTGTAAGTCCATAATAAATTATTTTCAAGGCAGTTTATAGTCAATAGATAGAAAATATTTTTTCGTTTTTACATTTGTGCAATCGGACACGCTCCAATTACATTAAAATAACGTTAAACAGTATAATTTAAGTTTATGACAATATTTTTATCGAAACTGCAGCCATTTTAACTTTATTATTTATATAATATTCCTGCCAGAAATGTTCCATCGTAGTGTTATTGCAATATTTTCTGAATGAATGTAGGTTCGATTCCCACTAAAGGAACACTTGTTTCTCTTAGCGATATGCAACTGGTGCCTAATGCAAAAAAAACCATATTTTGACAACCGTTCTTAGACTAGAAATAAAACAATTATTACAAACATTTACTCAGTATATAAATTTGTGTTTACTAAAAATCTTAATATTTTTAACCGAATTCAAAAAGGAGATGATTCTCAATTAGCTTCGTTACAAATTGGTATATTTTTATAGTAATATTTCTATATAAATGTCCCTAGGCGTATGTCTGACGGTCTCTTCTTGAGGTGCTGCCGCGATCTCGCCACCAAATACCCTGATATCAAGTTCGAAGAGAGGTATTTAGATACTGTGTGCTTAAATATGGTTCAGGATCCATCTAAATTTGATGTTTTGGTAAGTATTTAATGTATTTTTTTATTTGTATAGTCTTAATTCAAATTGTAAACATTTTATTATTATTTTGTTGTTAATTTTAAACAATTACATCTTATTTCTTACTCTATTAATATACTAATTATTATATTTACAAACTAGAAAGTAAGTAAAGGAGTGTTTCAGCACTGTTTTACCTCTACTTACTCTGCTGTATGCGGCTTACAGCGTGAAGCTAAAAAAATATATATTAGAAACGTAAATGTTTGTGAGGATATTTTGTTTAAATATAAGCGGGCGTGTCGGATTCGGGTCGCTAGTTGTTGACATATATGTATATGTTCAATTTGGAATTCAATGATCAATATGACTTTATTTTTTTTATATGAATATTTATAGTCCTTAGCATATTGGTTTTAAAATATGTATTGTTAAACAATTTTTCAATTACTTATTTTACCTGTTCATTTTAAATTTAAAGTAACATAATTATTAAAATTTTACACCGAATCGAACTCACATTCATCGCAATTCCAATCAGACACTGGACAGTTGCGACACAATAACGTACAAAAAAAAATCTTTAAAACATCTTCATTTATATTTTAACCATATAATTATTTTCTAATTTACAGGTGATGCCAAATTTATACGGAGACATCATGTCGGACATGTGTTCCGGTCTTGTAGGCGGATTGGGCCTCACGCCTTCTGGAAACATTGGAAAGAACGGCGCTCTGTTCGAATCTGTAAGTTTATTTTAAATTTATTTATATAGATAGTAAATTTTAAATATACATTTTTATGATAAGATTTAAAAAATAATGTTCATAATTGTTTTGTATGTTGGAATTGAAACTGCTATCTTGTATGGTTTTACAGAAAATTATGTTATAATTTTCTGTTTGAGGAAGAAGAAAAAGAAGATATGAATTTTATACGAATCTATCTATAGCTTATCTTTCGAGCATAAAATTTTTAGAATAGTCTTCTAAAAATAACGACTATATAAAATTCTTGACTTACTGCAATAAGTATAGAATGATTTGTTACAACGTTAGGGCGAGAGATGGATCATGAAATACGGCTTCAAATCCTGCAATGTTATAATTTTTACAAATATATTTATATTATAATATTTTTTTAGTATAGTTTTAATAATCTTGCGATAGATATTTTAATAGAATCTGAATTCAAATAAAGGTTTTATATATGTACTTACGTATATATGAGTTGATAAGCAGCGATCTGATGTGTTTATCTCAAGTATGATTTAAATACACTCTTTATAGTATTATGCAAATATAAGGATAATTGAAATAAAAATAGCCTCGTACCTAATGTTGTAAAAGTATGTATTATTATGTTGTATTTATAATAGACAGATAAATAAGAAACAAATGTCTTAAACATAGCTAATTACCTTAAATGGGAAAATAAATGTGGAGTATAATAGAGAAATAGTAGCAGTAATAGGAAAGCATAATTTATGTTATACTTTCTGACATTAATTTTTACACGTATTTAAATATATAAGTGAAAAGAAATCATAATCTAAAAAAACAAATAAGTGATTATATAAATAAATCCAAAAAGAAGTGACTACAAAATAATAAAAATGTAAGTCTTCTTTAAATATGAGTGTTGGTTTAAACTAACAAGAACAAAATGGGGAGTGGTCAATACTAATCCATGCATGTGATATGCATGCATGTCATTGTGAATGTTTTGCATATGCTTGTTTTACATGCTAAGGTGTGTTAAAAGGCACACAAGTGTTGTGAGTCTACAAAGAGTTTTATTTATTCTTGTCTGAATCATTGTAAATTGTTATATAGTTAATAATTCATTTGAATATGAAATGTTATAATTACCGTATATAATATTTCTTAACAAATTGAATTTATTTTTCTCTATGAGAAAAAACTAAAGAGTAGCTTCAAGTTTTTTATACTATGACTAAAATAATAATATTGGGATAGTTTTTTGTCTCTTTATAATATTTTTGATGCTGCTCAATAGTTTTATGTTAAAAATATACAAACATCTTCATCATGTGTCTCTGCAATTAAACATCGATTCTTTCTGGTCAAAAAGACTTGATTTTAAAAAACTACCACATAAATTATAATGACATATTCGCCTTAATTATTGACACTTATTAATATAAATAAAGTTTGAAAACAGTAATAAATAACAACAGACAGAATTATACTCTACTTCGATGTTTGACACGAAAAAAAGTGTTAATTGTAATAACATGTCCTATGAATGTTAAACGAAACTAACATGATAAGGAAATTTGAGTTATTTTTTATTCAAAGCGTTTATATTAAATAAAGTCTTTAAACTAAAAATAAATTGACACCCACAATAAAATAAGTTTTTATTTTTAATCATAAAACAGTCCTTCAATTTTCAAATATCATTAACTGTTATAACTCAAATTTCCACGGATAAAAACAAAATTCAAACCACAGATTATATGCAAAAAAATTATTAACCGTCATTCCATACTAATATTACAGGTGCACGGGACTGCCCCGGCAATAGCAGGACAGGACAAAGCCAACCCCACCGCTCTCCTCTTGTCAGCTGTCATGATGCTCCGCCACATGCAATTGTATGACATCGCGAACAGAATCGAATCCGCATGCTTCACGGTACTACGGGAAGGGCAAGTTTTGACAGAGGATTTGGGCGGGAAAAGCACTTGCACAGACTACACTAATGAGATTATAAAGAATTTGTAGATCTGTTTTAGTTTTTTTTTATATGTCGCTGTTGTTGATATTTTTTTTGGTATGACTAAGAGTTTACGTTATACGCCATTTCTGTATTGTTATTATTAATTTTGAGATGTTTTGCAAACAGTATTATTTTGTAATGCGATTTATCTTATATAAGTTTTTTTTTATAGATATTATATATCAGTGTATCATTTGTAATTGCATTCAATTTGAGACAAACAGCGACAGAAATTAAGTAGAAAATTAGATCAATTGATTAGCTATTGATATTATGTTGGAACCAAATAATATAAATAATTAAACAAATATTTATAAATTTAAAAAAACTGCCAGAAAACATTGTTATGTAACTCTTTTGTTTTTTCTTATACTGTATATGATTTTTTTATAGTATCCAACATTAATTGTAAGTTATTTATTTTGAAAAATGTTACCATTAAGCATTTATTTTATTTTTATTTTAAAGTGATATGCGGCTGTTTACACTTTAGATAGTTCTCATAGAGTAGTTGAATTATAGCAATTTAAAAAATACTAAAACAAAAAACCAAACACAAAAATATTGTTTGTATGTCTTGAATTAATTGTTTGTGGAAATAATTATTTCTAAGACAATTTCATTTTTGGTTTGAAACAATAGTTGTGCGCTATTATCCATTATATAGAAATATTTCCTGAACTAGTTATCATCTAAAATGCCAATATATCAGAATGGAAAGATGCTAACAACATAAATAAGTTGTGATAAGCATATAAGAATATTAATGTAACTCGATATGAACATATGTATGTCTTAATGGTCTGATAGCGCTGGGATGATTTACAAGAGACGCAGGTTTCCCCATGTTGAAGAAAAAATATTTTTCTATCCTAATTGCCGAATGACAATAATGTGAAAAATATCCGAAATGAATTGAGAATTGGAAGAAAACTTTCATGATAAATATTAATGGCCTAGTAATGTCTATAAAATTAATAGCTTTATAGAAATTTGATGAAAAATACAATACTTAATACATAAAAATGAAATAAATGAAATCTATGCTTTTTGAAATATTGACATTAAAAAACGCCATATGGAACAGTATTCATTTTTATTGTAATTTAGTATTATTTTGAGGCAGTGGCACATCGTATGATTAATATGATATGAGTAAACGTGACGGTTGTGGGTTCGATTTCAACTGAGAAATCGAACCACGGAGAATGAATTCACTTGATTTCCTTGCCTTCATAGTCACAACAGCATTGAGTTCTACCACTCAACACGCTGTCTTGGATATAGGAATGGAGTGTCTTAACACAAGGTCCCTCTGCCTCCCCTGCTATAAGCATGGTACATTGTGAAGCTGAAGAAATGTATTATTTGCCAATAGGGTTCCATATATGTGATTTTCTTTACCATTTTGCAATTTACATGTAATTTTAAATGGTTTACCGTGTTTGAATAATATGTGTTTGACGTTTTATTGATATTATCTTATTTATTTTTATGTTCAGATTTGATGACAATAAATTTACTTAATTGTGTACTTTATTCAAGTGTTCCCTTAGATAATGATTAAACGATTGAAAATAACAATGCTGTTTGATTTTGAAATCAATTGTTTGTTTCTTTTTGTGTTTCAATTTATATTCCTTTAAGTTAGCGAATATAGGGAAAATTGTTAGAGGTTTTATTTTTATACCAAATTGGATATAATTGAAGCCCAAATGATAAGTCTTACTGTGTGCGATGTGTCTTTGATTTCAGTAATTAACCTATTTTTTTCGTTCTTTTTATTATAATTTAAAAAAGACAAAAATATGAATGGTTGGCTATAAAAGTGAAAGTGGGCGACAAAGTTCCTTAACATTAGATTTCCTCTGCCTACCCTCTGTAATGCGAAAAAGAACTTGAAATTAATCTAGAAGTAAATTAACTTTTATATCTGTTATAGATAAAAAATAATACTACACTTTGCTATTTTTAATAGTTCTGACTTAAAACAAGAGTGCCTAGTACACTAACTTTAAACGTTACGATGTCGTTGATTATTTAAAGATTAATCTTTAAATGATTTGAAAGAGAGATAGAAATGTTTTTTTATATTAAAATAGATTCAAACATTGCAGTCTAGCGTAAACCGATATGTAATTGGTCCATTTATCTATTTAATTAAAAAACCACCAAATAAATCTGTTAACAGTTATTATTTGAATATTACATAAAAATCAGCTTCAGGCTGTATTCTGCAAAAAAAAAGGTATGATAGCAAAAGCTCTGCGTTGACTTCCGCCAACTTACGAAATGCCTGGAAAAATTCAGCGGAAAGTGAGAAACGGAGTGACTAACACTAGTTCCCTTCTGCCTACCCCCTGGAAATTATAAATTATTACATAATGAATTTCACTATTTCTAGGTCCATGGAACAGCGCCCGACATCGCCGGCAAGGACATGGCCAACCCCACTGCCCTCTTACTATCCGCCATTATGATGTTACGGCATTTACAACTGAACGAGCACGCGGATAGAGTGCAGAATGCGTGTTACGAAGTGCTACGTGAAGGAAAGTCTTTGACTGGCGATCTGGGTGGCACTGGGAAATGTAGCGAATACACTCACGCTATTATTTCAAAATTAAAGTAATTTATTTAAATGCCCCTAGTCTTACCAATTTTTATTGGATGAATGAAATATTTAAATTGTTACCACAATTATAGGCATAATGGCTGTATGGTCATAGGCAATATAGTATTATATGTTAGTTTTTTTAAAATTAGTGACAATCACTATATTAAGCTAAAACTTTACATTTGTGATCAAAAGCGAAAACTATTTATTGACATGTTAATCTTTTTTGTTCTCCATTAGGACCAAACTTTTTACCTTAATATTTATTATTAATTACTTTTTTGTTATTTTATTGTAAAATAATGAATACAATTCAACTTTAAATAAACAATATTAAAAAAATCTTACTTTTTTCTTCCCTTTCTTATCTTAGCTGTGTCCACTTCATATAGTTAACGTTATATTATTAAAAATATTAATTATTTTGTGAAAAAAAAATGATACAGGAATTTTTTTACTAATGCTTCTTATTTTAAGAATGAATGAAACTTATCTTAAGAAAATGAATTCTTCATATTTTAATACAAAATTTAATATGAATACTTTAAACATAGTTCTACGCAACATATTTACTAAAAATTGTTTTACTTAATAAATAGAAACATGACAACTAAACATTATATTGATATAATAATGATACAAAAAATGGAATATAAAGAAATTTAAATATATATCTACATTTCAGTCAGCTGTAAGCAGTTGAAAATTTTTGAATAATTAATTTTTGAGTAATTTTTGAATATATAAATTAATGCAAAAAGAAAATAAAGTCATTTTTTTTTTAATTTTATAAGTTTTGTGGTAAGTTTATGTTTAGCTGTGGTTAGTGTCAAATGTGACAGCGTCAAGTGTCATCAGGGATTATTTCAATTTCAATGTGCGTGAGAGTCGCATGTTGTTTACAAAACTATAACCTATTACTATTTAGTGAAAATGTGCATTATCATATATTAAACTTTATAGATTTCACTTAAAATGGTTAAACGCGTAAGTATTATTGTAATTGATTGCGTATTATTATTTTTTATTACTGTCTTTGCTAATACAAATTATCGGAATTACCTTTTAGGAATTAAAAAGTTCTGTTTCTGAAGATGATGGGGAATCAAACATTATCAATGAAAATGGAAAACGACCAGTGGAGTCTGGAAATAAAGATGGCAAGAAACGCATTAAAACTAAAAGTTTATATCGGCAGCCAACTGCCAACGAAATGAATAGACTTCAAGAAACAGAGAACTTATTTAATTCTAATCTGTTTAGACTACAAGTCGAGGAAGTATTGCAAGAGGTTAAAGTCAAAGAAAAAACGCAAAAACGATTTCAAGAATGGTTTACAAGCTTCAAAACACACTTGCTGTCAATACCTAAAGATGAAATAGAATATGATTTATCGGAAAAAGCTTTTGTTAAACAGTTGAAAGTTAAATTACCATTATGCAACACACTTGAAAAAATTAAAGTTATGTTTAAATTTCATAAATACAGTGATGTACATATTGTGGGTTCATATAGTTTGGGATGCTCTATTAGCTCAAAATTAATTGTTGATTTACAAATAACAGTCCCAGCAGAAGTTTATACAAAAAATGATTCAATAAACTACAAGTATCATAAAAAGCGTGCTGCATATTTAGCATATATAGCTTCACATTTATCTAACTGTGTAGTAATAGAAAATCTACAATATTCATTTAAAAATGCAAATGAAACTAGGCCAATACTGGTGATTAAACCAAATGGAAAACTTGGTAACCATATAGCTGTTCATTTAGATGTTGTTTGTGATGTTGAAGCTTTTAAGTTCCATAGATTTAGTCCAAATCGTAACAATGTGAGAGAATCTTGGATATTATCAAAGGAAAATCAAGAAAGTAATGAAATTGGGTCACCGACGCCATATTATAATAGCAGTGTTTTAAGTGACTTAACAAATTCTATTAATCAAGAATTTTTACAAAAAACTTTACTGGAGTATGAAAATTTAAAACAAGCCATAATTTTATTAAAAATTTGGATTCAGCAACGTAATTTACAAGTATCTGGGTATGTCATTAGTATGATAGTTGCATATTTGGTGCAAACTAAGAGAATTAACAATATTATGAGCAGCTACCAGATTGTGAGGAATGTATGGATTGCTTTAAGTAAGTCATACAACTTTCTTAAATACATTTATATTTTAATAACTAAAGTCTGGGGCAGAATTTGACAGTAAATGTGATGGCTATTGATATAATTTTTACTTAGTGCAGTGAAATAAAAGATGACGCTAGTGAAGAACAAATATCATATGAAAATAGTTGTTTCTTAAAAAGCTTTTAATAATTATTGCTACTTATGGATAAAATATAACAATATTATAAACTTCTTTTTTATAGAGGCCTCAGAATGGGAGAAACAAGGCATATCTCTAAACAAAGATCAAAATACACCATCAATAGATGAATTTCACAAATACTTTTCAATAGTATTTCTAGAAAAAACCGGTTATTATAACATTTTATGGCAAATGTCCAAAGGAACATACTTTGGCCTGAGGCGAGAGTGTGAACTGGCCATAGAGATGTTGGATAATGGAAAGATCAACAGTTTTATACCATTGTTTATGGTGCCCATTAAAGTTCTTACACAGTATGATCATGTTTTAAAGTAAGTTAAATCAATACTTTAAAAGTTTTAGTTACAAATTTATCTTAAGAATAGTTTAAAAATATTATTTAAGTGCAGTTTCAAATCTGGCTATAATGAAAATTTTATGTATTTAAATGTGTATTTTTAGGCTATTTTAAGGCACTGTGGGTCAACATTTGACTGAAAGAGCTGATGTGTGGGTGTGATGTGGGTTCAATCCTGTTAGGAAGAAAATATTGTTCTCATTTTCCCTTTTTCCTTTTTGCTAGACAAAGCATAGAACAAAGAGTCTTGACTCTTGGTTCTATAATTACACTGCTATGCTAAAAAATCGACAAGTTGCAATAATTTCTTTCTTTCACAATATATTTTACTCTGCATGCTGTGTCCAGCACTTAGGAGGGTGGGCAGAGGAAACCTGGGAACCTAGTGTTACGACACTCTATCCCCACTGACACACTTCTATCCCCAATACAATAATCATATTATTGGAATTGTCATTGAAATTACCCTATTCATTTAACTGAAACTATATTCATTTTACTTTCAGGTTCAAGAATTTAAATAAACTCAAGGAATCCATTTTGAGCAGAGCTTCCAATTCAGACAGAACAAACTATGGCCTGGATCATTTTAAATTAGTTACTAATACAATTCACAAATTAATAAATCGAGGTCTCGGGGAGAGAGCAGATTTAATAATAGACATTGTTGATGCTCATTTTGCATGGTCTGTTAAGAAATCTTTTGATAAAGTTAAAAAAGAGGGGTAATTTTGTTTTTTTTTTGTTTTAATAGTAATGTAAAGAATATCTTTTGAAGGCCATTAAAAATTAAGTGCAGGAGTCCTATGCCATACTTTGTTTTATACAGAGCGAAAATGGTGATGGCAGTGAGGAAATTATTCATTTCATTTTTTTTATCCTGTATCCTACAGGCATCCTTTGGCATTGAAGGAACTTAATGTTAAGAAACTCCTCCCCCCACTTTCCATCGGATTACTAAGGCATTACATATTGGACTCAACTAACTACTAAGTAACTCAACGCTGCGCTTGGAAATCGAGCCCACAACCTGTCTCGATATGATTGGCTCCAACTAACTAACTTTATATGAATCTACATGTTCCTATCTTCATAGCATTTTATCTTATTTGCAAAATTTATAAAATGTGTATTGTAATTAAAAAGTACATTTTATTCCTAATTAAATATCTAACAATGTTTCAGATACAAAGAAGAATTATCATTTGGTTTTATATTGAACTCGCAAAATGCCATAAATATTGTAGATCGAGGACCGCCTGCTAACCTCCCAGAGGCTGAGGAATTTAGGTAACACATTAGTATATGTAACATTTGATACTATATACAATTATTTGTTTAGAATGATATTAAAGATATCGTTCATTTGGCGCAACAAAGACGTAATTGCGCTTATAGAAAAATATTGTCGGCCTCATTCTATGCTATAATACTACTGCTGTCTACAAACCGACTGATTCTACTGCAATATTGTAAAAGGTACAAATGTCATTGTTACACCAAATGAGTGCAGTGGCTACAATTGGAGATGTATTAAGAATAAGTTACATTTAATCAGTGCAAATGAACAGATGAAGTTAACTGTTGTTAATTATTAATTTTAAAATTAAGATGAATTAAAAAACCGCTCTGAACACTCGATCATATTGTAATTTAACATATATTTTTTTATTTTAGAGAATTCTGGGGTACTAAATCAGAGTTACGCAGATTCCAAGATGGCTCCATCACCGAGGCGTGCGTGTGGGACGCGCCCAGCCTCGCCGAACGACGCTGTATTGTCGCACAGATTATAAATTACCTTTTACAGAGTAAATATGGTGAGTTTTTTTTTATGTGTTTAGTTGTTTTTAGGTTTATTTATTTTGTAGGTTCATATTTTTGCCAATAGTTAATTTTTTTGAACAGAGGAAACTTTGGGATTAATCTCTGTTTTCAACGTGTAACGCCTAATTTTTTGAGATATTCTGTGTTAAGAGCCGGATCCCAACACTGTGTTTTTTTACGAGTTTCTTCTTTCCTGATCAAGGAAATAAATAATATTTGTTTCTCATGCGTGGAAATTGAACTCACAACCGTCGTGCTTATAGTCTTATGCTGTCCAGCTGCTTTACAATGACCTCGTTAGGTTGTTTGTAATATTTTTGACTTGCTTGCTTAACGGAAATCTTCATACGTTTTTGTTTATAATAAAACTATTAAAAAACCAAAACAATATGTTAATCAGCATATATTTTTGTCAAAACCGTCGGTTGTGGGTTCCATTCCCATTCGGGAAAATTAATTATTTTATTTCCTCGCCCTGGTAACAAACTAAAACATGGAATTGAGTTCTGCATTCAGTAAATAATATCTTAAAAATGTAAGTTCTAAACTAAGTTCCCTCTCTCTGCCTACCTTGCTACATACCAGCTACAACTTAAAACCGAAAAATATATATTTTGTCTAAAACACATTATTTATATCCAGATATACCATCAAATGAATTATTCCACATAAATTCCCAATTCGATGACATATTACTTCGCAAATCATCGCAATGCCAACAAATGGAGGAGACATCATTACCAGTGTTACAGGCGTTTGATGAACTCAGACGAGATATGAGAGGATTGACACAGCTGCCGTTGGATATCAGCGCTGTTTATGGTTATATTGCTTGTTTTGTTATTGTTTTGTGTACTCTGTGACAATTTATGTGATTTGTATAAAAAAAAATGGTTTATTTTTTACTACATACAATTACAAAGTTTGTAATTTTCATACATTTTACGTTATTTTCCACTTTCCAGGCACATCCCCAGTTTTCAGCTACTGCGATCCCTACCCGCCATTGCCGCACCTCAACGGGGAACGCAACCCGCGACGACGTGGGAGCACCACATTGCTTATAGATAATGGGAGTTATATACCAGAGTATATACCTGCCTGTATAGGTATTATGGAGCTAAGTGAGTTTGAAACTATTATTAATTTAATTTGATTGACCGGAGAGCCCCAACCTTGTATGTTGTTTTATCAGGGCAGAGATATAAAAATTCAAGCAAGACGGATCATAGTGTTAAGACACTCCATTTCCCATGCATCAACCAAGTTTCAAATCAAGTGTCTTAAGTGTCGGAGAATAACTACACTTTTTGTCTCGTGACCAGAATGAAAGAATGCATTGATTTCCACGAGTATTATTAAGTAATAAAACAATTTCACTATTTTCTTCTCTTTTCTATCTATTAGCACACAGCGGAAAATGGCCAGGCGAAATAAACGCATTCAGATGTCTAAAAGCCGCGTTTCACCTCCAAATATCTGAGCGTTTAAACAAACAATACAATCTCCTCACTCAAGCCTACGACTCTCACATAGATGTTATCAAAAATGGTTTTATTTTCCGCCTTTTGATCGCTCACGCGAAGGAAATAACGTTGTTGAGAAGGAATGTAGAGAAGGGAGTCGTTAAGTTCAAGGAAACGGAAGAGAGCTTAATATTGCAGCGTGAAAGTTTTTTGTTGCCGAGATTGAGGGGGGCTTTGCATGGGTAAGTTTTTTTTATTAGTTGTGATACGTAGCTATTGTACCTCCATTCTCCGCCAGCGGCAAGAGAGAAGAAGGCCTCGGTTGACTTCCGAAAACAGTATCGATGGTACTGAGAGAAGATAACGTAAAAAGCATAAAGACACCCCGGAGGACATGTATGTTGATGGACAAGGCGAAAGAGGTACGCAGGGAAAATTTCATTTGGCGCGCTGTTCTCTCTGGTTACCCTACAGTACAACGTAAAGCTAAAAAAACTGTGGTTTTTTTTGCTTTTGACAAATTGTGGAATGGTGGAGATCACTCAATGTTGCGATTTGTCTACCATAAAATGAAAATAATTCATGTTTGAAATCGAATAAGACAATTTATTTGATTAATATTAATAATAATCTACATATTGCATTGCATAAACACCAACGTAGTTAATTTCAAAAGCAATAACTAGAATAGCCGAGGCCGTTGTCACGCAGGGGCACAAGGGTGTGAATGTAACGCGACGGTTGTGGGTTCTATTTCCACTCAAAGGAATGAATTATTATTTATTAATAGTTTTATTTATTCGCTCTGGCACCCAGGCAATAGTCTGGCGTTGAGTACAGCCAATCAACTCGCAATACCCCGAAAAATTTGGCAGAAAGCGGGGAACGGAGTGTCTTAACACTAGGTTCCTCATGCCTACCCTACTGTGTGCGGGATACAGTACTGATCGGAGCACGAGAACGGAGAGCTCTAAAAGCGTGAATTTCAGAAAAAAAACACGTTCTTCTAACCGTTTTAAAGTAATATTAATAAAATAAGTTTATAAAAAATATACGTATTAATTTTCGTAAAAAATGAAATCCTATTACAGATTACACCAAAAACATCCAGCTTACGGTCCAACTACATGTTTGTTCAAACGATGGCTGTCTTCCCATTTATTATCGACTTTATTCCCAAATGAAGTGGCTGAATTAATCACGGCCGCCATTTTCTTAACAATGCATCCTCTTGTACCCCCCTGTAGCCCTACTTTAGGGTTTATTAGGGTTTTACAGTTATTGGCTAATAAGGATTGGGCCAATGAAATGATTTTGTTAGACTTTAATGAAGATATGATGCGTGAGTGTATTTTTTTATGATTTTTTTCTTTATTTTTAGTGTAATTATTGGCTCTCTGCCTGTATGTGCAGAATACAGCGTGAGACTAAAAAAAAACTTTTTTGTATTTTTTGTTTGCAATAATTGTAAACTTTAGCTAGTTTATGGTTAATTTTTAAAATTTCCTTTGTTTTTTAACCTAATGGTGTAAGAACTAATTATTTTAAATGTTTTAAAGCAAATTTAGAAAAAAAACTTAATTTCAGGTGAAGAAATAACAGAAATTGAAAGGAAATTTTCAACAAGAGAAGACAAAACGCCATACATTTTTATAGTAACGCCCTACGACGGTGAAACACCTTCAATATGGAGTCGCGACCTTAGCATTATAGTAGCGAAACGAGCACAAATTATAGCTAAAGCTACGCTAAGTTATGTGGAACAAGGTTTAGATAACATGGAAGATAATCTATTGGTAAGGCTATATACTATTAGAATCTGTGGTCTCTATTTTTTTTCTCGGTTTTACGCTGTATCTCACATATAGCAGGGTAAATAGAGAATGGGCCCAGTGTTGAGACACTTCACTTGAGACAATTGTCTATGCATCGCCTAATTTTTGAGATATTGCGTGTTGTGTCATTTAGGGGGGGGAGCTCAACACTGGGTATTGTCTGGAAGAGCGGGAAATGAAAATATTTCTTAGTCTCAATTGGGAGTCGAACCCACAATCGTCACGTATACAGTCAAACGCAGTGCCACTTCGCTACGACGGATTTGCTAACACAATATTTATTATTTTTTATATTACAGCAAGCTTTCGTGCCATCGCTCTCGGGCTATGACGTTATCATTCACCTCCACACCTCCCTCGTGCCGTTCAACACGGAACGTCTCGACGCCAAACCGAGGAAGTCCAGGGTTCAATCTCAAGATGGATCTGAAGATCTGTTGCCCGTCGTGGAGTTCCATCCGGTTAATAGATATTTGGAGGAGTTAAAGGTGATTTAGTCAGAAAATTAATTTATAATGTTTCAATTTTGTATGTTAATAGTTCTTTAAGTAAATTTTGGTTTAAGTGTTACTGTGCACTACACTCTGTTTTTTTAAACTACGTGTTATACAAGTTTTAAATAGTTTTTACAAATTCAAAGCTAAAATACTAAAATATTTATTAAGAAAAAGTATAAAATTTTTAGCGTAGCATGTTTTAATAGAGTAACCTTTATTTTAATATTATAGTTAATTAATTATATTATTTTTTCTGTTTGGTATTTATTTTGAAACAATTATTAATCTTAATTAAAATCTTGTAGATTTTTGATTTTCGCTATGTTTATATATTTTAAATGAAAGTCTTTAACCGGAATCATATAACTCAAGAATATCTGTCTGCATCTATTTTAATAATATTTGACTTACTGCAAGGGACAAAATCTACTAAAATATTAAAATGGCTGTCTTTTATAATATAACTAATATGATATTATTGCTTTGTCTATTTGTATAGTCGGCCTATAGCGACTGGGCGGTGTTCTTCCACGACTCGTACGGCGGTGACGTCATCGCAGTGTTATGGACACCGGCCGTAAAGGAATACACAGATATGCAGGTTGGTACGGGTTCTTTGGTGCTTTTCGTTGCTTTCTTGTTTTTTAGATAATTAAATTAGCAATGAGGCCACTCGATACGCAATTTTGGTCTCTTCTGATAGTTTGCTTAATAGACTGTTAACAGGTTTACAATGTAAATATAATATAAGAATGTAATATTTTTTAGATTGCACATGCAAAAGCACTACAACCTGTCAGCGTCGATGGCGAAACTAAGTATAAAGTGAATACCGACGCCATTGTAGAAGACTTTAAAATATTGGGCCGAGGACTTGTTAAAGAAGTTGTTGTTAATTAATTAAATAAATAAAGATGGTTAAATATTTTTTTGTTTCTTTTATTTTTATGTTCAGTATTGACAAGAGATATAAAATAAGATAAATGTAAAAGGCAGCGGTTTTATCATGGGTATTAAGCCTTTTATTCAATATCCTATGGATTTTTAATATCTATGTATAAATAAAACATCAATTGCTTACGTTATATTTATTTAATAATATTTACAATTTTAATTTATATACATTTGATTATGAAAAGACATATTAATTATTATTAATATATAGACATATTCATAATTTAACAAAGGTGAGTGAGTTATTCGAAAATTTACAAAATATTAAGTATATTTTAAAAATTAAAAGTTGATATTTATAAATTTATATTTTACAATTAGAATATTTGATAATATTCTATCATTCACTATATCGCATGTAAAATAAAAAGTTTACTTGTATTTATATTATTTAGAAAAAAAATCATGAAACAAGGTAAAGCATGACTTACGTAACTTTTAAAAAACTAGGGAAAAACCGCGACTTAAGAATAAAACAAATGAATTGAATAAATTGTAACTAGAGTTGGCATAAATATAAACAATATTCTTATCAATACACAACAAATTAACAATTAAACACAACAATCACAAAAAGACTAAATATCATTAGAATTAGGGAACCGACTACATTACCAGAAGATGCGTTAAGAGGGGAACTAAGTACGAAATAAGGTAAGTAATCGAGGGGGGCAGGGTGGTCTCTCAGCCACAGGGGGCCATCGTAAGTCTGCTGGGGGTCACCCCCCTCGAACCAGGTTCCCGCTGGCAGGTATATGTCGCGGGTTACTAAACTCTCTTGTAGTACCGGTGCTACTAGAATAGTTTGGCCTAGGATGAATTCTGTGGAAGAGAAGGTTAAAATTGTATGAATAATCTTCTTAAGACAAGAATAATCTTCTAAGAGAAGTTGTGGCACCAGTACAAGGATGCGACTGTAAAAGCAACATTTGTGGGTTCGATTCCCAATCGGAGGAATTTTTTTTCATTTCTTAGCTCAAATTTAACAATTTTTTTTAAACAAAATATATCTTCCTATCAATAAAAGATATAATAAATAAATATATCTTACCATCCCATACAGTCAAAGCGTGCTCGTCCTTTGGGTCTATCCACCATATTGGGGCTATAACGGGAGTGCCTTCATCCACTGAAGCCTGCATTGCCTCGTGGATGAGGTGTGCGTACGAGGAGTGCAGGTTCACATATTGTTTTGTTATTTCTACTGTCTGTTTGGGTAGAGATGAGAAAATTAGTAATAGAATAAGTAATTTTCAACATTTTAAGTGTTATGCTACGCTCAGGTAATAAACATGTTTTTTTTACCTAACCTAGGCTTTTTGATTTTTTAAAAATTTTAAGTGGAAATATCCTGGAAACCGACAAAGAGGTTCAAATTTTTATACCTATTAATTTCTCTTTTAAAATAATAGACATAGAGAAGTTAGGGATTGTTTTGAGTGTGCATGGAACCCGCAACCGTCGTCTATAATGAGACTACATTACGTCAGTTTTTATTTTTCCATATATAATATGACTTCTTTGCTTTTTGTACATAATTATGATGAAAATATAAAATTTTACAGAGCACTTTGCTAAACTCACCTCATTATCAAAATTCCATGGTGCAAAAGAAAACTGCATCGCCGGCAAAAACGCGTTAGCTTGTACCCATCTTATAAACAACTCTTTAGTGGGTAAATCTGCTTGAGGGTGGTTTAAATTGAACCCGTTACCACCTATCATGTCGGGTAACACTAGGGGATAGCCGTTGAGATTCATTTGTATTGATGTCGTTATAATTGTGGATAAGCCGTTGTTAAGGCCCCATATTGAGTCTCTGTCTACCATTCGCACGAAGATTGGGAGATCTTGAGTTCTGGAAAGTTTTATAAACAATTTTGATTCGCACGCACACATGCATGCATGCACGCATACACGCACGCACACACTCACCCGCACACACGCCACCGCAATAAATCACTGGCAAAATAAGTAAAAATGAAAAAAAAAAAAACAAATCACCTGAAGCCAGCTCTCACTTCAATCATGTCCCCGAACCTGGCGCACGTCCGCACGTACGCGTCCACTATGTTGTGGGGGTGCAGGTCTATGTCGCCTTGTTGGACTGGAATCTGATATTAAAATATACAAATAATTTCTTGAAATTGTTGTGAATCATTGAGACAGCATGTGGCTTTAAACACGAAGGTTGTTGGTTTGATTCCCAAAATTGAAGATTGAATCCTTTTTTTTTTGTTGTTCTGGTAACAAGCGTTGCGTAGAAAATGGGGTGTATCAACACTGGCTTCTTGGATCCTTCTGCCTATTTATAACTTTTCCATTACAGTAAAAACTTGATAATCTCTCATCTTATTTAAATAAGATTTAAAATGTAAAAGAACTACTTACCTGAGGTGAAAAACTGCTTTCCCCGGCATCGAACTTGATACTATCAATGTTGTGTCTATCTATTAAGTCTCTAACTCTGTCGTACCACCATTCCGCCGCTTTTGGGTTCGTAAAGTCTACGAGACCTGGCATTGAATTGTTGGGATTCCACCAGTTAGCTTCTGGACTACCTGCTTCGTTTAGGACTAGATAGCTAAAAATAATTGTAAATACGTAAATTATTGATTTGGGATCCTCGTGGCGCAGTGGAACAGGGTGTGACTGTAATCGCAATGGTTCGGTTCCCATTCCGGAAAATGACTTATTTAATATTCGGTAATAACTTAGGTATTTAATGCCTAGAAAATTCGAAGGGGAAGGGGTTTTTTTTATACTAAGAGAATTTTAAATTGACCATTTAAAAAGTGTACCTACATTAAAATAATATTATTAAGTATATACTTATTCATATGAATATGTAAAGATATCAATACTTACCCATTATCTAAAGCTTCAGAGTACCACGGCTCACAGTTACTATTAATAAACGGATGAACCCAAATCGTGACACGGAACCCTAATTTCTTCAATTCCTCAACCAAATGCGTCATATTTGGGAACTTATCAGTATCAACTTCCAATGAACCGTAACAAGTTTCCCAAAGATCATCGATTTCTATCTGAGAATCATTAAAACCATGTTCCCTAATTTCCTGAGCAAATTCCATCACCTTTACTCCACTAATATTTTGTGAATATTGAGCCCACGTGGACCAGATCGGATGTTCCACCATCCTAAAATCTGGCACACCTGAGGGCTTCCCCAAATAATTGTCAACAGCATGCTGATGAGCTTTCTTAACATCAGGCAAAAACCAAATATCGTAAGAAAGTTCTGTATGTTTCCTTTTAGAGGAATATGGAGCAGCAATTTGGGCACCAAAACAAATGTGATTATCTTGGACCAAATGATAATCTACGAAGAGAGGAACTTGTGGGTGTATGTAGAAGTATTCGCCGGCTGAATTGAGCCAGTATCGTTCAGCGATCGCACCGTTGTCCTGTTCCTTTGTGACGGAAGCGCTATAGTTTTGTTGGGCATTCTCTATAGGGTATACTTGGTCTATTTGCATGGGGCCCGCGTACCAGTGTTTAGATCCTAGAAAATATAAGGAATATTTCAAAGTAAATTCATATTTATATTTGGAAATACATTGACGCATTATTTTATTAATAATTTATATGTGATTAGAATTATGTGAATGTTGCGAGTAAAATAATTATGACAAAATTTAAAATTATTACTTTTCTACCTCATATTTTTTTAAATCCTTTTCTTTATTTATAGTGAACGGTATACGTAATCAGTAATAAATTAATTTTGACAAAATTAAACTACAATTGGAAGATATAAACGTAATGGCCTCAAATTTCATTCAAAGAAACATCTATTCAAAATAAAACATAAATTTAATCTTAAATCCTAAAAAAACACAAAAAATAACAATCCTCACCAAAATCAAAGCAATCTTCAAAACGGACTGGATCCTCGGTATCCCATTTGATTTTTATACCCCTTGCGCTTCTAACATCGTCATACACAGTATGTATGGTCAGGTTGATTCTGCCGATTTGTATGAGAACTCCACCTTCGATCTCTTCAGAAGTGTACACAGAATACACTGTACGTCCTATATGACCGAGCACTGTTTTTTCGTCATCTAAAGAAGAGAAAGAGAGAGAGAAGATTTTTTTTAGCTTCTTACAAGTTAGTACGAGATCTCGCTGAAAAATCTGCAGATATCGTTTTTTTTTAATGAAACTTGTTTTTTATTAATGATACAAAAACACGTAAGTGCAAGTAATTAAGGATCACATTAGCTTTTAGCGTCACATTAACAGTCTGAACTTTGACGTTGTACCTACCATTGCGAGGATGGCTGCTTTTTATAATACTTTTTTTAATCTCACAAGACGGGAAAATAATTGAAATCGGAGTGACATATCACTAAGGTAAGCTTAATAAAATCTCAAATATATTAAAGTTTATGTTTATTTGACTAAACTTGGCCTAGACATAATATCGTCAGTGGTATCTTGTAAATAGTGATATCAGTGATAGTGACACTAAGAGTGACGCTATCAGTGATAATGAATTGGATACGAAATGATTTTACTAGATGTTTCACAAATTTACTTTTAGCTGCTAAATAAAAAAAAACGTAATATATTTTTTTATTTCTTTTTTCTAAATTATTTTGTTTTTTTCTAAACTAGTAATTTTGAATTATGTATTACTTAATAACTATAGAAGAATTTGATTATGCGTTCTTTTTTTTGGCTTCTCATTGTAGCAAAAATCTCTTTCCTGTATAATATTTTGAGCAGTGTTTTTTAAATAACATTTTGCTATTAATTATTGTACAGTACGGTCAACGAGTCGTGGCCGCCCTGGAATTAGGCTTTCTTAACTTTTGCGCTTTGTTCACGTGTAAACAAAATAATAAAAAAAAAAAATTAAATCTGCGCTGACATCAGCTAGCTTCAGGGCGCCCGTACTGTGCAATAATTATCTATTATAAATTTGCTTAAATATGTAAATATAATTAATAATTAAAATGTTCTCTATTGATAACTTACCATCAGTTACAGCGAGAAGGAATCCCCCGGTCATCTGCGGTTCCAGAGTGAGGTCTACATTGTTGGCGCGGACGGGGACCGCCGCCGGGAAGGCCCGCGCGGTCAGAGTTAGGAGACCTGCAAAGGTTTAAAGGCTACAAAATAGCAAGGAATATGGTATTTTCTAAAATAAATGTCGTTACGAATTGAAATAGCTTAAGTACATATATGTTTGTAGAGTAATTTACAGACATATATGACTTTATGTATATTTTAATATTATTTAATTTTGTCTTCATCACAGTCACAAACTGCAAAGATTGCGGTTAAGTTTAGACGATAAAATATTATAATTAATTTATTTCTTATAGATATATCCATTTTCTTGGACTTATCTAAATAGATGAATACTTGGACTTATCTTAATAGAATAGATAGTTATATAACTATGCATATTAAATTAATGCAATATATTTTATAGATCAACGGGGCATGCACACATGAACTTTGCACTGCAAAATTTTGCACAATTTTTTTCACTTATGAAAGTGTTTTATAAAATATTTTTTGTAATAATATTATTATTTATCTTCTTTTGTTATATCAACATGTAATATAAGCGCAATTATATATATATTATGACAATTAAATTTATTTACTTCTATTGTACCCAGAATTAAATTAAGTTGAAGAATGCCTTAAGTTGGTATAATGTAGAAATGGATCCTTAAACACTAAAATATCCAATTAACATCTAATTCAGTAATAATATTCAATATTTACCCAACAAAGTCCTCAAAGCCGCCATCACAGATCACTCAGTATCGGCAACTAATTCAACATGACAGATTTATCTAAATAGATTACTCAATTCTTTTATCTAATATCGAGCTCTTGAGATTTATTATAGATATATTACCTTCTGTTTGTGTAAACTTGTGGTACGTTTCCAACGACCACTGTGTCCAGTGGTAGTAATGGTTAGGATGGATCATCAGTTCTAGACGTCATTTTTTTCTTTTAATTATATTTGTAGGGCCACTCGTGGCGTAGGGCACAAACACAAAGTGTGACTGTAAATGTGGTAGATTGTGGATCGATTCCTACTAGATGAAATGAAATATTTAATATTTTCATTTCATTTTATATCTTCGTTCTGATGTCGAGGTAAAAGGGCGGCGTTGAGTTCACCACTCAACAAGCAATGCCTCCAGAATTTGGCGGAAAATGAGAAACCAAGTGTCTTAACACTTAAAACCTGCCTATCTTGATGTATGCGGAATACAGTGTGACGCAAAAAAATATTTGACCACGTCGCACGCCGTCCACCACGGGCTCTGACCAGTCTGTTAGTGGTCAGTCAGAGTGCTTGGACGGTCTCAAGGAGGCGCGGGTTTGACTTCCGTTACGTTCAAATTTTTATACGTTAATTTACACTTTATTTTTTATCGTACTTGTACATATAGTTTTCTAAATTAGTATTTATTTTCCTAAGTATGGAACAACACTTTAAAAATGTTAAAAAGATTGGAGTTTCGTAGGTACTTCTGTAGTATACAAAAATAAGTTAAGTTTTTAAAATAACTTAAGTTTATGTCTACACTATAGATATAATATTTTGTAATTGTTATTTTCAATTAGGATTATTTAAATATTTAATTTTCCTTTTCTGAATGATCATTATGCTGTTGGCCCTACTGGCCTCTATAGAATACGAAGAATTTAGGGTCTCAGCGTCATCGGCTCAGAGATTGTCAGTCTTAAATGACTGTTGAGAAAATAGAAAAATATTTAATCGAATCTTTTACCACAAACAAATATATATGTACAGATTAAGAATTTAGATTATTTTTAAAATTAAAAAATGAAATAAGGTAAGACAACGAAAGGTGCAGCTCTAATCTTAGCTTAGCTGTGCTAATCTGACTATTAGAACATTAAAATGGCAAAATAAACAAATATTGAGTTGGAACGTTTATTTAGTCACAAACGAAAATAAATAAATACATACAAGTATATACAATAAATAAATAATATAATAAATTTTGACATTTTAATTTTCAAGAATAAAATAAGGCAAGACATCCAACGGAGCAGGGTAGTCTCTCAGCCACACGGGTCCAGAGATGATTTCTCCGGACTGCCCGTCTCTCCACTCTCCGCGCGGCAAGTAGATGTCGCGGGATACGGCACCTTCTTCTAGTACTGGAGCGGCCAGGATGCGTTCACCCAAGAGGAATTCTGAAACATTTTATTAATATGGTCATTTTGAAAATAATGACAATTATGTATGGACAATTTATTTAAAAAAAAAAAAACTCATAATTGTAAATTATTGACATGTATTATTTAATTAACGACTGTTTTGGCTAAGAATATGATCAATAAATTTATTTAACTTGAAGTTATTGCTATAAAAATTTAGGTTTATTCCTATTAATAATATTAATAATAATATATAACAATAATATTTTAATAATATTACATTTTTTTTATTTGGAATAAAAATATTTGAATTGAATTGAATTACTAGATTATGGATTTATTTTTGGATTATTCCTTACCATCATCAATCCCCAAAGCGACTTCATCCTCAGGGTCCAACCACCACACAGGCGGGTTGACGGGTGCACCGTCTCTAACTGACGCCTCCATGGCCGCGGCGATGTCGTCAGCGAACTCCGCGTGCAGTTGTGTGTAGCGACGGCAGATTTCTACTGCCTGTGAACAAAATATTATCGTCCTTGAAACCGTAATTTGCTTATTATTAAACCACTATTTTATTATTCCAACTAGGAATCGAACCCACAATGACACGATGAACTTTAGAAAAAAAACCTAACAGACTATACAAAAACCTCACCTCATCATCATGATCCCAAGGCACAAACGAGTATTGTAAAGTCGGCATAAAGACATTAGCTTGTAACCATCTGACGAATAACTCCTTCGAAGGCTTATCATTGTATCCGTTACCGCCGATCATGTCAGGTAATACCAGGGTATACCCGTTCATATTCATTTGTAATAGTGTTGTGACTAAAGTGGCAAGTCCGTTGTTGAAGCCCCAATATGTGTCCTTGTCTACCATACGGATGAACACTGGTAAGTCTTGGGTTCTGCAAAAAGATTTTGAGATCATGATCTTAAAAATATTCTTATAAGTATATTAAAGAAAAGTCGTTCTAGTGTCATCAAGCTAAGCTTTTTTCAAGCTTCTGGTGGTTTTATTAAATTTAATGTTTTAATTTGAAAAAAAACCTCATTCCAGATCTAATTTCAATCATGGGTCCGAACTGGGCGACCGTCCTCACATACGCTTCTACAATATGTCCGGGATGCAAATCAATGTCGCCGTTTTGGACGGGGATCTATAAAGAAAACGAATATTTTTTTAGTTTTAGATAATTTGTTTTAGCTTTAAAATTAGTGTTAAGACTTTCCTTTTCCCACCTATTATAAAAGATACAACTCCTTTATATTACCAGACTGAGGAGACTATCATTTTCTCGCTCAAGTAATATGGAATACAGAGCGCAGCATTAAAATTTAAAACACAGTGTCTCGAAAAATTAGGTGGTACATGTGAATATTTAAAAATACTAACCTGAGGAGACCAACTAGATTCCCCAGCATCAAATTTAACACTGTCAATATCATAAATTTCAATTAAATCTTTAACTCTAGATGAGAACCAGTCAGCAGCTTCAGGGTTCGTGAAGTCGATGTACGCGGGCACTGAACCGTTGTTGTTCCACCATGATGTATCGGGGCTGCCCTTCTCGTTTAGGACGAAGTAACTAAAATGGGAAATTAAGTATTATTAGAGTTTTCGATTTTTTTTTAATCAAGTATTACTTAGTTAAACTTATGAAATTTAAGGTAAAGTCAATTGTATTGAGTTTCCTAAATTACATATAAATTTTATTTTTATGTACACGATAATAAATTTTTTATCTTACCCTTTAGCCAAAGCATCAGAATACCAGGGATCACAATCTTTATTAACGAACGGATGCACCCAAATAGACACCCTGAACCCAAGACTCTTGATATCTTGCACCAACTGTTTAAGATCAGGTAATTTCCTCTCATCAACAGTCAAAGAGCCGTAGCAAATCTCCCAAAGATCATCAATTTCGAACTGAGCATTTGGGAAACCACTGTCGTTGATCTCATTTGCAAACTCCCACAGACTTTGTTGATCTATTTCTCTGGAGTACCTCGCCCAGGTCGACCATACTGGGTATTTGATCATTCTATAATCTGGTACACCGGATGGCTTGCCAAGGTAAGTCTCGATTGCGTGTTGATGGGCGATCTTGGCATTGTCGAAGAACCAAAGATCGTATTCTAGCACATTGCGTGAACGTTCTAAAGAGTATGGATCAGAAACTTCAGCTACGAAGCAAATGTGATTATCCAAAATATTATGATAATCGACGAATAATGGGGCCTCTGGTTGAATATAAATGTACCATCCGTTGGAGTTGACCCAGTATCTTTCAGACACAGCGGCGTTGTCGTCTTCTTTGGAAATTATTGAGTATTTTTGCAATTTTGACTTTTGGATTGGCCAATATTGTTCTTTTTGCTCTGGGCCACCATACCACTGTTTTGATCCTGTTAGAAATTTTGCCTTATTAGTTAAATGTCATGTCAACATCAAATAATCTTTAAAGTACATAGAATTGGTATATAATATACAGGGTGAGTCATATTGAACTTTCCGGTTTTGGAAGGACGTTGCACGAAGAAGGGAAGGAGTAGAAGGGTGGGGATGGTGTCATTAGACGCGCCATGACATGCAGTTTTAGTGTGAGCAATGGCTTGGTCGGGACAACATCGTGCGTTCGTAGTTGAAGAGTTTATTAAAAATGGCGGCTCCGTGATCACAACACAGCGTGCGTTCCGTTTACATTTTGCTATTGGTCGACGTGATCCCATTCCCACTGGACCAACAATCAGAAATTGGGTATCAAATTTTAGAGCAACATCATCAGCATTAAAAACAAGACCACAAGGCCGAATTAGGACGTCAACGTCAGCGGAAAACGTGGATAGAGTGCGGGCTTCAATTCAACAATCCCCTCGGCGTTCTGTTCGGAAACATGCCGCTTCACTAGGATTATCTTTCAGTAGTGTCCGCAGAATACTGCATAGAGACCTTAAATTTCACCCATACAAGATTCAGGTAGTGCAAGAATTAACAGTTAGAGACTTAGACACACGAACAAATTTATGCCGCGACATTCAGCAGATCCCCCGCACTGCTGTTTTGATCTTCAGTGATGAGGCACATTTTCACCTCGCCGGAACTGTCAACAAACAGAATTTTCGATACTGGGCTGAGAATAACCCACGAAACCTACACGAACGACCACTTCACAGCCCTCGAGTGACAGTGTGGTGCGCTATTGCAGAGTTTGGTGTGTGGGGTCCCTATTTTTTTGAAGAAAATGGTCAAGTCGTCACAGTTACCTCTGCTCGGTATTGCGACATGCTTGAAACTTTTCTGAAACCGAAATTGGAGGAATTAACGCAGAATCATGACAACGATAACATCTGGTTCCAACAAGATGGTGCTACAGCCCATACATCCAGGCGTTCAATGGAAATCCTGCGACAAATGTTTCCCGGTCATCTCATTTCTTTGCGAGGTGACGTTGGGTGGCCGCCGAGATCACCTGATTTAACCCCCTGCGATTTCTTTCTCTGGGGTTACCTGAAGGAAAAGGTGTACACGCATCGTCCCCGAACCATCGATGAACTGAAGGCTGCAATCACGGAAGAAATCAATGCTATTCCGCTGAATATGACTCGACGAGTAATGGACAACTTCCGGGAAAGGCTTCAGCAGTGTGTGGTCAATGGAGGTAGACATTTACAGGATATCATTTTTAAAACCAACTAAATTAAAACTGCATGTTATGTGCTTTCAAACAATAAAATAATTTTTACTGCATGTCGCTTTGTTTTTAATACACACCTTATTGAAATCGGAAAGTTCAATATGACTCACCCTGTATATACCTATGTATTGGTATTAAATTACTAGCTATTTAATTTTAATGTCAATTAAACAATAAAATTTGCTTTAAGTAAATTTAAAAAAAAGTTACAATAAGAGTGCTGTTAAACATTTTATATCATCGGATACTATGTAGCAAATTTAATGAAAACATTTTAAAACACAAAAAGGCTTAGTTCAAAGTAACGTAAGCATACCAAAATCATAGCAATCTTCAAATATTTTGTCACTGGGGCCCTCCCACTTTATGGTCACCCTGTATCCACCACTCGCGGCATCACGACCTTCTGATAATTCCATTTTGATATCTCCATCCTCAAGATTTACTTTACGCCCAATTTGTCCAAGGAGGAGACGGTTGGAGTCTAGTAAGAGGTAAAGAAACATATTAATATGAATAATAATTTTGTATCTCAAAGTAATTATTCTGTAATATCACATCTTATGGATTGAGATGAGAGTGGTTGATGTTTACGTAATTGTTATTTAAAAAGGTAACTTAAAAAATTAAGAATATATTGATTTACCTGTAATGGCAATAACATTGTAACCGCCTTCCGCGTTCTCCTCCAGCTCAAAGTCACGAGCAGTTGGTGCTCTAGGCACGGCAGCCAGCACGGCGGTTAGGCCTATAATTATACCATAAATATAAATATAGTACAAAACTCAAAATATGTAAAATATAATCATTCCACAGAATGAGAACCGAACCCACAATCATCAAGTAAGTTACAGTCGAAATTTCCTACTTTCCCATTTTTCCAACCAGTATAGTATAATTAAAAATATATATATTCGTAATATAGTAAACTTACCCGCCAACAGCATCAACCACTTCATGTTGGTGGTCGTGGCGGTACGTACTGTCAATATCATTTTATTATTTCCCATATCTAACACTTTATCATCTTCTCAGTTCGCGGATATCGCGCTTCAGATACACCTATCTAGCACTCCCCAGTGCATTGTGTATATACAGCGTGTTTAATGAAAATATTTTTAATCCTCATATATCGCCATTTTTATTGTGAAATCTAGTGATAAGTCACCATTTTATATTTGTTTTTTAAGACATTGCTTGTTAGGTACACGACATCTAAATCACAATCAAATACTTAGTCAGTATCAAATACTCAAATAATCAGGTGCCGACGCCCACGAGTAATAAAAACGCCGTTGTATGCGATCAAATGGGATAAGCTGATATTGGAGTTCACCAGCCCAGAGATGAGAACAGTACTCCATATGAGGCCGAACCTGGGCCCTATATAGGACCTATAAGTGTTCTGCCGTGAGGTGCTGTCTCGCTCTGCTGATGTTCTTTGAGGCCTTTGGTTAGCCTTAGGTTAGGTTCCTTAGGTTCCATGGCCTTATGTTCTTTGAGGCCGACTTAAAAAATAACTAAAAATTATAGCTCTTACGACGTGTAAGGTTTAAGTTTACACTTCTTTGAGTGAGATTCTAGATTTTACACTTTTTTTTAATAATCAATCCAACTTACATTTCGGTAGTCTTAATAAACAAAGCACGGCTTTGGGTTGCGATACTCTACGTAAAATATATCTAAAAATAGTGGAAAATGAAGAATATAGTAACATCTCATACATAAATTCATAAAAGTATTCCTTATGTAGATTTTTATTTATTTAGACACACACTCTATAAGGTTTGAAAAGGTTTAAATAATATACCCATAGGTCTCACATCTTTAACAGTTTTCCGAACATCTTCATATGAGCCGCGATAAGATACAGTCCTTCATATGAAGTATTTTGTTTTTGTGTTATATAATAATTTGTTTGTTGGAGATTATATTCATTTTGCGAGTATTTTGTTTTATTTATTTTTTTAGCTTTGCTAGATATATGAATATATCTCTGCAGTCTTGCTTTTTCCATTTAGATACATTGCATTACTGTACTTGGACCAGCTGAATGAATGTTACAGACAAAATTAAATGAATATTATAAACTAGGACTTAAGTCAATCATGCAATAGAATCATACTACTTATATCTTTAAAGCGTGAAAAATAGACGAGTATATTAGAGGACCTGTGTAAATTAATTTCAATAAATACGGAATTTATAGCAGTATTGATCCTATATTTTCATCATTTGCATATTAATTATTAAGTACAACATGCTTAATTTTATGTACCCTAGCGGTCATCAAAAGCATAGACAATATTAATATTTTCCTTTTGAATAATAAATTATTTTACACTTATGTTACCAAAATAATGAGTCAAATAATTTTGAAAGTTATTTTGTCAATAACTACTTACATTTTTTCATTTAATCAACTATCATCTTATTAAATGTGCTCTTGACAAAGCTCGTACAACCATAGACTAAGCGTTAAGTATATTATTGTCTTTGTTTCCACAGTTGTTATTGTCTTTGTTTTTTTGTTTCATTTCGTAAAACCGCGCATCCTACAATGGCAGATCCGCGCATCCGGCAAATAAAAATTAAAACCGGCGTCGTAAAACGAATTGCCAAAGAGAAAGTAGTTTACGAAAAGGAAGCTGAACAACAAAAGAATAGAATACAGAAGATAAAAGACGAAGGACAGGACGAACATAACATAAGGAAGCAAGAGGAGGTCCTGCAGGAGTCGCTGATGATGGTCCCTGACTGTCAGCGACGGTAAATTAACTGTTATTTGTTGTTTTTATTATAAATAAACATATTTTGTTATTCACGATACTTTTGAGAACATATTATTGTCATTATTGAACTTTAGTAAGCCATAAGGTACCCCCTATCTTGTTTTAATATAGTGTACTTGCTGAAACTTCATTCTAATTAGGTTTTTGGTAGTTAGCTAGTCGCGTAGAATTTTGTGAAAATAAATAAGTCTTTGTTATATTTGATAAATTTTATTTTATATTTATTTGTAATGCGAGTTGATTGAAATTTACACAAAATGTGGCTTAGTTATTCATGACTCATTACTTCTCAATTGAATATGGTCGAGCTATGAGAAACTTATTTACGTTTTATTTTTTTTAGACTGGCTAAAGCATTTGCAGACTTAAAAGGCATTCTAGAAACTGAACAAGACCTCAAAGAAAACGAGGACTACATAGCAGCAGAGCAAGTACTAAAAGACGCTGAAATCCAATTACCAGAATCTGTTTAACTATTTTTATTTATATTTTTATACTAAACAATCATGTCGCAAATATTTTCTAACGTTTTTACATTCCAAAATATGCTTCCCATGCCACCACCACCACCACCACCACCACCGATGACCCAAGAGCTATCAGATCAAGAATTTGTTAAGTCATTTGAGTCTCAGGTTGAAATATCTAAGAAACGAAAGTTGAAAATAAATTGTGGAAGCATCTCCCAAACTAAATATTGTTTGGCGAGTTTAGTTTCTGCAATAAGAGATATAAAAGCACAAGAGAAGTTGCTTGCCGGTAACAATTTAATCAGTGATGAAGAATGGAAATCAGCCCTTGAAAGCATAAAAACTAACAAATATGTAATAGATTCAACTATTAAAAGAGTCACCGGAACTTTTATAGAGATCAATCGAAAAGTGTTGACAAGACGTGCTGCTAAACGCCGTAGGCAAAAGAGACGGAGGTTGGAATATAAAGAAGAGAAGAAGAGGATTGTAAAGGAAAGAGAGGAGAACTCTCGGAAAATCAATGAGAATTTGGTGAAGATAAAGGAGAATCTGGAGAGGGCTAAAATGGTTTGTATTTTACTTTTCATTTCAGTTACATAGTATCTTAACTCTTAGTTCCCTCTAAAATCTAAAATAATAATGTGGCATAAATATTTATAGGAACAAGAATCCAAGCATAAAGCAGATATGGTATTAAAAGAAGTGCTCCGTAAAAAACATGATGCTAAGAAAAGCATGGAGAAATTAGATGCTCTGTTTAAATTAAGACTGGCTCGACAAAACACTGCTAAGGGCAAGGGGCAACAGGTACAAGAACATGAGACAGTGGCTTTTGCTAATAATCTTAGTAAGTTAATTATATAATATACATTAATAATATTTTTTACTTGATGTAATAATTAATAAATTATAATACAAGTGCCTTTGGTTGTGACTTTGAGTGGGGGTTATTTTCATTCCCCTGCTTTGGTGCTATAAAAAGCTAGGCATTGTGCCATGCCACTCTACACCCAATATCAAAAATTAGCTGGAGAGTAGGGATCAGTGTCTTAAAACTAGTTTTCTACTAGTGACATTTCATTCCAATCGGAACGTGTGAAATGTAAAATGATAGATTATTCCAGAACAGTTCCAGCTATGTGAACTTCACTGTTCCTTACTTTGTTGCCTAGTAGGAATCAATCCTACAACCGGTGACGGTTACAGTTTTTGCTTGTGCCACAGCAAAAAATTAAATAAATAAAAAAGCAACTATGTGCATCAGAAGGCAACAGGAAAAATTGGAACAAGTTCTAAGAATGGGTGGAACAGAACATAATCCTCATTAATACTCCTTAAAAAATTTAACATAGCACATTTTTTTGTTGTTAGCAAATTTTATAAAATTGTATATGTTTTCTAAGAAGTATTAAGTATATGTAAAAAAATTATCCTCATTTTTGTCAGAACCTAAGATCACTAGTTCCTTCAGCTTAACTTGCTACTATACTGCATTACTGTAAATTTAATATTTTTTTTACAGAAAGACTCAAATCACTCTGGACATTTAAATTAGCTTCATACGAAGTAGAAGAAGAACAACTACGCAAGAAATTAGAAGAAAGCCAAGATAAAGACAACACCACTGAAATTGAAAAACTAACAATTAAGAATCTATCAAAATGGCAGAAGTTATTATTTGGCATTAAAAATAATCCACAGGTGGATTTTAATGGGGATGTGGCAAAGTTTATTAATATTAGGTATGAGATATACAATGTTTATTATTACATTGTTCATTTTAGTGACTAAGTGAAACCAATGGAATGTTTAGCATAATAATCTAATTTATGTAAATATTTTGTATAATTTAGGCTATAATATAACAATTGAAGGCAGTCGCGGCAAAATTTATTTTTGTTTTGTATTATTTTCAGGTCTGAGTGGGATAGGTTCGTAGACACGAGTCATGAAGCTTCATCAATACCCACAGGATGGGTGCACCCCACAGCTTAGATGCTGCTTGTTAAATATAAATCATGCCTAAGCAAATGTTATTTTGCAATTGTTTATTTTTAAATTTATTGATTAAATTGCGCTATGTAATGTATTTATATATTAAAAATATATTGTACTATTTTGGTTTTTTAATTTTAATACTTTGGTTTTTGGATAGTATATATTTTCTACTTGGTTTGATACTGAATACTAAATATTATGCAGGGATAATAATTAAATATTTGCATTTTCTCGTTCTGACAAAACAAAGTGGTCGATGGAGTGTCTTAGCTAGGTTGTTTCTATTATTAGTCAAAATGCAGGGAAAATAAAAAATATATTATAAATATTTTAGTTCTTTTTATTTAAGATTTATGTTGATAAGAAATTACACTAAGCACCCAATTCCAAATGCTTATCAAATAATTATTTACAACTAATCTATGAACTTACGACAAACTTTAAATTTAATTATTATTTAAAAAATAAACTACATACGATACGACGGTCATATAAAACGTTTGAACTAAAAGTTTTCGACGAGCGTCGTGGTGCAACGTGAAATTCCTTCTATTAATAGATCATCTATTTATTCTAAAATAGAACCCGTGACCCACGTTTCGCAGACTATATACACCATTATTCTTTACTAGCACTGTCTAGGAAGAAAAGGGAAGACTTATTTGTTAGAGATATTAAAATATTTATCTAATTGTTCAATATATATACATAAAAATTTCTAACTACTGCGAAATGAGAATGAATCAGTAAAATTTGCTATCTACATTTAATAATTATTAAAAGGGATAGAAATATTAACAAACAAATAAATTTATTATTTAACCCAAACTAAATAAAATTCTGCCATTTTGGGCCAAAAAGAAAAAAGTTTAATCTGATTATAATGAGGTAATATGGCTTTGTAAATTAAATAAATTAAAATATTTTAATTTTGTAAAAATTGATTTATATATTTTTTATTTCTTTTTATATATTTTTAGCTTTATGCTATATCCCACACATAGCAGGTAGGTGGGACGTGGGACACAGGGGGAACGTGGGAGCCTAGTGTTAACAAACGGCTTTCTCTTTAAGACAATTTCTGGTCCCCAATTTCCGGCGAATTCTGGAGGCATTGATGTTTGAGTGGTGTTACCCAGAGCGAAGTAATGAAAATATTGATAAAAATATAAAATCATCAAATATAATATCAAATATCATTCTCCTGAGTGGAAATCGAATCCACAAGCGGCGTGTAGTCACACGCTTATGCTCCTGCCCCACGACGGACTTTATGATATTTTTCAGTGTAATTGAAAAAGAAGACAAGACAAGAGAAAAAGAGAAAGAATTAAAATTGAAATTTTAAACGGTAATATTATACTTAGTGCATATTAATATCTGAGGATACAAAATAATTTTCAGAACCAAAAATATATGAAAATGTATTTAATTAAATAAAGAGCTTTATCAAATATGTTTAAAATTTCCAAATGGATTGTTAAATGGTATGTCAAACCCATTTCCTTTGTTAAAGAAATAAAAAACAACATTTTTTATCGAGTTGCAATAAATCGAATGAATTATACAATTTTTTTTATATACTACAAATACATCGTCATTATCATACATCTACAAATTATACAATAAAAAATTATGTCCAAATATAAAGTTATACAATTGGCAGTTATATACAACACTAAGAAAAAAATAGTATTTAAAAAAACTATCAAATAATATATCGACGCTTTTAAATCAAAATAAATTATTTTTTGCAGTATTCTATCGTTAGTGAGCCTGTAAAGGCGCAGTGGCACGGGGTCAGACTGTGGGCACGACGGTCGTGAGTTCGATTTTAATTCGGATAAATGAGTTTATTTTCATTTTCTCGTTCTGATAACGAGACAAAACGAGCCATTGATTTCCATAAATCAATATATCTTGAAAATTTTTCAGCAAGTAAATATAATATTTATGAAAATTATAATGCTGAAAAAATTGTTTGGTTGGACACACTAATCACAGGAACTTCCCGTAAAATTAAAAAAATTCTTATGGATATCCAAATGTATTGGATAGTCCACCTCAAGGAATGCTATTAATCACGTTAATAGTTTCGATGTAAATGTACTTGCAGTCAGCGTTACCTCCTGCAGTAAGGCCCGTATTTGTAAATCGCAACTTAAGTCTGAGATCGATCTTGAGATGCCGTTTATATTTGTAAGTTATAATGTCTGCATGAGAACGGCATCTCAAGATCAAGTTCAGCGCGGTTTATAAGAATGTGTGTGTCGCAATCCGTAGTAATTTAAATTAGACTATACTGGCTAAGCCTAGGGCTGGAAGAAGCTAGTATTTCATAAAAAGATAAGTTATAAGTAATATGTTACAAGTATTTTGTTTTATTATTATTATTATTATTATTTACAAAAAAATAATTAAAAAGGCGTCAACATATTACAAAATATATGAATATTCTAAAGAACCATATAGCTCATCTTACAATGATACCATAAAAGACTATAAAATATTAAAATGAATTATTTACAATTAAATTATATATTTATTTTACAAAAATTTTATAACTATCATAATAATATGGATATTTTTCTAATTTACTTCAATATAGCGGAAAAATTCTTTTTAATGGTTACAAAGAAGTTTCCCGCTATATCCCGCATATAGCAGGTTAGGCAGAGAGAACTAAGTGTTAAGTCTCTCTATTCTTCACGCATCGCCCGGTTTACGAGCCACTGTGCTCAGCTCCGCGTTTTGTCTTATCACCAGAGATAGGAAATGAGAATACATCATTCCTCCGAATGGAAGTCGAACCTACTACCGTCGTTTCACAGTCAGATTTGTGATATAATCATATTTCACACAAAACTCTAATATAAAAACAATACCAATTGCTATTTCAATCAAAAATAAACGTCTTAATACATGAAATTATGAATAAGAACAAATAACAAAAACTAAAAGAAAATAAAAACGCCAGTGACACTTTCTGTCCGAAAACAAATTAGTTAAAAATAAAATAAATAAATAAAATCTCATTACTTTATAAAAAAACGTATGTTTCATATCAACAACTAGTTTCTTATTAAGTTTGATCAAGACCACTCACCATACATCCTGCTGACAATGACTACATAGCATACGTCAATCTATCCACGTACATACAAAAAAATTATATTAAAAAACAAAAAATTACTATTTTTGTTATTCCATCTCATAAACACTACACAGCATATATCCGACCACATACATACATACAATATTTATATCTTTCTGTCCCATTATTGCCATATTCGCTATAGTTGATCACCATCAGGTGACCCGAACGCTCGTTTGCCTTGTCCTTTTTCCATAAAAAAAAACCAAAAAAAAAAGTTTCAGACAAGGCTAATCCCTATCAAAAAGAAGAAAAAAAAATTTTTTACGTGTAGTGAGGTCGTTTTGGTCCGGTGGCGCAAGGGTGTAACGACGATACGTTCGATTCCCACACGGGGACAGAGTATCCTAACACAAGGTTCCCAGGTTCCACCCTACTGCCATATTCCAGCGTAGTTTCCGATGAGGGGCGCAGGAAGCGGGCCGCCGGCCGTGAAGATGCGCGTGCCGCTGTCGTCGTAGCAGTGCGTGTAGATTGCGGGCACGTAGCGCATCTGGTTGTAGCCCTCCGGCTCCTCCTCCGGGAACACCGAGCCCTTGGATACCTTCAGCGTCACCGTCTTGCATGAGTGGATGTTGCTCTCTAAGTACTTGCCCGCCCGGAGATCGTAAAACATGAGGATGCCTAAAAAACGTAAATATAGTGATTATAGTAGTGTGAGTGATATTTACTAATTATTACCTGTGGCTTCACCCCTGAGGTCAAATAGAAATAACTAATTATTATACATTACACTTGAGAAAATAAAATATTTTCAACACTCTGGTATGAAGCAGAGCGCGGCGAAGTGGAGAATCAAATCCATAGCTGTCGCGTTAAAATCATATCTATCTATCTACCCACTGCCCACTATCAAACACTTTACACGCAATATCTAAAATTGTCGAAAATTGAGTGCTGCGAGAAAAACAGAGTGACTTAACACTACGTTCCCCCTGCTTCCCTGCATATAGAATGCTGGATGAAGTCTGAAGCTGAACAAAATCAATACTAACCAAGACCAGTCCCAATAGTCAGCATGTCGCCTCTAAAGCTGGCTGAGCGGATACCACAGCCATTGTACCTCGAGGTTATCTTCTTAACCGATTGTAACGTCCGACAGTCCAGCAACAGCGTATAGGACTTGCACCCGATGGCATAGATACCGCTTTCCTGCTGTCCAAAATCAAATCAAATCAGCTTCACCTGTATCCCGCACACAAAAGGTTAGGCAGAGGGAATTTCTGCCGAACCCATTTTCTGCCGAAATCTAGAAGCATTGCATGTTGAACGGCAGAACTCAACGCCGCGCTTTGCCTCGACACCAGAGCGAAGAAATGAAAAAATAAATTTAAATAAATATTTTACTTCCTTGAGTCAGGATCAAACATACAATCAGTCGATTATTCAGTCAAACTTTGTGCCCCTGTGCCACGACTGGCCTTTGTTTTAATTTTTAATAAATAAACATTTTTTTTGAGTAACATTCAGCTTTAAGATGAAGCTCATAAACAATTTGTGTATGTGACACGCAGTGAAGCATGGGTGAGTGTATGTGAGTGTGGGTGCATGTGTGGGCGTACCTGCGTGGCGAGGCACACGAGGTCCTGACAAGAGGGCAGTTTCCGCGAGTGGGTCTGCCGGAAGGAGGCGGCGCTGTACACGTGGATGTATCCATTGAGCGTCAGCGCCGCTACTTCACGCCACTGCGCGTTGAACGTCAGCGCGCGAACCTTCTGACCTAGCACACATTAAATAGCAACATAATTATGTAGGTCCCTCATCCATACATGTGATCTCTCGTCCGCACACAACTTTGCAACAACTAAGTACATCAGTCAGCAGCGTTCATGACTGTTGCGAAGCAAGGCTTTTTTAACTTTTATGTATTGGAAAATCATTTGGAAAAAACGTAATCAAAAGTAAGAAAAACCCAAAAAATTAAGTGTTCTTTGCCACCTACAGGTACTTCTTGCAGACCACTCACCGTTCTTACAGTCCCGCAGCGCCACGGGCGCCATGTACGCGTGGGGCGCCGCAGGGCGGGGAGCGGACGGGGCGGAGGCCGGAGCTCTCCACAGCGCCAGCTTGGAGTCCCGCGAACCCGTCACCAGGTACTCGTCGTCCAGCCAGCACATGTCTAAGATCTGAAAATCAGAGAGTATGTTTAATTTTTTCAGGCTTCATGTTTTATCTATAGCACGATGGCCAGAAAGAATGGAGCACGAAAAGCTACGGTAAATTTAAGCTAATGCATTGCAGGCCTACCAGGCTAAACCATACTAATTATAATTTAGTATGTAACATTGTATTCAAAAAATGATATTTTAAATTCCACACTGCCCTACGAAAAATAGTGGAACACAACACCGCGTTTTGACCCTCTATCTGAGCAAGGTACTGATATTTTATTTCACCCAAGTGGAAAAAACTCCATAACCTGTTGCGTTTACAGTCTACTGGCCAATTATATTTATTAAATACTTAAATTAAAATTAAATTAAATTACCCAGTCTTTATGCGCCTCCCCCACACATAACGGGTCAAGTGTAGGTAAGCTATAGATTGCTAATTCACACGAATTTCTTGCACCTGTTGCTAATAGTGTCCTGAGAACAAAATTTAATAAACACCATTTAACAATTTAGTTTTGTATAATCCATAAAATAAGTTTTGAAATATAAAAAGAGCAATAATTTTATAACAAATGATGACATTGTGAACTACTCTACCCACTTATAATTAAGTGTCAAAACTGAACAACTGATTAAGAAGTTATGAGAGTTTAAACATTAAACAACTATATACTTCAAATAGAGAATCTCTCCTGAATTAGTTGGTTGTAAAACTACTTTGAGAGATAAAAGAATATATTTAAAAAATACTTTAAGTATAGTGATGTCATACGCCACTTGTACGTTTTTTTTAGCTTCACGTGCCCGTATCCCACATATAACAGGGTAGGCAGAGGGAACCTAGCCTTAAGATATTTCATTTTACATTAAGACATACCAATCACCACTTTCCGGCGAACTTTTGAAGCATTGCGTACTGGAACTTAACGCCGCGATTTGCCTTGTTACCAGAGCGAGAAAATTAAAATTTGAAAGAAATAAAAAAATCATTCTTTAAAATTTTCAGTTTAGAAATGTTACATAGCCAACATCTCTACTAAAAAAATCAAAGATTGCATATATAAATATTGGTATTTATTACCTAGAAGGATTAATTTGTAAGGCGTGTATCCCAGTTTGATGTTCAACGCCGGGCCACGGCGCTCGCGGCCTTAGCGTAGGTATTGCGTCTAACGATCTCGATCTAACATCGTATACCATTAACTGGAAGTAAAAATATAAATATTTTTATTTTTAATGTGATAGATGTAATGCTAAGGAAATTTGACACTAGTTTTGTGTGTCCCTAAAGAAATTATAACTGGAAATATCATAAATAGGCCGAGATTGGAAGACAGTCACTTATTAGTAGATTCAACTTTCTAGCTTAAACAAGCGAAGTGGGAAGTATAAAATATATAGATATTCCTTCAGTGTCTACCAGAGAGACCTCATTGCCATTGGGGATCAAATCCATAACTTCACTAAATACTTACAGAAAATCTGATTGTGTTCAAATAATCGATAACTATCTAGGCCATAACTAAATTATATTTAGATTAATAACCACACCACATTTAATACTTCAAAAACAACAAACACACAAAAACCACACATACCTTATTACATTTAGTGCCAAAAACAATCTGTCTGTCCGAGAGCCATTGAGAACAAAAGACTTTGTTCATATTGCCTAAATTGACCGGTGTTTCGCGGAACATGTCGTGGGTAAGCATATGGCGGGTCGCGTATGAGGGGTCCACTGATCTAGGCTGAAAGGTAAAAAAATATACTTAATCATTTAAAAATTAGGCCATTGCAACACCATTAATTTTCTTTAAACTATTCCGGTGAGACGAAGCGCGGCGTTGTATTCTTGACACTATGTATGTCTTTGTTTTCTTTGCTAGTTAAAGTTGCCCAAACGGCAAAAAGATCCTATTACTAAAACTTAACCGTCTGTTTGTCGCTCATTTATCATCAGGATGACTTACAATATCTCTTTATGACATATCTTAAGTCATAGCTAGACAGAGGGAACTAAAATATTAAACTACTTTAAATTTTATTTCATTTGTGTTATGGTAACTCTTTGTTATAGTATATTAAGTTGTTGCCGTTGTGGTGCAGTGCCACAAATCACAAGAGTGTGACTATGTGGGTATGCTCAACTGTCATGCTCGAAACACCATATATCAAGAAATCAAAATTTCATTGGTGAGAATTATTTGATATTTTTATTTTCTTAGTCTAGTAACAAACAACACAAATTACGACATTGAATTCCATAACTCAAGACATAATGCCTCGAAAAATTCAGAGGAAAGTGGGGAATCAATTGTCTTAACTAAAGGTTTTATTTATCTAATCACTGGCTATGTACGGAATACAGAGTGAAGCTAAAAAAGTGAAACAATGGATCTAGAGACTATGTTATTTAATACAAATAAATCTTATCTATTCTGTTGTTTAAGTGATAACAAAGTTGATTGGGGAAGGTCATTGCTGCTATATCATATGCACATAAAAAAAATATTTTGTTATGAATATGTCACTCACTCACTCACACTGTATCCTCATATATAGCAAGTATAGCTACATAGTTTTAAAACATTGTGTGTTGTTGAGTAGTGGTACTCAATGTTGCTCTTTGTTTTATATTACTAAAGCAAGGTAATAGAATTATTCCCCTTAAGTGGAAAGTAACCTCAAAACCATTTTTACATCAGACACTGCACCACAATAGCCTTTATCTTGGTATAAGTCTTAACATCAGGTTCCCTTTGCTTACCCTGCTGTATTTAAGTACAAAGCAACAAAAAAATAACATACCTCAGGAGCCTGTATTTCCCTAGATCGTACATAGTCAACAAAGTTGTATGATGTGCTCAGTACTTTATGCTGCTGTGCGGGTGTCTCCTCTTCGCTATCACTATCAGAATAACATACAAAATCTTCAGGTTTATCTGGTTTCCTTTGCTCTAACCTGAAACATATAAATGGGATTTATATGTAAGCATATTATTAAATGGAACTATATTAACTAATGATGAACAAAATAAAAAACAAAGGTTTAATCATAAATTTTTATGAAAATACTTTTAATGAAAATTCCTACAAAACTGGACAGTGCCACATGAATGGTGAGGATAATATTTAACTTTGTGATATACTGTGCGATAAGAAAAATCGGCTGAACGTTCTGGGTCAACAGTCTTCAGAACACTCTCTAAGATATATTGAGTAGAGAACATACAGCGAGGAGATGTGACTATGCAAAGCCAAAGCTTCTTTTACTGAATAGTTAGATTATCATATTTTTTTAAATAGGTTACCCTAAGAGTAAAAACCATAAAGGTGCTTTCATATAAATTAAAATTAAGCCAAAATAAGGGTAAGAATTCAGGGGATGAGTTCTTGTTCAGTTCAGTCACCAATTTTATTTCATGATTGTGCATATTAACATGATAACATCATTTATTCAGAACATGACATTATGATAAACATTTTTGTAATTTTAATAATAATATCATTAAAGAATTAACTCAAGTTAATTTTGTGCAAATAATAATTAGAATATTGGCAACTCAATGTTTGTGTAAAGACCTTATTAATTTTCTTTCAATAGATAAAAAATGGTTTATTGTCTGATACAAAATGATATGAAAACACTAGTTTAATGTGGATTGGAAATTATTTAGCACTTAAACCTGAAATACCCGAAATGCGTATGTGACACGTTTAAAAACAGGATCGATATAACGGTGTATTATTTCTTTACTTACCTCAATGCTCTTGCTTTGGCTCTCCTCTCTATTATTCTGCCTGGTATATAACATGAGGGGTATTTGCCCTCGACGGCGCGTCTTACGGTCTGCGCCATTTTAAAACTATTTATAAAACTAAATCTTATAAAAGTATCACTAAATACACATTGTCAACTATACACTTTCGTTTTGTCCTGTTGTACATGGATCCATAATGCGACATCTTTCATTATTAAAATGATACTCTTCTTTATGTGTAACTCCTTTTACAATAACTATCAAATAAATCGCATTGTGTTTATTAATTAATGTAAATTTTTAATCTACAAAATGAAATGGAAACAATTGAAGACATAATTATTGAGGAAAATAATATATGATGCCGATGGACGTATCTGTCAACAATGACAACGATTACCACGAGAAAAAAATCTTAGAAAATGTTACCATACGTCAGATGACTTTTGATTTTATATATATATATATGTATATTATATTTAAAGCTATATAATATTATATATATAATCTATAATATTGTTTGTTATAATTTGCATTAAAACAAGAAATTATTTAATGGTGTTTAAATAAATAGTTTTGGAAATATTTTTCCAAAAAAATAATAATTATTTTTTCCTGTCAGACGTGTTGTCTACAGCGCTGTATACATACATACAAGATACGAGCGAAAAACATAATCCCGTCAAAAACATAAATGTAAAATGAAAGCCAAGTTCTGTAATAAAACGTATGCTTTCAGCGATAAAAGAAGTGAGATGTAAATGTATGCCAAGTTCAATGGTCACTCCTGAAATTTATTTTTAACAATATAAAATATTTTATAACAACTGAAAATGTCCATTCTTCTTACAACTTGGAGACTTTATTTATGTGTAATATCTGACTTGGCCAGTTTTCATATGAATTTACAATAGAATCTGAACAGAATAGAATTTGAATATATTTATTTATATCGATGTAAACAAGATACGAGCGAAAAACATAACCCTTCCTTAGCAATCAGTTTAGATAATAATATTATTTGCTTAAGGTATATAGCAGAGAAATTAAAAAATAGAAACCATTTAGTACCTTCAACGTGCAAAGACCTGTATAAATATTCAGTCGAGTACCTACTTACGTACATAATGACCACTCGTTGTACGATACGATTTCCTGGATTCCAGACAGGATCATTACTTACTGTTTATGCTAACTTTATTGTGATAAATAAAAAATATTTAAATTAAACATTGAAAAGATACCTTAATTTTCTTATTGTAAGAGGTTCGTGCTATTTAAATGTTGTATAAACTATATCCAATATTTGAGTTTATCACATTGATAGCTTTGAATCTTTTATTCTTGAGGTTTTATAAGCAAATTTTGTTACTCTTAACTAATTATTTAGCTTTAATATTTTTCTACATGTGTGTCGTGCTACTGTTTTCTTCACATTTCGACCATTTTACATTACATATTGTGTGGCATAATCAACTTTTACGTAAAGGTTATCGCAAACATGCCTATAAAAAAACTTTCGGACGAAGATTTGGCAGAGTTTTGGACGAAGCAAAACTATGGCCGGTACAAGGATTTTTGACAGACATCGAAACTTCAGTCGGTCTCTATCAAACATAGTAACTATTCAAGAAATACCTATTACCAATTTGCAAAATTAAACCACTTCTAAACTGGCTTAACGTTGTATCCCTCATATATCAGGGTGGGCAGAGAGAACCTAGTGCTATTAAGACACTCTGTTCCCCACTTATCACTGTATTTTTGCTGCAATATTTGTTCAATGGCGAAACGCAACTCAACCCTTGGTACCAACGCGAAGAAATGAAAATATTAATAAACAATAACTCATTTGTCCGAATGGGAATCGAACTCACAATCTTTCCGTTTACAATCACACGCTTGTGACCCTGAGCCTTACGGCCTGAACATTTCTTACATTACATTACTTAAATTATGATAAAGAAAATAGTAAAACTGCGTGAGCATGACGTCTTGGAGTACCATAATACCTAATGGCCACTCGTTCCGTTCCCCGGAGCCCTAGTCTCGTTAGTGGCCGGGTTACCTGAGATAAAATGCATTATTAATGTAGCCTTTACTTCATAGTTGTACCAAGGCAAAGCTTCCTTTTATATTTGCAAGATATTATGAATTTATACCTACTTTTAGTTAAATGTAGGTTAAATATTTCTATTAACTTATTCTCAAAATTTTTTTTTCGCTCTGTCACCAAGAGTTATTCAACACGCAATGCCTCGAAAAACTTCAGAGGAAAGTGAGGGACGGAGTGTCTTAATTGGTTCCCTCCGCCTACCCTGCTATAGGAGGTTAAATATTTCTATCAAAATATTCTTTTCAATATTCATTTTTTCGCTCTGGCATCAATATCCATTTAATACACAATGCCTCGATAAATTCAGCGCAAAATGGAGAATGGAGTATCTTAATACTAGGGTCCTTCTCCGTCTTAGGTCCGAACCCGCTATATGCGGGATTCGTCGTGAAATTGATATTCTTTTTCTTTTCCCTTTTCCATTTCATAAAATCTAAGTTAGCTTGTTTTTCAATATGTAATTTATATTAAACGCAGTTCTTGTGAAAATGTGATAGATAATGAAGTAATGTGATTCTAACTTTTAATTCTTTATTAAGACGGGTAGAGGCTACATGGCGCCGCGGCACAGAGTGTAAACACGACGCTTGTGGAACACTCGAGGAATGAATTATTTTCATCCCTCTGCTCTGGTAACGTCATTTATTACACAATGTCTCGAAACAGAATGAAGTCGTCGGTGGAGTCTTGTAGCCATGAGTCTGTAAGCAACATTAGGTTCCCTTTGACAACTCTAGCATGTGCGGAATACAGCGTAATAAAGCTGCTGAAATAAAGAAAGAAAAGAATCACTATTAGTTAAAAAATTCTTGAAATTTCCAAATGTACATGAATTATTGTCATTTTGTAGGAATTTAATAAAATTTGTATTAAATTCTACATACACCTTTTCTTACAAATCAATTTGAACCCACAACTACCACGTATAATTAAAAATATCGACACTGCGTCACTATAGCATATATATTTCAAATTTATCTATACTAATATACTAATCTATACTATCTATACTATCTATACTAATATAATAAAGCGGAAGAGTTTGTTTGTTTGTTTGTTTGAACGCTAAGATCTCTGGATCCACTGGTTCGATTTACTTTGTTTTTGTTTTGTATGAAAGCTGCATTCTTCAGAAGTGCTATAGGCTATATAACATTACATTACACATATAAACTAATATATTTTAAAGTACTTTCTTATTTGACATGCAATTTATTCTGCCATGTTAATAACAACCGTCGCGTCGCTACGCAACCGTTACCGCGACATTTTGATATTCATCCTTATGAAAATAAATATAAGAGTAACTTATAGCATTTTATCTAGATTGAAATTATAGTTTACTCTATAACATTCTAATAAATAATTAAGGAGGTGTCACTGATTCGAAATGACCTAGCCTTCGGGCGGCATAGTATGAGTATGACCGACGCGAAAATATTCTTATAGTTCAAGCAGGCGTAGCCGCGTCCGGGTCCACTAGTAATATAATAAAGCGGAAGAGTTTGTTTGTTTGTTTGTTTGTTTGTTTGATGGTTTGTTTGTTTGAACGCTAAGATCTCTGGATCTACTGGTCCGATTTACTTTGTTTTTACAACAACAGTCGTCGCTACGCGACCGCGTTCGTTACCGCGTCATATTGATATTGATCCTTATGAAAATAAATATAATAGTCACTTTTAGCATTTCATCTAGATTGAAATTATATTTCTATCGAAATTATATTCTTATATTTCAAGCAGGCGTAGCCGCGTCCGGGTCCGCTAGTATAAGCATTAAATCTAGCTTTAGTTAGACGCCACCGCGCGACCCTGACCGCCGCTTGGCTCGAGTCTCATGAAACTTCCCAATTGACATAATAAGACCGCGCATTATGTATGGCTGTAAATGAACAACAAATGCTTTGTGCTATTAACTTTTTGATTTAGCGTTCCCTGGCTTTTAAATATGATAGAAGTTGTAATGTAATGTAAACTTGACGGTTGTGAGTTCGATTTGCGTTGGGGGGAATGAGTTATTTCCTTTTCCTCGCACTGGTAACTAGATACAGTGCGACGTTAAGTTCCGCCAGTGTGTACGGAATATTTCGAGATTGGGAAGGTGCGTGGGCTGCGGACTATCTTGAAATTAGGGTTCCTCTGCACTCACTACTATGGATATGGGAGACTACTATAGATGGGTAAAAAAATGTAATATTAAGATGTCCAGGTAACTGACAGACAAACATACAACTCCATACATACACACAACTAATACATTTAGATGGCTATGTGAAACTGAAAAGGACCAAACAGTCTTGAAAGACACCTACTATATAAGTTTATATAAGTTTCTGGAGAAATATTTATATTTACAACATAAATATTTTTACGTTTTGAATAGACATATTGTGGCTTTGAATCTAGACAGTAAAATATGATATTAATATGAAAAAAGTTTTGAGTTCTAGCTTTCGAAGCTGTGCTTTTTGGCAATAAACTATGTTTTCAGATTGATAGCAAGAGTTCTCTAACAAAAGTCAAACAAAATTAATCCCTTGACATATACGGAACTGTCTTTTATATAAAATGGTCACACATTCGACAGTTTTTAAGTAAGAAATGCAGTAAATGGGCGAAGCAATTTACTGCAGCAATCACCGCAATATATGAACAATATTATATAATGCGGCTTTTACTGTATTATACGAGTGTATTCACTAAAAATAGAACACTTAATTCGTAGGTATGTTGATTGCATCATAAATATTTTCTTTATTAAAACAAATCAACAGTGGCTTAATTGCAGTGAGTATGTACCTGACAGTACTGACAGTACGAGCGATAGTTGTGGGTTGAGATTTGTTTATAAGGAAATCAGTTTTCAGGATCGGACAAAAAACGTCATTGCAAAGTACATTATTATATACGAGTATTAGTTATAAAGAGGTCGTCTTGGCTTGAGGAACGGAGTGTTTTAGCACTAGGTTCCCTAAGCCTACCCTGCTATATGCGGAATACATCATGTAGCTGAAAATAATAACATTTATATGGATATTCTGTTGAGAATATACTTAAAAAACTATTCCTTAAAAATGTTCATGGAAAGTTTCAAATTTCAATATATGCTGACCTTTTGCATCGGTGCTCTTTTACTTTAACCTTTGACTATGCCATTTCGTGTACCTACATGCCGGCATTTGGATATATTATATACTTTTTAAGAAATTTAATTTTCTTTTAAGAATATTTAATTAATATAATTAACAATTTTTATTAAATTATAAAGCCATCGTTGTAGTATAACAGTGTTTGACTGTTGATTTATCATCCCCACTTGAAGAACGAATTATTTTTATTTTCTCACGTTTGTAACGAGGCGAAACGCGGCGTTGAGTTTCGCCACTCAACACTCTCCAAGCCACACAAGCCTCTGGAATTTGGCGGAAAACTGCTGCAACTGCAAACTAGCTGGGAACCTAGTGTCGAGACACTAGGTTCCCAGCTACTTCCTGCCTATCCTGCTAAGTGTGGGATATAGCGTGCATATAAAATTCACAAAATTTTACTTCTAATAAAATATATTTGTACTCGAGTAAAGCTATATCAAGTCGTTAAAAAAATATTACTTTTTTATATTCTCCATATCATATATAATCCATTGTGCTATGTAAATAGAATACATTTATTTTAAAAGTAGGTTAACTCGAGTGCAAACAGTCAGCGAGAATTAGCAATAAAAGTCGTAAAAATGAACTTATTTTCGTCCCTTTAGTAGAATATTTTATGTGGTAATACTTTTTTGAACATTTACATAATCTTATGGATGCTGAAAGTTCATGTTAAGATTCTAAATGAATGATCTAAGACCTGTCATAATTTAATTTTCTTTTTGTTTTTCAGCTTCACGCTGTATCCCGCATATAGCTGGGTAGGCTAATTGATAGGGAAATTAGTGTTAAGACACTCCGTTTCTCTCTTTCCATCGAATTCTTGAGATATTGCGTATTGTGGCGGAACTCAACGCTGCGCTTTACTGAAGAAATAAAAATATGAATAATAATTCATTTTCCCGAGTGTGAATGTAGCAAAGAACTATCGCGTTTATGCCAGCCTGAAAAATAATTAAAATTTCTGATACTCTGTTCCTTTGCTTACCCTGCTATATAATATGACACACTGTTTAAAATTAAAAGCTATCTAAATTGTGGGTAGGTTCTGTAATATAGGTAGGTATTCTATTATAATAACAGACAACCTAACTTCAGTTGTCTCTCGTCGATCGTACATGCTGTTTAGAAATTTTTCCCATTCTTCAAACCACAAATTATAAATCAACGCTGGACGTCAGGTAGACCTTTCCATCCAATTTCGAAGGAACGTCTTCTAAAGGTCTGGTCCCCATGGCGACCAAAACGAAACTGACTGACTAATTAATTCTTCTGAGTAGCTGAGTAGCTTCTGCAGTATGGTAGTCAGATTCTGTGCCTCTAAGCAACTTTTGTTGGTATTTAGACATTATACAAATAATGAATGTCTTAACACTAGGTTCCCACTGCCTACCCTGTTCTAGGCGGGGTACTGAAAAAAAATACTTTTTGTGACTTAATTTGTTTAGAGTGGAGTGCTGAACGGCAACGTTTACACATTTTATCGAGAAAATAAATATTTGATCAGCCGTTGAGTGGTTTAAATTTGTTTCCACGTTTTGGGACTGGTCCAATTTGTGTCAGTTTACTTGTGAGAGTAACTTGACGAATTAATGAGTGCTCTTCGATATTTTAAATCTGGATATAATAATTTATTTGCCTTTTATTTAGGTCGTCGCGTCGTAGCGTAGCGTGGCTCAGCGATTGATGATTACGCGTCAGACAGAAAACGCGTCGGTTGTTGGGGGTTCGATTTTCACTCAAAAATAAACTAAATCTAAACTAAATTGAAGCACTAAATTCAGACATAAAGAACGTGTGAAAAAAGGGCTATTTGTTTTTATTTCATGTTTTATTTATAATCTTTGAGAAAAAAATAAAAGAAATATATATCTCAATAACCATTGAACATTGTATTGTCACGATTTTTCATTCAAGCCGTCCCTTGAGTGTGATTTAAACACAAGACTCGTTTCAGTTTCGAGACATCCATAAATGTTATTATTTTTTCTTTTTAATATCTTCCGCATTTTATACTCTACACATATGGAGATATTACAGTCACACTTTGCAACGACTGGACCACTAGTGAATAGGAAATTAAATATTTAATATTTTCATTTTCTTGCTCTGGTAAAGGGTAAAGCGCGGCGTTGAGTTCCACTACTGAACACGCTTTGCCTCGAGAACTCGGCGGAAAGTGTGTGTGTGTCGAGGTTCTCAGGTTCCCTCTGCCTACCCTGCTATACGAATACAGAGTGAAGCTAAAAAGTAAAAAAAAATGTATATTAAAATAATACCAAAAAAAGCTAAAATTAAAGTTTTAATAACCTAATAAAACTTAAAAATACAACAAAAGACGTTAATAAGGCTAGGTTGACTTGTCATTGTTTACATTTCACAAAGAGCTGGCCCCAATACGCCGAATGAATAGTCATCCAAGGCATAATGGTATGAAAGGACGTACGAGACATATTAGATTACTAGCGGCCCGCCTGCGGCTTCGCCCGCTTTAATCCGATTATTTGTTTATTATTATTTAAGTTGCTTAGGAAAATTAATTGGATACCTTAGTGCTTATTGTAATTTAAACCTTTTAGAATTTAATTTAGTTTTGCACAAAAATTATTGCCGATATTTAATAGAAAAATGTTTGGTTATTTCATATCTATTATAGAGGTAAGTACTCGCGTATTCAAAATGTGGCGTTGTCCACATAAATCCAAAAAATAATAATAATTATTATATTATTATTATTAAAACTACAATTTTTTACGATCGTTTTGCTTTTTTATAGGATTTAGAAAACTTATAATTAAATAACAGACAATTTATACAATTTATACTTATACTTTACTAGCGGCCCGCTCGCGGCTTCGCCTGCGTGAACTACGTTATTATTAATTTCTGTCTCCATGACTACCTACGTCATATAAGTGACGTCCATGCAAAATTTGAGACTCCTGGCATTTGTAGTAACGAAGTTTCATACAAACTGTCAACTCCAAAAACAACCCCTTAGAAGTCGAATATTGCAAATTCCCGTCTTAGCGAGCACCTACGTCCTATAAGTAACTCCTATGCAAAATTTGAGATTCCTAGCACATGTAGTTTCTGAGATTTCATGATGAGTGAGTGACCTTTCGATTTTATATATATAGATATGAAAACAGACACAGACGGGCACTTCAATTTCATTTATATGTACAGATAGCCGCCTACATTTGAGGCTGGTTTTTGAACAAAGCCAAAGTTCTACTGTGAACGTGAATTTGTGAACGTCTATTTGAATATCATTTGTATGAATCCTCTAATATTTGAATTTTCATATTGCAGAATTGGTTGGAGTTTTTTAGGTATAAAATGTAATTTTTTTGGACTTAAATAAATAAATGGACATAAGGTAATACTTTTTTACCATAGACGTTACATTTATTATTTCATATAAGAATTTCATTTATTATTTCATTTTAAATGTTTTGGATTTGAATTTGTTGGTAAAAATACGCACCTGTAGCTCCTCTGGTGTTAAACAAGGTTGTGGGCGGCGGTGATCACTTACCACCAGGTGACCCGTCTCTGTCTATCTTGGTTTGTATGCCATCAAATAAAAAAACTTACGACGTTTCCAAATACAATTTTTCAGGACAAACAAGAATTATGAAAATTTCCTAAGGCCTCGTCGACTTAAGTTTGTAATGTGAATAAAAACACAATTTCTTGACATAAATCTTTACTTACTTGTAAGCTGTAATGTTTTATTTTGTGAAATCCGTACAAAACTACGGTAAGTCAACGACCTCTTCAGTAAAGAGGTCACCTCGCTCGCATACTGTGTGGACTTTTTGTGCTTTAATGATATTATATGATAAATGGAATATGTGAGTTTTGTAGGCTGAGGTATATATGCATTCTGCCTTTCAATTAATATATTTTATATGTAATCTGTGCTAAAAAGTCTTGTATAGTGCACACTGTGGTTAAATATTAGGTAGTAACTGTATGAACGAGAATGAAATATAATTCACTTAAAATATATGAACATTTGAATTGGGCATTAATGTCACCTGTACTCGGAGACGTATAAACATAATTTAAATAGTTTTAAATTTTTTTTAGGGTTCCATTCCTAAAAAGAAAAAATTAATTGACTGTCGTTCAAGTGGTTTTATAAGGCTAGAATACAATTTTTTTACGTATATCATAAAAATATTAGATACTTATACTTGTAGTCATTTTATTTAAAATAAGTGCATACGCCCGTAACCATAAACGGTAAATTATTAACCTTTTATAAGTCACGTTCCCGTTGACCTACAATTAAGACATTAGTACGGACGAGAGAGACCACAGTGGGCAAGACCGACTCGCACTTGACCTTGTCTTTCTTTTACTCAGTCTAAAGTTTTTGTCTATAGAACTGTACCACGACATTGTAATAAAAACTTTAATCACAACTGATATATGTATATATATGTATTATATATATGTATTCTATATAAACTTTGTCAAAATATAAAATGTTAAATAATTATATCGTCGTACCGAAGTTGGCTTTGGAAATATAAAATTTGGCTCAGCATCGGTCAGTGACTGGAAGCAAGCCAGTTTAAGAAGTAAGATAAGTAATTCTGCTGACACTTCAAGTCCCCTACAAAGTAGAGCGACTCCCATACTAATACTTTTTGGAAAGTTTTTTTTTATAATAACATTTATTTTGTATGTTGAGCGTCGAGGCCGATCTAGCGATGTGGGACAGTCAACAGTAATATCTCGAAAATTTGACGTGGGGAATTAATTCTAAACACTAGGTTCCCTCTGCTTATAAGGCACGAATAAGGAATTGAATTTAATTGATTATTTTTTTATTTGATTTATACCTTCACGCTCTATCCCGCACATTGCAGGGTAGGTAAAGGATAGACGGTACCCAGGAAAATAATGTTAAGACACTCTGTTCCGATACACACTTGCCTTCCCCACTTTCCGCCAAATTCAAGAGGCATTGTGTGTTGAGTACCGGAACTCAACGCCGCGCTTTGTCTTGTTACCAGAGCGAAGAAATGAAAATATTAAATATTTCCATCCCCCGAGTGGGAACTGAACCTGCGACCCCACACATAACGTAATCTAGATCCCATTAAAATTTCTAAAACCAAACGAGATAAACCATTAAGCAAAAACTGCCACCCAATAATCAAGTCCATATTGAATATTCATGGCAGTTGAAAATTCGGACAAATATTTGTATTGAAGCCGTAATTGCTTCATTCCGCGAAGCAGTATCCAGGACACTGCGGTACACTACGGCTACGGCGAGAGCTGGCGGTCGGCCAAAGGATTGACATTGCTATATGAAATGGTACGCTGGGAACCTATGTGAGGTTAACTGGATGAATTTGTATTGATAATGGTCATTTGGATTGATAGTAACGACCTATTTAAGGTTTTTTGTTATTTCTTAAGTAATTTCTATACTTTAGGAAGTCATGGGGCAGCAGTACAACGTCTAACTGTAAAATCACAATATTCTTTATTCGATTACAAGCACTTTTAAATCATAGAATCAAGTTACATAGAAATGTCAGTAGTGTCAGTCCAACCGGAATCTACCACCAGTTCTGAAGGCAGTTCTGCGACGGAAAAATGCGACAGTAATCGTTTCGATTCCCACTCGGGGGGTGGTATTTATTGTCTATGTCTTATATATTAATGAAACTGTTATAATTATGTTATTTTATGTGTTTTTCTTTATACTAAGTTTTAGCTATCCTATTGGATAGGGACATAAAACTTCATATTTTATCTGTCTTAATGACGAAAGAAGGAAATATATTGCAAAGAAAACATGCAGTATTTTAAAACAACCAGAAAGAATAAACTAAAAATACAAGTAAAAGTACATCAAAAATTGAAATGATTGTTAGTTTTTTAGTTATTTCTTTACTTTCTTGTTACTTTCACGCTTACTTGGCTTTAGAAAGAAAATATTGACAACAAATAAGAACCCGCTGTATCACTTTGTAGCGTTGCTCCCAACTTTATGACACATTAAATGAAGTAAACAGGATCGAAGAAGGAACAACGTTTTTATTGCAAGACGAGAGTCGCGTAAAAATCTAGAAGTTTATTTCGTTTTCACAAACTGACCTATAAATATTGGATGACAAGTAACTGCGGGTGTATTTGCAATTTAAATTGTTTGTTTTGTATTTCAGAATTTTATTGGAGTAATAAATGGATGAGGCCAGTCGTGGCGAAGCACTATGGGAAATCGAAGTCTGTATCAGATCAAAAATCGATAACTTTTTTATTTGTTACGATAAACAATTGAATTTTTGCACAAGCATAAAGTATGAAATAGTGCGTTAGGTGATGTTCAGATATTATACTTTTATTGGAGAATATATATATAAAAAAATAATAATTATATATAATATATATATAATATAAATTATAAATAGTAAAAATTAAAGGAATAATAAGTAAAGTAAAAATGTATTATTAAATTAGTTTATTATTATTCCCGACTGCTACGGAAGAGTTATGTTTTTCGCGAGTATTTTGTATGTATGTATGTACGTATGTATGTATGCAATATTCTTCATTACCTTGTATCTCCAGAACCGCTGAACGGATTTACATAATTGAGGTATCGTTATATTCGCTTTAGCAGCCCAAGTGTTCTTAGATAGGTGACGTTAAAAAATAAGAATCATGGCGGCTGTGGGACGCCATTGGACTTAGTGAAAAAAAAATGTTGGTTTCGAATACCACAATATGGGTATCAAATTCAAGAACTCAACACGAGAATTTCAAAAAGGTATATCATGATTATCATTACCATAATGAATCCTAACAAAAATTTAAAAAATAAAAAAATATTTATTAAAAAACAAACACCCTGCATAAATTTGAAAAGAATTTAACAAGCCCAATAGTTTATTAGGACTAACAGTCGGGACCTATAAGTAATTCTTCAATCAATAAAATCTTTACCAGGAACCTCAAATAATTTAAAGAGGTGCTAATTCTTCTCCTATTGAACGTAAACCCTGCACCTTCAATGTACGGGAAACACTAAAAGTATTCGTCATTTTGAAATTTAGTGAAGACACTTAATAATCAAACGTCTGTTAGTCATTTTATTACTAATTTGTAATAGTTTTTTTAAATTAATTCACTCTTCATATAATGTCATAAATGAGGGTAGTGTGAATAAATGATTGTGCAAAATGTGTGCAAAATGAAGATAAAACGTCCTTTTATCAATAAATAACAATAATTTTTTGGAAATTTACCGCAATCTGATCAATTAAATAGTAAAACATTAGAAACTACAATAGATAGAGTTTTCGTGTCCTCTGACTTGTATCGCAGTTTTCGTGATAACTTCTCAGTCTGCAGGTCTCTGCAGCTGATTTTTGATAAATGTTGTTTATGAATATCTGGACTATAAAACAATATCAAATATAACGCGTCGGGAGACGTCGGTAACTGTTAAAAGTCTCGATGAACTTTAAACACGTACCTTTTTTCTCTTCACTTATTGTTAATATTTTTTATAAAAATATAGTCACGATATCCACAATATAATAATTGTTTTAAAATCTACATACTATGGGCTCTTCGAAAATATATAACACTTTATACCTACTTGCACATTTTTTAAAGGAAATTTGGTTTAAAGTATCAAAGTGAACAACCTGAAATAGACATTCTCACGAATGACTATTTTTCACGATGAATAAATATATATTCCAAATGTAATTCACGAAAAAATAATTCATAACATTAAAGTTCCACTCTTATACTATTAACAAAAAAAAAAATAATGCGTCAGGGACGACTTTGAAAAAATGAATTTTGATCTGCCGTTGTTCTACCATCGTCCATAGTCCGCAGGGGCACGAGCGTGTGACTGTAACCGTGACCCATAATCTGTGGGTTCAATTCCCACCTGAGGTTATTAAATATTTTCATTTCCTCGCTCAGGTATTTTCATTTGCTGGCTCAGGTAGGCATAGCGCGGCGTTCAGTTCCGCCACTTATCATGTAATGTCTGGCAGTGAAAAACGGAAGTGCCTTATTCTGAACGGAGTGTCTAATAATACCCCCAAGAGGGAATTGACTGTGATGGCTTCATTTCTTTTTAATATTATTGTATTTTATAGAGATATTATTATATTTTATAGACCACTCATGCAATGCTTCCGATCCGATTCGGAAAATTGGGAACGGAAGGGTCTAAGTGGAAACGAAGTATAACACTAACACTAGGTTCTCGGGTCCCCATAGAATTTAACCTAGATCATCTTTATGTTTCTAGTATACTCAATAGAAATACAATTACTAATACGCATCTCTTCATCATCTCATCTCTTCAAGATATAGTATAGCATATAAGATACTATCTTATATGGCATATTGTACTTATGTGGCATATAGCAATCTGAGCTCTTCCAGCCGCGGGCGTAGTTAGGCGCGCTCTGGTTCCTTCAATTTTCTGATTGGATGGACTGCTAGCATCGTAGAATGTCAAAAGGTTTCCACATTTTATACTATATATGAAGAATATAAAGATATAAATCTTTCATCGGATAGATGAAATCTTATTTATTTTTATGGAAATTTTATTAAATATCACTTATATTTTGTTTTGTTTTGAAGCCTTAGTAATGCAGTGGTACAGCTTTTGATTGTAAACGCGACCGTAGTGGTTTCGATTCCCATTTGAGATACAGAATTATTTTCATTTCTTCACTCTTTTAACAAGACCAAAGTGCAGCGTTGAGTTGCGAGTTGGAAATTTTTAATAAACAATAACAATAAGAACATTAGCTACGGGCCTTGCGCCATCTTCTGAATGTAAATGAAAGTGTGAACCCCTAAATATTATTATTCAAGCAGCAACTTACAAAGTTGCATTAAAAAATATTTATTTCTTAAAAGAAAACTTTACTAAGAGTGGAAAATAAATGGAGCATAAAAATACACGGCTTAATAGCATCGGATATTAGGATAGTATCGCGAGATTGGTACAAGCCTGCTTTGAATATATAATGTTTGTTGAAAGGCACTATGGAGGAAACGGTGTATGACCTACTCGAGGATTAACTCACTCAGGATATTTCATGGTATGGATTTTTCTTTATTTATTAAATAAATTGTGAGGGTAGCTCTTTTCAAACTTTTCTCCTAATTTAGAATCTAAAAATGTATGTGTTTTTGCTTCTTTTTAATAATCACAGCTGCGCTACACAAAACATAACGATCGATGAGCAAATTGACCATCGTAGGCCATTTTCAATTAAAAAAAATATGTCAAATATTGGTAAATCTTTTTTTATATTACGGTTTAAGTTCGTAACAAGGTTCCATATTAAAGTTCGTTAGTCGCGGTGCGGCGGCTCAGACGGTGTCTTAGTGTGAACAAGACGGCTGTGGGTTCAATTCCTGTTTGGGGATGGGAATAATTTAATGTGCTCGCTTTAGTAAAAAGACCAAGTGCATTGTAAATTTTGAACGTCTCAAAATTTGGCGGAAAGTGGAGAATTAAGTATTTTAACACCAGGTTCCTCTGCCTACTATTCTATGCAGTGAAAATTGCAAAGAAATATTACTTAGGTATCTAAAATATTACTTATATATAAAATCGAAAGGTCACTCACTCATCACGAAATCTCGGAAACTACATGTGCTAGGAATCTCAAATTTTGCATAGGAGTTATTTATAGGACGTAGGTACTCGCTAAGACGGGAACTTGCAATATTCAACTTTTAAGGGGTTGTTTTTGGGGTTGAAAGTTTGTATGAAACTTCGTTACTATAGATGCTAGGAGTCTCAAATTTTGCATGGACGTCACTTATAGGACGTAGGTAATCATGGGGACAGAAATTAATAATAAAGTAGGTCACGCAGGCGAAGCCGCGGGCAGGCCGCTAGTATTATCATACAATTGACGCTCAGGTGCTACAAGGAACCAACATAGATTCCACCCTAAGGGCACAATCGATCAATCCCGACCTTGAGGGCAATGACCGGAGAAATGGGTCGCTACGGCTATACCTACGAATTGTTATTTAATATGTAACAGCAATATAATTATGGGGAATATTAGTATAATAAGTTAGACTAAATGGATTAGCCATTGTAGACATTTTGTAGTGTCTAAATGTAGATGCGATGGTTGTGGGGTTCGATGCCTGGTCGGAGGAATAAATAATTTTAGTTTCCCTGCCTAGTTAACGAAATGTGGCTTTGAAATCCACCATTTAACAAGCAGCGTTTCTAAATTAGGCGAGGAAATGAAAATCATTTAATCCCGAGTGGATATTGAATACCAAAACACTACTCAAAGGGCCTCAATATCTACTCTACGTTCTTATTATTATTTTATTACATCGAAAATATAATAAACCATATATTAAAATAGAGATATAAGTAATACAGCACTGTCTGATTTCAGATGATCCCACCCCATGTCCTCCTAAGGGCACGATCGATGTACCCCGACCTTCAGGACAACGACCCTGGAAATAGGCCAACATGGCTGTGATAATACTATTAAATTATCAACTTCATGCTTTTTTTCTCGACTGCCAAGGAAGGGTTATGTTTTTCAGTTTTTCACGCGTATCTTGTATGTATGTATGTATATATGTAATATTCTTTATTACCTCATATCTCCAGAACCGCTGAACGGACGACCTAATAATTTTAAGAGTTAGCAAAAATTTATTTAGGATGTTCGCATCAGAGTGATGCCACCGACTCTCTCCACAAAATTCCAAAATATCATTAATATTTTCTCATGAATCGATTTATTTATTCATTTATTATTTTTTTTACAGAACCAATAAAGAGTTACATTACGACATTCAACCAGAGGAGAATAAAAAGTTATACCTGAACAGTATTTTTATTAATAACATTACAAATAAAAAATTAAAATAAAACAGATTAAAGAATTTAATTGCTGTACGAATATAACTATTGAAAAAAACAAACAAAGACAAACACTTAAAATACCACATACCTATATTTTTACTGAAATGGATCTTTGATTATGTTCTTGAAAATTTCATCTAAATCATCAAAGCAGATTTTCAACTTGACATTGCTTTTTTTTTGGACGTTTTACAGTAGAGCTCGCTTTATGAAGTTTTAACACAAGGTTACTTAAATATAGGTTAAATATTATATAACCATGTATTACGAAGTATTTCTTTTTACAGACCTCTTCATATACATAGAATTTTTAAAAACTTAATTTGTACAGGTAATGGCGAATGCACAAAAAACCAAGCAAAGAAGCTTCATGTTTTTGTTATTTAATTTCTTTTTAGCGTCCCGTATGTATCATGTGTATTCCACACACAGAACAGCAGGCAGTTCCCCATTTTTCGCCGAATTCTGGTGGTATTGCGTTCTTCTTTTTCTTGTTCTTCGATATCGGTCCCGTTTACAAACATATGTTTGTACCTTGCGCCACGACTGGCCCCAAAATTAAAATATAATCGTTTCCCTAACTGAGAACCGAATCTACAGCGATCGCATTTATAGTAGGAGCCTATTCTAATATGGCTGATATCTTCTTCATTCGGCATCTACTTTTAATTTCTCAATTAAGGTTGACCGAATAATTGACTGTGAGCGCGACGGTTTTGGGTTCGATTTTTTCCAACATGTTTTCTAGATTTCTTCCTAGGTTCCTTCTACTTATCATGTTATATGCGTGATACAGGTGAAGAAAAAAAACCACTAATTTCTAATAGTTTTCCATAGTAACAATTAATATATAAGATAAGCCATCTTTAAGCCTTACCTGTAAATATTAATTTACTGACTGTCTTTAATGTGGCTTCGTTCCTCTGAACGGTGATCGATACCGGAGTTGCTAAGGGCGGTGGAACTTGATAGCGTTGTAAGTTAACTGTAGTTTAACTTGTAGTTTACATAGAAACTTAGTAATAATACGTTACATACATTGTAAATACGTTGATTGGATTGAACTTGAATTTTGATTTATGTACATAACTTTAAATAGGAATATTCTACATTAATTTTGGGGGCAGTTAGACAGCATCTGATTATAAACGTTATAGTAGTGTTTTCTTCATATTATAGCAGTGTTTTCTTTATGTTTGTTTCTGAATATATCAGGGTTGGCAGAGGATACCTGGAAACCTGTTGAGATAATCCTGCTTTGCCGAATTCTCAGGATATAGCGTGTTGAGAGGCAAAACTCAACGCCACGCTTTGCCTCGTTAATCCAGCGAGGCAATGAAAATAATCAATATTTCATTTCCGTGGATGGGAATCGACCCCACAACCTGTCGCGTTTAAAGTCTCACACCACGACGTCTGGCCTCAAAAAATCATTACGTAAATTTATATTTAATATTTCCACCTTCACCGCAGAACTAATTAAACGAAAATATTAAATAACTTCAGGTTTATAGTTCTACGGTTATATTTTTAGTGTAACCGAGCTCAAGACTTCTTTTGTTATAGCCTTATAGTCAGCTTACTCTTTTGAAATTAATAGGGGACTTGAAATTGTTAAGAACAAGTACTTTATTGTATGGAAAATTTGTGAAAACATAATTTTTACGTTAAAATTTAACACCAGACGCCGTTTTGGTTGGTTTATGGTGTTAAAATTATTGTTATATGGATTGAAATTTGCTTTCAAAGAAATTTATTTATTACAAAATCTTTATTATAAAATGAAAAGTGAAAAGGAAGTATAGAATTTGTCAATAGGTTAACTATACCACAGGTAAAAACAAAAATATTCGAAATATTATGTGCAAAATTTTCGAAACGTTATGTGTTGAGTGGGGGGAGGGGGGAGGGCGGAGAATGAGGAAACATAATAGTTAATTAACCAGAATGTATTAAAATAGTATCTTTTGTTTATTCAAATATCAGGATATTCCGAAATCCTATGTTCAATCGCTTCCTAAATCTAACTGACAGTGACAGATAACGCCGCCCACATATGAGTTTGTGGCATTGCCGTAGAAAGCATTGCAGTTGAAAATTGGAATTTAATTATTTTTAACTTCACGCTGTAGTATAGCAGGGTAGACAGAGGGAACCTGAAAATCTCGTGTTAAATGTTAATGAAATAAAATGAATTTTGTGATTTTAAATATTTTGTTATCTTGAGTAAATTTTATATTCTATTATAAGTTTCTGAAATAAATAACAATAGCTTTAAATTAAAGTAATAAATTGTTTCCCATATAAATAAATATTTTTATCATTTATTCACAATTAAAAGAAGAAAAATCCAAGAGTCCTCATACATCCTATATGTCTATACCGCCATCCCACCATTAGCGGCGCCACACCACGCCCCGTGCTCCCTGACATTTGGATGACCTCACTCTACCTTTTGTCGACGCTGTGGAATTCCTTTATTTATTGTGAGGCTTTTGTTTGAAGATGTCAATGTATTCTATGCTTATATGTTCATGTACATATGTAAAATATTGTATTACTTTCACGCTGTAACTCGCACATAGCAGGGTAGGCAGAGGGAATAATGGAAACTAGTGTAAAGACGCTCCGTTCCCCAAATTTCACTGAATTCTTGAAACACTGTGTGTTAAGTGGCGGCAATCAACGCCGCGACAATTATAATTGCTTAGATATTTCTTGTAAGTAACGTGTATGTGAATACTAGTGATATGTCACAGAATTCTACACTTTCGTTGGTTTTCTAAAATGGGTAGAAAGTGGAAAATATGTGAAGATATACTAAGGCTATCCGAAAATACTGGAACACGAGAGAGATGCGTGAAAGTATTACTATTAGTAGTGATCATTTCTCACTCGAGGAAAATAATATTTGTTTTCATTTCCTTACGTCGCCTCGATTTGAAAATTAAGCGGAATATGGTGGAACAGAGTGCCTTAACACTATGTTCCACCTTCCCACCATGCTATATTGGGAATACAGCGTGAAGTTATAAAAGCAGTAAGAACTCAGCAGAAGAAAGAGGTTTGCAGTGACCCTAGCATTAAATTATCCGTTATCCCCGACTGCCCCACAACCCAACCAACAGAAAAAATAACTAAAAAAAAACAAATAAAATTAAAATATATTGTTGACATGTATTGTTATTATACATGTTGACATGTATTATATATTGTTGACGTGTACATTCGACGATTCAAAAGTGCTTATAAAGTTTATTTGAATAAAGAATATTTTGAATTTGAATTTGAATTGAATTTATAAAAAAATGTTGACCATAAAATGTTAAGAAAGGTTTGCCCTTTATTTTTGAGCAAAACCAATGGTTCCAGAAAATTTAAGTTAGCTTACTCCTATTTAAAGTTATTATGTGCGCTGCGCTCGCCACTCTAATATTGTTGATCGACATAAGAATATCTTTATTTAAATACCGTCGTTCGTTTCCACCTACTTAGATTCTGTACTAAAACAACAGCATTCGATCAATACTGTAGTTCACTTTAATGGGTTAGTTTTATGGTAATATAAACATAGCACATTGCTTTTCATGTTGTAAGTGGCTGCACGCGATGGATAGGGATTCGAATTCTGGTAAAAAGTCTTTTGTATTTAGATTATAAGCTATTTTTTATTTTTGTTAGACCAAATTGCCTTTGCTTGTCCTTATGTATGGGAAAAAGTTTTAAAGCTTCATGCTTTTATGAACAAAAAAAGTATCAATAACTTAGGTTCATCGCATACATTTTCTTTATTAGCTTAAATCTCTTATTCTTAACAAATAATTTATTCTACTAATTACTAGTAGTGTTTCTAGAATTTTCCAAAAACATAGTTTAGTAAACACTTCAACTGGTTCATCCATCAAGTGTATCGTTTGTCTTCATTATCATTTATCAAGGCTCGTTCCGTTCAGGAGTGAGGATAAATAGGATAGTTTTTGTTTTACTTAATCTTTTTATTCTTACGCATTATTTAATTGAGGTCATTGCGAAGTGGGACAGCCAGGCAGTTGTGAGTTCGATGTCCATTCGGAGGAGTAAAGTATTTTCATTTACCTGCCGTTGTGCAGCGTTAAGTTTCATTGCTTAACATTCAGTGTCTCGTATTGGGAAACGGAAAAGTGGAGAATGTAGTGCCTTTACACCAGGTTATCTCTGCCTGAATGCCTTACCTCCTCTCTATGAAAAGAAATTAAATTTTCAAATTATATAAAAAATCCAATATATTTAGATTTTTCGTCCTAAACATGGCTATATAAATCACGGTTTCAAGTGACATGTAAATTATATTCGCGGAGCTGTCCTTGTGCTGTCGGAGAGGTTTTAGCTTCACGAAATTTCAAAGGAAATATTCTCCAACGTAGCTTCTTTGTAAAGGAACTGCGTTGTGACGTGAAGGTCTCTAATATATTTAGTTATTATTGTGCCGTATTAAGTATTAAGGGCGTCGCGGTACAATGGGACAACGTGTAATTATAAACGCGTCGCGGGTTCGTTTCTCGCTCGGGGGAAGGAATTATTTTTATTTCTTGGCTTTGGTAATAAGATAAAGTGCAGCATTCACAACGCACACAATGCCTCGAAAATTGGGCGGAGCATGCGTCGAGCACTATGTCCCCTTTTACTGCTATTTTAAATCCGAAACACAATTTTCTGCTCATTTCGAGACATAGTGGGTCCATATGCATGAAGACTTTGCACACCATTAAGCTGGAGTACAAATGGAATTTTCAAATGGAAAATTCGAATGGAATGAATGGAAAATTCGAATAAGATTTGAAATCACTAATAATCTTGTTCAACTTGTTAAATGCCACAAGTGCACAAGCGTGTGACTGTAAACGTGTGGGTTCGATTCCCACGTGAGGGAGTGAAATGTTTAATATTTTCATTTCTTCGCTCTGCTATTGCCTGCTTCGCGAGGCAAAGCGCTACGCGCTGAGTTCTGCCCCTCAACAATGCCTTCGTAATTCGGCGGAAAATGGGGAACGTAGGGTCTCAACACTAGGTTTCCTTTGACTACCCTGCTGTGTGCGGAATACAGCGTGACGCTGACAAAAAATCTATTATGTAAAGATCTATTATGTATATATGAACGTTAATGTATGTATTTAAATTTCAGTGCTAATTGCTCTAGCTCGTTTCCACAAGAAAGGTTTTCTAGCTGTGAAGTGTTCTTGCGGTATCAAATAACAATTTGCGTCGGTCTCACCGCTCGTGCTCGTGCCTCACTCCTCCTCCTCCGCTAATAGAGGAACGACGACGGGAACTTATATAGAATATGCTGATAAATCTTTGACAAGGTTATCTTGACATATTAGCTCGCTATTAGATTTTTGTCTTTAGTTGTTCAGCATCTTGCGTAATATGTATATTAAGTTTTTTTTTATTTATTTCGCAAATTTCTCCGCCGTATTTTTTTAAATTTCTTCCGCCGTATTCCGCAAATAATAGAGGAGGTAGGGGGAATCTGGGAATTTGCATTAGGTGAAGAGAAACCTAGGTAAAACACAATATTAACCACTTTCCGCCGAATTTTCCATGTAGACTAAAAGTGCCATAGTTAAGCAGTAACCAATGTTTGACTGTACACGCAACGATTCCGGGTTCGATTCCAACTCGAGAAGATTATCATTTTAATGATCGTTATTACCATTTTCTTAAAGCAATGCGTGGCGTTGTTCTCCCATTTCAAAAAGACTGAATGTAGTTTCTTCAAACGAGATTATCTAGTCTATTCGAAACGTAAATAAATAATATTATATTGTTAGCCAACTCATGTAAAAAAGGGTAAATATAGATAAAACAACTATAAAAGCAATGAAATTGCGTCAATCAATCAAATCTTCCGATTTATTTACAGTATTCTATATGCGTATATACGAGGGAAACGGAATGGCTTATATAATGCCTCCTAACGTTTATCGATAGTCCATCGTAAAACCTCCTTGATAACACAAGAATGAGAATTCCCACGGCGCTCGAATTTCGTAGCTGACATTCTTGTCACTAGCAGGTTCAACCGAAAATATGAAATATACATTGTGTATTTATGAAGATGTTTTTAGCTTTACGCTATATCTCTCACATATTAAGATAGACAAAGCGAACCCGGAAACCTAGTGTTAAGACACTTCGTTAATTTTAAAATACTTCCGTTTCCCATTTTTCGCCGAATTCTGGAGGCAAAGCGTGTAGAGTGAGTTTTAAAAATAAATCCCACAGATAGTTAACTAAACTTTAAGTAAAAAAAATTAATAACTTTCACTATGACTTCATAGAAATAACAAATATGTCAATACCTATGTTACACTCATACTATAAATTGTGTTATTTTTACAGAAAATCTCATAAAATCCAAACTAAAATGTACTAAAAACCCCTGAACTGGTATCTAAATGTTAACCAAAACAAAACCCCCACAGATTGATCGCGGTCCACGCCTCGCTGCTCGCACGAGTACAGGCGACCTTAGGCCGAAAACAAACAGTTTAATTGGAATTTCTGTGATCGAACAAGCTTAATCTTATTTGGTTCAAAGAATGCAATCAACTTGTTCAATACTCGGGATTGGTCTTTGCGAAATTTTCCTGCTGAATTAATAGATTAATTGTTGTAATATATCGGTTGTAAAGCCAGTCGTGGCATGTCAGGGGTACAAAGTGACTAAACGATTAATTATTGTAATATATTGGTTGTGAGATTAATAGAAAAGTGTGATTTTAAGCGCAAAAGGTTCACACTCGAGGAAATGAAATTTTAATTTCCATTTTTCTCTCTCTGGTGTAGAGGCAAAGCACGCCGTTGAATTCCGTCACTCAACACGTAATGCCTTCACAATTCTGCGTATAGTGGGCAATGGAAGTTTCCTAATCAAATAAAATGAGTGTTTTAACTCTGTGTTCCCAGGCTCCATGCTTCCTGAGATAACGGCTCGACAACAAAATCTTATCATATCATAGAGCAAGGAAATGAAAATAAATATATGTAATCATTCATCAACCCTTGTATGGGGAACCCACAATCATCGCGATTACAATAAGACACGGCCACAAAGCACCACGATAGGTACTAAAATAATATTTTCAAAATTATAAAAATGCATAATAACCAAAAACAATAATTGAGAATTTGTCATAATGGAATTTCACTTCCTCGAAGTAACGGCTCTCCGAGCGCTGCTGTAACGGTCGTGCAAATCTGGCTTTACGACGTCCCCGAGTAGACATAAACTTATATAAGACAAACGGAATGGCTTGGTAAAATATCATTTGTTATATTTAAGTTCGTCTCCTTGAATTTTTTTTCAATTAAAGTTAAAGAAATTAAAGTTAGCGGCCCGTCGTGTTGCGGGGTATAAGCGACTGTAACGGTTACGATTTTCGCTCGAGTTAATATTTTCATTTCTACGGTAACGTGGTAACGAGGTAATGCGGTGTTAAGTTGCGCTAATTAACACGCATTGCTTCCAGAATATGGTGGAAATTGGGGGTATCCTATATCTACCCTGCTATATGCGGAATAGAACATGAACCTAAGAGTAGGATATTGTAAAATGTCATTGCTCATGAAAAAGTTGTTTTTCTCTCTAAAACTATTTTAATAAAAGTTGGAAAAATGTAAGGAAAGAATAAAGTAAAGGTTAAACTTTTAAGTTAATTTCATAGAACTCTTCCAATTGAATTACGTAATTCTTTTATTCATAATTGTTTGAACAAAATTATTTCTAAAATTTAAATACATTTTGCAATTACTAAAAAAAAAGTAGATAACCCTACCAACAATGCTTCTTATATATAAAATCGTTTAAAAAATTAGGATAAATATACATATCACTGATCTGGAGAAACAATGTCGTATTTGCTCTTTTTAAATATTGCGGGAAACACAATAAAAATTATTAATTAGTATTAATATAATTGACAAAAACGATATGTCAACGTCAATAAAAGAGGAAAATTTAACATAAAAACCTTATCTAATAGATTTAAAAATAGGGATCTGCTAAGCTGCTTGTAAACAATATATGATAAGCATGCACGTTCTGATGCAGAACAAAGCAAGGCTCCGCGGGTGTGTCAGGGGTGTCGAGGTACCGCTGGCCGCCCGCCCCCGCCGTGACCTCACCTCAATTGTATAACTATTCAACTGTAAATTAACTACACTTGAAAAGGTTAAATAAGGATAGCAATACTAAATTTAAATATTTAGAATACTAAAAAGTGTGACTTAGTAACTACCTACTTAGTTAACACCCGAGGAAATTAAATATTTAATATTTTTTGCCGACTTTTGCCGTATGAGACACTTATATATTATTTTTTTTAGCTTCTCACTGTATCTTGCGTATAGCAGAACAGAGAGATCTATTGCTTGCTTTACTCCGTTTCTCACACACCACCAAATTTAAAAAGCATTCATAGAAAGTAACTCATCTTTTGAATAATGGTAATCGAACCCACGGCCCTCATGCTTACAGTCAGTCAGTAGGCGTTAACAATATTGCTTTATTTCGCTAAGATAAATCACAGCTAACTTGACGGACCTCACTTGTGACACATATTAGACACGTGTTTGTGTCAGACGTATTTAATTAGGGAAATTCATGAAATTATTATATTCTGTACTATGCCAATGTATTATAATATGTTTCAATATATTTTTTGAAACTTCAAACCCGCACGTAGTATGGGAGGCAGAGGGAACCTGGGAACTTAATTTTAAGACATTCCGTTCTTATTCCGATACTTTTGTTAGGAACTTAACGCCGCATTTGAAATAATGATATATTTAATTCCGAGTGATGATCGATCGAACGATGGTTTAAAACTATATTAACATATTTTTCTATCAATATGCGTAAGTCATTGTATAGGAAATATTTTTTTTGTGTTTTATAAATGCTTTGTTTGACTGAAATACTCATGAGGATATCAAATATTTTTAATCAATAATATAAAGTAAATAAGAAATGCAACTGGCGAGGCGAATATGTGTTATGTAAGCCATCATGTGAATTTCGTAGCTCCAGTCTACGCCGTAGCATCCTAGAACTTCGAACACACTATAATATATTTAATTTCACATAATTTTCACAGTATGTGTTGTAAGGAGGAGAGTTAAAATAAATAAGAGATTTAAATCTAATCTAATGTAAATAGTAGATAAAAAAAGTTTTATCAAAATCCGTGCAGTATAGTTACTTTATAGAATTACGAAATAAATAATCAAGAGACGGGCCTTTATTATGAATGTTACAATATTACAGGCAGTAAGGGCCCAGAATAATTAAAAGAAATTGTTCAAGTAAAAAGTTTCTTATATAAACTTAAATAATATGAAAATATTTATTTCACAGAAGTATCAAATATCTTAAGACAGAACGTAAACTTTTAATGGGCTTAGAAATAAGATTGGAAAGTTTCTCATTTTGAACCTAATGCATGGCGTTGTTGGGGATTATATCATTACAGTTATGGGTTTGATTCCACCTGGGGTACATTAAATATTTCAATTTTCTTGACCTCATGAGTTAAAATAAGTTTCCGTTAATTTCCGTTCCGTAAATTTCCGTTCAAACCCTCAACAAGACTATCACTGTCTTGATGTGCATTGATATCTTCTAAAATAGTATTTATTATTATCAGTATTTCCTATATTGGTAAAAAGTGCTAAGTTCATGAATATAAAAAATATCTCGCATATAGTAGAGTAAGCATAAGGAACCTAGAGTTAAGACACTCCGTTCTACGCAATCTCCGTTTTTACAGTCAGACGTTGTGCCACTGTATCAGAACATTATCTCTATTTATAGTAACTATATTTCGGCAGTATTTCTCAAAGCGGATGGAATATTAAGGTCTTATAACAGAATGCGAACTTTTCTGCGGATCGTTGCTAAAGCCTTGAAGTTTCAATGTAGGATTTAGCTTGAGCTGTGTTTATTTGTTTGAGCCGAGTCAGCACGTTCGTGGGGAAATGTTGTACGTCGGGGGCGGCTGTTGAAAGAATTACCTTATTTAATGATACATAGCTAGCTTAGTAAACAAAAATATTATAAACAGTAATTTCTTAAAGGTTTTTTAAAAAATGTTTTTAAAAGAGGCCGTCATAGTGCACACAAAATACAGCGTTGTGTTCCAACATTCATCACTCATTGCTGATAAGTTGGGCGGAAACGGAGAACGAAGTATCTTAAAACTAGGTTCTCTTTACCTGTCTTGCTTGCTTTACATAACTGTAGCGTGAAGCCAAATTCCTAAAATTTCAGCAATTATAAGGCCAGCGTATAATAATTTCAGTCTCCTATAATTTGTCAATGTCTGTCAGTCTCCTATAAGTTAGTGCAATGCTTGAAAAGATCTGTGGTTGTTTCATCCACTCCTAAACCTTTGTCGTTGCTAAGTTGTCTGAGAGCTATCCTGATCTCGCCCATATAGAAGCTCGTCTGATAGATTGCGGCTAAATGGTTCAAGGGTCACCCGATCGTCGAACTTTGGTGGTGGTAAATTTGTAGTGTACAAGTCCTTATATAAATTTTCGACTGTAGCGAGAATATCTGGACTCGAATAAGTACTCCGTAAGCTTTCCGCTTTGTTGAAGAGGTAATGGCAACATGAGGTATGTGACGTTGCGAAGACTTTTAAGTCCTACTACACACAATTGTATCCTCAACGAGTGCGTAGTACGTCTTATAATATGACAGATCGGTTCTATAGCTCAAACTGGAATGTTAAACAGGCTTTGATTTTGTAGAGTTGGTCTGAGAGCTGACTTTCATCAGTCTTGTTTTAATTTAAACATTAATATATCTGAATCTAAATATATTTATTTCATACAATTACTGTACAAATATCATAAGACAACAAAAACAATAAAAAAATCTTCTCAAAGCAAAATCGTATAAACAAGAAGCGTAATGAAGACAGATCTATAAAAAGACACATAGTATCAATCGAGGGGCAAGACAACGATAAAATGATCATCAAATCAATGAAAAGATCAAAGACGGCAATCGTTTCTAAACAAACACTCGCCAGTGCTTTAGCTTCCTCTGTCTATCAGCAAATAGAAGTTCTGTCAGTCTGCGGCAGGAAATAACGTAGGATTGTCGATTCGCAATAAGGCCAAAGTTCACGGCTTAGTTTGCGCCGTAGATGGACGCGGATGCCAGGAAAATGTCGGATTTTTATTATGAATGTGCCTTTTTGTAGTAAATTTTGTATTATTTTGTAGGTTTATTTAAGTTTTGGTATTATTTTTTTCGTTTGTGGGTGATTTTGTCTACACTTTTAAATTTAGATTTCAAAGAAAAACTAATACATTTATATACGATATATGTAAAATTTGTGCCACTTGGATATCGTCTGAGACCTGAGACCATCTTATTATCTTTATGCTACGTCGATTGCTACGATATTTTTTTTGCTGTAAAAATTTTATAACACTGAATATAAGGTGGTCGCTATATAATAATTTTTTATACGTTATTTGATATTTGCGCTTAAAAAGTGGCCTAAAAATAAAAGTTATACTTATTTTACAACAGCCTTATATAATTTTCCCCCTAACATCTTTTTAACAAGAAGAACCCTTAGAAACTTCTCTGAAATAAAAAATAACCCGCTAGTTCAGTGGCCATACAAGGGTGTTTGATTTGATATGGTGTGGGATCACGCGAGCGGCCAATAGCGACTGCGGCCGCCGTCATTATATTTAGGTTATTAGGTGCCGTGCTGTAAAATGAGTTTGAAGTTTTACGAAACACCAATGGTTTTAATATTATTCGTTTTATTAATTTTAATTCTTTAGCTATATCCTGCACAAATCAGGTTAGGTAAAGGATTACGATAACCCGTTCCCCACTTGTTACCAAAGTTGTGAAAATTATAATAATTCTTTCCCCTGAGTTGAAATTGAATTCACACCCGTTGCGTTTACATTCAGATTCTGTGCCGCTGCACCATGGCGACCTCCAATCGTTCAATTGAATTTTGGTATTGTATATTAATAATATATTTAACGCAATTTTTTAAAAGAAAAGTTATAATATACAGCCGCAAGGTAAAATGTTTGAGTGACCAGGATAAATACCTGTTTTTTAAATATTCTTTATATTTATTTAGTTTGTCTCTAACTTTGGAATTGGCCAAAAGCAATAAATACATTGTGATAGAACAAAAACACACAGAAAGAAAATTATTTTTTTAACAAGTCATTTTCTTTGATCTTTGCAAGGAATTACATTCGCTTAAGATGAAAGTGTATCGAACTTTGAGCTTATTATTCTAAAGAAAGAAGAATAATTTGACAGATACATGTCTTTTATGTTTCTGTTAAAATATTCTTCTTTCTGTAGTTTAACATAATATGATGAGATCAGTCGTGACAGGGCACGGGCACAAGTGTACGACTGTAAATGCAACAGGTTGTGTGTTCGATTTCCACTTAAGGAAATTAAATGTTTAATATTTTCATTTACTTGCTTTGATAAGGAGACAAATCTATATATACAAAGATAGCGTTAATTTAACGTTTTATTTTAATAAATAATATCACAGAAGTAAATAATATCCAGACTATTACCAACAAATCGAAAGGATGTTCAAAATCAATAAAAGTATCAGAACAAAACGCTTCAGTAGCTTAGAGCACTCTTAGAAAATACAATTTTAAAGCAATCTAAGTTCCACGGGTGAGGAGGCACAGAAATCTTTTCTCTCTCTCAGAAATATCTTGGAGGTGTACAACAAATGTTTGATCGGCCCTGTTTACCTTCCATTACGATATTGCAGGGCTGCTAACTTGCTACTAAGTTAAATTGTTTTTTATCTCTTTCACATCTTTAATGTGGAACAGAGACAGATTTCAGTTTCTTTCTCTTTATTATTTCTTTTTGTTTTGAAAGATGGCGTGTTGGGTGAAGTAGCTCAAACTCTTAAGCTTATACGTTATCATACCATTTCAGCTTTACAGATTTACCGCATAAAATATGGTCAACAGAGGTATATTAGTGCCAAGACACTCTGTTCTCCAGTTCTAACTTTCTGTCTCAGCAAGGGAAGAAAAAGAAATAAGTTATGCGTGATTTTTACATATTTTAAAAAATATTTTAAGCCTTATTTAAAATATCAAGATTGAACCATAGCTAGCTATGGTATAGTTAGACAATGTTTCATTATGCCACGTATGACATGTCTAATAATTCGACATAATCGTAATGTAGGTGGCATGTGTGCCAAATGCAGGAATGCTATAGTTGTGTTGTCGTATTGTGTAATCCACGGAGGGTTTTGCTTTTATTGTCTTGTTCTTGTTTATTATTATGTTTTTATCTATCTTTATCCCGCAAATGGGGTTGGCAAAGTTTAAGACTTTGTTTAACAAACACAACACCATTTTAAGGACGTTGCGTGTTGAGTGGCGGAACTCAACACCGCTCTTATTCTCGGAAATGAAATTAATTTGCTCCAGAGTAGAACAACGAAGCCATAACAGTCGTGTTTCCTATTTTGAACTTCTAAACCAATATCTTCTTTAACTTCACGCTGCACATAGAGAGGTAGGCAGAAGGAAGTATTGTTAAGACACTCATTTCCATAAAAACATTTTAATTCCCCACTTTCCGCAGAATTCTGGAAGAATTGCGTGTTGAGAGTCTTATATTCTGAAATTATTTTTCCTTTTTCACTTTTATTTCCATCCCTACATTTTACGTACCCCCTGTATTGGGGGTTGTGGGGGTCAGGCGTGACCGGCGAGCGATGGCGCGCATTATAGGATATCTGCTTACGAATTAGACGTGTGCTTGTATAGACTGATTAATCCTATATGGTTTTATAATTAATCTCTTGTTGTGTTTACACTTTGTGGCCTTTATAGATAGGTGTTTTTATATTTTCAAGGGATTTTACGTTTTATTTTACTGATAATTGTTTTAGGTTGTATATTTTTGATATTTTTTTGTAGGATATAAAGAATAAGGCTATGTAAGTAATTCAGGTCGATTTTGAGGCCGTCATGGCAGAGGGCAGCGGCCCGACATCTAACACCTCTTAAACGCAACGGTTGTGTGTTCGATTCTCATTCAGAGGAGTGAATTATCTTTATTTCTTCACTCTAGTAAGAACTTCGCTCTCGTAGGTATAATGTCACTAAAATTGGGCAAAAAGTGAGAGTTAAGCGTAATAGGTTAAGAAGGAGAAAGGAGAAGAACGAGCCTTAAAGTTAAAATATTCAAATTTAATTTCAATCACGTTTTACTGTTTATTTGCAAAATAATAAATAATAATTTCCATTTATATTTCCATTTATTTCCAATAATAAATAACAATTTCCATTCCGTAATAAGTTTTGCCGCAGTAAAAAGCCAGTAAACGCCAGTTTCAAACTAAATTGATATTGTAGTTTTAATATTTAATTCTATCATATATAAATCGTTCGATCACGAATACTCGTATACATACACCCTGACGCCGGACGCCGGAAGCAGCATTACGTATGCACTATGCATGGGACGCAACGGTTATTGGATTTTGTTTTGAAATGGTTTTATCTAATGGGTTTTTCTACACGTTCGATGAATAAAATTTTTTTTTTGGTGTGAATTCAAATTCACCATAAATTATTTAAATTCTATGCTAATATTTCTGATATTGAATAGCTTGTTTGGTTAAATAGCTTAGGAATTCTCTTTAGGTTGGACAGTACATTTATCTCACTGTGCTTGCTGATCTATCTTTGCCAATTATCATCTTATCTTTTAATTGATGAAATTGACTATTGACGTAAAAAAATATAAGTCTAGTAGACTACTTATATAACAACGTGGATTAAGAAAAATTTGGGTGAAAAAAATGTAATTAGATGGTGAAGGTCGAACTAAAACAGTAATGCTACAGACATTGTCCAAGATTTGTCTCAAAAAAGAAAGTTATTCAGAATCCGACGAAAGTGGAACAGTAATAAGAATTTTTAAATGTACTCGAGAAATTATTATGAAGGCAGCTTTTAAAATTTTAAAATTTTGATTACATTCTTTATTACAATAGAGGGCAGAGTTGTAATTTTTTGTAATATTACAAAAAATATACTGAATTTAATTTTAAAATAAAAGCTTTCTCCATTAAAAGCTTTTATTTAACTTGCAATGTATGTATGTGAGTTCGGGTGAAATCTTGGAGCTCAATTTTGAAGTAGATATCGTCAACCGATTGAGCTGAAATTTTGTATACACGTTTACTTTGGATGACAATGCACGATAAAATATGTGACGTCATTCTAAATGTAATATGGCGGGCCATGCAAGATGGCGGAATTGTTATTTTTAATGTACTTCTACAATATCGGTATCAAATGAAAGGGCTCGTTGAGAGCAACTCGAAAAATAATGTGATGTCACTCTAAATCCCATAAGGAGGATATCGAAGATAGCCGAGTATCTATTTGGTCTACTTCTACAATATAGATATTAAATGAAATGGGTCGTTAACCGTAACTCTAAAATTAATGTGACGTTATACTAAATCCAATATGGCGCAACATCTAAGATGGCGGACTAGTTATTATTTATGCACTTCTGCAATATGGGTATCAAAAGAAAGATCTTGCCGAGAACAATTAGAAAAATAATGTAACATCACTTGAAATCCAATAGAATTGACACGATTCAAGTTTTTTGTGCTTTCATATAATGAAAGGTATGTTTATACGATTGAGCTGAAATTTTGTATACACGTTTGGTTTGGATGACAATGCACGATAAGGTTTGTGACTTCATTCTAAATACAATATGGCGGACCATCCAGGATGGCGGGATAGTTATATTTCATGAACTTCTATAATATGGATATCAAATGAAAGGGCTTGTTGAGAGTAACTGGAAAAATAGTGTAACGTCATTCTAAATCCAATATGGCGAACCATCCAAAGTAACAGAATAGTTATTTTTGATGCACTTGTACATTACGGGTATCAAATGAAAGGGTTTCTTAAGAGCAACTTGAAAAATGATGTGACGTCATTTTAAATCTAATAAGGCGGACCATCCAAGATGGCGGAATAGTTATATTTAATGCACTTCTATAATATGGGTATCAAATGAAAGGGCTTATTGAGAGTAACTGGAAAAATAGTGTAACGTCATTCTAAATCCAATATGGCGAACCATCCAAAGTAACAGAATAGTTATTTTTGATGCACTTGTACATTACGGGTATCAAATGAAAGGGCTTCTTAAGAGCAACTTGAAAAATGATGTGACGTCATTTTAAATCTAATAAGGCGGACCATCCAAGATGGCGGAATAGTTATATTTAATGCACTTCTATAATATGGATATCAAATGAAAGGGCTTCTTGAGAGCAACGTGGGAAATAATGTGACGTCATTCTAAATCCAATATGGGGTACCATCCAAGATGAACGAATAGTTATTATTTTTGTAATTCTGCAATTTGGATATCAAATGAAAGGGTTCATTGAGAGCAACTCGAAAAATAATCTAACGTCATTCTAAATCCAATATGGTGGACCATCCAAGATAGCCGAATAGTTAATTTTAGTCTACGTCTACAATATGGATATCTATTGAAAGGGTTCGTTGAGAGTAACTCGAAAAATGTGACGTTTTTCTAAATCCAATATGGCGGAACATCTAAGATGGCGGAATAGTTATTATTTATGCACATCTGCAATACGGGTATCAAATGAAAGGGCTTGCCGAGAATAATTAGAAAAATAATATGACATCTAGTGTGAGAAACCTTCTTCCTCCTGGCATTAATCCCGGCTATTGCCAAAGTCTGCCTTCCTACTCAACCTACTCCACTTTGCGCGGTCTTTTGCGTCCTCGGTGGTTAGACTATTGGCTTTCATATCCGGCATCACGATATCCAACCAGCGCTTCCTTGGGCGTCCAGGAGGTCTCACTCCAGGAACTGATATAGCAAGGCACTTGCATCCGACATAGTTCTTAGACCGGCGCGTAACGTGGCCAAACCATCTCAGGCGGCGCTTTTGGAGCTTACCCGCTACGTCACGGACCCCAAGACTACCTCGAACGAACGGTCAGACCGCGTTACGCCGCACATCCACCTCAGCATCTTCATTTCCGTGACGTGAAGCTCCTGAGTGTGCCGAGATAGTGCTGGCCAACATTCGCTGCCGTATAAAAGAACCGGTCGTATGATGCTCTTGTATAACAGTCCCTTGAGCTTGGCGGTTTTCTCCGGTCACAGACCACACCAGTGACCTCCCGCCATTTGGCCCAGGCAGCACTTATCCGGCCATGAACATCGTGATCGATGCCTCCAGACTCGTGCATAACGGATCCAAGGTACCTGAACTTTTCTGACTTAACGGCTGGCTCAGGACCTATAAGGATCGTGCTCGAGTCCGGGCTCCCGGAGGCCATGTGCTCGGTCTTCGACACATTTAGTTTAAGACCGCCGTTCTCAAGCGTACCCTTCCAGAGGTTCACTTTACGCTCCAGCGTCAGTCGGTTCTCGTCAATGAGTGCTATGTCGTCGGCATACATCATCAGCCATGGAGGCTGCACTACATTGAACAAGAACGGACTAAGAGTTGAGCCCTGGTGAACCCCCACTGTAATCGGGAAGGGTCTAGTGTCGCCAACAGTATTCCTAACCATAGAAGCGGAATCGTGGTACATGTCTCTAGTGTGAGAAACCTAGCCAGTGGTAACTAAAAAGTAAAAAATAAATTATAAGCAAAAAATCATTTTTAGAAAAAGCTTTTATTTAAACGCTTTAAAAAGGAGAAAATAAAATTTGTCTTTTAAATTTTAACTATCAACTCATAACCTCATTGTACATAATTTATATGATCATAAAAGCTTATCGCGTTAATCAATATTTAATTAAATTGAAGCTTTAAAAATTGAAACTTAGCAGATTTTACATAATTAAATTAGCACTAGTTTAGTTACACAAGTAAATCGCGCGACAAGCTTTTATGATCATGTAAATTGTGTTATGAGTTGATAGTTAAAATTTAAAAGACAAATTTTATTTTCTCCTTTTTAAAGCGTTTAAATAAAAGCTTTTTCTAAAAATGATTTTTTGCTTATAATTTATTTTAATTTTAAGATTATTATATTTCCATTTACAATTAATTGCAAGCTTAATACCTATACCTATCCTTGAGTTCATCGTGTAGCAGTGGGACAGCGTTCGATATAAACTCAGAGAAATGAATTATTTTAATATCCCAGCTCCGAGACAATAAAACGCGGCGTTGAGTTTCGCCATTTAACGGGCAATGGGCGGAAACGTAATAAGTTTTGCCTGCTAGCCTTCTATGCGGGTTTTAAATATATATGTATATTTAGCAGAACATCTCATAAAATAACCCTTTCATATAATTAAAAAAACACTTCAATATCCCGTGAGATATTGGACTCTCGAGTAGCGATTTGGCACCAATTTTTTACGATATCATTAAACTGTCGCTAGGTGTCCTTTATGTAATTAATGAATTAAAAGGTATATCACTTCATACCTCTATTTGTCACCGAACAGAACATGGAACGAGGAAGGAGGAGTTCATTTGTAACGGGCGGCTGGTACAGGGGTTGATGGGAACACTTAGATTTCAATCAATATTAGAAATAGCATAATTTAATTTAGAGGTTATATATTTATTTTACCATAATTTATATTATCTAATTTAACGTTAATATAAAAAAAATATCTAAGCGAATGCAAATAGCTCCACGCAATATCTCGCACTACAAGCTACTGTCAAGATACTCTGTTCCCATTAAAATACTTCCGTTACCCATTTTTCGCTAAATTCTGAACGCATTGCATGTTCAGTGGCGGAACTCAACACCGCGGATTGCCTCGTTACTCTGGTACTGGAGACAAAATATTAATATTAAATATTTCATTTCCTCGATTGAGAATCAAATCTCCATTATATACGAGTCATTCTTAAGAATAATATAATTTTATAATTTAATAGATTAGTAAATAAATAATTGTAAGGTTATAGCGAGCAAAGCCATGAGCGAGTCGTTAGTTATAAGTAATATTTACTACCGCAAATATATATTAAATATAACATTAAAAACTAAGTTAAAGATAACAATAAGAAAAATATTTCCAGTTCAGATCCTCTAGTGTGACAGTAAATGAAGCGGGGAAACAATTTCTGAGAGGAAAATGTGCAATTTTTCAACTTCAATATGAAGTAGGAAATTCCAGTGTGAAGACGAGGTGTAAACTCGTGTCGCCATACTTGAAGCGCTTTAGACATGAGTGTTTGGTATTTCGAACATTTCTACTTAATATGGGCATAAATTTGGGCGTACTTTATTTAAGAAATAATATGTGCTGAGGAGGGTTCTGTAATTATAATGATAAATAAGAGCTCGTAAAAGCGTGTGACTGACTGACTACTCGGGGAAATGAAATAACTAAATTATTTTCTAACTTTAAACTTCAGAAAATAATTAATTATATTTACTATGGTTTTGGATCAAACATTACAATATTTATACCATTTCCATAAGAAATCCTCGCTCCGAACTACAGATAGTAACGAGAGTGACCGCGGTTACAAGATTAATGGCCGCCATCGCTCACGAACCAGCTGTTAAATGTTTTATTGGCAGCTACCGAATTACTTATGTAATACAAGACATGCTGTTTGGTAGTATGGGCCTACTACGTGGTTGACGTGGGTTCACATCCCATATGGGTTTTTAAAAGCTTCGCTTTATATTTTTTCCGTAAAAGAGATCCAAGCTATCATTTTCGTGATTCTAACCAAAAGTCGTCCTACTGCGTCCTACCTACCTTGCTATAAGCGCGATGAAAGGGTAAATATCAAGGAAAATAATCTTATAATAAGATTTAGAATATTTCTGGACATTAAGGGGCGTAGCATATATTTACTTTTAGCTTAATCAGGCCAGGGAAACGAAATCTATTACAATGAAATCATTTTTTTTAAACTATTGGAGGTTTTATATATATCTACATATTTTTATTGCATTTGAGGAGACAAGTACAATTGATTTAAAAGAATGAATCACCAGATATAGTACTCTAAATATAAAACGATAAAGAATATGTAATTAGCACTTGAAGTATTAAACTCGGTCAGCACCAGCACTTTCCGATGACCTATAAAAATTTAAGTTTCAGAGCATCTTATGCTCTCTCCTCCGAACTGTAAGATATTAGTTGCTAAATATAAGAGTCATCAATCCTCGCGAACAAAGTTAGTTGTAGTTAGTATGACTGGCGAGGACGGTTGTGGATTCAAATCCCGCTCGAAGAAGTAAATTTTCTCGCACGGTGTTGAGTCCCCCACATACTATGCAATGTCTCGACGACGACGAAAATTCGACGGAAAGAATGGAACGGAGCTCCTGCCTACCCTGCTGTATGCGGGATACAGTGTGAAGCTGATTTTTGATAGATAAATAATACAAAGTAACGGCGCGTAATAAACAAGTTTTCCATAAATCAATAAAGCTCGATAATTTAAATGGACGGCGATCAATTATCCCAGATCCGTTCTGATTTAATTTTGTTTGAATATTACGTTTTTTTTCACCAAATTTTGTTATCAAATTAGAAATTTTATTAAGATTTTATAATATTTCCATCTTAGTTTATTGTGAAAACTGTGGAGAAAGCGATCAGTGGTGTCAAAATCTAAATTCTTACTTTTGAAGAAATTCTTCTTTCTTAATTTCTTACTTCTTTTTTGAATTTAGAAGGATTGCGTGTTAAGTGGACTGAGCCCAACGCGCTTTGCTATGACACCAGAGCAAAGAAATAAAAATATAAATATTTCCCTTTCTCGAGTGGGCAACGAAACTACAACCTGTCACGTTTACAGTCACACACTCTGAAGGCAGAGAACATAATAACTTAACACTACTCTCTTTCCGCCTAAGGCCACACTTAAAAAAATATCAATTTAAAGTACCAATATACCATACCAGTAGTACTGCACTGCAACATGAACTTTTGGCGACGCGCCGCGCCACCCAGTCTGCCGCTATGCACCTACGTGGGCGGCACTCGGGGAAATAAATGAAAAGCTGATTAACTTGGAAAATATCTTTAGAGTAATTTGAATAAAATACGTGCCTGCTAAGTGGATTCTTTCACGGTCTTTGTCGTGTCAAAGTAGTATATTATGTGTTCCATTTCCTTCTGGAAATTTCAAAATTTGTAGATTTTTTTTGTATACAATTCGGAAATTAAAATTGTCATTAAAAGTAAAATAAATGTTTTTTATTGGACCTTCTTTCTTACATTTTACTATAAATATCCCCATTTTTTAGCTTCACGAAACTACTTCTATGTCATTTAAATATTTCTCTTTTGTTAATCTTATAATTTCTAGTCTGTATTCAGGAAAGGGCTTATTACAGATTTATTTTACAAGAAAGATGAAGAGATTTTAATAACTTTTTTCACCGCGCTTTGTCTATTGTAACCGTTAAAATGAAGATAAATATAATCATTTCTTCAAATAATCAAACCCGCAACTACCGCGTTTAATCTGACAATATCCAACACGACGGCAGTTTCACGAATAATATTGAACGAGCAGTAAATATGGACCGAAACGTAACTGTCATATTATCCACATAGCTGTAACATGAGTATTTGGCAGAGTGCCGCGCCTCTGTGTCTCTGGCTGCTACTGGCTGTAGTGCTAATCACATCTATCTAAAAGTTATTTTATCTTTTTTTTAATACTTCCTTCATTTAGGAAGTTCTGGGTTCCTTATAAAAGTATATTGTTTTGTATGACCTGGTGTAGCGGCACACAGTGTGATTGTAAACGCGACTGGTAGTAGGTTAGATTTCCATTCGTGTAAATGATTTTTTTTTCCATTTTCTGCGTTCCGCCATTCAACACGCAATGCCTTCAGAATTCGGTGGAAAATGGGGAACGGAATATTTTAACACTAGATTCCATTTACCTATCCTGCTGTGTAGTGGATACAAAACAATCATTTCCTCTCTCTAATAAGAAGACAAACTGCGGCATTGATTTTTGCCAGTCAACACACAATGTCTCGACAATGGGGTGGTGTGTAGGGTACAAAATATCTAAGTTATCTCTGCCTACCCTCCTAAAAAAATTTGCGATAAAGCGCGAAGCTAAAAAAATATTATCACACGATGGTACCATGGAACGTTTAAATGAACGGCCGTAATCAGTCTTGTTTTGTATTTCGTCGCTTTAAGTGATATAACTGAAACCCGTTCGAGCGTGAATTTAACGCTCATACAAAATTCTCGCGACTCATTTTATGGCACAAGCTCAGTTTTTCGTTACCTTTTGTTTTATGTCACTTGCTGTAGTTAAATTGCTTTTGCTCGGCATGTTTTAATAATATTTAACAAAGGAAATAACTTTTATCTAATTTTACTATGAATAAATGCGGCGTTGAGTTACGCCAGTCATCGCATAATGTATTTACGTTAAGACGGTGACTTAACGTATATAACGGCACAGTTTCAATATAATTCATATGACTATTTCCATTTCCGACCATTTTGAACGTAGCTTGATTGGCTAGTGCACTCGGATCGTATCCAAATCAAATTTTGCTCTAATTATATAACAGGCCATCCCCATCGATGGCACGGACTGACTGTAAACGCGGTAGTTTTGAGTTTGATTCACATTTGGGAGAGTGAATTATTTTCATTTCTTCATTGAGTTTCACTACTTAATATGCAGTGTCTCCAAAAATGGGCGGAGAGTGGGAAACGTGTCTTCTATTTTAATGTCTTAACATTAGGGTTCCTCTGCCTACTCTGTTCCCTTTTAAGACGCTGCCGTTCCTCACTTTCCGTTGAATTCTTGAGGTATTACGTATCGTTTACCAGGGCGTGGAAATGAAAATATTAAATATTTCATTTCCCCGAATAGGATTAGAACCTGGGACGGTTGTTCGCAAAAATAAAAAATAATAATAATAATAAAATACTAATAATTAAAAAAAGGATATATGCACGTACAAAAATACAGTTTTTGTATTAAATGACAAAATCAAACACACAAAGTTTCCAGTACCGCAGCAACAATTCGAATTGATATGACTATGACGATAGTTAGTACTGGTAGTTACAAAGTTGCGAGCAATTTCCCCAACAAACTCTGGTGTGGACTAATAGAGGTTTAATTGTTCTGCGGAGGGTAGTTACGATATTTAAACTTTCGAACGGAATATGAATTATTATAACGTACTGTACTGATGTAGAAATCAGCTGGTTATTATACAAATCAACAGAAGGTACTGGCCATCTGATTGTAAATTCGTCGGTTTTAGGTTCGATTCCTATTTGGGGGAATGAATTGTTTTCATTTCTTCACTGTGCCTGGTAGCAAGATAACGCACGGCGTTGACTTCCATGTCTTTATTTGCAATGTCTCGAAATGGGCGGTAGGTAGGGTACCGTAGTGTCTTGATGTTAGGTTTTCTCAATCTACTTATAAAAACTTACCTAATATGGGTTTGTTTAGGGTAAATTTAAAATATTTTAACGATTTCTTTTCGGAAGATCATTTGTATCTTTAGTATACTGACTGATTTTTGTTATCAAGTCAGGTATGTCAAGAAAATAACTCGAATAAAGCAATCACTAAACACAAGAGCTATAAAAACTTGAATTCTATTGAAAATGTCTCAAAGTAAGAATTTAAATTTCACATCGAAAGTCGGTTAAAGTACCAACTTTGTTAGTTTAATAGAAGCTGAGATTGTTCCGTAGACGAGACGTTTTCTTTCATAAAGAAAATGTTTCAAGAAAATTCAATATTTTGTGTATGCATAGGCATTCAGAGGCAATCGGTCGAGAGAGGTCCTTTGACAGGCATTATGAGGGTTATTTCTTTAGTTATAGTAGATTGAGCGTATATTAACATTTAAAGTTATAATAGAGCAGGAGAAATTATTTTAAATAAATATTTTGTAAGAATGTTTTCATTACCAGGCCAGTCGTAACGCAGAAGCATGTGACTGTGAATGCGATGGTTGTGGGTTCGATTCCCACTCGAGAAAATGAAATATTTAATATTTTCATTTCTTCGCGTTAAGTGCCCTCTGCCTACCCTACTATACGCGGGACCCTATTATAAGCCACCGAGGTAACATAGAGCGCAAGTAGCGTAGCGTATAGCAAGTTCTTGAGATTATTGCTTTCAACCAAACAAACTCACTTTATTATATAATTGCTTAGATATATTTGGTGTCATTTTCTTTAAAATCATAAAAAATTGTAGGTTATATTTATCAGTCGTGTACCAACTTAACACATATTCACAGTTGTCTTAGCCGAGCTGGGTTCTGGTTTCTGCTTCAATCAACGTTGTTTGTACATGAAATTATGTTCTCTCCATCACATAGAGACGATACGATATATTGATCCTAGCTGAAGTTGTAATTTATCTTAAAATATGGTGGAATGTCTAAATAAACAATAAAATATAATAAAAAATATTAGACATTAGACAAAAAAAGTAAATATCGACAGACTTGCGGCTGTCAATTATCGTTTAATACGATTTCGCTTTGGCCATTTGGCTTTGAAATTCAAGAAAATATTGTTTTAATGGATGTTGTTCGTGCCGGAAGCGTTTTTAATGGCCGCATATTTTAGTATATACTGCAGTTAAAATTACTTTTCTTTTTCAACTTCAAGATCGTCAGGATGGGCAGAGGGAACTTAGTTTAATCATTGGTCTCCTCGTTTTTCACCCAATTATTGAGCGGGGGAACTCTCCGCTACGCATTGTCTTGTTACCAGAGCGAAGAAACAAAACAGTTTGTTCATTCTCTCGAGCTCTTTATTAAGCTGAAGGGAAGGCAGAAAGAATGTTGTCACTAAATTTAACTCAATTTTTCACATATAAAACAAATGTATATTGTATTAGATACATAAATAATATAAATGAAACCATAATACGTACGTATATAAGTACATACAATATACAATTATAAATGTCTTGAAAATTAGGTCATTTATAATATAATTGAGACCTAAATTTTAGGCAACCTCGTCTGACCTCTACCCGTCTGGAACATAATCTATTAAGCTCAATTAATTGTATTATTATTGTAGTGTTCAAGCAATATATTAATTGAATTGTGGAAATTGTATATTTAATTTTTATTTCACGCTTTATAAAACTCATAGGAGGGTAGGAAAAAGGAATTTAGGAACCTTGTGTTAGGATACTCCGTTCCCATTAAGGCCTTTCCGTTTCCCACTTTCCGTTGAATTCTCGGAGCATTGCGTGGTTAGTGGCAATTAAAAATATGAACAATAATAATTAGAACGGGAAATTGAAAATAGCTTAAATAGCTTCTTCAAATGACTGAAAACTGCCTCGGAGTCCCCTATAAAAATAAAATGTACGTTCGTAAAGTAAAAAAAAAAAACTAATATAAACTGTAATAATGTAGCTGTTTGCGTACAGGCCGTCTAGAACATGCTTAAATCGTCTTGAGTGCGAAAATTTCCTGAGGGGAAATGGTAGTTCAATTTGGAAGACATAGCGGATTTTTGCTTATTTTTGTTATATTTATAGCTTATTTGAGGGAACCTCGGAACCTAGTGTAAAGATACTCTTAATTTTAAAAAATCCTATTCTGAAGGTATAGGATGTTTCAGGCAGAACTCAAAGCTGCGCCGATTTTTGTTTATTTAGGTTTTTCAAAATAAAATAGTTAAAATTGATATATTAACGTATTGAATTATTAAAATTAACGAATTATTCGTAGTATGTTTCAATGTAAGTAGCATGTTCAATTTCAACTTGTAAGATTAAATATATTTAAAATATTAAAAATATCTAAAACTACTAGAAAATATAATAAAAATTCTACATATAAACATATAAACGTTTTATTGTAAGATATATATAAGTGTACAAATCTAAAATGAAAGGCATCCTGAATACGTAGACTATTGTCGACTCGGTCGAATATAATATCCTGAATAAGCGCTCCTCGCTATGAAGCCTAGGCTTATTGAATTATAGCTGAGAATTTTCTATGGATAGAATAGAAATGGCTTTCACAATGCCTATCAAATCTTATACCTATATGATTTTATTATTACCAGAATTCTAGAGTAAAAGTGGTTTATTATTTTGTTACGTTTTATAAGTTAAAACAATTTGATAGAATATTTTTATTATTTTATACGTAATGAAAGAAAATATAGTAATAAACTACATAATTTTATTTTATATATATATTAATATACGAGACCAGTCATGGCGCAGAGGTTTAAAGTATGATAATTCATTATCTCACGTGGGGATCGAACCTATAACCATCGCTCTGCTCTACGACAGCCTTAAAGTCAGATTTAATAATTAATATTAAACATTAATAATAATAATTGTATCGTCCATATCCTACACCACACGACAAGCCATCTGACACTTAGGTGTTTTATAAAAGGGAACGCTCAAGTTCACTATAACGATCCAGGGCGTGTAATTCCCTCGGGTTAATTAAATGCTGGTGTGGAAATTGTATTTCGAAACGTGTGACTTTTGTGAATACCTACCTACATATTCTTTGACGCTGTATCCCGCGTAAAGCAGGGTGAGCAGAGTGACTAGTGTTAAGACACTCCGTTCTTGATTGTTAATGCGACGATTATATGTATTGTTTCGATTGTCATTCGAGGGAATGGGAAAAAGGCAACATACGGCGTTGAGTTCCACAACTCTCAAAATTGGTTGAAAAGTGAGAAAATTTGTGGTTACTTTCTGCTTATCCTGCTATATGCGGGTTACAGCGTGAAGAGATAAAAAGTTACAATCAACTATTTTTTATACAGAAAGACCTATTTTAACGTTTCTTAGTAATTCATTTAAAAAAGGTTTTATTTCTAAGCTTAAGCCTAAGCCTCTACACAAACATAGAGCACTTACTCGTTAATGTATTCTTGGTTCTAAAGCTAGACATTTTAAATAAATTATTACGTTAAATCATAAATGCTTTGCTTTAAAAGAAGGTTTATAAAATGATTTTAATTCTTAATCTTAGAACTTATTTAGGTTTAGTATAGAATTATTTCTTAGCTTCAGTTTAGTTAACTTTCTAGTATCCCTCATATAGCGAAGTGGGCAAGATGGAACGTAACGTCGGAACTTAACGCCGCGCTTTGTCTTGTTAGTATAGTTAGTAGGGTAGGGAAATAGTTTATTCCTCAGTGTGGGAATGCAACCCGCTACCGTCACGTATTTAGTCAAATATTGTGTTGTGCCACGAAGGTACATTTATAAACAACTCTTACCTATTTAAAAATAATACATATATATTTAAAAAAATCTAGATTCCCTTTGAACTATTTCTAAAAGTTGTATAGTACAAAATATAATGAAGAAATGTCGATATTATAATTTATATTTAGTTTTTATTTAACGTCTTCTTTAGAAATATTTGTAGAAAACTTAGCAAATCAAAGAGCATTTCTGAGAATAAAATAGGGCAAAATAAGATTGTTATTTATTTTATAATCTTCTTATAAAATATCAAAGATATCTTGTAATAAATATTATATTTTCATACAAACAAATCCAAAAAGTATAAAAAATGTCTGTTTTTTATGACAAAAAACACGATTTTATTAAGCCATAATGTTTTTTTAATTTATTTTTGAGAGAGAGTGATAAAAGAAATGGGAGAAGACCTTGGTTGACCTTCAAGAATCACGAAAGGAAAGAAAAGTATTGACGGTACTGGAGGAAGGTTACGTGAAAAGCATGAAGCAAGCACGTGAAGACCCCCCGGGTCTATGAAATATTAAATACTTAATTTCCTCGAATGGGAATCGAACCCACAACTTTTCGCCTTTTTTTAAATGAGTAGTTAGGCGCCACAGAGTTTTGTCATCCGTCCATTGTTTCTTCTTAATTGGTAAAAGTCTTCCGTTGCAGAGCAACTAATAAACAACGCACAGCCGCAACCACACGGCGTTGAACGCTGAAATTTTGCATCTACGATCATATTTTAGTAAATTTTTTTTGATAATTGAAATAAAACTAGATTTTACGTTTAGTTCACGCAAAAAAGTTATGGTATCCACGTAGTATACGAGTATATACAACTAGAAACGATATAGATAAAAAAACAGCCCTTGTTGATTGAACCCAGTGAACAAACAACATCAAGGTATTTTTTAATCTGCGATTACACAGAAACATCGATGAACTGAAACCTTTGAAAGTTACATTTCGGTCGCGACCTTCATACTAGTATAGTTGGAAGATTTCAGCTGGTTTTAACCAAAATTGTATTTAGACGGTGCTTCTTGATTATTCTTTTATTTATATACATTACTAGCGGCCCGCTCGCGGCTCCACCCGCGTGAACTATGTTATTATTAATTTCTGTCTCCATGACTACGTCCTAGTGACGTCTGTGCAATTTGAGACTCCTAGCATTTGTAGTAACGAAGTTTCATACAAACTTTCGACCCCAAAAACAACCCCTTAGAAGTGGAATATTGCAAATTCCCGTCTTAGCGAGCACCTACGTCCTATAATTAACTCCTATGTAAAATTTGAGATTCCTAGCACTTGTAGTTTCTGAGATTTCGTGATGAATGAGTGACCTTTCGATTTTATATATATAGATAGATATGCGTAATTATGTATAAGTTTAAAAATATGGAATATTTTTATTAACTTCCAATGAAAACGACACCTCTCGTTTCATAATATCTGTATGTCTGTCTTTGTAGATGCCAAATGAATGAACCGATTTTAAACGAATGAACAATTTTTGAAATGAATGAACAAATATATTTTTTTGTTGATTGATTATTTTTTTCTTATTGGTTTGTTCAAGACAATATGTTCAGCCGTATAGTGCTTTTTTGTCGGGGATTTTAAGCTATTTCAATTTATATGAATAGATGAATTATTTTCATTGACTCACTCTAGTAACAAGTAAAAATGCAGTGTTTTTATTCCCTCGAGTGCGAATCGAACCCACAACTGTCTCACTCTTGTGCCTCTGCGCCACGACGCCCTCAAAAAACAAGTATTCACAGCCAAATAAACATTTTAAACAGATATTAGAAAACATTTTTAAAAATGTATGTTCTGTTCTAATATCAAGCTTTCAAATATGCGAATGCACTTAAGCTACATCCGTAGTACATCCGTACTTTTAATATTAATTGAATTTTTAATTTTCTTAATGGAGTAGGCATCAGTTTTGCATTTATATCGTCTTTGGATATGATTTGATTTTTCATAGAAATAAAAGCGACTGGATTTAACTAAATAATGTGAATACAATGCAGATATTATTGTAAGTAAAATGAAATCAAAGAGAGGAAAAGCAAATGTTGTGGATTTAATCCCCAGGGAATTAACTATTAATATTTTTCTCACAACATGCATTGCGTCCAAAATTTGGGAGAAAATGGGGAGCGAAGTGTCTTTACACTAGGTTCCCTCTGCTTGCCCTGCTACATGCGAAATACATTTTAAAGCTGAAGAAATAAAAAAAAGAAAGAATATGATTATAGAAATTAATGAGTGTAGAAATTTATAATAAATTATTAACATTTTAGATGCGCAGCAAAAGGTGCGGGCTCTCTAAGTGTTTATTTAATTTGCATGAAATGCTACAGAAGTGTATAATTTTTATTTAAAGTTCTTGTTTTTATTTTTTTAAATGTTATTCCACATTTGTTTAGAATATATATAACAATTTGAACTTTAGTTTTCAAGAGGCACCACTGTGAGTTCAAATCTTGCTTCATTCAAATATTTATACTCTTTCTAAAAATAAAGTTCTTGTTTTTGAACACTTTTAAGAAATATAAAAAAGATGACAGCGAACAAAAATAATAACATAATAAAATTTAAATTATCTATTAAACACGATAATTGTGGACTAAACTCTACTCGTAATTCGAGAGTAGAGAAAAAAAATATTAAACTATTCTTATTTATATTTTTTTTTCTACTTAACTTATAATGTTTCTGAAAAAAAATTAGAAAGCTATTATTTTTTGCATCTTTTCCCGCAATTGCTTATACAACACGCCGTTCATAAATTTCCGGTCTGTTTGGAATTCAAGGCCGCATTTTTATCTGATTGAAAGTATGAAAATAAAAAAATATAAAAATAAAAAAGGATATCCTATTTAAAGTACTGAAAACATAAATTTTATAGTCAAACACTTGCCTATTGTATATAGTACAATTAATAATAAATTACAATTAATAACAAAAAATAAAAAAAAGTACTAGAATTACGATAAAGACAAATGATAAAAAAATGTATGTAACATATTATTTTCTTACAAAAAAGAAATATAATTATTTCAGCTGTACACTATATCCCGCATATAGAAAGCTAGGTAAAGAGAACTTAGTGTTAAAACACTCTGTTCACACCGCCCAATTATAGAGACATTTGAGTCGGGCTCTCATCGTCACGTTTTGTCTTGTCACCAGGAGGAAAGAATAACATCTCATACCCTATTGCGTTTACAATCAGGTGCTGAACCACTGCGCTACGACGACGCATATACACTACGGGATATTTTTTAGATCACGATGTATACCGCAAAGGTTCCCTTTGCCTACTTTGTTGTTAAAACACTCCGTTCTCCATTTACCGCCGAATTCTGAAGGCTTTGCGTGTTGAGTGGCGGAACTTAACGCGGAATGGAGATATATATTTAAATAAATGAATTCCGCTGCGTCAGTATATACTACAGGCCTTTTAATTAAACAATAATATTTTATATAATTATAATATAAATATTTTATTAGAAACAAGATCTAAGACTGACACAATCCTTACAAACAAAGATATGAAGGTGCTCTGCTACCCCAGTACTAGGTGAGCGAGCAGAGAGCTATATCGATCGCGTCGCAATGCGGCGGCACGCGATACTCAGCTGTACGCCGTACTAACGTTATGCAATGTTTATTTATTTTTGTGACTTTCACGCTCTATCCCGCTTTTAGTGGGGGAGGTAGAGGGAACCTAGTGTTACGATCAAGCACTGTCGGAACTACAAGATATAGTGTATTGAGTGGCGAAACCAAACGCCACGTGTTCTCTTGTTACCAGAGCGAGAAAATAAATAAATTTTGAATAATTCAATCTGGTTACAATTTGTCTACCTTTACAGTGCATGAAACTTAAATTTCTAGAATTTCTCATTATAACATTTACAACTATTTATTCTCTCGATCTAGTCTTTTAGCAATAAATGATCCTAATAAAATAAAGAACTCTAAAATGTGCTAAAACTAAAAGGAGAATAATTATAAGAAATATGGTAGAAAAATATTTTAAAAATGAGTCCTGTTGAGTTTCTTACGCCAGTTCTCCTCAGATCTGAGGTAGTAACTTTAGTGAACTATGTAAGTAAAATAAAAATTGTAGCTTCTATAAAATTATTTGATTTGGACTTCTAACGAGAAGCCGTCTAAAAAAAATCAAATCTTAGAGGCTAACAAAGATTAGTTCAGACCAAAAAGAAAGAACACTAACTAAACCTTTTCTTTTGGAATAGGGTGACATTGGAAATAGGGGGTGGCGTCTACGAGTCACGGTAGTTTATACGTAGTGTCTATACTTACTCATAGGTATTTATTTTAACTTTTTATAAATAAACTGTCTGTTTTAAGCATGTAGTTTTATATACCCGCATACAGCTACCCAGACGTAATTAGAAAAGAGGGAAAAATTATTAAGACACTGCTCACTTACGCTCTCCGCTTCCGCATTTTCTTCGTGATATTGCGTGTTGTTTGGCAAAACTCAACACTGCGGCTTTCACAATGCATTGGTAACAACCATTGAGGAAAATATTATAAAGTATATATATATAGATATCATCATAACATTTTTCTTTTAGCTTACGCCAGTTTTGAAAATACCTGGGTCCCGGGTAGGCAGAGTGAACCTAGTATAACCTAGCAGACATTACTTTCTTCTTGCGGTACGTTCGAGACATAACGATTTGAGTGTCAAAACGGTAAGAAAATAATTTAAATACAACCATTTCGCCGACTGGAACTCATAGCCGTCGCGTTTAGAGTCGGTCGACGTACCATTGCGCCACATAGATTTTAAGCAACAAGAACTTTCATTTATTCATAAAGCTTTACTGGTGCTAAAAACTCTAGATAAGTCTAAAAATAAAGTCCAAATTGCAAACTTTTACGGATCTAACTTAAACAGTACTTGGAATGTAGAGGTATTTACGTTGAACTACGAATTTGCTGGATTATTGAGAGCGTTGGAAAATTTAGGTTCAATACATTTTGTTGCCTCCTTTAGAACTTATTTTCTGTACTTTACCTGAAGTTCTTTAAAGTAGTTTTGAATTAGTAATGATTGCTTATTTTTTTTAGTTCTATTTTTGTTACTATACGTATAGCAGGGTAACACAGGGAATAGTAGTGTTAAGACATCCATATCTATCAACACGCAAGTTTCAACACATTAGGTGTTGAGTGGCGGAATTCAACTTCGTGTTTTGTCTACCAGAGCTTGGAAGTAAAAATAAATGTAATCATTCACCATAATGGAGATGAAAACTACAATCATCCTACTTATAGACGCAATTTTTATTCACGCAAAATTAAATTGCATTTTAAATTTATTTGTTTCATATTTATTTATATAAAGGGAATATATATAAAGAGAATGTATTTCAACTTTTTATTGGACTATTTCTATTATGATATTTTAATGGTTGAATAAAAAAATAGTTCTTATTTCTTTATACGCAACGTTGGGAAAGTATCCGACGATGACCAATGAAGATCGGTGTCTTAGTTGTTGTCCTAGTATATTATCTCTATTTTTTTCGATTTTGAAATTAATATTCTTAGTTCTACTGGCCTTTACAGCGACACCGATTTCATAGGGACGAAGGTACTCTGTCGATGAGAAATTGCAAGCAATACGTGCTTGAAGCTGCTTGAGAGCATGTTGTCGGCAAAGCAATAAAAATAATAATAACTCCCATCTGAAGTAAATAATAGAAAGAATACCAGCTCTTTTCACGTACACCACAATGGGAACCACAATGTGGTTCACAATTTCGATTCCTTGGGGGAAATTGGAAATAGTTATCTTGTCAACGGCAAAAGTGATAAATTGTTATATGTCGTTTTTAGTTATAGTTTCATCCGTGCCTTGGTAAGTTTGGTGAGTAAGTACACAAGACAATAAATTATTTCTTAATATTTTCGTTTCTTAGGAAGTTGGTGCCCAGCGTTGAGTTCCGCTGCTCAACACACAAAGCCCGAAAATTTCGGCGGAAAGTGAGGAGCAGAATGTCTTAACACTAGACTCCCATTGCTTATCCTGCTGTATGAGGGATACAGGATACGTGAAGCTGATTTAATATAATAAAAATATAATAAAGACATATAATAAAACCTTATTCCACAGGAAATATAAATGAGCCTTAATGAAATCTTATTTCAGGCAGAATCAAATGAACCAAACGAAGTGCTACAGATATTGCGTCGTACTAATGGCGTGTGGAATCGTAGACGTCGCGTCGCTTCGAGAGTGGTACTTGTAATGAATGTAATGTAAGGTTAAGAATTGATTACTTGGAGGTTGTATTAGGAGGAAAAGTGAAATAAATTTATATATTTTTTAGCTTCACGCTGGAAACCTAGGAAGACACTTTTTCTTCTACATGGCATTGGACCTGGATTTTATAGACACAGACTGCCTTCAGCATCCTCAGTGGCTAATCTATTGCCTTCCATGTCCTGGTTCACGACATCCAGCTATCAGTTCCTTGGTTGCGTAGGGGGTCTAAGTCCATGAAAATAAGTCAATGTAAGGTGAACTGAATGTTTTAAAACTATGTCCTGCCGACCCTGCTATCCGGGATACGAATACGAATACTAAAGCTATAGCTAAAAAAAAACCAGCTGTATTTATGTGAACTGTACTTTAAAATTTTATAAAAGTCAAATGAAAATGTTCACATGAACAATTTTGCGTTTAAAATGTATGAGGCGACATATTAAATATATACAACTAAATACGTCATATATGTTAAATATTTTAAAGTGTTATTTCACACAGAGTATAGATTTTTTTTTAGAAAACGTATAATAATTTACAGGAGACGAAGCTACTAATCCTGCGGTCTCTATATACCTTTTCTGCCTCGTCCACCGTCATCAACCTCGCCAAACATGTCGTCTTTGTCAGGGGGTCTTCATACTTTCCACATTATTCCTCTAGTGTCATAAATACCGTTTTCTTGAATCTTGAACGTCAACTGAAGTCCTCCTGCCTCTCTTATACCAAAATAATAGATTTATATCCTTTACTATACCAGATATTTGTAAGCTTAAAAAAAACGAAGCTGAACGTCAGAGAGTAATGTCTCATAATTACAGAATGCAGAATGAATAATGAAAAAATATAATAATTCAGCTAAACAATATACATATATATATAGACCTTATTAATATTCCAGGGTAGGAACACAACTTGTATTATTTACCAGATAGTAGCGAGTCGAGCGTAATTTGTTGCTGGCGACTCGTTATCTGACTATAGACCACTAAGTTATAGACACGATTATTTTATTAACCGACTTGCCGATATAAAAAGGAGGTTATCAGTTTGACATGTGGGTGTGTATGTTATGTTGTTAGATTGGTAAATATTTAGTATTTTTTTGGTTTCACCTCTAGAATTTCATCCAAATCATTTCAGAAGTATTTGAGATGAGGGTAATCCATAACTTTATAGAAGGAACATATAAAATATAAATAGGTATCTGTAATTGACAAAATAATTTAAGGTGTTGACTGAGATAGTGGTGAGCTTTAAACCTGGTTTATACAAATATTTGGTTTAATATAATAGTGTTAATTCATTAATATTTCATATTTAACAGTTAGATTTCGAACTGGTCTCATCGGTAAATAATCAAAGTTATATAGTGCTATTCCTGTTTAAAAATTTTTGCCACTTCTATTACAAGCTATTGCTCATATATTCTTGCAGGAACGAGTCAACTATGTACATACATATACATATACATTGAATATATTATTTTATTAGAACATTTTATGCAACCGTTGTAAATTTTTCAATATGGTTATAGTTATTATTGAAATATTTAAAATATAATTTCATTTTACCTAGGTTTACTTTTCTAATTGTTCTAAATGAGAATCGAATCTACAACCTGTCTAATAATCAAAGTCACTACATAAACATTGCAGTCTATAAACTTTAACAGCTTTCAGTTTAGAACTACATACAATTTAAGGGAACCGATAACTTTTCAATCAGAAGTGCTGTACGGATGAAGTGGATAGAGTTTGAGTTAGAGCTTTCCGAACGCTTGTAATCCTTATAGGATTTAGTTTGTATTAGAAAGATTAAGATTTTTGTTGGTATTTTTTTATTTTGTATTTTTAAATTATATAATAGTTAAGTGGCGTTTTCTTTAATTACTGGAGAGGAAATGAAAATAGAACATTTCTCAAAGTGGGAAACGTACTATTTTCATTCGAAACCGTTACACTTATGGTAAAATTACTGTCCCGCTATGGTGGCCTCGGTATATGTGATAGTTTTTTCCCCATTTTTCACAGAATTCGTTGTGGAAGCATTGTGTCTTGAGTTGCGGAGCTAAACACCGCGCTTTGCCTCATTCACTGAGAAAATGGAAATATTACATATTGAACGTCCTCGAATGGGAATCGAACTTACGTTCTGTCGCGTCTCCTAAACCACGACTGGCCTCACACTTATGTGATAGTTATGATATAAATTCAATTATGTTTTTTAAGAAATTGATTGTATGGACACAGGTACTAATTATTTTTTTCTTAGATTTCTATGATTATCTTACAAACAAAAGAAAAAATAAAACAAGTATACCTACATAATTATATTTTGTGTAAAGAAATTTAACATAAAGATTACATTTATTCAAATCAAAATGTATTGAGAACAAAACAAGATTAGGTTCTGGAGTCAGAGCAATGTCTTGTAGGAGCGAGACGTACTTGTGAACGTAACTTTTTCCATCTAAGTTGTTAAAGTAAGTTTTGTAAAACGACTATCACAGATTAAATATATATAAATAAATATAAATTTATAGATTGGATATAACTGAATGAATAATATTTTTAAATATAAATGGTTTTTTTAGCTTCACTCGTAATGTGCTAAAACCAGAAAATAAGGACCCATCTCTTATATTACATGGTGTTTTTCATCTATCGCAAATAACACGGAATGCTCAATAAACGTGAGAGCATTTTGTAATGGCCAAGCGAATATTTTCGTTAATGGCATGATTAAAAGATTCATCTCTAATAAATCTTTAGCCTTAATATGAAAATTGGAGATAAAACTAATCTGGCAAATTACTAGGATACTTTGTAATAGTGATTTATACTCTACTTTCTATGTATTTGACTTTTTTAATTAGAGTTCAAGACATTGTGCTGGTCGCAAGCTTCATTTCTTTTCAATAGTCGTTGGTCCTTCAAAATGAAAGGGCGAGGCAATGGATAAAAGGTACACTTTCATTTCTGTCTCGTTATTTTCTGCTCATTAGAAGACTTCATGTATGGTGGCAGAATTGAGCCCTGCAGCATGCCTGAATAAACCTATAAATTATACTATACTGAATATACATACTTTTATTAAATATGTGAATAAATTTTACATTTTTAAATATAAATTATTATAAAAAAGATACATTTAAAAATATAAAAAACCACTCTTCCGAGGGCGGGACAAGGGTCCAAGCCATCGGTGGCTAGGGCTCCAGAGAGAGGAACCGCCGCACAATACGTGCCGTCTCAAGTAACACTGCCTTCTGTATCCGGTTCTTGATCCAACAGCTAAGCGATAGCCTCTTAAGGTGTTGGTCGAGGCTTTTCGCTATTAAACCGTTAACCGAAACCACTATCGGCACAATGATAGTCGCATTGACATCCCACATGGCGGTAATCTCATGGGCTAGGTCCAAATATTTAGATTGTTTTTCTTTTTCGGCCTTCACGAGATTGTCATCATGTGGGATAGTAACGTCAACAATCACTGCGCGGCGCGCCACTCGGTCTACTAGTACTATATCAGGTCTATTGGCAACAATATACCTGTCAGTAATAATAGACCGATCCCAGTAGAGCAAAGCACAGCTATTTTCAAGAACAGACATGGGATTGTACCTGTAGTAAGGCACCTCCAATTCTACAAGTCCATATTGAAGAGCAAGTTGCTGGTGTATTATCTTGGCTACTTGATTGTGTCTATGCAAATACTCACTATTAGCAAGATGAGAACAACCAGAGACAATATGTCTGAGGGACTCCCCAGGTCGATGACACGCCCGGCAGATACTATTATTATTAAGGGTTTCTTTGGTTGAACGCGCTAATCTCAGGAACTACTTGTTGGAATTTAAAAAAATCTTTTTATATTAGTAGCTTATTTATTAAGAAAAACTATATGTTATATTACTTGCATCTCGTGGATCGTTTTGATATAACTGCCTGATGAATACCTGCAGTCAGTTTTCGTGAAGCACACAGAATATGACCACACGGACGCAGTCGCGTGTAAAAACTAGTATAATATGTAATATGACATTCCAATTGCTATTGATAACTCAAATAATACCTGAGTAGAACCCAATGTTAGGACACTCCGATACCATTAACTTCCGTTCCCTATTTTCTGCCAGATTATGGAGGTATTATCTATTGAATAGCAGAGCTCAACGCCGCGCTCTGAACCAGTGAGATTCGGTGTCTATTAGAATCATCTTACAATCATAATTTAATAATCCAGCTAATTTGAATAGGTAATGCATCAGAACCCTTACATTTTATGATACTTAGTTTCTAACATAATTTTAGATCGCTTGTATAATACTTCATTATACAAGGCTAGTTGGAGATCTCATCATGTTCTATAAAAGAGAAAAAATATGTTGCCACGCGAACTGAGTGACATCTTAGCTGGGATGTTGATTTAGTAGGTCAATCATAGTTGGACGGCGGCCAGAACTTGTTTGTTTATATCTAATAGTGACTTAATATGTCGCTTTTATGTATCTAAGGGTTATGTAAACTGTGGAAATTATATATATATTTGTTCTTAGGTTTAGGAATATTTTTTCTATAGCTTCAAACTTCATCTTGCAATGTGGAAGGGAAGGCAAGTGGAATCTAGTGTTAATCCACATTGTTCCTCACGCATCACCAAATTTTCTAGACGTTCTGTTTGTGTTGGAAACTCAACGTCGCGCTTTGTCTTGTTACGAATTTTAAAAAGTTAATTTTTTTATAAAAAATAATGTTAAAAAATGTAATTGTAATTGATGTTTATATTGATCCTTCGTATTAGGAGTCCAAGTCCTCAAACAACACACAAATATGTTAATAATTTAATTGAAGACCGAAATAAGACTCGCTTTATCTCTAATGTTTGGGATAATTTCTCGATACTAGGGAGTGTAATGAAAAATCAATACGCTCTACCTTTGCCCTTATTGAGACGTTTCGTAACCTCAATATGCGACCATTATTATATATTGTTTTTATGCTTCACGCTGCAAACCGCACATAGGGTAGGCAGAGGGAACCCGGAACCTAGAGTTAAGACACTCCGTCCCCGTTAAGACACCTTTGTTCTCTACTTTCCACCTAATTCCACATTGCGTGCTAGATGGCGGAACTCACCAGGTACCAGAGTGAAGAAATGAAAATATATTTAATTTCTTTGATTGGAACCAAGCCGAATTGAACTCACAACCTTACACCTTACCGCAATTACAGTCGTACGCTTGTATCCCTGCGCTACGACTGGCCTCTTATAAAACGATACACTTGTATGTATTAGTTTTAGAATTCCAACAAAACATTAAAAAATATATTTTTTCCAATTTAATTCAATCTCGCAAGAACATTTAGAAAATAATTTTCTTAAATGTCAGCTTCAGAAGAGTAACACTGTCTCATTCATAACTTAATTATCATTTTGCAAAGTTACTTTATTATTTGAAGACGAGTGAAGGCGACAGGCGAGCTTAAAGTATTTGTACTATAGTATTTTAGTAGAGTAAGTTTTTTTATTTCCAGTTTTCCCAGTTTCTATCCAATATTAGGGACTTTGTGTTGAGTTGCAGAACTTAACGCCGCGCCTTGTTTTGTTATCAGCAAATAAAAATAAAAAAATAGTTGATAGGAATCAAACCCCAACAGTTGCGCAATTCCCAATACATTGACATACAGATAGAGTAATGGAACTCTACGCCACGGTTTATCTGGTTTTCCCAAGAGGAAATCGACTCACAATCATCGTGTTTACAGTCAGATGATGTGCCGCTCGAGGCTATGGATTATTTTCATGTTTTCGCTGTGATAACAAGATGAAGAGCAGCGTATAATCTATCTTTTTATTTGCGGGATACAGCGTGAAAAAAAAAGGTATTTAAAATCGCAAATTTTATCAAACAACAATAAGTCAAAAAGAAGAGTGAAAGTTTTAACCACCGTACTATTGGCACTCAAATCGAATTAAGAGCTAATGTAATAAAAGCGTAAATGTTTATATACAAAAAGGTTCTTCCGCAAACACCCCTAAATGTCCCCGCAAATAACATAATTCGTATTACTTGGAAGAGTGAGGGTCGATCTAATATTAAATTAATGAAATATAAGCTTATTTTAGTTAATGTTAAGATATTTTGTTCCCGACTTTTAGCCAAATTATCGATTTAGATTTGCCACTCAAATTGCAATACTTCCAGAATCAGACAGAAACTAGGGAACAGACGTGTCTTAATGGGAACGGAATATCTTAACAACTAAAAGAAAAATATTACAAGTGGGTCAAGTTGAGTTTCTTAGAACATTTTGCATTGTTACAAGTCAACCTAATAAAAACATGTTAAAAAAGTTAAAAATACATCTCTTTTAATAGTAAGCAAGTTAACAATATCATAATAATGATATTACATTTACGTTTCACGCTCTCTTGCATTTCACAGAATAGTACTTTAGTAGAGCCCACGTTTTACAAGATAGAAGTATTTTCTACATCTTATTTATAAACGAATATAAACGTCTTAAAGCCTTAGCCTTATAAGCGTGTGGCTCTAAAAGCAAGTGTTTGTGAATTCTATTCTAAGTTATCTATATATATAAAATCGAAAGGTCACTCGCTCATCACGAAATCTCAGAAACTACATGAGCTAGGAATCTCAAATTTTGCATAGGAGTTACTTATAGGACGTAGGTGCTCGCTGAGACGGGAATTTGCAATATTCGACTTCTAAGGGGTTGTTTTTGGGGTTGAAAGTTTGTATGAAACTACGTTACTACAAATGCTAGGAGTCTCAAATTTTTCATAGACGTCACTAGGACGTAGTCATGGAGACAGAAATTAATAATAACATAGTTCACGCGGGTGAAACCGCGAGTGGGCCGCTAGTTTTAAATAAAATTATTTGACTTTATTATTATGATTACATAAAAATAAAAATAACAGATGTCCTTTTACAATACGCAGAAAAACGTAAATATAACCATATACGAGTATATATTTATACTCGTATATACTATAATTATCGTTATACGCATCCCCCTTTTAGAATCCACCCTTATAGAGACACCAGGAATAAAAACAATGTGCTTTATCAAAGTAATATTAGGTAATGGCGCCGTGGGGCAGCGGCATAACAGTTAACTAGACCATTGTGAGTTTGATTTCCATTTGGTGTAATTAATTATGTAGACTTTTATGCTTTGGTTACGAGATAAAGCGCGGCGTTGAGTTCCGCCACTCTATACGCAATGCCTTTAAAATTTATCTATAGTAGTGGAACAATGATGATCTTTGTTTATTATACGAGTAGATTACTACATCGGAGGGTTTAATAAACTTAGACAGTTGATTCAATTATGACTTTGAGAGATTTGTTTTATTTACATTTTATTTTTTAACATAAGAACTATAATTTACATTAGCAACTTTAATTTTTTGTACTAGGACCACGCTCATAAAATATGTTTTTTTTATACATACCTAGAATATTAAGTATTTAACATAAAATCAATGTGAGACATACAAATAAGTGGCTTTAATAAAGGGGACGTGGACTAGGGTTGCCGGATATGACGTCACTCACCCTTCGCTTTCATTACTGAGAAATACTATGTGTCATACGTAGATAATAATTTAACTAAAAAAGTACTAAAGATAAATTACTACTTACAATTAGTAATTTATCAACTATTCAAAAATGTTTATAATTATTAGTAAGGTGAATTATTTACACCTGTGATTTTTCGTAGGATATTCGGAGTGAGCCACAAAGAATATAAGATACTAGCGAGGATGTCACGGTGAGAATGAAGAAGAACAATCGAACCGACAACCGTCACGTCTTAGCGCGTTCATAATTTTTCCATTAAGGCGCTGTGTGACACCGTCTGACTGTCAACCCGGTGGTCGTGTGTTTGATCTCACTTAATTATTCAATTTTTTCATTCTTTGGTAACAATACAAAAAACGCGGCGCAATATCTCTCAAATTGGGAGGAAATTGGGGAACGGATTATTTTAGTACTAAATTCCCTCTGTCTCCCTTGCTAAAGCCAGAATACAAGCGTGACGCTAAAAAAGGAATTCGCTTATAAAAGTCGGTCACAGTCTCAAAATTACACCTTAATTTATTAAAGAATATTTTTTCGCTAACTTTCATTTGCCTACGGCTCATTAGATGTAGAAATTTCAAAAGGCTTTTTTAAGGAGACTTCGCACAAGTTCTAAATGAATTTCGTTTCTTTGAAACAAAAATCGCTAACTAGATGTAGTTCTTATTTATATAATATTTAAGAGCGTACCTACACTTAGGGACAAGGTTGAATATAGTTACGTGGTTGCCAGTTCCATTCCCGTGTAAATTGACTTTTAAATAGAAACTCATTTTTATTGAGTATCATGCATTTTCTTAATAACAACAACATGGACGTCTGATTGTATACGCGTCAGTTGTGGATTGGATTCCGACTTCCATAGCGTATTGATTGGCGGAACTCAACGCCGCGCGTTGCCTCATTACTAGAGAGAGGAAATTAAAATATTAAATATTTCATTGCATTGATATGGAATCGAATCCACGGCCAGCCGTTGCGTTAACAATCGCACTCTAGCGTTCCTGCGCCACGACGGCCCCTATATTTTCACATAAGATGAGAATATATTCTTGAATAGTAAAGAAGTTACAAAAGTAATTAAGAATTGGTTCTGTTCTAATCTATTGAATTCGATGGAAAGTGGGAAACGGAGTGTCTTAACACTAGATTCCCGCTGACTACCCTGCTGTGTATACAGCGTGATACAGCGTGATACAGCGTGAAGCTAATTCTATTCTAGTTAGCTTTGTACATTGTACTTTGATATTGAAATTTCACCTCGGCTGTCTAAGAAATCTATCGATGTAAATCAAAATATCGGGAAAACTGGAAGTGGATGGATCTTTTGTTAGAATATCCTTCTCAGTTTACTAACTTTATTTTGGAAACCCCTAATCAATCTTTATTACTGAAGCTGGGATAGTAGGCAAAGGTGATGTACATGGGTTCGATTTCAACATATGTGTTGTGTGTCGTAGATTTAATGTTAGTTAAAGTATCATTGGCGTTTGTGATTGTGACTTTTAGAACGACACGCTTTTGTACGCTATCCCTAAAAAAATATATTATTTTACATTTTATATTATGGTAATATACCTACTCAAAAATAGAAAACTTAGAAAAATCCATATGATAAGAGAAAAATTAACAAAAATAATAATTATTAGGTATTGTGATACATTAAAAGGATTTAGAATTTAAAATTCAATAAAAAGTAATAAAAATAGAAAACTTATTACAACTGTAAAAACTGACATTAAAATCGTCGACAATATAATTATATAACTGAAAATAACCTTTTAATTATACCGTATAAAACGTTTATATTATAGTGCTGTACATTACATAAGGAAAGATTCAATTCAAACGAGCGTCCAGAAAATCGATACTAGGCGCCCACCCCATACGGTATCGATTCGAGCAAAAATCGATACCAAACCGGAAGACCAAGCAAGACGTATAAGCAACAAAAACATCCGTAGAAATTATCGATTTTAAGAATTCACCAGCTGTAAGGTTATTTCGCCGGCTTGTTTAGACGCAATGCAGATTACATGTGCGTTCTCACTTAAAACCTTTCTCGTGAACGCCCTATCTTTTATCTTTATCTATCTTTCATCGAAGTAAACGGGTGAGATGAGATAAAAAATAGTTTCTTATACGTCTGCGCGGTTCATTCGATTTGTGTTGTGTGCGCGCGCAAAAGAGCTGGTGTGGAGTTTTAGTGGCATTCCGAGCGGAGTTGCGATCGGTGACGGTCGTGTAGCGGTGTTGGCTCGGCACAGTGCCGGCGCCGTCCGCGATGGAACATGATGAGGACAGGTCCCTGTCCATGGCGACTGAGGTGTCAGCCTCGCAGCCGCCCCCCAGCCCACTCACGGGATGCTATCTCCTCGCTGTCATAGGCGAGCCCCACACTGATGAGCACAAGGAAATTATTCTTCAACGTCTCGTTAAAGGTAAGTCTTTCAGTTTTTCGGTGTTTTCTTCGGATTTTTCGTCGGGTTTTTTTTTGGAAATTTGATTTGATTGGTTGTAACTGTTTGTTAAATTGACGTGATATATATAATGGTGTAGAGTTTTTTTAAAGGAAATAAAGAGGAATTAGTTGTTTTTACGGTTGTGCAAATTGTTGGTAGACGTGATAATTGCTCATTTTGACGGATTAATTTATATTCGAAGTTAGATTTAATTCCACAACAAAAGGTATTAAAGCTCGTTCTTATAACGTGTTAGAGACAATTACTTTAAACGCCTCGACACGACAATTCCAAGTAAAAAAAGCAGTGCGATGTTTCAAGAGACACAGCCATAAGCAAAAAATATAATTTACAAGAAATTTCGATAACAATGATGGAGGAAAAAATTAAATTCAGCCTACAAAAATAAATATTAATTTACAGCTATACCGGACATAGTTTTGACAAATGTCATATTAATGACAGATCAAAAAGGCGTTATGTAACCTTTACGTGACCATCGCTTCCTGGGGTATTCGGGAACAGAATAACAAACATATAAACATGCAGCGATGGCAAAATATATATTTTTCCGCAGTAAAATTGATTTTCGGTATCGATTAGTCATTTTACAGGAATATCCGTAGGTGACGCCACTGTTTCAGACATCAAGGACTAACGTAATTTTATGATAGTTTTAAGGCAAAGATAAAAAAAACATTTGCAGAAAAAATATAACTATATAAAATGAAATAATGTTTATTTTCATCGACAATAATAAAAATAAAACTTACGTATTACTTATGTAATATTATACTACAAAAATAACTAGGAAAATACTTGAATTTAATGTTAAGCAATTCTCATTATTATAACCGCCTCTATAAATTATATATTTTAGCTTTACTTTTCAATACAGATTACTCTATTTTGCCAAAAGAAAGTTTAAATTGTAAAAGTTGTAATTTATTCAAAAAATTGTAATTTATTTAAAATATCCTTTCAATATCCTTTCAATGAAAGTAGAGATAATAAAAATATTATTTCAAAGATTTTTTCATAAAATTATTTATATAATAAAAAAAATATATTTATATGATTGTCTAAGAAAAATTTTTTTTGTAACAATAACTTCCCATATACCTATAAGAAACAAAAAAATAATAAACTATTAAATAAAATTACATTTTACATTTTTTTGTTATCAATTGTTTAATTATTTTTGATTAAATTAGACTTGGACCATTTTTTACTTCAGACGACTAACTGACAGACAACGCATAGACAAAACTACTAGACTTAGAAAAATTGGGGAGTATTCATAGGAAAGCTTTAAAAGATGATTTTAAGGCACGCATTTGAAAATCGCTCTAAAGTCTGAGATCAAACCTGAGATGCCGTTTTCATTCACAGATATATAATTTGTGAATGCAAACAGAGTCTCAAGATCGATCTTGGACTTAAGGGCGGTTGATAAACACGGGCATTAGCCAATGATTTAAAGATATATAAATACATATATATGAGGATATAAAAAAAATACTTTTACAGAAGAATATAGATATAGAGCAAATCAATCAGAATGACACCCGCCGCGCGCCGTCGGCAAACGGTGATTCATCCGAGCGTCGCGTCGGATAAACAAAATAAAAAAAAACTTGTTTTACGATTACGTTCTTACATCACGTATTATTTGTAAATATAATGGTTTTTTTTTGCAATGTAATGACATTTTCACAGTGCTATTATTTTTTTTATTTGATTTTTTTTTTACAATTTGAAGTTAAAAATATAGTTATTGAAAATATACTGTCTTAACACTATATTCCCTTTCTGCCTAACTTACTATATGTGGAAAATGGATAAAGTAAGACAAAATACTAGATCGTGTTGTCTTATAACTTTGAACAAGACATGTAGAAAGAAATAATGACTTTGAAGAAACAATTGCTTTATTAAATTGTTTTTTTAACTTCACGCTGTATTCCGCACATATCAGGGTACCCCGGGAGCACCTGGGAACCTAATGTTAAAACACTCTATTCCTACTAAAACACTTCCGTTCCTAAAGTATTATTTACATAAATAAATTATAATCTAAATATATTATTGCAAATATTGCGTAGCTTATCAGGGCTTACATGAGAAGTCCCGTTGAATTAAAAATTGTATACGAAATTTCAAAACTACCTATAACTTTTTAAAACTAGTTTTTTAGGTTTCGTATTGTCTTTAAAACGGATACTATAATCAACCATAATATGTATATCATAGGAGGGGACTAGAACATATTGACCTCAATCATAGACAATTGGCTATTGTAAAAAAATTGTATTAACACTATATTTTCATATAGTTTGAAAATATTTTAACAATTTTTTTTATTAAGAAATTGTTTCATTTCTTATCACTTACTTTTTGTCATTGCGTATTTATATGGTGGCAGAACCCAATGTCCAGTATTGGGATCTGCAAAACGCTATGAAACTAAGAAAATTATCTATATTGACCTATAATAATAATATTGTTGTCTTAATTATTGAAAAAGAAATATTATATATTTTTATTTCTCTGGCAGTGAGTGGAGGGAAATAGGTTCGGTGGAAAGTGAACACGGAAAGTGCCTTAATGGCAACTGAGTGTCTTAACACTAGATTTCTACGGTCCCTTTGCCTACCCTGCTACGTGATTATATTAAAGAATAAATCTATCTATGACAATTCAAAGATTAGGTAGTTACCTATATACAAAACAAAGATTTGCTTTATCTACATTTTATTATCATCCTCGCGATAACAGTGCATCAGGTACGTGCTATTTTCGCGGATTTCGTCATCGTCAGTTATGATGCTAGATGACTTTATAACATATTCAAATTCCTAATATTATATAGGGATATTAGAAAAAGAAGTAATTTAAAAATATTAATTAAAATAAATTATAAAAAAATTACTCATTTAAAGTAATTATTTTCCTTACCGTACGCGGTATGGGGTATAGGGTTCAATTCCGTTCTCAACTTTTATTTTTATGACTTTCATAGCACAAAGTAATAGTTTGGTTAAACCTTTTTGCTTTGATTACACGACAAACATAGTGTCTTAGCTCTGCGGTCTCTCTGCTCTTTCTTGTCTCCTTTTTCTAAATATTACATTATTCGAAGCCGAATATTATATGTACATAAATATGTACTAGCCGTGATATACAAACACTTGGCGACTAAGTTACTAGCGAGAAAAATAAACAGTAATTTTTAAAAGCGATTCGTAAATGTTAATTAATATATTTATTTTTCTGCGTTCTGTCTGTCCATCTGCTTTTTAGACACAACATGATATAATTGAATTAATTGAAGACTGTAAATGCGATGATTGTGGGTTCGATCCGCACTCGAGGAAATAATTATATCTAAATTATATTAATGTTCCTGCTCTGATAGACAAATGACTCGCGTAATCTATACTAATATAATAAAGCGGAAGAGTTTGCTTGTTTGTTTGTTTGTTTGTTTGTTTGTTTGTTTGTTTGTTTGAACGCTAAGATCTCTGGATCTACTGGATCGATGTACTTTGTTTTTGTTTTGGATGAAAGCTGCATTCTTCAGAAGTGCTATAGGCTATATAATATTATATTACACGTATATACTAATAAATTAAAATACTTTCTAATTTGACATGCAAGTTATTCTGCCATGTTAATAACAACCGTCGTCGCTACGCGACCGCGTTCGTTACCGCGTCAATTTGATATTCATCCTTATGAAAATAAATATAATAGTCACTTTTAGCATTTCATCTAGATTGAAATTATATTTCTATAGAAATTATATTCTTACTAGTGTCTCATAATATAATATCTTGAAAATTGGGGGGAGCCTGGGAAACGGAGTGTCCTAACACTAGATTCACTCTATCTATTCTGCTTTCCGGAAAAAAAACTGTTTCTTTATTGAATAAAAGATAGTTCAAGTTCCCACTATATTATAGACATTAACCTAAATAAAATTTTATACTATTACCGGAATACAAATATTTTGCTATATCTATCAATGCTTCGATATTATGTATTTCGAAATATATAATGACAAATTAAGCGTGAAAATTTTCAGCACGGCCCAGTGGTTCCGTTCATAGTTACGAAAAATATCCTAAGCTTTCGTTATTTCTAAGAATTTTTATATTATTCCTTCATATTTTATTAATAAATTGGACATTTTGAAATGGTATTTTTAATAATATACCTAATAAAATCAAAAATATAATGTAATCACTCCTTTTTAGATTTTCCTACGTTTATGTAGAGACATTCCGTGTTGCGGAAAAGCTGAATGTTAATGTTCCTTTTTATATTGCTTCACGCTGTGGGATACAGCGTATGGCAGGGAAGGCAGAGAGAATTTAGAGTTAACGCACTCCGTTCCCTATTTTTCTCTCAGATTTTGGCAACACGTAAGTTGAATGGTGGAAGTTACACCTGAAACCTACAAATCTGGAAATTAAATTGATATACCTTTATAAATATAATTTAATTGGACTTTTCTGTTATATATATCAACAATTACTTTTTTTGTATATTTTTTTGTTAATTAATATTACTAATTTATTGATTTACATTTGAACATAAAAAAAAACAAAAATATAATAACAGACAATCTTTACTGTTAATATTAATATTTATATATAGAAAACATATATAATTCCACTTACTTAGAATACCTGTCTAACAGCTGCCCCGGATAGAGAAGCCATAGGAATAAGGTCGGCGGAAAGTAACGTGATATCAGTTCAAGGGTCACATTGATGATGCTTTTAAACGTTTATTACTTGAAATGTATGTATTTTATGATATCTTTTTTTTAATAGATATAAGGTAAAGATAGAAACAGAAAAGTGAATGGAAAGATAGATTTGGTTATAGAGTTTCTTGAAAAATGTTAATATATTAATCAAAAACAAAAGAAATAAACAACAATTATAAAATAATAAAATAGGTCAATCGTGGCGCAGGGGCGCAAACTGTGTCTATACAAGCGAGTGGTTGTGGGTTCGATCCCCAATCGAGGAAATAAAATATTTATTTACATTTATACTTTAGTTTCGCCACTCAACACGCAATTCCTTCAGAATTCAGCGAAAAGTGGGGAACGGAGTGTCTTAACACTAGGCTCCCCTCTACTCTACCTTACCTGCTACAAGGGAGATACAGTGTAAAGCTGAAAAACAATAAATCAAATTATATAACAATAGGTCTAAAATCTAAGTTAAATAATAGTATCAATCATATGAGTCTAGCATCTAAAGACAGAAGTGAAAGTAGCAGGTCAGCGCACTTCACTTATAAACGGAAGTACAACGCATTGTTTGTTTCATCTCTATTATCTATCCTTGTAATGTAGAGAGAAATCGAGTCGAAATCTCTTGAAGAAACAATAATTAATTGTAATGTCTTTGAAAGAATTTTAATATTATACATAAAATTGTATATTATTATATAATTTTAATATTATAGTAGGAAAATTACATTGATTCCATTGAGGAGGTGGAAGGACATTTTCTTTTCAAATCGTTGAATTCAAATCCTGACAATAATCGCTTAAACTATAATCATTTAAAAATATTTTTTGAATAAAGAAGAACTTGCACGTCGAGAAAATGAGTGATAATAGATGCAGGAGGAAAATCAGGAACATGAGGATTCCTCGAAAAGCATACACGAAGAGGTAGTTGACAGTGTTCCAAAGCCAGTTCTATCTGGCTACCCCACTAGAGGTAGCAGGTAGAAGTTTTATAGGCAAACAGTACCTGTGACCAAGATGGTGTCATAACTTTAGTAAGAAAACCTTTTAACAACAATATAAGCTGTTGGCACGTTGTATATCTTCTTGACATTTATTGCTAGTTTACTTATGCATTGTAAAACTAGCTTTTAGTTTAGAAAATTACGTTTTGTATAATATTGTTTTTTTTTTATTATTATTCTTTCACTTCAACATAATATTATTTCGCCTTTTCCTTTATAGCTATTAAAACACGGTGGTCATTGGTTCAATTCCCTTTCGGGAAAAATTAGTTGTTTTAATTTCTAGTTCTAGCAAATCAAAGCGCAGAGTTGTGTTTCAAGACATAATTATAACATTTCTATATATCATAAGATTTTCGGTTTCCATTTTACATTTTGCAAGGCTATTTTGTTCTCATTAGTTTGAATTTTTTTATCAAGGACTAAACATATACTTTACAAATTCCATTTTTTTTAAGTCCAGTAATTTCGGTTTGTGGGTTGTCTATCAGCCACTCAGTAACTGAAGGGTTATATACCTATAGCTTTTTATTAGCTTCATGCTGTATCCGGCACATAGAAGGGAACCTGTAAATAGGGGGGCAGATGGAACTTGGAAACTTAGAGTTAAGACACTCTGTTCCTAGGCTTATTAAGACGATTAATTTGCCCCATTTTTCCCCGAATTCTGGAAGGATTGCGGTTGATCTATAAATAGATATATAAATAAAAATTGCAAACAGACAGAATGGCCAAACAGCTATTACTCAATCATTTGTCGATATGAAGAATGAAAGTGTAACAGTTTACACGGCGACGCGTGCGCAACTATTGGCGTTAAGCAAAATTGCGTGCGAATAGAATAAAAAAATAAAAATGATGTTTTACGTCTTCTGTTTTAGATGTATTTTGTATTGTTTTATATTTGACATTGATTTGTTTATTACATAAATGAGTTCCCAGGTTCCCTCCGCCTACCTTACCTATCAATATGAGGAATAAAGCGTGAAGATCGGGGATATAAATTAATTTCCGCTTTTGTAAGCCATAGCGTTGCCGTAAGTCAGTCCTCTTAACGTTTTAAAAACGGTCAGCTGTAAATAAACCCCCTGCGTGCTATGAACCTGTACTTGTAGTTAATAGCCAAGCGCATTCCACCTAACTACAAAGTCTAAAAATAATTTCTATGTCACGTTTAAGGTCATAACAGTATTTTATAGTCTATGTAATTTAAAAGTAAATCCCATACTTAAGTGGCGCAGGTAAGTCAGCTAATACATTGTTACTTATATGGCTTCTTGTATCCGCTCAAATTGAGCGGTGTGCTGTCTAGTAGGTCTAAACTCTAAGCCGAAGGTCGTAGGTTTGATGTCGATTAGGACAAATATTTGGGTAATAAATAATGGACATTTGTTTTGAGTTCAGATATTTTTCTATCTATATGTTTTAAATTTTGTATTTTAAGTAGGTACAGATATGACTAACCTATATTTATTTTTATATTTTTCTCATAACTGTCACGACGGTCTATCACCTGTTTTCGTTTTATCGTTGACTCCTGGGACACCCTGTATAGCAGGGCAGGCAGAGGGAACCTAGTCTTAAGACACTCTGTTCGCACCACCAAGTCAATTTTTGAGACATTAAATTTGGGTGGTGGAACTCACTATGTCTCCTTATCAAAGCAAGAAATTTAAAATAACTTCCTGGTCCCTGGACACCTTCGGACTGAGAAAAGAAAATTCACGCTGTAACGATGCGCCACAACGGCCAAATTTTATACAATAGTTATTATTTTAATCATACATTTATTAATATTTAAAAAAAAATTGTAAATATCGATTTAACATGAACATACCACCCTCAAACGGAACTGAATCCACATCCATCTACAATCGAACACTTTCTAGCTACAATGCAATATGACCTAATTTTTTTGAACAATTTCCATATAATTAGTTCAAGTAAAATTTCTTTTAATATCATTCCCGACTTTGCATCAAGAGAAAAAATCGAGCTAAAAGAAAGTCTCGAACGTGGTACCAATTAAGATCGTCACATACCACTGCTATCTGCCATCTGAGCCGTGTCCATTATACTAATATGAGTGTTTGTATGCTAAACAAAGTAATGACGTATAATCATTATTTTTTATATTTTAATTATATTCTTGCTTCACGCTGTATCCCGTAAACAGCGGGATAGGAAAAGAGAACATAATTAATTATTTCCATGTTTCGTTCTGGTAACAAGACAAAGCGCAGCGTTGAATCCTGCCACTTAATATACAATATCTCGAAAATAGAGAGGAAAATGGGGGAGGGAGTATATTACCACTAAGTTCCCCATTTCTGCCAAACGTGCTTGTGCTACTGCATCACGACGGTCTCATTATTTATATACGAGAACACTCATTTTACTAAATAAAGTAGCTGCTATATCATTATGAAATATGTAATTACCAAGACGTCTGTTCAAACTAAGTGATAATGGGAAAAAATGATCAAAACGAATATTTTAATTTAAAAATTGAACTTTAGCGTCTTTCTAATCCGATATCCAATTGACTCTGCAAACAAATTATACTATCCAGAAAAAGAGGTCTGTAAAAGACTAAATTACTCACAAATTACGTAAAAAAAATACCCAAAATGGGAGCGAAACGTCTCGAAAGTATGTGAAGAGATTAGATTGCGTAACAAAGATTCTTAGATCAAAGGTCGTAAGGTCAAGGTCACCGGTCCCTGTCGATTCCGCGCTATAGAAGATAAAGGAGCAATTGAAAGATTTCAGAATGTATCAGCCAGTTAGACTTTTAAGTGCTTTCTTTTATTTATGTTTGGAGGATTGGCATTATTTTGTTTTTTGGTTAATTTTATTTAATCTTTCACCACGAAATGTCGCGGATTGGGAAGTTTGTTGGAAACGGAATGTCTTAACACTAGGTTTCCTCTGCTTCATCTTCTGCACGTAGGTTACAACCTCTACACCACCAGCAACCCATCTCTAGAAGATTTGATAAAGAACTGTCACAGGGTCAAGGTCGCCACTCGTTAGTACCGTCACTTGTATGTATAATGGAAACGTACGAGTGATCTTCACGAGTGAATGCAGACAATGTGCTAGCAATTTGCGACTTGACGTTAGTGTGAATTGAATCAGGGAGAGGTTTTTGTGGTCTTAATTTTTATGTTTTTTTTTATTTTGTTATCTATAATTTGGACTGATTGCATATGGTCATTCATATAAGGTAATAATTTTTTTTTTGTGTTGAATATACGATAGTCAATTTATAAGAAATGCTTTCTTGTAAGAAATATTCGGTATAATTCACTGTATTTGTGGTCAAAATTATTTTTTGCACTTAGAATATTCCACTCGCCTTTTTTTAAAGACATTCTTTTTATAGAATTCGAACTATTTTATTTGGTAGCACTAATTTATTAATTTGCATTTATATTTGTTTATAAATATAATATTTCTCTTGAGTCGGACTTGTGTAAGTGCCTATTGACATTAGCACCGTTATCAGATCTATCAAGCACTTATGCATATCCTTGCGAAAGGTTGGTTATATTAAACATGATGATATAATTCCTATTAATAAATTTATAAATAAACAAACGTTTTGAAATTATGAATATTTTTATTTCAGTTCTGTATATAGAATTAGGACACTTCACACAATTTTTGGAATTCACGTAGTACAATACCACGTTGCGTCGTCTTCTACCAGAGTAGGGAAATTCAAATAATTATTTTCCTCGGCCTATAAAGGAAAAAATGATTCAAATTTTAAATATATCTATCGAGCTATATTCGTTTTTTATAAAAACTTTCCACAGAGAAAGTAGGGAACGGAGTAATTTAACACTAGTTACCCGACCTACACTGCTAGTTGAGAAATTGCTTTTTTATGCTTTTTACATATGAGAAATAATTATACACTCAAAAGGTCACCTAGCAAGACACCATGCAACGGTAGCTCATCAGTGCACAGATGAAGGTCAACAACTGTGCCATATCTTGATTAATATCCTAATCATTTTATCGAGCATGCGCATGATTCATTTTGCAGGAAGTATGCGGTGCACGTTTCCTTGCTGGGGCGCGCGGGTCACTCCAGCGCTTTGGACATATACCCGTTATTGACTGGCTGTTAGATAAGTGTGCTGTTTTAAAGGATATATGAACGGCACTCGGAGTTTTGTTTTAGCTTTACACTGTACGCGGTAGGGTAGGCATAGGGAACCTGGGATACTAGTGTTAAGGCACTCCGTTCTCTTTAAGACACTCTCGTTTCCCACACAACTCACAAATGTGAATTACATATTAGGCTGCCTTTTCATATTTATTTTTTGTATGAATATTAAAGTTATGAATATTAAAATCTACTATACGAAACATTAACTATACATATACATATTACATACCTTAATTGCGTAACTAGTCCGAGTATATGTAATTTTTATATCTAATCTAATATTATAAATACATACCACAAGAGTATGTACTTCAAAAATTCATAATATGAAGTAAATCTTTGGTTAACTTAAGCGAAACTTTTTGGTGTTTGTCAAATTATGCATTCGAAATGAATGTAACGACAGCGCCATCAATAAATAAAAAATATTAAATTGATGTTTAGCGTTACGAACATTTGTATAGTTCTGTAATTTTTTTTTACAGAGTATAAATGTGCCAATTTTACTATACTGTACTGTACTCATGTATTAAACAAATAAATAAATACAGGGCGTAGTGGCGCAGCGGCACAAGGGTGTGACTGTAACGTGACCGTTGTGGGTTCGATCCCCACTAGAAGAAATAAAATGTTTATTTACATTTATATTTTTATTTCTTCGCGGCGTTGAGTTCCGCCACTCAACACGCAATGTGTGCGGGATTCAGCATGAAGAAAGAAAGAATTTGATGTTTACAATATAATACATTTCTAAACATAGTAATTTTAAACATTGCGTCATAAACCACAAAATTTCTAGACCTTGACAAATGCGACTAAAATAAGAATAAGACGGACATGCAAAAACACGGTTGTTTAGTTTCGACCGTGATGCCGTGACGCAGTGAAGGCGTGTCACACAGTAAGTAGGGAACGGAGTGACTCAACACTAGATCCCCTTTGCCTACTGCGAGCTTATTATTTATATAGATATTCTTTCTAACTCCTAGGAAGTCACTTATTGAAGGAATCCATTTATTAAGGAAGGCCATATATATATATAGGCTCACGTTAATTGTTTTGATGCAAGAAGTGTAATTCACTGTACCTGTCGATTTCAAGGGAGGGCTAAGCTATTTACGACATAAATATATATTGTTTTCCCGCTTATGTAAGTAGGGTTGACAGAGGGAACCTGGAAAAATTTACTTGAGAGTTATGAAAGAAAAACTTATTCATTTTAAAATTCAATAGAGATGAACCAGTGTGCCATTTCAGTTAGTAATCGCAAAGAATCTGACATTTCCTTTCAATAACTTTCGTTTGTACAAAGTATAAAGAGAGCCAATTTAAAAGTGCATCGATGTTATCTTAGGAAATTGGATCGAAATTGGTTTTAACTTTTCTTTGCAGTAACTTTACTTAGAGTTGATAAAATTAGTTCTCTTAAATTAAACGAAGTGGTACTTGAGGAAGATCTAATAAATTTAATGGATTTGGTTCATTTCTGGAAGTGTTGAGATGCGAAGCAAGTAATGACATGCATAATGATTGCATTAAAATTGCTAAATGTCATTATTTTTTCATCCTTACTCCTTATAATATCACAGAACAAAAAAAAATAATGTTTATTAAAAAAATAAATATATTTTTTTCTAGCTATAATGAGATATTAGGAGCGGTTTCGGACGGTAAATGTGATTTTATTTATAAAAACATTTTAAACTTTTTATACGTATTTTATTTATAAATTATTAGTTTTTCCCAAATTAACATAACACTTTAAAAATAATTGTACAGGTTCTATAATTATTAATTAATATTTCTACACTTATCCAACTTAAACTTTAAAGTGAAGAACGAAAGTGTCATCATGGTTCCCATGGAGTGTCTTGGTTCCCATGGTTCCCAGGTATCCTTTGTCTATACGCTATATGCGGGATACAGGATGTAGCTTTATTAATAAAATTAAAATAAAAAGAACATATTTAAAGAACATATCTATAATCAAAACAGGTTGCTAACTTTGACCCCAATTGTAAAATAGAACACATAAACGATTGTTAACGAACACAGTCTAGTACTGCCTATACCTAGAAATAGTAAAAACATAATTTCTAACTCATGTGAGACAATCCGTCATGAAGCTGGCTTAGGTCGATCCAATTAGGCTTTGCTAGGGTTTCATAGAAATTTGGATTCCGCGAGACATGGCTACCGAAACGTCCTTTTTTATAAATAAAAGTATTTTTTTTATATTGTTTTAAGTGGTTTTTTTTTGAGAGAACCTAGTGTAAAACACTTTGTTTCAAACTTTCTGCGATTCGATTATCTGACAAAATATATTCTTTCCATCTATTAAAAAGTAGAAATTGTTCAATTAGGTAGCGTAAATGAGTACTAGGAGAAGATATCTCAAAATTCCTACCTAAATTGAAAAAATCTAAATTTTTCAGTTTACTTATTAGAAACCCACGAAAATAAAGATGGGGACGACAACGAGTAATATAAAAAATTATAAAAAATATAAGTAAATTTCAATATCTTGATAATATCACTTACATAAACCATCTTTTTAATATAGTTGGTTGAATTGGTGCAACGATCTGAACGATCGACTTTATAAAACAGTCTCTTTACAAATACTCACTGAGCAAGCTTATTGTTCGTGTTTCGGAAGCAACCTGAGCCTGTCACCTGTCCGCGGTCAATCGTGAAATTATTTGAAATAGGAAATATCTTGATATTTCTTTATTATTTACGTGGAAGCCAAGCGTGGCGCGGGGCCACAGCGTGAGAATAATGCCTGTAATCGCGACCTAGATTCCCGGGTTCCCGAATGCGGGTTCGATTCCCATTCGCGGAAATTAACTATTTAATATTTTCATTTCGTCGCTCTGGTGTTGAGGCAAAGCGGGGCATTGGGTTCCGTAATTCAATACTCCATGCGTCCAGAATTCGGCAGAAAATGGGAAACGGAAGTGTCTTAATAAGGATGGAGTATCTTAACACTAGTTTTCCAGATACCCCCTATCTACTTTGCTATTTGCGGGATACGGCGTGAAGCTTAAAAAAAATAATATGAGACAAGTATTTTGTGAATAATTTCGTATTGTGAAATTATCGATGTATTTTTTATTATGCAAAAGAATTCTAGTATTAGGACACCCAGTTTCCCAAATTTCAGGACACAGCGTGTTAAGTTACGGAACTGAACGCCGCATTTTCTATACTTTTCAGAGCCTATACCTTTCAGAAATGAAAATAATTCATACCCCGAGTGGAAATCGAACCTACAACTGTTGCGCTTACAGTTAAACGCTGCGTCACACCATATAAAACGAATAATTTATCAAACGCCAAAGTAATTAAATTTTCTATGCATTTTGTATGTACGTGAAAAGTTCAACCGAGCGTTTCGAAGTAATATTTCAAACTGGTATTAATACTAAGTATGATATATTGGAAGGCTTTACAGTAACAAAACGAGCTTATAGCATTTTCCCCATAATGTAGGTAAATTGAGGCTTCCTTTGAAATTGTGAAATATTTTATCGTTCTATTATTTAATAACATTTCGTATCGTTTATAATAATGGAACGGGATAACTCAATATAAAGGATTTTCAAGCTTTTTCTCGTACAGCAAGGTAGGCGGAGTGGTCATAGTGTTAAAACACTCTATTCTTCACCTACTCTAAATGTTCTCGTCCGTCTTGTCTATCAGAAAGGGAAAACTTCCTGAGGTTAACGCGTTCAAACAAACTCTGCAACTTTACTAATACAAATTTACACTACGCAAGACATGAACCTGTGACCTCCATTTGCACTCACATAATAATATTTACTCATATAACTAATTGCAGATTTGCAATCGTACTTAATGATTTTACTCTGTAAGTATCCATTATATGCAAATTTGCATAATAATTTTATTGTTAGTTGAAGATAACGGACGAAGGCCGAATGGGTGGTATAGCGAATTTAATGTGTCCCAAAAACAGTGTTAAGACAGTGTTTACATTCAAAAAATACTTTTTGTTTTTGTATATTTAGTAAATAATTTATAATTTTATTAGCTCTTAAGATGTATGTACGTACGGTTGTGGCTTCAAATCTCAGAAAGGAAATGTTATTGTAATCCTAACGTTTGGTCGGATTCATCATTCAACAAATAAAATACTCGCAACTTTAATTGCGTGGATTTTAATAATAAAAAAATAATAAACATTTTCTACTATTAAGTACTTATAATTGCTATAGTCTTCACCGAGATAAGTGATAATATTAGTGATATGATTATATGAGCGAAAACTCAAGTGATTTACTTTCAATATTCAAGTCCTGGCTGCGTTATCAGACCAGCTCGATGATACCACAATATTGTAATGTCCACGCATATTACTTCTACCTCAAGTAGTTGTCTCGTCTGCACGTTGTCTGTGACTCACACAGCAATGATAGAACTTTATTTATAGGTATAGTAAAGCAAAGGTCTGAGCTCTTCTAGCTCTGCCTCCCTCAAAACCCCAAGAAACTTTAGAGGCCACTAAGACCAACAGTCCATACATTTGAAGGAAATAAAAATAGATGTGTATCAAAGTAACACATGACTTTATTTTTAATGTTTTTTTCGTGACCGACAGACAGGTGTTTCAGCATACATCGTATAGAATTCTAAAAATTATGCATCGCTATTCACACGATGAGCTCATCTGTTTGTACAGACGCGACGGTAGTGTTAAGGTCGCTAGTTTAAACCAATGCTTTATTTTTATATTAGGAACGTGATATAAATCAATCGGTAGGTGACTAATAGAATAGTAGTAGGTTCGAATCAAATTTGGAGAAAGATTATTTTTATAGCATGCATCAAGAAATTGGTGTGTTTAGATGAATTGTGAAGTTAAATTTCTCAAATTATAGCGGTTTAGCGGTTATTCCGCCATTCGCTTATCCGTAGAATTGATTTACATATATATTTTTTTTAAATGGAAAATAGAGAACAATTTACGTATTACAGTCTTAATTTATATTGCCTCTTTTTATACTAGAACAAGTAGAAAATTCGTTATTATAAGATAATATCTATATCATTTTCCTTTTTTTTATGTACTTGGGAGTGGATATAATTTACTTCTTGCCATCGCACCAAAAAAATCTATAGGTAAAATGAATATTACCTATATTGACACTTATTTAAATCAAATCCTTAAATAATACAAAAAAACAAAGGAAGCACCATTATAATATTAATCACTAATGATTAACATATCAAAGACGTGTAGATACCAAGAGATTAACTTTATTAGGTCAAGCTTTTACCTAATCAAGTGGATGTCTTAAGTGAACCTTGAAACTTAAACGATATGATTCATCTCATTGAGAAGATGAAGTACAGCATCCGATGATAAGAGATGTTACCAATAGTTAAATGTGTTTAAAAGAAATTCCGCCGTTGAGTTCTGCCGCTCAACACGTAATGTCTTCTGAATTCGGCGAAAATTGGAGAACGGAAGTGTCTTAATCGAAACGGAATGTTTTAACAATAGGTTCCCAGGTTCCCTCTGCCTGCCGCTGCTAAGTGCGGGATACATTGTGAAGCTAATGCCCCTACGCCATGACTATCCTGCTATTATTTTATCCAAAATTTACATTAGAACAGTGATATGCTTATCATTTGTTAGTACAAAAATGAGACGGAAAATGACGTAAGTGGAGATTTTTGCACACTTTACGTTCTCAGTCGGCTTGTTTCCCGACATTAAAATTGATGCTAAAAATAGCTATGTTACGAAGGTGCAGCGATATTTAATAAACCACTGCGTATATAAATCTGTTCTCGATGATAAAGAAACATAATTATTTCCATTTGAGGAAATTAAATATATACATAATATTTCTATTTCTTTACTCTCCGGTGCCCATCCAGACATTTCCGTTCTCTATTTTCTACCAAATACTTGAGGAATTGAGTGTTGAGTGAAAGAACTTAACGCCGCGCTTTAACAAACTCATCAGCTTTATAATATAGACACGGTTTTTTTTTTCTCTAAATCTAACTATAATCTTAAACGACGTCAATTTTATTTCTTAATGTGGTTCTAATTATAATTTAGATGATAACATTTAAGACACTTCGAAAGCGCCTGTTGTGAAAGAGGAATTTTATTAAGTGACGTTACACGATAATTGAAATGCCTGTGTTGTTCCTTTATTAAAGCCAATTATTATTTTAATTAGTTTTAAAACGTCGTATATTTTTTGTTAAGTTAATTGAAGTAGAAAAACAAATTATATTTTATATTGTTGATAGTGTTTTTTTATTTTCCCCTTATAGTTCTTGTAGGCGGTAGATTTTTATTTACTTACTTCACTCCGTTCACTGCATGTTCTGGATATAGAAAACAAAATAAATCACTCATTTTAAGTAACTTACAATGATTATTCAAATTCGTCTCGTCCTACTAAAATACTTACAATACAAATTATCTATATTCTTGAAAATAATTTACTAAACTACCAGAGTATTTCAGTTGCTAAGATAGTAATGAAAAGAAAAAATGTGTCCAAAATTCGTAGGCAACTGTTGAACGGATATCTTAATAGTAACAGGGTGTTTAATACTAGGTTCCCAGGTTCTTCTGCCTGCCATGCTATATGCGGGATTGCGGGATTGGTAATTGCGAGAAAAGCGGAGAATGCAGTATCTTGACACTAGGCTCTGACTGCCAACTAGATAAAAGTCGTACACAATAAAATTATATACGTAAACGTATTAACTTATTTACTTGTACATCATGATAAAAACCTTCCATCATTGATTAGGGGCGTCCTACATTCCTCGTCTATACGTAACGACGTGTGTAATAGCTGTTTTATGTGCAGACCGTACTAAATGGGCTATAAGGGTTCCTTTATGGGTCCCCCGAGCTCGTGACCCCGAGGACACTGTCTATTCAGCTTAACTACTGGGATCCATTTTATTAGGGCTTTATTTTGAAGCATCAACGGATTAATTATAGGATACCAGATTTTACCTGTGGTTTTGCTTCCATGGTTTAATGGAACTAAGAAGTGTGTATCATCATGACACATTTAGAATGTCCGAGGAAACTATGACCCTAGGTGAAGTGACATGATGTAGACTTTTTCGATAGAATTTATTTATTCGAATCAGTTGTTTCTGAGATTAGCGGGTTCAAGCAAACAAACTCTTCAGCTTTATAACATTAGCATAAATTTCTTGTTGTTTCTTAAATTTTATTTGTGAATTTAATAATGAGAAAATGCTATATTTTAGCCAAAACGAATGCCTGTCAGACAACGGTAACCTGTTCAAAACATGTCACTTCACTTTTCATCCAGATTGGCCAATTTAGGGCACACATTGTCTCATAACAACGAAGGACTTCACTCATAATATTTTTTCATATCTAGCCCAGAAACTCTACAGCCAGTATTGAAATGTAAATTAATTTGACTAACAAAAGGTGTTTCGCTCATTTATTACGTAATATTTTCAAGATTGGATTCAAGATCTCTTATCTAATTTACAGCATCAATTATCCTAAGTAATTTGGGATTAAATTCCAGTGAACAGATTTCATTAGATTTTGTATCACGATTTCGCTTAGCGTTAGAATTTAAGAGATTCTTTATGATAATAGGGGAAAAGTACGCCCTTAAATTTTGTTTATAATTTATTAAATTATTTAAGGGATATACTATTTACGAATTTATCATAACCTCTTTATATCCTCCGTTCCCCACGTTTTTGATTTTTTTTTCTTTATACCCTCTTCAAGGGAATTGTTTGAATTACCAATAAATTATCGATAGTATTTGAACCTATAACCATAGCTTATACATTTATAGATATCTCTACTAAGCCACAATGGCGTCATATAAAAGATAATAGGCATTAAAATGGGAAGCAGACTCAGCGTCGCCAATCGATTGGAGCTAGGCGCCCTTCTTCCTGACTTAAAACTTTTATTCTATTCTATTATATTATTTATTGGCTTGACTTAAAACGTATAATATGTAAAATTATATGCAAAGGAGTTTATAAATAATTATTTACATATTCAATAATTAACTCAATTTACTTATTCAAATATTTATTTGAATTAAAACGATTCCCATTCGAAATGCAATATTTAATATCTTCATTTCTTCGTGCTGGTGTCGAGGCGAAGCGCGGCGTTGGGTTCCGCCACTCAACACGCAATTCCTCCAGAATTCGTTGGAAAATGGGAAACGGAAGTATATTAATGGAAACAAAGTGTCTTAACCCTAAGTTCCCAGGTTCCATATGTCTTCCCCTTCTATGTGTATATCCACCTAATATAAATATCAATAATGCTCATCCATTTCGTTATAGAATATAGACATACAATTCCCCTTGTGAACTTCAGTAATATTGATAGTTCCGCTGCCGAGTGCGCCGCTATCGATCTCTATGCGGAGATGACGGGCGCCGTCTTACACCCCGTTGACACAGACATCGTAATGGGATATCCTGAGAAATATATATTTTTTTGTTTATTTATTTTTGGTGTATATTATAGCTTTACTTGTTTTTTTTCGTTTGTGCTTTCGTCTGTTCTTGTTTTATTTGGGTTTTTATAATACTTTATTTTTAAATCTTTGTATAAAAGATGAGCTGGGTGATTTATTACGTATTCTATTTATAAAATTAAAATCGATTCATTTTTTATTTGAATAGGCTATTAAAAAGTAATTTTGAATTATAAATTAGTATCAAAATGTCAGTATTATTAGTTTTATGAGAAGCTTACCGGCAGAAGGTAAAATAGGTTCATTTATTATGTCTCGGATTAATATTTTATTACTTTTTGAATACTTACCCATCAATTTAATACGAAATGGTCTAGACTAGTTTTATAGGCAGTAAAAATTTTATAGAAGAGCTTGTAATGTGGTACCGTGATTACTTTGAATTTATCTTTTATACTCCATAATAGTGCAGTAGGGAAGTTCCTACTGAGAGGGAAGTTGGTAATTGAAATATTTTTGTTTACTCTCTCTCTCTCTGGTTAAACAAAGTAAGTAATTAAGTTACACTTTCTTAAAAAAGCAAGAAACGAAATGTTATATCACTGGTTTATCTATTTAAATGATGTTTTTGGAAATTTTATTAAAAAAATGTAAATATAAATAAAAATAGCTGCTAGTCTTGAGTTTCCGTTCTCCACTTTCCGTCCAATTATCGAGACATTAAGTATTAAATGGTGAAACTGAACGTCTCGCTGTCTTTCTGTAAAGAAATGAAAATAATTAATTGTTTTGAATGGCGGTGACTATTATAGTAGTGTACCGCTACGCTACTTGGCCTAAAAAATCGATAACACTGGCAAGTTTTAATATACGGCCTTAAAAACAACAATGACTCATTCTATAGAAACCCCTACAACCCCCCAACAAAAGTAAGTAGTTCAGCTGTATCAGATACATATCATTTATAGGTTGTCGGTCTGAGATGGCGAGTGCGTCGCGATCGATGCGAATGCGGAGACGACAGGCGCCGTTGTCTCGTTCATAATGCGGGTTTTATATAACATCGATGTTTTCACAAATTAAATAGATTCAATGTCTATTTGTCTGTTTGTTGAAACAAATAGGGTTTATGTGTTTTGTATATGTTTTGGTTTGAGATATGCGGAATGTTTTATTAGAGTATTTTTATTAGTTTTAAAAATTACTTATACTTGATAGCTTTTAAAATATTGTTCAATTAGAACTATCTTGTCGTTGTTATTACTGCTATTCACACATTATCGTTTTCTATTATAAAAGGAGAAAATATTAAGTGATTAACAATGAAATTTACTTATTTCGTTCTTAGTGTAAAATATTTGTATAAAAACAAACAGAAAAGCATTTTACAGTAACGTAAAGAAACAATCATTTCGATATCGTGTAAACGGTATATTCCCTGTTACGCTCTAACCTCTTTCCCCTAACCGCAACGCCGTTACATGCCAGACCTAGATACTATCGAAATTTATTCGCAATAAAATTTCTGTAAGGGAAGCGATTACTTGTATTTATCTACTTATTTTTTTTTATACTGAGTGTATGACAGTACACGAAATGCTTGTAGATTCATTTTTTATTTTTAGCTTCACGATGTAACATGCTGATATTAGGGTAGACAGAGGGAACCTGGGTACCGAGTGTCATGACTCTCCGTTTGCCTAACGGTGCAAACTAGGTTGTCTAGATAACGGGAAGATTTTTACGCTTTATCCCATATAGCTGGGTAGGCAGAGATAACCTAGTGTGAAGATACTTCCTTCCCAACTCACCACCCAACTTTCGAGACTTGCGTGTTGAGTAGCGGAACTCAACGGTGCTCTTTGTCTTGTTACTAACTACTCAGTGGAATATGTAAATTTTATTTAATCTATCGATTTTACACACACTGGCAACACAGAAGACTAAGGAATGCCAAACCCCAATAATTATTATGAACTTTTAAACATATAAACAAAATGATTTAATGCAATTTTATACAGATTTACATAAAATTTTAATAATTTTAAACTTAAATGTATTGAATATCAAAGCAATTCCCACATATATTAACAGATTTAAAGGAAGATGAATATAAAACATTATATATATTATTAAAAACAACATATTTAAGACCATTTTATATTATTTACGTATTTACGTCGTGGCGCAAAGGGCACAAGCTTGTTGCGAGTTCGATTCCCGCTCTAGTAACGAAATATTGAATATTTTAATTTCCTCTCTCTGGTGACGAGGTAAAGCGCAGATTTGAGTTTTGCCATTCAACAACGCCTCCATAATTCGGTAGAAAGTGGGAAAAGGAAGTGTCCTAATGCGAACAGAGTGTTTTAACACTAAGTTCCTAGGTTCCCTCTCCTATATTCGGGTTTCAGATTCAAGCTAAAAAAAGTAAATCTTATTAAACTCAGCGCCATATTTCAACGATCTTAATGAAATCGATATACTCGTATGTATAATAATAATAATTAATAAATATAAAAATATTTTCCAATGGAGACGCCATTCGACATCATTATTATAACCTATAGTAATAATTACTTAATTGTGAGTTCCTATTTATGGACACAGTGACTCAATCGACGTTAATTGAGTGTACAGAAAAAAGTGCAATGTACAGTGTGTTTGTATTATAATTTATGACTCATTTCAACACTTATATTATAGGAGTTTCTGTTTTTCATCTTTATTTTTTTAGATACCTTTGTATGGGACACAGCATAAGCTAAAAAAATAGGTAGGTAGAGGGAACCTGGGAACCTAGTGTTAAGAAACCCTTTTGCCATTCATTTATTTCCGTTTACACTCAACTCTGGAAGTATTTTGCATAGAATGTCCGCCACTCAATGGCCCGCTTGAAAATATTAAATATTCAATTACCCCTAGTGAGAATCGAATCCAAACCCGTCCCGTTTTCAGTCATACACTGTGAATTTATACATTTACTAATTTACAAGCATTATATTACAAAATATAAAAGTTCTGTTGAACAACTTCTTACAAACTGTAAATAACACTCATTGGCGCTAAGATTGCCGTTTTTATTGAGCGAATATTGATACAATCGAATATATTACTTAAGATTTGAGACAAAAGGATCAAGTTACTCTGTCCATCTTCACGAATCATTTACACTTAAATTAAGCTTGGCTTGTCACGTTCGCTACAAGGTCGCCGATTCAATTCCAGTTATAGGATTGTATTCATATTACAAGAAAGTTAGTCACGCTATTTTAAAATTGGCTAAGATTTATTCGGGATTTTAATAACTACACTACATATAAGAACACTCGAGGTCGTTGAGCGTTTGACTGTAACTGGAATGGTGGTGGGTTCGATTTTTACTCGGGGGAATTAATAATTTTTGGTTTTTTGGTAATAAGACGGCGTTGACCAAACACTCTTAACTCTAAGCTATAATGCGCGAAAAACGTGAATGAAAAAAAAAACATATCTCGTAAGCAATTTTAGTAGATATTTAAATGAGAAGAGTTTAATGCATTTTTTTTTATTTAAGTTTCTTTCTACACAAGCACGCACGGTTAAAGGACATTTAGTTCAGATTTTAGGTCACATGTTTCAAATGTGACTCGCAAGACTGGTTTGTAGCTTTTTGTTTTGTTTCTGAACTTATAATTCCACTCTCTGAGTTTTACGTTGAATATAATTTTAAAATAATCCAAGTAGCTATGTTTTATCTGAACGGGCTAATCTAAGGAACTATTGATTTGAATTTAAAAAAATATGTTTTTTACTATCTTTTTACAAAACACACTCCCTACATGCTCAACTTTCAAAGTCCAGCAGTTTCGTCTGTGCCTTATTACTCAGAACCGAAAGAGTTAATGTATATAAAAATACATACATAGGTATAGATATTTCTTCTTTAGCTTCAAGTAGTAGTAGAAACTTAGGAACCCAGACTTAAGATTCCGTTCCCTATTTTCAACACAATTCCTCGAATGAGAAAAACCCCAGGTTCCCTTTGTTACGTTTACGTTCGCATGATTGGGATGAATTAATAAAAAAATATAATAATATTTTTTATCAAATAAAACTGTAAAATCACTACTGTTCTTTGAATAGTATTCAGCATTGCGTGCAATAGGCAATAATCAATTGCATTAATATTTCTACCTACAACGTTGAAAATAATTTGAAATTTTAATAGGAAAGTCCGTCTGAATCAACTGGTGAGTCACAAAGAGCCAGTATAATTAGGCCCCTTTTCACCCTTCTACAGCCTTAAAAAAAGATCTTCACGCTGTATTGGAAGTATATAGCAGGATAGGTATCAGCAGCATGGAAGGTAGAGGGAACTAAGAATTAAGATAGTCCGTTCCTTGCTTTCCCTTAATTTTTTGGAGAGTTAGCGTGTTAATTGACGCAACGTCGAGATTCGTCTCAGAACAGTTAAATTAAAATTAATATAATATATTCATAATCATATTATATAATTCATAATCGTTACCCTGATCGAATCCACAACCAACGCGTTTTCAACCAGACGCTGTCCCATAGCCATGGTTGCCTAATATTCCTTTAATCACGAATGAGCTTAGTTTAAATAAGTTTAATATATAGAGGTCTAGGTAAAATGGTTATGTTTCACGCACGTTTTATCTGACCTTACTGTGTTAGAAATTGTTCTATTTTTTGTTAATTGATTTAAAACGCGCGGCCGCGCGTAGCCAAGTTTTTTTGCAAACAAAACTGGCGAGCAGCACCGTGTGTTATTTTACACGAACCATTTGAAGCCACTTTTTACCTATTCGTAACTCAAAAACTATTCCATCTAAAGCTGTCATATTTGGCTCAAATATTTAGACCCCCTACTTGTATACGTGCATTAAATTTCATAAACACAGCTCAAACAGTTATTTAGATAATGACCTCCAAAAATCGTTAATTTTTAGGGGGGTGACTGACCTATAGACCTTAATGTTAACCAAGTTCCAGATGACCTGGAATGGTGAAATTTAGCATCCGGTTAAGTAATTGGGTGTATGTAAAGGAAAAAATCCGAAACTAGTATTTTTTTAACATTTTCTTATAATTTTTCAATAAATAGATTCAATTAGGAACATTTACTTATAGTGTAGCGCCTGCCAACAAAATAAGAGCAATGCATTATTTATATATATTTGCTTTTATTTATGTCACACGTTAGTAAATATTTTATTTGTTTTGTAGACTAACTTCACTATTACTTACGTAAGCCATCTAAAACAACACGATGCTTTCAAGTATATTTTAAGATAAGATATGTCTCCATTTGTAGCTGAAAATGCCTCCAATTTATGCCCTGACAAAGCCTGCCATCATGTGGACTTCAAGGGCTTCACGTAAAAATATAAAAATATAATAAATGGATTAACATCCTTCATTATTATTTATTATAATTTAAGCATATGTTTTAGTACTTATTATACTAAGAGTATTTGCATAGTCGATTAACGTATTTGATATTAAATTATTATTACAATATTTAAGTACTAAGTCCTATATAAGATCCTATAAGGGTTCTGTTTTATTGCTTTCGAGGTACAGAACCCTAAAACAGAAAAAAAATACACTAAAAAATAAATATTAAAAAAATAATTATATTGATAGAAATATATATAAAATTTAAGAATAATATACTATCTGTAAGGTCAGTCGTGGCACAGGGGCACAAAGTGTGACTGTTAAACCGACTGGTAGTGAGTTCGATTCCCACTCGAGGAAATGAAATATTTATTTAAACTTATATTTCCATTTCTTCGCTCTGGTGTCGAGGCAAGGCGCGGCGGAGAGTTCCGGGACTCAACACGCAATGCCTCCAGAATTCGATGGAAAGTGGGGTTACTGAGTGTATTAACACTAGGTTCCCCCTGTCTACTCTGCTGTGTGCGGGATACAGCGTGAAGCTGATTTTATTTTTAATTTGATATATTGTCAGCCTACCAGCTATCTTAACAGAAATAATTATAAAGTAATTATTAACGGTAAAAATTTAAGTAATTGTTAATAAAAAAAATAAGAGAAAAAAAGAGAAAATTAAAAATTACTTAAACAAAATAATAAAAAATAAATAAATCCGCTTTACGATGTATCCCACACATAGCGGGGTAGAGAGAGGGAACCTACTGTTAAGACACTCAGTTCCCCTCTTTCCATCGAACTCTGGAGGCATTGCGTGTTGAGTTATTCCAACAAAATAATAAAATTAGAAAAAAATATTAATTAATATATCAGATTTCTAAACGCAGCATACATTCATTACTTTCAAATCTGACAACTGTCATTTAATCAACAAAATAAAAACTATAGTCGAGATTCATAGATAAATATAATCTATTTTCATATATAATTAAATATCGTCTTAAGAGTAATAAAACATAATATTATTGACCATAATAAGAAAGTAAATATCTAATTATATTAGATATATTTTATTGTACGAAGCCGCTCATATTTTAATGGTTTTTTTGGCCTGAGTTTCATGATTTTACTGGTTTTAGGAACACTTGTGAAAACGGCAGAGAACGGAGTCGACCTTGGGATCATATCAATTCAGATTGGTACCGTCAGCACTTAATAAACTTATTGTTTATATTTTTTCCAAGACATGTTGAACAATGAGTCGTTCAATAGAATTGCTTGTGGTTGAAACAAGAACTTACACCGAATTGTTCCAATGCCTCCCGATGGGAGCTGTCTCTTCCATGCTATTGCATATTCTTCGTTTGAGCGTATTGATATACAACAAACTAATAAATTGCGCGAGACTATAGTAGAGTACGTATGTCGTAACTGGAATGATTTAAGTATCTACACTAGCGCTCGAAACGGGAATCCTTACTCTTCTAAAGAAGACATGCTTTGCTTAAGCGTACGGAGCTACTTCCGAAATAAAGGCTGCAGTAGATTTGTACAGTACTAGCGGACGCGCGCAGCTTCGCTTGCTTATTGCTTAGGGGTGAATTCTAATAAACTTTGAAACACGTGTTCAATAAAATATTTTTAAGAGTCTCAATTTCAAATTTTATAAAAATCAGTGGCGATTTAAAGATTTTTCTATATAAAATTTTAACCCCTTATTTACACCCCTAGGGGATGAATTAAAATAAACCACGAAACTTATGTTCAATGAAATATTTTTAAGAGTCTAAATTTCAAATTTTATAAAAATCGGTGGCGATTTAAAGATTTTTCCATACAAACTTTCAACCCCTTATTTGCACCCTTAGGGGGTGAATTCTAGAAAACCATGAAACACATGTTCAATTAAATATTTTTAAGAGTATAAATTAAAAATTTTATAATAATCGGTGGCGTTTAAAAGATTTTTCCATACAAACTTTCAACCCCTTATTGGCACCCTTAGGGGAAGAATTCTAGAAAACCATGAAACATGTGTTCAATTAAATACTTTTAAGAGTCTGAATTTCAAATTTTATAAAAATTGGTGCCGATTAAAAAAAAAATCTATACAAACTTTCAACCCCTTATTTGCACCCTTAGAGGGAGAATTCTGGAAAACGATGAAACACGTGTTCAATTTAATACTTTTAAAAATCTAAATTTCAAATTTCATAAAAATCGGTGCCGATTTAATTTTTTTTCACCCCTTTAGGATAAAAATTTTTCAAAATCCCTTCTTAGTGGATATCCAGATTACGAAAGTAAATAACTGTCCAAATTTCACGTTCCTACGCACAGCGGCTACGGCTGTGCGTGCGTCTTACCTCAGTCAGTGAGAACAAGTCCTTTTATATATATAGATATAGATAGAAGTGTATTATCACAATGGTGTCCTACTTGGTTTATTCGGCGAACAGAAATGTCCTATGAAGCCCTTACTCTAAACTATGTTTTAAAAAGAGCAACTCTTGAGTTTCTTGCCGTAGTAGCTTCCTATAGGAAAAGTACTTGTAATGGCCAAATTGAATAAAGAATATTTTGATTTTGATTACATTATAAACCTTTCTACTTATGATTTCTGTACAAAAAGTAATGATATCCCATCAAAAACATAAATGTAAAATGAAAGCCAAGTTCAGTAATAAAACATATGCTTTCAGCGATAAAAGAAGTGAGATGTAAATGTATGCCAAGTTCAATGGTCAGTCCTGAAATTAATTTTAACAATATAAAATATTTTATAACAACTGAAAATGTCCATTCTTCTTACAACTTGGAGACTTTATTTATGTGTAATATCTGACTTGGCCAGTTTTCAAATTAATTTACATCGATATAAATAAATGTATTCAAATTCTATTCTATTCAGATTCTATTGTAAATTTATATGAAAACTGGCCAAGTCAGATATTACACATAAATAAAGTCTCCAAGTTGTAAGAAGAATGGACATTTTCAGTTGTTATAAAATATTTTATATTGTTAAAATTAATTTCAGGACTGACCATTGAACTTGGCATACATTTACATCTCACTTCTTTTATCGCTGAAAGCATATGTTTTATTACTGAACTTGGCTTTCATTTTACATTTATGTTTTTGATGGGATTTATTTTACAACAGTAATATTGTAACGCGACGGGCGTTACAGGGTTATGGGTTGTGTTTCGAACTTCACACGACGGAACGAATTATTATTTGTTAATATTTTCATTTCTTCGTTCGTACATCAAGGCAAAAGCGCGGCGTTAAGTTACGCCAATCAATACGCAATGGTTCCAAAATTCAACGAAAAGTGGGGAACGGAGTGTCTAAACACTAGGTTCCCTCTGCCTACCCTAATAATTTCGATGCAGTAATAAAAGTGCTAATAACATTAATGCTAATATTACAAAATGTAAGGAAATCTCAGTATTAGGTTTATTCGAGACAATTTACTAATATCTCCCACCCACTCCACTTCCACCGTACTACGAAAGTGAAGGATGAAAGTGAACTCGAAATAAATTGATCCACTTAATGCAGCATGTCTGATATAATACTGGATAAGCGTGAGTCTATACAATTTATTGTGGTTCTGTATATTAGTATGTGAGTGATAAGGCACTACTAGTGAAGCCGTTGCTGATTAAGTCCGTTTCCCCTCTTTCCCAAGAGTTCGGAAGACGTTATGTGTTGAGTGACGGAAATCAACGCCGCGCTTTGCCTCGTTACCAAAGCGAGGACATGAAATCCCACAACCTCTCATTTACGGTCGCATGGTTGAGTCACACCACCAGGATGGCTTCTCACCGAGGAGTAATATAGAAGTAATAAAGAAAAAAATATTGCCTCAAAAAAGGATCGAACTCACAACCACCACGATTATACTTATCTGCTGTCACTAGGTCACAGCGGCCCAAAAATATAATTTTCAATTCGCATTTCCTACGAAGAATACATTACGAGTATTATCTAATTGACCTCATGAAGTAGGCAACAATCAAAGCGGCGCGTGTCGGCCGTTTTAAATTTTATTAGCCCATACTTTTGGTGAGACGTGGCTTTGTTTTGGGGGTATGATGTAATGAAATTTGCAGGAAATGATTATTATAGTTTTGTTATCTAATGCTAAAATATAGCGAAAGTTTATAGATATGAGATATTTTATATTATATATTCTTTATTGCACTAAAAAAAAATTACATAAACAATATATAAAGACATTTCGTGTACAAAGGTGGACTTATCTCTATAAGAGATCTCTTCCAGTCAACCAGTGGAAGTGGATGAGTGAGTAGCGAGCACCACAACGTACAATTTAAGAAATTAATAATTTTATACTAGTAACAAAATACAGCTAAAATATATATATACATATATACATACATATATAATAAATACATACATATACACACATACTTGCATAGATATAAAATATATATATATATATATATATATATATACAATATACATACACTATATAATATATATATTAGAGATGAAAATGCGGTAATAAAGTTAAAAAATTTTTCAAGATCTACTGGCTTAGGGAACCAAGAAAATATTTTTTTAATTTGGATTTAAAGGAGATTGTGGATGGGCTTCTCTGGATGGCTTTAGGGAGTTGGTTCCATAAGGATGCAGCATGGACTGAGAAGGATTTTTGCAGGAATTTGGTGTTACTCTTCGGAATGTCAAGCATCGGTATGACACAAGACCTCCTAGAGCGTGTGGGAGTGGGAAGTACGGTAAAGCGGGAGCGTAGATAAGAAGGGAAATGTTGATAGTTAAGGATTTTAAACAGAAGTGAGAGGATGTGCATATCTCGGCGAAGTCGGATTGGGAGCCAATTAAGCTGAGCTCGAAATTGGGAAACGTGATCATATTTACGTAGACCAAAGACAAAGCGTATAGTGAGGTTTTGAAGTCGCTCTAGCTTGTTAAGTAGCTCCTCCGTCACATCTAAATAGCAGACGTCAGCATAGTCAAGAATTGGCAAGAGAAGAGATTGCGCTAGCATAATTTTGGTTTTATGAGGGAGGAAATATTGGAGACGCTTAAGAGAATGGAAAGAGAAATGTATACGTTTGCTAATGTCATTAATATGCGACGCCCAGGACATGTTACTGTCAAAGGTTAGACCTAAGTTTTTAATTTTATAACAGTATTTAACTTCAACACCCGAATAAAGAATTTTTGGCGTTGAATCCCAATTTATTTTAACTCTAAGTTTATTACTGCCAATAATAATTGCTTGTGATTTTTTGGGGTTAACTAGCAATCCAAAAGATTCAGCCCAAGATTTTATAGCACTGAGATCTTTATTTAAGGATGCAATAGCCTTGGGTAATTCGTTCAAGTTGCAATGACAATATAACTGTAAATCATCCGCATACAGATGGTAGGGAGAAGAAATGATTTTAGAGATATTATTAATGAATATAGAAAAAAGAAGTGGAGAAAGAACGCCGCCTTGAGGGACGCCAGCAGTGAGCTCTAACCACGTCGATACAATATCGTTAGCTTTAACACACCGACCGAAAAGGTAAGAGTGGAACCATTCAATAACTGAGGTTGAAAGGTTAACTGCACGAAGAGTGCCCAGAAGAATATCAAAATCAACAGAGTTGAACGCGCTGCTGAAATCCAGTAGTACCATTACAGTGAGCTTGGTATTATCCATAGCATACCGTATGTCCTCCGTGATATTCAACAACGCAGTAACTGTGCTGTGGTAAGGACGAAAGCCGGATTGGTAAGGACACAGTAGGTTATTGGAGGAAAGAAAAGAGTAAAGTTGATCATTTACGATGGACTCAAGGACCTTGGATAGGATTGGAAGTATAGATATGGGACGATATTCAGTGACACAGGTGGGATTGGAAGTTTTAGGTATAGGAACAACACAGGCCTTTTTCCACTGAGCTGGAAAAACATTACACGTCAGTGAAAAATTTAATATGTGGGTGACCACTGTTATAATGCTTTCCAACACAGGAAGGATCATGTCGAGACTTAGACTGTCACTACCAATGGCTTTAGTGGAAATAGATTTGATATACTTCCTGACATCATCCTCAGTAACCGTTTTAAATGAAAAGGGAGCAGAATCGGGTAGGTCAATTTTAGATAGAAGCGTAAGTGTTTCAGATTTTATTTTGGGGCTAACTTTTAAAGGTGGAGTTGTAAAAAAAGAATTTAAGTGAAGTGGGCACATTGATACAGAATTAGTATCAGCGGTATTACCTACCCCAAGTGACTCTAAGAATCTCCAAACTTGCGCTTGAGAGAGATTCTGAATAGTGCTATGAATGTAACGGCGTTTAGCATCCCTACACATTCTGTTGCAAATGTTACGCAGTTTTTTGTAAGCAGCTAGGTTTTCTGTAGAAGGAAATTTCTTGTTTTTTGCTTTGGCTCTATCGCGCTTACACATAGCACGTCTAATGACAGGTGTTAACCAAGGAGCGGGGGCATGTTTCATTCGAACTGGTCTCACAGGGGCGTGCTTATCATAAATATAAATCAGTTCAGAAGTTAAAGAATCTACCATACTGTCAATATTAGTTGATGAAAATATAGGCGACCAGTTGATGTTGCTCATATCCTCCCTTAAGCGTTCCAGGTCCATATGCTTAAAGTTGCGCTGAAGAAATATTTTATGTCTTATCTTAGGGGGGCGTAATTTATACGAAAGAAAAATTAGATCATGGAAAGAGAATGGAGCAGTCATTTGTCCATGGGAAGCAACGAGATTAAGATTAGAGACAGAGATTAGATCAATAAGAGAAGGCTTACAATTAGGAAAATGGTGGGTGGGATGCAACATTGGAAGTATATGTAAATTATATGACTCATTGAGGTCTTTCAACGAATCGGATCTTGCATTATTTTTTAAAAGACATGTATTTAAGTCACCCATGCAGATAACATGCTCATACTTCGGTGAGAGAAGATGAAGCACATCATCCAAAGCACTAAAGTAGTTTATTTTATCATTCGGAGAGTACAGCACTCCCAGAAGGATTTTTTTATGGTGTAATAATATTTCTAAGAAGAGATATTCCAAGTCACCTATAGACACGTTAGAGGAGCATTTAATGATACTGGCAGGAATATTATTGCGGAGGTAGATACAAACGCCTCCACCACCTTGCAAAGTACGATCGTTACGAAACAACTGGTAACCTGGAATTGAGTAACTGATAGAGGGAAGGGATGGTTTCAACCAAGTCTCGGATACAAGTATACAATCAACTACGCCGGAGCCAAAAGATGCGAGGAGATCAGTGAGATGAGCAGGAATGCTCTGAACGTTGATATGCACTAAGGAAAGATAATTAGAGGGATTGGTAAAAATCTTTGATAGCTTATCTTCAAGCGGTTCAGAGTCAGAATTTAAAGTGTTATTGCTTTCGGCACTGTCATGGTCGCTGGAAGAACAAGAGAAATATTCATCATCAATATACATATAATATATTAATATACAAATAAATAAATAAAATAAATTAGTACACAAATATAAATAAATAAATAATATAATATAAATTTAAAATTTATATAATAAAAAATAAGATATTAAAATAAATCCACGTGCACAAGTTGATTACAGAAGAAATTCACACATAAAAAAAAATTTTTTACAGTTAAAATATACTTTTAGATAAATCACAGCAAGAAACGAAACGTAAGATAACCAAAGACAATTTGATACAAAGATAAACAAAGTAATGACAGTTATTTCATATTGATAGTCTGTGACATAAATGATACAAAATAATGTAAACACAATACTGTCAGTTGCCAATAAATTAATACCAAGTCATCGCGGTTGTATACAAAATTAAAACGTACAACGTAAACATAAAAAAAAATGTTTTACACAAACGTAAACGTAAAAAAAAATGTTTCTTTAATAATATACATCAATATAAAAGGATGTGAATCTACCCTTCAAAAAAAAAAAGATAGTAATATTACTTCTATTTACGCAATAACCGACAGAATTAAGATGGTAAAAGCAAAACAAAAACCAGTTTAGTGGTCGACATTGGATTTCATAGCCGGACATTCTTTTATTAACTGTTTGAGCTCGGACATCGATGAAATTTTGCTCTTAATTTTGTTAGGTTGTAATATAATTATCACTCCTTCAGATGTCCAGCATTTCTTTATTCCATAATGCTTACGGGCTGCTATGAAAACGTCTTGACGCACTTTAGTTAAGAATTCTGTAATTGTAATTTTACTGCCCTTTAATGTAGTTTTAGACTTCCACACACTAGAACGGAACTGCATATTAGTAAATCTAACTATAATGGGTCGGGATGTATCCTTTTTGACCCCTAGTCTGTGGCAGGATTCGATTGCTGTAGATCTTATATCAGGCAACTTCATGTGGTTGGATAATATACCGGTTACTTTCTGCAGCACATTTTCATCTTTTTCTTCCCCTACACCGTGAATTAGTAGAACCTTTCTCCGGGAATGTGTCTCCAAGCGATCCAGGCCACCAGCGACAAGCTCAAACTGTGATTTTAATATGCCAAGTGTTTTCCAGACAAGCGTCTTGAATGTGTAAAATTCAGCTGCCAGGGTTTTTACCGTAGGTGTAGCAGTTGTAGGGCCAGACTGAGACAGGCACTTCTCAAACTCGCCCATTCTAGTGGAAAACATAGAAGAAAGTTCCTCCATATTCTTGAAAAGCTGATTCACTGATGTTTCCATTGTTATATTAGTTATTTAGTGCGGAAAGTGTGTAAGAAAACTTTGTGATAATCAACTTAGCACGGGATTATAATTTTTAGCACATATATACACTTAAATTTGTTTATTTTAAAAATAATTTGGAGCTAACAAAAAACACGTCTGTGCACTTTGATGACTACCCGCGAAGGTGCATGAGTTGAGTTCTTGCTGTTAAATTTGTACGGTAGATAATTAGTGTTGTTTTCTGTTTAAACTGCACTGGAAAGGCTTATTTTGATAGTAAATAGTTCTTGAAATCGAGACAGCACCTAGTGTCAAATAATAACTTATTCGTCCTGAACAGAAATCAAACTGAAAATTAAAAGGACAATAGACTTTGGTCTCGTCCAAATTATTATTACTAACAAAAATTGAACCCACAACTGGCATGAATCTACCAGGCAGATCCAAATTATACCAAAATTGAACTTCGTTAAAATGTAAAATTCGGCCGCAATTCACTCATCTCCATGACGCATGCAAGTATGTAAATGGCGGAGTATTGTAAATCTAATTTTACCGCGACACAGGCTGAGCCTGACACAGCTTGACAGCTTGAATTATAATCACAATATTTTTAAATTTTAAACATGTAATTGTGCTTGTGATATTAAGGGATTCGATTTTAAATAGGTGTAATGTTTATGTTAAAAGAATCATTTCTCCGTTTGGAATATTTGTACTGTTTAGTCCAGTCCGTTTTTTCGATTCAACCACCAAGCAGTTTGACCACGGAAATATCTATATATGGTGGAAAACGCAAATATCAATCAATAGGCGGTAGTATACTGTCTGAGTGTAAAATCAGCTGTTGTGCATTCGATTCCCACTTAGAGGAATGAATTATTTTCAATTATTTGCTCTAATAACAAAACTCGGTCTCAAGTTCCACCACTCAACACGCAATCACTTAAATTTGGAACGAAATGTCTTCTCAAACTAGGTTCCCTCTACCTACCCTGCACATGTGAGATACAAGGTGAAGCTAAAAAAGTACACAAGAAAATTACCGATCCGGTTTTGAACCTGTAACCATCTCTCTTATTCGACGTATATACGAACTATGCAACAGTAGGTTCAAAAACCAATTGAACTGTAAAATAGGATTCGAATAGTAAACAAATGAGGCATATGGACACGCCGGCCATTCCCGCAAAAACCGCTAAGCCGATTTGGTCATGTACATTTTGTATTGTTACAAGAGAGTAATATTATATGGCGGAATTATATTGAAGGGTTATGTTACGTTTTAAAGAGAAAGTTGTAATATCTTATATGAGGAAGTTTTTTTTTGTTGCTGTATCACGTTTATAGCAGGGTAGGCAGAGGGAACCTAGATATAAATGATTATAACTTAAGTGTTACAAGAATTGCAGCCTATTTGTAAGTACATCGCTCTGTTTCTCACCGTCCAAGTTTCTAAGCATTGTATGTTGAGTAGCGTAACTTAACACCGTGCTAAATGACTAACATTACACGTAAAAAGCACTGGGATCCCCCAAGCGTATGTATGAAGAGGTAGATCAATTTGGATGAGTCGAAAGAGGTACGCAGTGAAAGCGGTTGACACTACTGGCGCTATTGGCGCTCAGTTGGCTCTGGCTACCGTGCTAAAAAAAAGCTAATATATAATATTTTTGATAATGGACACTTAGATATCTTCTGCGCCACCACTGGCCTCCTACCCTGCTATATATAGGAATATATAGCGTGAAGTCTAAGAAAGCAACTTCTGTATCTCTTCAAAACTCACAATTTCCTCCACTCTAACTTATTCCATACATTCATTACTTGGACCAGAATTACACATTTAGTTTCGCACTGCCACTGGAATGTAAGAGGGAGGGAGGGCGGTAGGCCGGGGGGGTGTTATATTTAGATCGTTCTCATATTCGTCTGGGCCTTTGTTCTGTATCGTTGTTTATTTGTTACTTACAGCTTTGTAAAGAAAGCTGTTCGCGTCCAGCTTGGTTTTGTACTTGTTTTGCTAATATTTGTTGAGCTTAAAGCGAGCTAATAAAAATATAACAGTTTTTTTGTCTGTACTAAAAGATTAGATTAATGCTGATTCTCGTATTTAGAAGAATAGGCAGAGGGAACCTTATGTTAAGGTAATCCGTTGCTATTTTCAGCCAAATGTGCGCGAAACTCAACGCTGTGCTTTGTCTAAGTACCAGAGCTTATCTAAGTTACCTACTTTTTGTAAATATTAACTTTAAAGTAAATATATCTAATTTCACGAGTACACCTTTATAATCACGCATATATTCTAACGAGCTGAACAGCTTGGGAGTTAATAATAAATGATTCGGTTGTTTACTTTTCGCCAAATTTAGAATTCAGTGGTCGTCGCGTAAAGTTGTTGTCAACGGCTTTATCAGTAAAACTGATTATTGCTAATAAAAGATTTATTTTATACAAGAGTAGAGAAATTTGCATATTATATAGCTAAGTAGACAGTAGGGAACCTGGGAACCCAGTGTTAAAATACCTCATTGCCATTAAGACATCCCGAGGTTTTGCCGAAATTCTGAGTGTTGAGTGGCGGCACCTACTACCATAAGAAAAATAAATACATAAATATGAATTCTGAAGCATTTCTTATATATCTAATAAATATGATAATTACCCAGCCAGGATTTGAATTGGAAACCTTCGTGCCAACTAAGTCACGTCTCTATTACGTCAAAATAGAGCTACCCAAATACAAAACGAGAACAGAATACTGATGTCCGTAGTAAATGAAATTTTCTCCAAAACACATTTGTTAAGTCACTTCAAAAGGTTACCTTTGCTCGATTGGATTTTCTCGGTCTATTCGTTTCTTAACAATTGAAACTTATTTAAGCTTTAAAAGTATTGAAAGTTGCCTTCTATAGAAATGTTTTCTTTTCTTTTTTTTTCACCAGTAATAAAAAAAATTGTACGGAAAGGCGTACGGCAGAACTCAACACTGCTGCCGTCTTTTAAGTTGCATAATATTAGGTATAACAAGAAAATACAATCATCACAAGATATCTATATAAGATATAGATAAGTATATGAGTAGGAATAGTGTCTTAACACTAGGTTCCCAGGGTCCCTTACCTACTCGTGTATATGCGGGATACAGTGTGAAGTTAAAAAAATAACAAGATAATCCTAAATCTAATTTAAAAAGCTGTAATACGAAATAAAGTTAAATAAAGATGCGCCCAACTGTAACGTAACCTACAAATGCCTTTGACACTTCGCATCTTATTAACTTCACGGCTGAGCGAGCTAAAGCTCCCTGTACACTATTATGAAATTCGTTTTAATGGTTTTATTTAATCTGTGTTTTTTGTTTCTATAATTTTATTATCTATATTTTACAAGTCAAAATGTAGCTGTTATTTTTATTATTATCTGTTATATATGTCAATGTTTATCTGTCTTTGGTTAAAATTAATGATTTGTGACTTAATTAATATATTTTTTTAATTTTAAGTAATAGATTAAAACTTAAACTTAAACTTTGTAAATAGATTAAAACTTTATTTTATTTAACTTCAACATTTATATTAAAAAATGTGTCAAAGCTAAGGTATGTAACATTTTATAATTTGTACGATAAAACGCGGCTCTTTTTCTCCTTCTTTTTTCTAGGACATACAAAAGCCTAATTGTACACAAAACGTAAAAGATTTTATTGAAATACGTTTTTTTTCGTTTTCGTAGTATTTCGTTGGCTCAGCTTTGTCCAATAATTTGCCGCCGTGAAGTAATGACTGACTTGGTACGAATTTAAATTGTAAAAGTTAACTTAATTACTCTAGCGCTTGAAAACTGTCTGTCGAATAAATTGTATTGAAGCCAATTGAGGCCATCGTACTTACAGCTCGGCTTTACAGTAAAAGTAAGGGCGACGGTTATAGGTTCGATTCACGTAGGGAATAATTGAATAATTTTCATTTCTCTGCGCTCGTAAGAATACAATACGCGGCATTGAGTTCAACTACACAACATACAATGTCTCGAAAATAAGCGGAGAGTAAAGAACGGAGTATCTTAGCACTAGGGTTTTACATGGTTCAGAAAAAGCAGATTAATAAAAATAGAAACCCGTGACCTTCTCCGTAATATTAAAACTAAATTTCAACCACGAAACTAAAACTGCAATGCGCAAAATACATTTCGTTCGTGCATGTATGTAGCGACAAAAGTAATTTTTACGAAACCAAAAAAAGCACAGGACGCGACCAATCAATCGTGGGTTCAAATCCAATCCGATTTTAATTCTTGTTCGGGAACATTTGAAAGCAATTTAAATTGGCCTCACTCTGTTATTGAAAGCTTTGGGCTATTACTATGCTGACTATGTAGATACGTAAATATAAACGTAAAGATCAATTTGTTAGTGCTTGGATACCTAGGGGGGTTCGAAAAAGGGCTCAAAGGGTATCTAAGAAGGCCTGACGACGTTTGAATATTTATAGGAAATTTCGGTATCTTTGTAACTATTTATGTAATCGTAAATTGTGTTTTAACATATTGTAACAGTTATTTGTCAATTTGTTATATTCCTTTATTGACCTTATAAAAATTAATAATTAAAAACTTATTATTCAATATTCAATAGTACACATAACAGTGTTTTAAAAGAGTAATTCTATATATTTTTTAATATATAAAGTAAATAAAAAGTGTCATATTACTAAATTTTTAATCTTTTTCTATAAAAAAACTCTTCTTTAAGAATTACAAATTTCACAATGCAGTATAAACGTTTTTCTTTTGTACGTCGTTAGCTAGCGCTCTCTCTTACAAAGACTTTCTTTTAAAGCTGCATAATGGACCTTACAATGGTAGTTGAGCTTAATTTCTTGTTACTAATTAGTTTAAGTAGTGTTTTAATGAAGATTAAGTTTAATTTCAATTAAAATATTATTTATTTTTACTTTTAAAAAGAGAAGTGCGGCCTTTATATGCGGGTTACAGCGGGTTCCCACGTATACATTACATTTTATTGACAGTTATAGAGACCTGAAGCTATTTATTGCTGGTAAAATGCACTTCTTTGTTATTTAATATGACTATTGAAGACATATATGACGTAAATCTATTTACCAATCTAACTACGATCAATGACGTCAAGGGATGTACTGAGATAATAGTACCAGGCTCTGCCATCATGAAGGATCTCTTGTTATTAAATTATTCCAATGGAGGTACCGGAAATGTGCCTGTTCCGTTCAGGAAGTCAATTTTATTATTTCTTTTATATAAGGCTGACATGATGACGAAACGATTGTTCGTTCGATTCTCATTCGGGGGAAAGAGCTATTTTCGTTTCCGCCCTTCAATGCGCAATATCTCGATAATTGGGTTGTATTGGCAAACACTAGGTTCTTTCTGCCTATCCTCATACGTGAGTGAAAAAGTGAAAGCGTGAGACTGAAAAAGAAAAGAAATTCGCTAAATTCTCATTCTATTTAAATGTTACATATCTATATGTATTAACTATAGATATACATAAATAAAAGAAAAAGCTGCTATATAAAAGCCTTCGTCGAGCAGACAGTCGCTGTCAAACTGTCATACAAGATCATATCTCGACAAGTTTTCCAATGTCACGTCAATAACAGAAGCTGGATACTTCAATGCAGTAGCGTTTAGTTTTTGTTCTATAAAGTGATTTACTCGTATATAACAATATCTTTAGTAGTTTCTTACGTATGGTGGAAAGTGGAAATTTAGACTTTTCGTAAGATTAGATTTAAATAATGATTGGGTCTGATTGTTAGCGCGACGGTTGAGGCTTCAATTCTTATTAGGGGAAATAAATAATTTTTCTTTGCTAGCTCTGGTACCGACATTAAGTGTAGTTGGCTTCCACTCAACACGCAATGTCTCTAAAATTGGGTGGTACATGGGAAACAGTGCCTTAATACTAGGTTCCCTCTACTTAATCTGCTATGCGGCTGTTTTGTTCCTCTTTTATTTTTAAACACATAAAAATAAAGGTTAATTAACAGTAAATTTGAAACGAATTAATGACAGATTTACTAATAATCACGATATCACGACACGCCTCCGTACTTTAAGTACTATAATAAAAATTGTAAACTGCATATATAATTAAAGGCAATAAAAATATAATCTATTCCTTGCTTTTACATCTAATTCAATAAAGAATATTTTGATTTTAATACAGTACAGCTGGTTGTGTTTGATATTCTTTCTTTACATCCTATATTTCGATTCCCACTTGAGCAGGTATTAAATTTAAATATTTTTTATCTCCCTGATAAAGTAAAGTACGGCGTTGGGTTACGATTCTCAACTCTCTACACCTCGATCGAAATCACATTATTTTTATTTATAAAATTACTTTAGAAATGCTATAAATAATATTGTTTTTGTATACAGGTAAGCGACCTGCACGATTACGTCAAGTTTGAGGCGCACGCGCAGGTAAGTGGAGTGACTCATTCACTAAAATTGTTCTTATGCAGACAAAACAGGAAACGATATAAAAAAAATAAATACTATGAACATGCAATAAAGACTTACTTAATATTTGTAATTTAGTTAATGAAAGATTTTTTAAATTTTTTATGTAGGTAGGTATTTATTCTTCTTTTCCATCCATCTATCAGCCTTTTAAGGTCCACTGCTGGACATAGGCCTCCTCCAATGCTCGCCACTCCGTCCGGTCCTGCGCCCTTTGAATCCAGCGGGTTCCCGCTGTCTTCTTAAGGTTGTCGGTCCACCTGGTTGGAGGGCGGCCTGTACTCCTTTTGCCGAGACGTGGTCGCCATTCGAGGACCTTTCTTCCCCATCGGTTGTCGGTCCTCCTGACAATATGGCCTGCCCATTGCCACTTTAGCTTGCAGATTTTGAGAGCTATGTCGGTAACCTGCGTTCTTCTTTTATTCTCTCTTTATTTGTGTGTTAGGTAAAGAGTTAATTAAAGAAGATGTAATCCTTCTATATATATTTACGGTCAAAGTTAACTTGGAATATGTCATACATCATTCTTATTTCTATTAGACAGACTATTAAGTATATAGATAAGCCGGCCTTCTTTTATTTCACTAAATTAGGAAACTTCCACACACTAAAAACATTTCGACCCAGATTTGAACTAACAACCGTCGCGTGAAAATAATCATAATAAAATTTATAATAAACATTCAAATTTGTTATTTTAATAGTGAATTTGCATAATAACACTTTCTAACTGCTCTAGTTGTACACGCTACGTTTTTGTGTATCGAACGCATCGAAGCGTTCCCATTTTTAATTCAATTATAACAATTTTTCATGTCGGTAATACTGTTTTTACTATGAAATTACCTTATTGGGTAATATTTTTTATAACTGGATTAACGGTAGGCGTCGGTAATTTGGTTAATTATACAATTAGTCACAATTAGCAAAACATAGTAGGTAATATGTGTGATAAAAATCACGCTAAAGTTAGCAATATTATCAATTAGCAATATTTCATTTCCTCAAGTGGGAATCGAACCCAAAACTTGTCGCACTTACAGTCGCTTGTGCCTGTTCATCGCAAATAGCAGGGTAAAAATAAATTTCAACTAAACTCAACTTTTTTAAATTTACAATATTTAAAGTAGCATCTCCAAAGGACAAACTCGTGAGACATCACAAGTGTATTGCAAATAATATAAATCCAGTCTCCTCGTAAGCTAACTCTATTTAAGGCCTAGACTAAAACGAAGTCTAATTCCGGACCGAGAGCGTTGCCCTAATATCAATGTCATCGACACCGATGTTCTACTGGTTTAAATATAAAAACTGTCGTTTACTTGTAGGTAGGTGGTAGTGGGTTCAATTATGAAGGAATTATGTGTAAAAAAATCTTCTCTGTATTAAATTTTTATTATTTTTTAGCTTCATGCTGTATTTCGCATATAGCCCTGTAGACAGAGAGAAGCGTACTCTACTTTCTATTTAATCGAGGTCGTCGTGGTACGGCATAGCGTCCGATTGTAAACGCGACTGTTGTGAGTTCGATTTTCACATGGTAAATTAGTTATTTTAATTTTCTCGCTCTAGCAAGCAATCTAGCAACTACTAACTAAGCGAAGCGATAAGTTCAGCCATTTACCATGTATGCATGTCCCGAAGTTTAGATGTGTGAGGAACGGAGTGCCTTAACATTAGGTTCCTTCTGCCTCCCTTGCTATACGTGAAAAGCGATCTCGACCTATTTCTGTAGATGGATATGAAATTATTCATTATCCCAGCTACATCAATATCTAATATCGGAGTAAGTTTGATTCAGTGCCTATTCTGATTGGAATTTTGAATGGTAAAGTTCCATTTGAGTTTGTGTTATAACTATCGATTGCGATATTAGATAGTTCGTATGCAATGGAGAGATTTTATGTGTGTCTGTATATTGGGATTTGATTAGGTTCTTCAAGTTTAATTAAATATTTCACTTCCTCAAGTGGGGGTCAAACTCACAACCAGTGATGTTTACAGTCTAACATTTGTTAGGAAAGAATTAAGAATATTGCACCATTGTAAATCTTATAATCGAATACAAAAATTAATAAGTAACTTGAATTGTAACCTGGATAAATTTGACATAACAATTTTCGAAATTCATAAATGAAATATAATAAATAATCATATATTTAATCAAAAATAAAATTAACTTATAAAAAAGCATAATATATATATTGAAATATTTGGCGAACTTTTTGTTTTGAAGGATATTTATAAGAAAATATATTTTTTCGAAACGAAACAAGGCCAAATTACTAGTGTACAAAATACACTGTTACCATCCAGTATCCACCCATTTTCTCAGAGCTAGACCCCTCCCCGTTTCACCCTGTCGCCACCCCCGAGTGGGCGGTGCTTAGTTACGTAAAGCCTCAATTTATATAAATAAATGTTAGTTTATTTTTATATTTAATTAATTGTTATGTAGTTCTTTGGTTTCTACGCATTATTTATATTTACACTTGTATTTCATTCACGGCTTCGCCCGCTTAGAATAAGTTGATAAGAAATGTGAAATTTACCTGTCTACCTTAGGCAGGAAAACCGATTGGCATTGTGTGTTTTGTGCATTGTTTTATCCTTCTGACGAATGACTTTTCACTATATTAAAGAGCTAAAGTGCGGTGTTTAGCCACTTTACACACAATATCTTGAGCGGCTTAAAAATAAAGAAAGGAATGTCCTGATACTAGTTTCCCTCTGTTTTTCCTGCTATATGCGGGATACAGCGAAGGTGAAAATACTCTGAAACCTGAAAATAATCGAACTCACAACTCTGACATTTCCCAACTGAGCCACAATAGCTAAGCGTTGGTTTATTTGGTACATAAGAGATTAAATAGATAGCATAGAAAGGAACACTTGTAACCTATCACGATCTCGAAGACCTGACATTACCTGTAAACGAAATATATAGTGACATTAAATTAAATTAATTTTACACATAAATCATTTATTATTATGCGATTGTAAACGCAATGGTTGTGTGTTCGATTCCTGTTCGGGGGAATTAAGTATTTAATATATTCTTTTGCTTATTCTGGTAACAAAAACTTACACACAAATTCCTGAAAATAGAGAACGGAAGTGTCTTAATAGGGAGCGGAGTGTCTTAATGGGGAGCGGAGTGTATTAACACTAGGTTCTCAGGTTCCTTCTACCTTATCTGCTGTGTGCGGGCGGCGTGTAGCTAAAAAATATACTTACGTTTTAGGATGGATGTTGAATACGAAGAAAAAATATAATTTCATGACTGACTGAGAGACAACGCACAAGCGAAACTACAATACTCAGAGAGTTGAAATTTGGCTAGTAGCTTGGTTATAGAGTGTAAGAAGCCTTTCGTCAGGAATTCTCGGAATTCGTATAGAAATGAGGAAAAACGTGAGTTTCCATTTTACTTTTCAAAGTTCAAGCAAATACGCAAACAAAGTTGCGAGCGACGACTAGTCAAAGATATAACACATAGCATATAACTACCATCAAAACTTTCATCTTACTTGCAATATCTCTTAATACATCATAAGGGTTGATATTAGTTTCTAGAGTGTTTCATTTCATACTAGCGTTTACTTAGCAGAGCTCTAGAATATTCCAGTTAAATTAAATTTAGGATAACTTTACGTTCTAGGACTTGATTTTCAAGGGCTTTATGTAATGTTGGGAACTTTGACTGTTTTGGTATCAATTTTAATTACTTCTAGGTAACACTAGTATTTACTTTTAGTACAATATTTATAAATTATTGAGAATATTTTTATTTTTCATTTCACGTTGAATCCCGCATACAGCGAAAGATAGAGAAAATCTAGTGCTATGACACTCCGTTCCTTATTTTCCGCCTAATTTTGTGGAAATAAATAAATATTGGGTGGGGGAACGTAACACAACTCTTGAGCATATACATACCACTTAGTTTAATTTAAAATCATTAATAATATATAATACCAGATGAGTTTAAGATATTTTCCACTAAATCCCTCTAATACCTAACAACTGTAGAGGCGGTCGTCGCACGATAAACGGATAAAACGCTAACAATAACGGGTAAGCCCCAGCTGTGAATGGCTCTGCTCTACCTTTTGTTGGCCTTAGTTTTATGTCTTTTGTTTGAGAATTTTCCTTTCATCAAATGAAATATTTTTCAAATTTTTGCAAGCATTGTGAGAAATTTTACGGTTGCTGTCATTTATTTTAGAGTAATTTTGTGAGAAGATTTCTTAGAGTCTTTTAAATTTTATTCAATAGGCAAAAATAATCGAGAGATCTTCTTAATTTTCCAAATATTTTACTAGTTTTAGTCTGAAGTTCAACTTGCGTGAATGATAGGATCTGATAGGATATCGTGATCCCTATACTCTCTAGGGAACCTACATAACAAATTTCGTCATTCTACGCTGCAAAAAAAAAGACCCTATTACCTATAAATAATTATTTAAGTTAAAATTTATTTCATGGCCGTTTAGTCTGGTCAGTTTCAACCCAACCACACCACATAAGAGTAGTCAGAATAGCATATAACATTTATATACGAGCAAACTTAACTAATACGCTAAAAAAACCAAAACCAACTTCCAATATTGATATTTTAATACAAAATATGAAGAAAAGTTCATAAAACGCCCGTACAAAAGCTAATATTTGATCAAAAGAGGGTCAGTCCGGAGATTAGCGATATTGAAAATCGAACTAATTGCCCCTTCCAGCCCCAATATATAACTTTTGTAGGTACTTTGTTACCTTCCATAATAAAAGTTCCATCGAGAGCTCTTTCAAACGTCAAACTCATGAAATTCTGAAAGCGTCTAATAAATCAGTCGATCAAAATTGTGCTTTATCACTCTCGTATAAGGTTTATATTGGAATACCGTTCGTTTTAAAACAAAGCCATAAAATTTATAAGCTCCAAATGATACAGTGTGTTTGATAGAGTGAAATAAAACGGAATCGTTTTTAGCAATGTTTTTAGCCTTGTTATTTTAGTGTGGTGATTCATTTCTATTTTTTTTGTCTTCATTTTGTATGCCGCATGTAGTAGGGTAAAAAGAGAAAAAAATATGTTGTGACACTCCGTTCTTCAGCGTCCGCCCAATTTCCGAGCATTGTTTGTTGTGTGGCGGAACTTAGTGGCGCTTTTAGTTTTCTTTTTTTTCAGTTTCACGCCGCATCCTGCGCATACAGCAGGGTAACCTCAGGGAATATGGGAAGCTAGTGTTAAAATTTCATTTACCGTACCCATTTAGTATTTTTATTTATTCTTCCATTTACTACTTTCTGCCGAATTCTGGAGATATTGTATGTTGAGTAACACAACTCAATGCTATGCTTTATCTCGTTCCTAGAGCGAGAAAATAAACGCACACTTGTGCCCCTACACCACGACTGACCTTTAATTTTCTTTCCAGAACGATAAAATACATATTCTTCAAAAAGAAATGCTGTGCCACACTGGTTTCAATCATTTAACACCACTCTACTATTAAAATATATCATTTTAACTTTGCCAAATTAATTATATTGTATAATATTATCAAAGCTTTGTTATTTGAAATGTTCATTGTATTTTCTGTACATTCATTTAAATTCAATTATGCAGAGTTCGATTAGTTAGAATAAATATTTACTTATTAAGTTGGTATATTTGGAAAGTTATTTTCTATTAAATACTGTAATTTGATTATTATTATTCAGTGATACAAAAATGCTGAAAAAGTTAACCTGGGAACCTAGTATTAATATAAAGGAATATCTTATCGCCCCTTTTAGGATACTTCCAGTCCCCTTTTTCCATCAAATTCTGGAGTCATATCGTGTTGAGTAGGGGACCTCACCATCACGCATTGCCGTGTCACCAGAGCAAAGAGATATTAAATATTTAATTTCCTCGAGTGGACATCGAATCCTCAACCTGTCGCGTTTACAATCACACTCTAGTACCCCTGCGCCATGACTGTCTCAATATATATTTAGAATATATCTTTTCCCTCTATATATCTTTCAAAGAAGTAATAAACAGTAGAAGCAAATGAATATTAATTACTTCCCAACAATTGCTCGGAGTTTCCAATAATGGAGTACGTAAAGCTTTTAAGAAGACAAATAGTATTTCACTGAAGTTCATTTTATTAGCTATGTGTGTTGTATTTGACACTTAGTGGCAACAAGTGTTTGTAGACAGAATAAATGAATTAATTATTTAAATTAATAAGATACTAGAGGAAACCTAGTGTTAAGACATTCTGTTCCCCACATGCCTCAATTTGCCAAGTTCCAGCCAATTTTCGAATGTTGAATAATGTATTGAGTGGCGGAACTCAACGCCACGCTTTTCATAAATCTTAGTTGATTTTTTTTATACATTAAACGTTTTTTTTGTAGATGTTCTTGATTTTATTTTTCAATATGCATTTAAGCATTTATTAGGGCAGAAAAAATACGAAACCTTAACATTAGGTTCCCTCTTCGTACCCTACTATTTACGAGGATACGAGTCTGAAGCTGAAATAAAATAAAAATAAATATTAGTGCCTATTTTTCTCAAAGCTCTCGAAAAGCTCCCTATAATTGAGTGATTGAAGCTTCTTATTTCCCTCAGGAAAAGTTTATTACGTTAGTAGAAAGATATTTGTATAACAGCTTTAGATCTTTTTCTAATTAACTATCTACAGATCTATCAATTCTTATTATAAAAGAAATTACACTATCTTGGAGCAATCGGACTTTGTCTGACTGTAAATGGGATGGTTGCGGGTTCAATTCAATTTTAAAATATTCCTCTACACATGATATCTATATTTATTCCCGGAATCACGCTGTATCCCGCATAGAGCTTAGGGTAAGCAAATAGAATAGAGTATCAAAACACTTAATTCAGAAAGGGAACAATATAGTGCTAGGACACTGTATGTTTCCAATACGTCTTGAAAACAATTCTTTCTTCTACCCAGAATAGAACCTATAACCTTTACAGTAAGATGGTCTTAATAAAAAATATCGATATATATATTAAACTAGCGGCCCGCTCGCGGTTTCACCCGCGTGAACTATGTTATTATTAATTTCTGTCTCCATGGCTACGTCCTAGTGACGTCTATGCAAACAAAATTTGAGACTCCTAGCATTTAGTAACGAATGAATGACAAAGACAAATGTCATAAGTAACGAAGTTTCATACAAACTTTCAACCCCAAAAACAACCCCTTAGAAGTCGAATATTACAAATTCCCGTCTTAGCGAGCACCTACGTCCTATAAGTAACTTCTATGCAAAATTTCAGATTCCTAGCACATGTAGTTTCTGAGATTTCGTGATGAGTGAGTGACCTTTCGATTTTATATATATAGATGAAAAGTAAAAGAACAAAGAATAAATAAATATATATAATTTTGTTATAAAAGTACCTTTCTTTTCATAATGACCTATCATTTAGGGATTATCTGGACTGTACCCTCATTAAATACTTAGGCTCTCTCTTTTGAATATGAGACTTTACATTTTTAGGTATATCTTTTATTTCATTGAAAATATTCTATAGACATTAAGTAATTATATAATACTAGCGACCCGCTCGCGGCTTCACCCGCGTGAACTATGTTATTATTAATTTCTGTCTCCATGACTACGTCCTAGTGACGTCTATGCAAAATTTGAGACTCCTAGCATTTGTAGTAACGAAGTTTCATACAAACTTTAAACCCCAAAAACAACCCCTTAGGAGTCGAATATTGCAAATTCCCGTCTTAGCGAGCACCTACGTCCTATAAATAACTCCTATGCAAAATTTCAGATTCCTAGCACTTGTAATTTCTGAGATTTCGTGATGAGTGAGTGACCTTTCGATTTTATATATATAGATTTACATTTTAATATGTTCTGGGACAAAATAAAAGGAGAAAGAATTTGAATTTTAGGTCCGCCAATTTTTATTAGATTTTTAATAAGCAAATTTGTTATTCTAAATTGAAGTTGTCATACTATAAACGCAACGGTTGTGAGTTCGATTCTCCGTTAAGGGGGATGATTTATTTTATTTTTCTCACTTTGGTAATAAGAAAAAGCGCTACGTAAAATTTAAAACTAATACTACTCTACTATATCCGGGATACAACGTAAAAAACGGTATTCGTCTAATATATATTTTTCATGCTCACTCATTATCAACATATAATATGTTTTGTGGGAAGTGTTAAACCACTACTGTGGTTTTAGACTATTGAGAAAATTTAAAAAAAAAAATTTTTTTTTCGGATCAATTCGAACCTAAGATCATCACGCTTGTATCCAGAGATTATGCCTCTGAGTCATTCTATGGCTGAAATAGTATGTTAAATAGTTCTATCTGAAATTCTAGACCAATAGTTTCGTAGTATTTAGTCGTATAGTTAACGCAGTGTCGGTGAAAGTTTGTGAATTTGCTTCATTATGTCTTCATTTGTACACAATAGTGTTTGTATAATCTAGATACCGTAGTGCATAGTGGTAAGGTGAAATATGTATTATTAAAGTTGGTTACAAGTTCAATACTGTCTAAGAGAGATCTGTATTTTTTTTTCTAGCTATATCTTGCGTATATTAGGGTAGGCAATTTTCAAGACATTGCGTGTTCCGAGGCGTAACTCAACGCCGCGATTTGTCTTGTTCCCGGAGCGAGGAAATTAATATAATTCGAGAACAAAATACTCTCTAACATAATTTGGAACATAGGTTTTATATCTAAAATTATATTTACATTACGTCGAGTTAGAGTTGTGAGCTTCACTTATCACCCATAAAGAGCATGGTAGACGGAGAGAATCTAGTATTACGACACTAAGTTGTCCACTTTCCGCCTTCAGCTTTAGAGACATCGTTGTGTTAAGTTGCGGAGTCTAACCCCGCACTTGAAATAACTGCAATTATAATATTATAGAATATAATATAAATGTGAGAACAATATAACCCTAAATTATGTTTATGATTAACCTGTCAGTTCTAATCAGATACCAGTGTTCTAATTTAAACCACTGACCGTAATTGAAAACCATTAGCTAATTGCAAATTTCAATGAGGTTATATTATTATATTATAGCTTCACGCAGTATCCCGCATATAGCATGGAAGGAAGAGGAACCTAATGTTTCCCTGGTTCCCTGGATACAGAGTGAAGCGTAACTAAGTAGTACAAAAACTATTTTTTTAAATTAATTAAATTTGTAATGGGTTTTCTCATAAAACAAACTTAATTAAAATTTTCATAGAATATGCAAAAGTTTCATCAGTGAAATTGATTTCAACTCCTACATTTTAAAATCTTTTTCCATAATATATTCGAAAATCACGAATTAATTGAAAACTTATAAAAGCTTTTTCTGTTTGTATTTGAAAGCTTCAGAAAATCTTTAACTGATATAAATGTTTAGATTGAATGGAAATTTCGCTTAGAAAATTTCTTAAAACACACTTTTGTGATAAACTTGGCTCTTTTTTTATATGTTTTCTTAGTCAATGTTGAAATACAGATTTTACTTAATATTACTCTTATATGGATATAATGTAGAGGCCATCATAGAGTAGAGAGACAGCATGTGACAATACATGGAATGTTTTTGACTTTTATTCCCATTCGAGGAATTATTTCACTTCCCGCTAAGATCGGACATAGCGCGGGGTTAAGTTCCGTCACTTAAAACGCAGTGTCGAACCAAAAGTGAAGATCGAAATATCTTAAAACTAGTTTCTTACCTTGTTATGTAAAGGATACAACGTGGATTAGAAAAATATATGATCCAATGCTTTGTCTTCCCTCTGCCTAACCTATAGAAACTCTGCTATAAAAGGGAACCAGCGGGAACCTTAACAGAAGCATTGGGCTTATCTAGACTACCTTAGTACTACAACTTTAGCAATTATTACAAGCACTGCATGTGCTTGGAATAGTAAAATATATTTGTATTCAAATAAAATTTCCACGAACAGAATTAAATAGCACTTGTATACTTTATAATACAGTTATTACATAATTAGCGCTCTCATTTTAACTTTCAGTAATTTGTTGAAACTCAACGAAACGTGTAATTGTAATGCTTTAGTGTGTTTTCAATTATAATTTTATGAATGTTTTATAAGCTTTTTATTAAAACCATTTTGGCAAATTAACAAAAATCGTAACGATATCCGATGTTAAGATATAACAGAATGTTTTAACACTAGGTTCCCTCTGCCTACATTATAGAAGTATAGGCGTACAGTATAAATCTTAGCAAAAAAATAGTAAAGAACTAAAGAAAATACATTTCTTCAATTGATTATTTTATCTACAAATGTATGTATGACGCTATTGTAATATTTAAAAATTCCCAAAACAGTCAGTCTCGTGCGATAACGAACCAAATTAAAACAGGACACGGCGGTTGCGTCACTCGCATACTTTTAAAGTGCGTAATTTTGTTTTGACTTCTGAATGGAAAAAAATATTTGAATAAGCTGGTATGGGATAGTATCTGGTTGTAAACGGTGGTTGCGAGTTCAACCTGCTCTTGAATATGATTACATTTAAACAGTTTAATTTTCTCGTTCTGGTTCTGGTAACAAGACAAAGCACTGCGTAAAAACTTGACCGGAAGCTGGAGATCGATGATCAGAAAAACGGAGGAAAAATAGATATAAACCCACAACTATTGCCTTTATATAGAAAGAAATGAATAAAAAAATTAAAACTTACATATTAAGTAGCGGAAATCAAAAGTAAAATCAAATATAAAATAAAAAAATCATCCCTCATACGTCTTTTAATTCTCCGTCCTATAGAACTTGTAGTTCATAAAGCTTATATCTAATACAATCTATGACGTAATAAAAACGTATATAATCCATCAGTTTAATTCTCCCTCAACAGCAAAAATTTTCACGTGAAAGATTTCCTTCGTTCGGGCTTAAATTGAATTTCAGATGAATTTTCATTTCCAATACCTAGCGTGGTATTATATTTTATCGATTTTGTCTTCGTCTGCTTGTTGCCAGTTGCCACGCCTTGCTGTTTAGGTCATGTTTGAGGGTGTATGTACATTGTACGTATAACGTGATTGTGCGTTGATTGGCGTAACTTAACCCTAATAATTTATAATTATATTATAATCATTTCCCGGAGTGGAAATAGAACCAAACCACCTTCGTTTTAACAGACAGCTCCCACTCCCCAATCTGGTATAAAGGCAAAGCGCGGCGTTGAATACCGCATGCTCACAACATGCCCCATCAATTCGGTGGAAAGTGAAGAACGAAAGCGTGTGTCTTAATGAGAACGATGTGTCACTAGGTTCTCCCAAGTCCCCTCTGCCTATGTTCGGAATACAAAAAGTACTTACATAATATAATAACAATTTCTAACATATTCTCATAAACCACTTATCTCATATATTTTTCACACAAAAGGGGCCGGTTTCGCCCATCTGTCATAATCAGCTGGACCCAATTCAGCGAACTTCCTATTATTGATTACGGTGATGCTTGCTCCTTGGATATGAATAAAGAACTGGTAAACAAGCTCGAGCGGATACTCAACACTTGTATACGCTTTATTTATAACCTCCGCAAGTATGACCGTATATCATCTTATAGGAGGCAGCTTGGCTGGCTTTCTGTGGCTGATCGCAGGAAGTCTAGAGTCCTTTGTTTACTTTACTCCATCCTCTTCAATCCTCAGTCTCCCACTTATCTATCTTCTGACTTTTCCTTCCTTTCCTCTTTCCACGATACATCCTTACGTTCCCAATCCAATTTTATGCTGTCCACACCCCGGCATACGTCAGGGTTCATGTCTGACTCCTTTGCGGTCGCCGGTGTCAGGCTATGGAATGAGCTACCCGAGCCCATAAGAAAAGCTCCCTCTCGTGAGGTATTCAAGCGCCGGGTAAAAGAGTATTTTTTTAAAAATAACATAAATATATAATATTCATCTATTTAATTAATTGTATATATTGGAGTATATATGGTTTGCTATATTATTATATGGTTTATATTTTTATGTATTTTTTTTTTTATTTCTTTTATTTATAATATCCGTAATATTTTATTATAATTATATATTATATGTATAACTATTTATTATATGTATATTTATATATTTATTGGATGTGTATGTATGTATATGTATGTATATTTTACTTCTGCACACCTGCATACTTATTATCCCACATGACAAGGTCGGCTGGGAGAGAATGCTTTTAGCGTTAAGCCCGCCTTTTGTACATTGTTTTTTTGTAATTTTGTGCAATAAAGTATATATAAATAAATAAATAAACTTTGGGCATATTTTATACAAAACCTTTGTCCATATTGTCCGCCGTTTGCAGGGCATGAAAGTTTTTTGTTGATTTATATTTTAGCATTCTTATTTTATTCTGATTTATATTTATTTTTGTATCTTTATGTTTTTTATCAGATTGAAAGGGAGAACTTGGTGAATTTTTTTTTCTGCTTGACGCTGTATCTCACATATAGCAACAGCACACAAAGGACAAACATTAATCGAAATCTCATTGTTAAGGTATATCAATATTATTATAATCTTAATTTTCTGAATTCCTCATCTAATATAAATTATTAAATACTTAACATTCTTACCTATTTTAACTAGATAAGAGAATTCTCTTATCTAGTTACAAATATCTTTTTCTATTCCGTTGTAGAGAACAGTAAGACCTGATCGGCCACCGAAATTTCTAACCGCACAGTACGTGCCAAGGTCAAAACCCACTCTCCTTCTTTGGGCCAGGTCACAATTGTCATACATTGTAGTATTCTGGATTGTAAAAGTCTTTCCGTTTACGACTAATTTATGATGATTGCCTAACTCGCTTTAGATCCTTTTTGTAGGTTATATGACCTATTATTACATTTATATATAATATTTCTTATTGACTTTATTTATTTTTTAGCTTCACGCAAATAGCAGTGCTATCAGAGGGAATTAGTGTTAGGGCACTCTGTTCTCCACTTTCCTCTGAATTATTTTTAATGGTTTCGTTCTTCATTAAAAGGCAAAGTTAGCCCAACTTGAGAGATTGTTTATACAAATTGTTCTTGAAAAATGCCTTTGAATATATTACAATTAGACAAGGGAAAGACCAAATTAATGGGTATAGGACGCTGAAATTTAACATATAAGTTCCTTAGGGAACATAGGAGAGCATTACGAAAAGATTTCCTAAAAATTGAGACTAATAAATATTTTATGCTTTAGTCTAATTGCGGCTGTCATAGTTTAAAGTTCTGCAATTCAACACACTATATCTCGAAAATTTAATACATAATGGGAACGGAGTGTCATGACACTAGGTCCTCTATACCTACCTTATGGGATAGAGGAATTTATGTTGATTCAGCTTGAACATATTAAAAATAGTCTATGCAGACGAAGTTTCGAGATAGTACTCGTTTATATATTACTACACGAACAAAGTAAAACAACCGCAGTATTGTATAACGTAACTTCAACAAAGTTACGTCTTAACTAAAAGGTTAAAATCGTAAACTTTGAAGTCTGCATGATAACATCGCAGAGTTAGAAACACTAACTACTACTTTACTTGTGGGTATTATATAACATAGTTGTATTACATATATGGAAGTTTAATGTTTTAGTTCAGAGAAAGCTACTTGCTGGGAATATTTTGTACCTAAGTATGTCTTTTTAACTTCACAGTATATTCCACTCACAGTATAGTAGGCAGAGGGGACCTGGTAACCTAGTGTTAAGGCACTCCGTTCCTATTGAGATACTTCTGTGTCCCACTTTCCTCCAAATTCGAAGGTAAACATTGGGTCACCTTCCTTAAGTTCCTGAAAAATGAATATATCGCCGCAGTTCACGTTATCACAGCAAGCTCCTAAGTCCTTTACTATCTGGTCTTTTACTTTATTTGCTTATGTGTTTTTTATTATGCATTCTCTTTATTATATTATCATTGTATCGTATAGAAATCAAACCCACAATCGCCGCCTTTACAATTAAACACTGTACTACGACGTTTAAAGAGAATTTCTTTTAACATTTAAACTTTAAGTTTAAATAGCTTGTCTTTCATATAAAATACCAAAGAAAATGTTAAAAATGTCGATAAAAACACGTCAATGCGCCCACTGGGGATTAACGTGGAGACGAGACGCTTTGAAATCAGTCGTGATTGATGGGAGACCGAGCTCTTGTGCCGATAGATCTTTAGCTATATAAGTATACTATGTTTTTAAAGAATTTTTATAATAGCTTAAACTTTTTAATATTTTTATATAGTGATTACTTGTAATGACAATGCTTTAAATTGTTTTTTTTTATTTAGCACAGCAAGTCCTTTGTCATGTCCTTAAAAGAGAAGAAAAATGGGAAACAGTGTAAATATATATAAAACTAAAAAAATAACAAAGCCAATCATTATAATTAGAAAGGTTCAATACCTTTTGTCTCTACAACGTTACATAGAAACAAACATACATAGATTCACAAATATATCACCCTCTTTTGCGTCGCGCAGTCGGGTAAAAAAAAAACAAGTACTGTTTCTATTATAACGATGAAAGTTCGTCTAGGCGTGGTTCTTGATTGATAGGCGTCGACGCGACGTATATTTCTGTACTTGCTGACGCAACCCGTGTATGTAACAGTCAATATATGGAAAATGAAAGTTATAGTATATTTTATAGTATTTATAGTTGAAACCTGTTTGGAAATGACTGATTTATTGGTATAGAATTGCACTTATAAAATGACTTTACATGAAGTCGAGATAATTCTAAAAATGAAAATTTTAATATAAAGTAACTTGTATTAATTAAAATGAAATTGGTTCTAAAGCTTTAATGTCAATATTATTATTATTTTATGGATTTTGTAGACGAAACTATTGTTTTGTCATAATCAAATCCAGATATTATTTTCTTTTTTTATTGTTTACATGAAGAAACTTAACATTCTAATTAAAACTTGAACCTGGAACTACCCTAACTACGAGAAATTATAGCGAAGCAAGTATGTTAAGAATAAAACATATAAACATAACCGAAATGCATTCTCATAATCCTGTCAGACACCTATCGACACTAATGTCAGACACCTATCGACACCTCTACCAGACAGCTCTCTACCTACAAGTATATGTAAAGTGCAAAGCGGTGATTGATTAAAGAGTTGGGTCCTCAAGTAATTCTCACTTTAGCCGACAAAATGGTTAATGGATTGCTCGTTTTAAGTGACGCGGAACTTTTACTTTGAGTAATTTCTTTTTATAGATTTTCTTTATCGTCTGTACTATTTGTAATGAAAAGCTCAAGCTTTTAAGTTTAAATTTTCAACAAACTTCGATTCCCAATCGGAAGATTGATTTATTTTCGTTTTCTCGGTCTAGTTGCTAAGTTGCGAAGATAAAGAGAGGCGTTCAGATATGCCACTCAACACACAATCTTTCCGAAATTTGGCCAAAAGTGGGGAACGATCCTAAGGCTAGCTTCTCTCTGTTTACCCTGTTATAGCTGCGTGAAGGTAAAAATACATAATATCTCTAAAAAGCAGAAAATAGAGAACAGAGACAATTAAAACTAAATGATCTCCGCCCATCTTACAAAATGCGTCAAATAAAAAAATATATATCAACATCGTTTTGACGCTTCCATCGAGTGATACTTGTACTGAATATCATTTTCCAGCGCCCCCAGTAATTGGTGCTTCAGACGCTCGTAAAAAATCAACTTTGTTTTCGATGGCTCTCTAAATATTTTATATAATATTTTATTTCAAAGTTCTAGGGTCCGTCTAGGGTTTCTTGGGCGTTTCTTATGTCTGGGCTATTTTAATGAGGCCTGTATTATGTTTTTTTCTATATCAATTAGAATATAATTGATTTAGTTTTTTTTTTTGAATTTGATATTTTTATCGATCCTTGAATTTTTGTTTACAGAAAATTTATGTATTACAAATATACCAAAATTGCGACGGACACGCAACGATTTTGGATTCGAATCCCAATCGGGAAATTAAATATTAAATATTTTTATTTTTCTCCATCTTATAACGAACTAAAGCGAGGCATTGGATTTCAGCGGAAAGTGAAGAACAGATTTGTCTTAATAGCCTACAAATGGTCTTATGATTAGGTTCCCAGGTCCCCTACCTTACTATGTGCGGAATACACTGTAAAGATTAAAAGTATATTATTAACATTTTAAGCGTCACGTTGCTTGTTAAGCGCCGGAATTTTATTAAAAAAACACTTTAGCATAAAAAAGCTTAAAACTCATGAAAAGGTCATAATTTCTAGCAAATATTTGTATTAAAATGCGATTGAAGCTCACTTAGTGCTTTTAACATAATTATTTTTGGCACCAACCACAAATTAATGGTTATGAAATAATTTCATAATTTTCATAATGTATTTTATATTTGTTGTGTAAAGTAGGTTATACAAGTAGGTTATATAATATGTATCCTACTTTGCTGGTTGTATTTATTTCCATTTTTCTCCTTTGAAATATTTTTTTATCTTCACGGTATATCCTGCGCACAGCAGGGAACCTAGTGTTGAGACACTTCGTTCCACATGTCCAATTGTCGAAATATTGTGACTTGAGTGGCTAAACTCAACGACGCTATTTATATAGACAAAATTATCTATAGAGTTATTCAAAATATGAATACTAGACGTTACGTATATAGCAAGAAAAAATGGATATGGGTCGTGAAAAGTAATAAAAAGAAAATCTTCTCTTTCAAAGAAACCTTCATATCCCACGAAATTAACATAACATTGCTATTCAACTTTGGCAATTTCAACTTGTATTTTATATAGAAAATCTTTGAAATCACTGTGACACACTGGAAAAGATACGTGTGAAGGAATATTTAACTCCACGCTTTGGTTAGACGTATCTACTACGGTGTTTAGTTCCGCCACTCACTACACAGTGTCTCGAATTTAGGTGGAAGTCAGAGAACGGAATGTGTTAACACTAGATTCCTACTCTTTTGTGTCTATCCTGCTCCTTACTATAAGCACATATAATCTTGAGCTTAAATTGAACTCATAACCGTTGCGCAAGACTTGGAAAAATTTATAAAAATGCATTAAAAGTTACTATTTGTACGGCAAGAAATGAAAATAAATTGGAGGAAAAAATGCATTTTTCTCACTATAATGGAAAGAAACTGTAGAACGGTGGAAATACTTTAATTTTTAATTAAATGTTCAATTTAACACGTGCCCCTGTAATTGCATCCCTCGAGTTTTATGCGACCTAGAAGTCTAGAAGTCTAGAAAAATTGCACTCAATTGTCCTATTCTTTACAATTAGTTCTTTAATTTACTTTTTATGAGTTCTTCAACTTACTTTTTAAATAATAACTAACGAATGAGTTCATAAAGGCCTTCGTATTGCAGAACGATAACGTCGAACGGCACACCCCATATATAGGTAGTCCCCGATAGGTAGTCGATTCGATTTTCACTAAGGGAAATGAAATTCTATTGTCAGTTCCGGGCCAGAATCAATCAAAGAATCAAAGAATCAAAATCAATACCAGAAGAAATTATAAGATCAATCCAAGAAAATATCTAAATTCGATCGTTAATAGACACCAAAGAGCTTCGGTTCCCGCCTTCGGGCTTCATCATCGGACCAGCTCGATGATACCATATTCTATTATTGTCCCCCAAACTAAGTATAACTGCCAAGTTTTATGATGTAAAATTAAAGATGATTAAAGATTAGTTCGCATTTAGGTTTTTACATTTTTTTATATAGAGTCAAAGTTACAAGTAAACCTAATAAGCTTGTAAAAAATATTTTAATTTAAGTAACGAGTAGGTATATGTACTCGTATATATGTATTTTAAGCGTTCTTCAACAAAACGCCAACATACTCTTGTAAACTACAGGTTTTTTTGATATAAAAAAGAAAAATGTTTTTCTATCATACAAAGTAGGTAGTTGGTCTACGTTAATTATGTTCCAGACCACGAGAACTAAAATAACAATTTTAGTATTCCTGTAATATACTCAGGGAAATAATATGAAAATATACACTTTATTTCCCTAAGAAAATAGCTTCACATATAGTAGGGTATGGTGGGGAGACGCTCCTTCACTTTTCTCCGTGGTTTAGCTTGTTACCAGAGCCAGAAAATAAGAAGTATTCATTTCTTTGGATGGGAATCGGTCTCTATATAAATACACTCAAATAATTCTTAAAAGTTATTTTTAAAATTTATTTTACATAAAAATAACGTATAAAGATTCAAAATTTAATATCGTGTATAAAACGTCGCCCTTTCAAACGGTGATATACCTCTCGGGGAAATGAAAGAGTTTTTCATTAAAGTGTAGTTTACAGGCGCACTCTTACGGCATGTTCTCGGGGTCTTTGACACGACAGTACACTACCTACCTATATCGAAGGTTTGTAGAATGTTTAATCTAAATATTTTTTAGCTTTATTTACTGATTTTGAGATGGGAAATGTTTATATTTAATTCAAAATTTAACAATATATGTTTTAATCTCAGAAACTACTGGTGAAAATTGAAAAATCCTTTTCATGTAGGTTTGTTCGTTTTACGAAGAAGGCTATATTATATCACTTCATTGCTTTCAATATAACCAGGCTTTTTTCACCTGTACACTGTCTTCTACACACACCAGGGTAAGTGAGAGGAACCTGGGCACCTTGTGTTAAGATATTGTTTTCACATTTAGACAATTTCATCACTTTTCGTGGCATCCTTGTGAATGGTGGAACACAACGCCGCTTTGCTTCGTTACCAGAGCGAAGAAAGGAAAAAAATGAAACATATCATTCTCAGAGTATGAATCGAACCTAAACGTCGCGTGTAGAGTACGCACGGTTGTAAAAAAAAAAATGTAAGCTTCAATTTATTTCCATTTCATGTCAAATGAAATTGAATCAACGATGATAATCTAGATTTGTATTTGAAATAGCGTTTGATGCATTTTTAATTGAAACAGTTCCAGAAATCCATTTGTAGGATTGATATATTGTAAATAGTTACACAGCGATTTCAATCAGTACGAACAAAATATATGTAATTTTGTTTCTTTTTTGTAGTATCTTTGTAATGCCTCCATTACATTACAAGTAAACTACAATATATTTGATAGTAATGTTCAATAAAAGGCCTCTCATACTTCTTTTAACGTAAGGCTCTCTTCTTATGTATTTCTCCAGTTTTTATGATATATTTATATATACTTTCCGCTGATTTTAGAGATATATATTATTTGGCGGCAATTAAAGCCTTGCTTTATCCAGCCAGATTAGTACTTCTAGCTATGACCTAGCCTACTCTACTGCTAATATATTAACGTGATTCTGAGCCTAGGAATAGGTTAATACATTATTAAAGTTGAAATGTAATTAGATCAAAACTTTAGTCAGCTTGCGGCCGTTTTGAAGATTAAACGAGGGCTAGACAGAAATGGGTACATATTCGTAGTTGAAAGGAAACATTTGCGTTTAATTATTTTGTTACAACCGACCTTTGCTTGGGAGAATGTAGGCTTAATATTTACATTAATTTCATTAAAAATACAGCTTACGCTTTTAGGGTAGGTAGAGGGAACCTCTTGTAAAGAAACTCACTTTCACACACATGTATATATGTAATACTAGCGGCCCGCTCGCGGCTTCGCCTGCGTGGACTACGTTATTATTAATTTCTGTCTCCATGAGTATCTACGTTCTATAAGTGACGTCCATGCAAAATTTAGGACTCCTAGCATTTGTAGTAACGAAGTTTCATACAAACTTTCAACCCAAAAAACATCCCCTTAGTAGTCGAATATTGCAAATTCCCGTCTTAGCGAGCACCTACGTCCTATAAATAACTCCTATGCAAAATTTGAGATTCCTAGCACTTGTAGTTTCTGAGATTTCGTGATGAGTGAGTGACCTTTCGATTTTATATATATAGATAGACTAGCGAGAAATTACCTTCATGTTCTTATAACATTATTATTTTAAAGATATCTACGAAAAATAAATTTAGATATAGATTTTCTCAGCTAACCCTGATGTACATGAGCGGGATACGGCGTAAAGCTAAACCAAATTTAGATTTTAAGCATTTTAATGGCGCAACATTAGCTTAGTAAAGAAATTCTTTTGATTCCCAAATAAATTTAAAGCTTTGATTATTGTGTTATAATTTAAGCAATACAAAAATTCCATTTATTTTTTTACCAAAATAGGCCAAGGTTTTATAGGACCGAAGATTAAAAAATGTAATATAGCACGATTTTCAATCAGTTCTTTTGACGTTTTTTTACTTATCCTTAGTGAACAGCAGCGCTCTCGAGGACGCGTCTACGAAATAGTAAAAAAAACTATCTGTAAACATGGAAGATGTGAGAGGAAAGGTTGGTTTTAGTGCTGGAATTTTACTTTGACTACGTTTTTTTCTATTTTCTTGGCGTATGCGTAGTGGTTAATATTTTATTACACAGGCGATGGTCGTGGGTTCTATGGTTACTCGGGGTATGTTTATATAAAAATATTGACTTCTTTAATATATTATTTTGAATGCTTAAAATGTTTAAAACAAAATCTCTTGATAATATACACATGCGAGTATTGTAACGCTTAGGTGGAACTCCTTTTAAATAAAATAGATTTACATTTCCACCAACAAAGAGTGTTATTAGTTATTTCTGACCGACTAATTCTAGGTGGTAATATAAGGAGCAGCTTACTCTTACGAGTTCAACGTAGTCCTTAATGAGTCCGCTTCTCTTACGATAAAACGAGCTTCACAATTAGGTTAAATTTAGTTTCTTAGGTTTTATTACATTATACCAGTCGACTGTTGTACTGTCAGTGTTGGATCATTTCTTTTGATAAATACGCAAATTTCTCATTCCATTCATAAACTAATTTCTGGCCATTTTCAAATGAAAATGAGGACAACTTTTCTTATTTCTGATCCATTTATTTCACCGTACAGCACTTATATCTTCAGAATTTATAATCATAATTTATTCCTATTAACTTTGTAAGAAACACATCGAGATATAAGGTATATCTAAGTTGCTAAAAAATATATTGTATAACTTTTTAACTAGTCTAGTGCAACACTCTGTTCCCCAGTTTCCGCAAAATTTCTGAAACTTTACGTGTTGATTGGCGGAATCCAACGCCGCGCCTTGTCTTGTTATTATAGCCTGACCTAGACCTGGATTATTATTTTATTATATTTTTCTTTATATCTGTTCTTTTTCAAATTTATACCGCAATTTAAAAGTATTCGACTGGCGGATATTAAATTGGTATTTTAGAAGGTGACATCTGACGCCTGGAGCTTAATGAAGGAGACCTCATTTACATATTTGTTTAATACTTAAAGCGAAATATTTTGGAGAAATTTACGTGAACTTTTACGTTGTTTATAGAATGTCTGTCTGTCTTTTGAAAAATCGATGTAAAAATATGTTGAGGCTCTAAGAATATTTAAGTTTGAATATTTTAGTGATTTTGTTTATTTTAAGCTTGTGTTTTTTAGCGCGCGTATTTTGCACATTGCACAAGCTGTCGTACTTACCGTAACACGCTATTCCCTGCGCCACGAATGGTCTCAACAATATCATATTTCATAAAAATAAAATTAGCAAATTTCTCACAAACAAGACGATGAAAGGATATTTAATTAAATCCCAGCCAGTTACTTAATTTTACCTACTAAGTCCAACTTTACCTATTTCTTACATCTTAGTTGAAGTTCTTGGCGACACCAGGCTCTGAAATTAGTTGCTAGACTTTATAAACTTCAATTTAGCTAATTAGTTAAAACAGTTCCACTGTATTTACGTAGTTGTGATGTTAGCACATTCACGCTTGGCAGCCAGTTTTCGACTTAAAGTTAAAATATTTTTAATAATTATGAAGGTTTGTTTTCTTACTGAAAACGGTATTTGAAGAAAAATACTCAAGAAAATTATATTTTTTAGCTTATGTGTATCCCATATGTACATACATATATTAGAGTAGGCAGAGCAGGAATTAGCAAACTTAAACGTGGGTAAGTAAGGGGTTAAAACGCCGTATTCCCCACTTTCCGCCCTAATTTTTAAAATATTCCGTTGAGTGGTTAATTGATTCAACACCGCTCTGCCTTACTTTGTTTTTCAACACAACGGAAAAGTGAAAATAATTAAATACTTAATACTTCCTGATTAGGGATAGAACTCACAACCTTCTCTTTCAGACTTTACGTTCCTATTAAAATTTGTAGTAACTTTTTCCTATAATTAATTTCTATAAAGAACTCCGTTTATGCAAAACTATTTGAAAAAAAAAAGAACAAGAAATTTTCTTTAATTATAAATTTTCATTTACATTCACACTTTATGTATTTCATAAATAAAATATTTTAAACACCCATTCATTAGTATTTGAGGTTGACATTTGACCCGGCGACATTTGACCTGGTTGAGTTACGCTTATTGCCTTTTAATAGCTCCCTTTGAAAATGCTAACGGAGTTTATAGACTCGTAATTTATTTAGTCCTGTGTGGGCTGAAATATGGACGATATTTTCATAATGTTTTATTAGAATAGTTGAATATATTAACTTTTTGCGAGGTTCCAATTTCATGATTGTAGGTCGACGTAGAGTACCTTTCTTTCTCCATTTACCACCGAATATCGATGCATTGCGTGTTGAGTGGTGGAACTGAACGCCGCGTTTTACCTCGTTTTCAGAGGGAGGAAAATATGAAAATATTAAATATTTCATTTCAACAAGTGGGAATCGAACTCTAACCGTCACAAACTATCGAATTATATTCGAATCTAGTAGATCTATAATGAAACAAAAAATAGACTGTGTTTGGCACATACATTGAAACAATTAACGTGACATAAGAGAAGATAAGAAGCCTATAGCCTTCTTCGATAAAATGACTATCCTAAACGAAAAGAATTTTTCAATTGGAATCAGTAGTTTCAGAGATTTGCATGTTCAACCAAACAAACTCTACAACTTCATAATAATAGCAAAGAGAACGTAAAAAAATACTTCCTCATAAAAAGTAATGTTCTTTTTAATTTTTTATCAAAATTCCTTAGAATAATAACCATAAATTTATATAAAAATTGTATTTCTAAGTAAATTGGCCTTATTAGGTTATCTATATGCCTTCGTGCTGAGCGCCTACTAACTTTTTGTATGAAACAAACACGGCACGCGAAACAAAAACAAAAATTATTACTAGTTATATAAATTTATAGGATATTATGTTACACAGTTATGCAAATCGAGTGTTTGTAAAAATGCACTGTAGAAAAGAAAATGGAAATTAAATGTTTTGTATTTATGAAGAGATTTATTGTAGCGTGAAGCTATCTAGCTAGCACATATAGAAGATTAGTCAGATGATACTTTTCGCTCCGGTAACGAGGCAAAGCGCAGCGTCGAGTTCCACCAATCAACACGTAATTCTGCCAGAATTCGAGGGCAATTGAGGAACAGAAGTTTCTTAATGGGAACGGATTGTTTAACACTAGGTTCCCAGGTTTCCTTTGCCCACCCTACAAAACTGTGAAACGAAAAATAAAATAAAGCACCTTTTTTTCCATTATTTAGATTTGAACTCATAACTACCACAAAAACAAGCCGTTACCGTTACCATCTATAATAATAGTATACCTACATATACAGTAGTAGTAACTAGCTAAATATTAATTACAAAGTCAAAATAGATCACATTTAAAATTGAATACAATAACCGCACCTAACGATCTGTAAACCAAACACGGGTTCATTAAAAGTTTCCCACAAAACTATTAAATATGATAAATACGTAACATTTAGGTTCATTATCGAGGTTGTGCTTAGTATTTATATTAGTAATTTACATTGTGGCCATACAACTGTAAACGTGTCAGTTTTGGGTTTGATTCTTTTTTGGGGGAACGAGTTATTAGCTTTTAATGTTCACAGAGACGAAGCAGTGGGTAAGAACTAGTAAATAATAAATTAAAAGACTTAATTTCAAAATTATTAACGAAATTTCGCCCATTGTTCTTTACTGACCATGTAACTTTTGTATTGTAATACCAAAGTTACATACTTTACATAATATGTAAAAAAATTTCGACGAGAAAAATTCTGAAAAGCTTTTTTTCATGCGATTTTTCCTCCACATTTCAGCGAAGTTATTACAAATTAAGCGAACAAATATATGAATGTATGTTCATGTACAACAAACGCGGGAACAATAGACCAGCGCGAGTAATTAAAACTTGCTATTCATTGTAAATTACGTATTATTAATAATTTTCTGGTGTCTTAACATTGAAAATGCTACTTTTGAATTAGGGCCATTGTAGCGAAGTGAGATTGTAAATGTGATGGTTGCGGGTTCGAGCCCGTTCTCTGCATAAATTAAATAAATTTACAGCGTTAAGTTCCACTATTCATCGATAAGGGATGGTCGGAGTGTATGACCCTATCTATCCATCAGCCTTTTAAGGTCCACTGCTGGACATAGGCCTCCCCCAATGCTCGCCACTCCGTCCGGTCCTCCGCTCTTTGAATCCAGCGGGTTCCCGCTGTCTTCTTAAGGTCGTCGGTCCACCTGGTTGGAGGGCGGCCTGTACTCCTTTTGCCGAGGCGTGGTCGCCATTCGAGGATCTTTCTTCCCCATCGGTTGTCGGTCCTTCTGACAATATGGCCTGCCCATTGCCAATTTAGCTTGCAGATTTTGAGAGCTATGTCGGTAACCTGCGTTCGTCTACGAATTTCATCATTTCGAATTCTGTCGCGTAGAGAAATACCAAGCATAGCTCTCTCCATCGCTCGCTGAGCGACTTTGAGCCTGTGGATAAGGCTTGCAGTGAAAGACCACGTCTCAGCGCCATACGTTAACACTGGCAACACACACCGATTGAACAGTTTTGACTATGACCCTACTATGCCTGAATACCTTCTCGCATTCAATATTTTTGTCTTACGTTTAAAATAAAATATTAACAGTAAGGAAAAACATAGTGAACTAACACACCGTGGTGCAGGGGTACAAGCTACTGTAAGCGGGACGGATGTGGATTTGATTACCATTCGAGGGATTAAACATTTCCATTTTCCTCGCTCTTGTAACAGGGCAAACGTGGCGTTGAATCCGACACTCAAAATCATTAAGAAAATATTTATTTTAAAAAAAGCACTTATTACGAGAAAACAATAAGAATTACACTCAAACAAATTTTTTTTTTTAAATAAACATCAATTTACTAAAAAAAAACTAATTGACCTTGTATAACGAAGCGTTTACCAACAGAACAATACATAGCGCACACTAAACAATGTTAGCACTTGACCTCACCCGAGCATCTCACTGTGAACTAGAAATAAGCTTTTAGGTCTCACTAAAGATAGCTTTAAAACTAAATATATTTACATATATATATATTTTTTACTTTTTTTCGATTTACGTTGTATCTCGGAAATATCAAGGCTTCTTTACCTAGTTAGGTCCCTCTGGACCTGGGAAATTAAAAGAAAATTTTCCGTTTCAGCTTTCATACATTTTTCGCTGAATTCAACTGCGCCCGACATGCCTTAATTTTTTTTATTTCTATATCATATAAGCTGCTAATAAGGGGAGAAGCTAAGTAGACTCAATTTTTTTTGTTATAGTTTCATCCAAGGAAAATCAAATCTACAACCAACGAAAAAAACATTTTAACACGTTCAACTGCGCGACTATGGCGTAAATTATAATTTATGAAAGTTCATAAAGTGCTTTTTCTAGTATCCCAATAGGAATTCACAAATAAGCTTTAAAAATTCTACTTCAGTACAAAAAAATCTTGTGTATTCCATGAAAAATTCCTACGAAAACACGTCAAGCATACCGCAAGCCTGAATACCGTATAAATATAATAGTACTTTTAGGTAATATCGCTGGTAATACTCGGAAAAGGTTCCTCGGGGGACCGGAAGTAATATAGGGGGAGCATATGTGTATACCTAGTGATGTGACTTATTATTTATGCTTTCTTAGGAGCGTCTGTTGCTTGCTTCTGGCTCGGTAATTATTGAAGACATTCAACAATAGGTGGAACTTAACGCTGCGTTGTTATCAGAACTGAAGTACAGATATAAATACAAAAATTATAGCGATATTGATATAATTTAAATATAAATGATTCAAACAATGGGGTCTAAACCTACAGCTATGATTCAATCCTTATTATATATTTTAAGTTTTTTTGGGTAGCTGTGGGCAACGAAAACAAAATGATAAAGCACTCTTTTTTAAAGTTTTCCTTTCAAACTATTCATCACTCGTGACTTTGCGGGGATTTCCAGACGTAAAATGGAAAATCCTGTTTTATATCAATGTCATATATACAAATATAGATATCAAAGTAGCGTGGTAACGCCGATATAAATAAAATAGTACTTCGAAGTAATATGACTAGCAACTGGGAAAACTTTCCTCGCGGCAACGGAAGCAATAAAGGGGATTGAACTACCGCTTTGTCTATACAAAGTACATACATATATTTATTAGTACAGAAGCCACTATTGCGAACATTTATATTTTATTATTTCTAATATTTTTTTGTAAAGACCATCGTGGCCCAGAAGAATAGCATTTCGATGCTTGTGGGTTCGAACTCCAAAAAAAGAATGAAGGACGGATTGTCTTGACACTAGGTTTCTTCTGTCTTTCTTGTTATATACGAGAAGCCAAAAAGAGTTTTGAAAAAAGAGCCATTTTGCCGTAATATGCAAGAGTAGTGATAGAACACTTTTCTTCGATAGATAATATTTCTAATATTAGTTCTTATACTCAACTTCTATTATGTTCAAGAACAATGTAATTAACATATTTTTCATTTGTTCCAGGACTCCTATCATGGGATTCAGGCGAGCATCAGGTCGATCTGGAGAAGGAACTGGCTACCCTCACGGCCCAGGCACCCGAGGGGGAGGAAGCCAGATACGGTTAGTACCTTATTTTAAAGATTTACCTTTTATTAGCATTTTAAAAGTCTTGTACGAATTTTTCGGAGTTAGTAGAGAAAATATAACAGAAAAATGTATCTTAAAAAAAACAAAATGGTCTTGAATACAATATATTCTGGGTAGGAATTCACCTAATATCTATTTACGACAAAACACTAACTGAGGTCTCGGCGCAAGCGTGTGACGATAAACGCGACAGGTTGTGGGTTCGATTTCCACTCGAAGAATTGAAATATTTAATATTTTCACTCTAGCAACGAGGCAAAGCGTGGCGTTGACTTTCGCCACTCAAAATACAATGGCTCCACAATTCAGCAGAAAGTGGGAACCGGAAATGTCTTAATGAAAACGCAGTGTCCTTAACACAAGGTTCCCGTGTTCCCTCTGTCTACCCTTCAATGTGCGGGATACAGGGAGAAACTATAAAAACTGAATTACGATGGTCAATTGCACCTTTTTATATAGATACTACATTTATTTTACAAAAAAGCCCTCTCGTATACTTAAGAGTTGGGAATCAAATATGTATAATCAGTTTCTTTATGTCGGATATAGGTTACTTAGTAATATTTCAAGTGAATCACGCCCGCAACTTTCCGAGGGATCTACGCTTCTTTTAGCGAAATGAAAAAAGTTAGGAATAATTTATGTCCAAAATGGTCTCCATACATCCACGGATAAATAAAAAATATATATGAAATAAAGATTTGTGTGACTCATTTGTCGTATATGTAAATAAATGTGTTTGTTGGTATCGAATATCAGACAATCGTTAATTAAATCTAAAATATTAAAAAACACGATATTCCGAATCCTAGATGGACTATAGAATGGGCAACCAATGAGCCTTAACTCATAGTAAAGCTTAAATATTTCTACTATTCAGGTCTTCTCTACTTAATTAGAGAATTACAAGGCTTCACCAGTATCCCACGTATAGCAATGTAGGCGGAGACTAGTATCAAGATACTCCTCTCTTCATTTTCCACCTTATTAACTCCGCTGTGGATCAACCAGAGAGGTGAAATTATATTTTTAATTCATGTTTAAATATAATGCCATGACGGCCTTTAAAACGTTTATACATATATATTTATTATTTAATATTGTATTAACAAAGTTACTTCAAGTATATGCCATAAAGAACCTTTTGATAATGGCCCATTACCAAAAGAAATGATATATGAGCTTTCGATAAGAGTCGTTAGAAGAATTATGAAGTAAAAAATATTTTATATTTTTTTATATCTTGTTATATTTTCCTCTTAAAGTGGTTGGTTTATATATTATGTCTTTTTTATTACTGAAATACTTACGCCCAATATTAATAATGTATCTCCTATCTCCAGTTAACGTCTATCTCGTACTGTCCGACATGTCTATCCAATCACTAACCTGCATGCCTACCTCCATCTCTGTCTATTTCAATCTATGGTAGCAATTTTTGGATTAGGATTGGTTATTAACATTGGGCGTTAGAGAATAGAGTACACCCAGACAAAGCGTGGTGTTGAATTCCGCAATTCAACACGCAATATCTCGAAAATTATTTGAAAAGTATTACATGCGGTACATGCTACATGCGGGATACAGCGTGAAATAAAAAAAATATCAATCAAAATAAGGCTCTATATAGATAGGTACAATCTAATACCTCCCCGAGGCTTTCCAAACCCATTCAATCCCCTCAAAAGTTATTGGAATCCATCAAACGTGTAAGCCATTTCATTAATTCGCAGTTTCATAACATTCACATTTGGCGGTGTTCCAACGGGAACGGGAACGTGAATCGCGTTATCTGAATTTCTAGATGAACGATTTTACCAAACATAGATTTAATTAATATGAGTTGAGTTATATCATCAAAGTTTAGTAATAATTTATACTTAAGTGACTGTAAACGCGACGGTGGGTGCGTCGGAGCCTAATTCTGGAGCAGAGTTAAGCAAAGGGAACCTATTGCTTAAACACTCCTTTTTCGTTAAAATACCGTTTTCCACTCTCCACCGAATTCTGAAGGCTTGAGAGTTGAGTAGCGCATGTCAACACCGGGCTATGCCTGGTTATCACAGCTAGAAGATTATAGTATTAATTGTTTAATTTCCTCGAGTGAGAATCGAACCTATAATCTGTCATATTTCTCACGCTAGTGCCCCTACGCCTCGACTAACCTACTGAAAATATACATACGTCAAAAATTTTATCATTTCATAATAAAAAGCTTTGAAAAATAAGCTCCAGAATTAAAATTAAAATGAACATTGTGCAAATATACCTAAATTTCTCTTCTAAAATAGTAAAAAATTTCCTCAGAACAATACATAGTCGAGCATCACCGAGACACTTTCGCAAATTTCTCGCTAAAAATCCTCTAAAAATGATTTTTTGTAGGGAAAAATGAAAAAAAAAAACACTTGCAACTCATATGAGCATGAAATTTAAACGATGCAGGAATTTTTTACTCGCTTTGCAGGAATGGTTTACGACGTTCGTGTAGTTATTGGGAACTTTGTTTTTTTTGGATTTATGCTTATATAAACAGATAACATGTACTTTAATGTTCTTGATATTGCGTGTAGAGCTCAACGCCGTACCTTGTCTTACCAAACTAGTGAAATAAATATATAAGTCAATAATGTAATTATTGAAGAGAACAATTTTTTCAATTGCCTGATTATTATTTCTTTTTTCACGCTGTATCCCGCATATAGCAGGTTAGGCAGAGGGAACCTACTATTAAAAAATTCCGTTGCATACACCAATGTGTGAGTGGTACAGTTTATTCACGATAATAATTAATTTTAATGGCTCGAAATGAAATAAAACGACATTTCTTAAAGTCGATAAAAAAGAGTATGGAATGATTTATCACTAATTCTCTCTACCTTAACTAAACAATACAGCGTATAATTTAAGTCTTTTTTTTATTTAACCCTCCCGTTGTAAGCTGGCGTGAAGTAATTTTGTATTCAAGCCCTCACTCAGCCCATTCTTATAAGTTACAAACTTTTGCTCCATAAAATAAGAAAAGATAAGACAAAATTATTTCCGAACAAACGTTATCTTTACATTTATTCTTTAACTTTTGATTTCAAAAAATGTAAAAACGTATGATAATACTTATTCTAAGTATGGAAATGTACAGTTATATTTCTTAAAATGTTAAAAGAAAGTAAAATTTTATTATTTTAGCTTCGCACTGTGTCACGCGTATAACAGGGTGGACAAAGGGAACCTAGGGTTAAGATACTTCGTTCGAAAGAAGACATTCCGCCTAATTTTGTTAACATTCCGTCTTAAATGGAGTTCAACGCCGCGATTCTCTAACCAGAATAAGGAAACGAAAATAATCCAACCCTCCGGTGAAATACAAAAACGTACCATAAACAAATACAAATGTTACAAATCAAACAAAAGTCTCATCTAAGCCGATAATTCACGTTATCAGTTATTCAATACATTCATTCAGCTGTTTTCAAGAGCCCTCGATATCTGCTGTGACTTTGTATAGACGCGAATGAGCTTATATTATCTCAACGCGTTGGAAGTAGCTTTTTCCTTTATATTTCATTTTTTTTGAATGTATGTTGTATGAAAGTGATGTTTTTAAATTCCATATAAACGGATTATTTCTTTTGTGTTATTTCAATTTTTATTTAATTCTTTGTCGTGTTTTTCAACCAGTTTTTTAAGAAATAATCTGTTTATATCGTATTTAAAACCTAAATACATGTATATGAAAAAATATAATTATAGTATCATGAGGTCAGTCGCGACACAACGTGTAACTGTAAACGTAACTCGAGGAAATGAAATATTTAACACTTTCATTTCTTCGTTCTGGTATCGAACCCACAATGCCTCCAGAATACAGCGGACGGAGTGTCCAAACACCATATCTACCTAATATCTAAATTAATTTCAAGTTGAAATTACGACGATAAATAAGTTACACCAACTGAGTTTCACAAAGACACTTCTCAAAGAAAATCTCAGATTAAACTTTAATGAACTTTGCTAAGCTCATCGCTTCGTGAAGACGAGATATGAAATATCTCAAAAATAATATTTCTTTAGTTTCACGTTCTATCCCGCAGGCTAGGTAGAACGAACCTAGATACACATATCTACGGTCAAGGTACTCCCTTCCCCACACACTGCCCATTTATCGTGCCTGCGGCTTCTAACCAAAGCTAGGAAATGAAAATAATTAATTTTCCTGATTGGAAATCGAACCTACAATCTTTGAGTTTACAATCAGACGATGTGCCGCTACGTCACGGCTCCCTCAAGCTATGTATATTTACTTTTACAGTAGTAAAAAATATGACCATAAAGCCAGGGTTAAAAAACATTTCGTAAAAGTATAATTTTTTGCCAGCAATTCATTATGAAAGACCTCTGGGCGTTATTTCGACGCGACGGCTTAAATTGTTTGAAAAGAATTATTCGTCAAATTAGCGTTTTTGAGATTTATGATGCAGATAATTTAGGGCAAAGTGAAATATTTTTTTGTAGGTATTCTATTTTTACTATTTTTTATCAAAAGGATTTTATGTGTAGCAAGATCGGCTTTTCGGCAAAGGGAACCTAATGTACTCTCCATTCTTACTATTCGCTCAACTTGCGGGGCATTGCGTGCGGGTGGGGAAAAGAAAATAATTTAATTTAAACATTTCTTCGTCTGGGAATTAAACCCACAAGCATCAGGTAATTCAAGTATGTCTTGTTATTGTCGCGCAATGTCAAACAAGAAGAACATCAAAAAAATATGACTTTAATGTCCTATATATATATATATATCTTCCAGAAAAAGTCCTATAAATTCGTCTTAAAACAACCATTACGCGAGATAATGTTCGGGAAAATCCATATTTCCAACGTTCCACTCAGCTGAGTGTGATAGAGATAAACGATTCAATTTCGGGCGTGGCGGAGTGCCATTAGTTGTGTTTACACGACAAGTTCAAGGGCGTTGAGTCGGGGCTCCAATTTCTTATTATATAAGATTTTTTGTAGGGTTTGACCTTCAAGCGTATACGAGTAAACCTTTGATGATAAGAAAAATGTCAGGCTTATGAAAAATGGATTTGATTTGCAGCTTTTGACCAAAGAAATAACAAGAAGTTGTGTAAGACAACTCCAATCACCGAGTTACATTTAAACGATTAATGTTATTCAGTACATAGCATAGCAAGTATGCGGTGGGAACCTGGGAACCTAATATTAGACTATATATTCATTAATATACTATTATTCTCCATTTCTGCTGGATTAAAGAGGCATTGCGTCTTGAGTGGCAGAATTTAACGCCACACTTTAAAAAATATATATTTTAAAAATATACATAGCACAGCCACTAATAGTAAGTCCAAATCAGATAAAATAGATATAATAATAAACTGCTTTGTTACAGGCGAAAGATTGATCCAGTATGCTTCAGAGAATCTCGTGACAGAAATCCTGATCCACCCACAGATGAACACGCTGATGCAATGTATGAGGAACTTGCTCAGCTCGTTCACCAGGCACCGACACCTTGTGCACGCCGGATATACGTTTGCCGGAAACGGCTCCTGGATTATGCAAGTGAGTTGGCTAAACATAGTATTCATTTTTTTGTATTAATTATAGAATCTCTTAAGTTTTGATGAGATTTGTACCTCTAAACAAGGTTTAGTTAAGATCGATAACTATATAAATTGATGCAGTTGTCACCCTTTCTCTACAGAGATACAATAAATACAATCACATTAGATGATTTATTTATTTACTTAGATATGATGATATTTATTTACTTTCGTACAAATAAGGATTTTAATTTAGATAAAAAAATAAGTAATAACACGTTATATTATTGTTTAGAAACTCTCAGTAACTACTGCAATTTTTTCAATGACTAAATTTTACAATTTTTCCTCCTGTTTCAAATATTTCTCTACCTTTTTCCAGTTTATTCTCTCGTAGTATACGTAGAATACACAAATTAAAAGATATAAGTACCCATTATATTATATTCGAATAGAATTGATATAGAAATTTAATTTCATTTTGTAATGAATCAACTACCTTCAACGTAACTAAAATAAAAATAACTATGTATACCGTAAAATTTAAAATTTCCTACAATTTCAAATTTTCATCATACGAAAAGCATATACTTGTGTATTTTTTTGCCGACGCTACGCGAGCTCGCCTCCAGCGCTTAATTTCCGCTTCACTTGAACGCGACATTAACAGATTGATATTAAATGACATTGATTTATCCGGGAAATGCGCTTTGACGTGCCGTACGAGTGCTTACCGTGTTACATTTTCTCGCGTTTCTATTACTCTGTATTTTATTTTTAATAATAGTAATACTTGTATTTTAAGAATTTTAGTGATATAATTATTATTTTATTTTTAACGTTTCGTATATTTTAGAGGTATTTTTTTAGCTTCACGCTAAAACCCTCACGTAGCAGTGTAGACAGAAAAACTTAGCGTTAAGGCTCTTTCACTCCTCCACTCTTCACTCTGCTTGCAAGATATTACATGTTATATGGCAGAGATGAACGCTTATCTTGTTACCAGAGCAAATAAAAATAATTCATTTCCTCCACTGGAAATCAAACTCACAACACAACTGCAATCCCCGGCAGATATTGTGCGATCATGATGTCATTAAAATTCGGTTCGTAGGTAACGAAGAAAAACCTTGGTATAACTAACACCACATTTCTTCTGTAGGATGGGACATTCTCCCTCGCGGACTTTACTGATGCTTACCAAGAGAACGAAGTGCAGCGCGTCATTCGTGCTTATGAGAACTCTATCTCTATTGATATCCACTGCTCGACCGGCGGCGGAGAGTGGCAGAAACTCCCCGACATGCCCTTCGTCAAGCACTGCAAGATAAGGATCAACCCCACGGACATACTAGACTCTGGCTCTCAAGCCATCAAGGACTTTACCAGTAAGTACTTAGTAGTTAGTTAGGTGAATCTTAAGTTTTCCTCTTTCGGTCACACGTAGTTACGTTATTTCTTAAATTTGGGATTTCATAAGAGCAATTAGCTTTATATATAACGGCATAATTTTTTTGACATTTATAAGACTTAGTGGACGTCGAGACGTAAAATATAAAATCCCGTTATTTCCCGTTTTCGTAGGAATTTCAAGAAATTCTCTGTTAGTCTCTTAGTTAGGTAACGGGATATATACATACATAGATTTAGATAGAAACCATATTCAATAAATCATTATTACCTACGACAAAACGAGAACTATACCAAAATTAGTAGATTCCAAACATCAGCAAGTCTATTGAATTAAAATCAACGCTATTTAATTATACGCTGAAACGAACACGTTTTATTAGATTTGTTTGGTCGTACGTGAGCAAAAACAGAAGTGTACTTCGACTGCAGGATTTATCACCGCTTTTGATGTCCCGATATAGTTTTTAGAACCTGAATTTAGATCAAATATAAAATCTAGTGAAGAATTGTTTTCCAAATAATATTTTTTATTCTTATATAAGATTGTTTTATAATATGCTTTTATTTAATTTTGGATTTGTTAAGGATTTCTTGTTATTAACAAATTTAGTAATATTAAAAAAACAATTCGGCAATCTATTCTAAATTTGCCAAAACAGAAGTTTAAAGTAATTACAAAAACAATACTAACAAGTAAAGTCTTGTTTACTATTCAGAAATATTTAATCGGTAAAAATGTATGGAAATAATATGTAATAATAAAATTGTAATATTGAAATTAAAAGAGCAACTGTTAAGTTTTTTGCTTGTTATTGTCAGCAGTTTAGCTTCACTAGACGGGAGTAGCTATATGTTCATTCAACGATTCAAACGAATACTGGGAAAAGTCGTTTTCGATAAAGAATATTTTTCATTCGAAGAATTCTCCAATCGCAAAGTAAACTCAAGACCAAACCTCTAACTCAGCAGGCAAAATTGCAAACCTCAAAATGAGACTACAATTTCACCCCTGGATTTCTATTCCGAGCGCTCAATCAAAGCCCTGACTTCAGAACTAAAGCCACCCATCATTTCCCACTCATTGTTTGTCTCTACTTTGCATATGAATACAGCAATTTACTTTGAAACTTCGCGGCGGTTTGCAATTCCAATATACACTGAGGACGTCATTTCTACAGCAGTATAATAGAACAGAGAGAAACTAATGTTAGGACACTTTGCTGCATTCTGCCGTTGTATAGACATTGAATGTTAGGGTGCGGAACTAAACGCCACATATTGTTTAAACCGAGTCCAGGAAAAATAAATATTTTTTCAGTATGAACTCTTAGTGCCTCTCGAACATAATGGTGTTTTGTCACTATTTAGCCAAATCTATATTTAAAATTATAAAGATGAGAAATCACATTGTTGAACGCACTTATATCAGGAACTAATGGTTTGAATTAAATAATATTTCTCAGAGTTACTTAGAACAGAGAGAACTTTGAGTGTGTCATACACAATTCTTAGTTATATCAATTTAAAACGCGGGTGAAGCTGCAGGCAATAACTAGTATTCCAATATAGTCTAATGAAGGCGCTTCTACAACTTCTATAAACGAAATTACAAGCAAACACAAAGACGAAATTCTAGGTTTGTTATACTTGCTTGTTAGAAAGTCAAGTTATACAACAAATATGGAGATAATCAGAGATAGCTTTAGGCTTATACATTTTAAATGAATGTAAAGGGTAGTGAATTCAATTTATTTTTTATAATAGAATGATTTATTTTAATTCCCTCGGTGTGGCAAGTTTAGTTCCGCCGGTTATCTCAGTATGTCTTCAGTATTGGGCGCAAAATAGAGTTAAATTACAATAGATTATATAAAATCTGTGAACTTACAAACAATTAAATATATTAAATATTAAAATTCTCTTTTGTATATATTCCTAAACTATTATAAAATCCACATTTACCTAAAGTTGAAAATACACATTTTGAGACAAAGCATTTTGTTGAACTAAAGAATATTTTATAACGTAGAGTTAAATATTGTTTCTATTTCACACGAATTGAAAATACTGAAAAGATTATATTCTAACAGACCGACTGTTATTTTTTTATGTAGATTACTATAGCTTACTTTATACAAGTGACAAAAGACTTTAAAACATTTTTTGCTTTAATAATAAAAACAATTTTAAATTCGATATAAATATTTATTTTCATTTCGTCGTTATAAGTTCAAACGTACTAAAATGTTATACCTGCTAAATCTATGCTGACTGCTGCAGTAGAGATGGCTGTGGTTTTGATCCCCTCTTAGGGCAACGAAATATCTTTCTTCTTGTAATACATACCGCAGTGTTGAGTGCCGACACTTAACAACGAAATATCTCTAATTGAGAAGAAGAGCGGACAACAGAATGTCTTCGTATTAGGTTGTGCTTACATTGCTTCTACACGAATTAACGTTAAAGCGAAGAAATGAAGATATAAATTTGAATAAATATTTCATTTTCTCAAGTGGGGATCGAACCCAAAACCAGTTTACAGTCATATTCTTACTTGTGCCCCTGCACTACGACTGGCTGGAAAAGGTAAAAGCCTTTTATAAATCCACTTTAGTGATGCTGTTCAAAGAAGGTTATACTTAGAAAAATTAATTCTCAAGCTTAGCGTTTTTATTTCATCGTCTAATTTTTCTTAGCAATTTGTATGGAAATAAAGATTAAAGGAAAATGAGGCGGATTAGAAAAATTTATCGTCGCTTAGGAAATTATATTCTTTGTAGAACATGAACGTTTTAATTTTTATTTTATATAATAATAATATTATTTTTATATTATTGACTTCACGCTGATTCCCTCAGTATAGCAGGATAAACAGAGATAGAGTATTGAAACACTCAGTCTTTTGCTTTGCGCCCTTATTAAAAACACTGCGTTTTAAGTGGTTTTTATATGTAATTATAGTAGATACATGAAATACTTTTGACTTGGTATAAAATGATAGTTTCAATAGTCCAATAGTAGGTTCAATTCTTCTCGCACAGACGGCTTGTTATAGTACTTCTATTTTTACCTGCATTGTCATAACTAAGAATTGTTTATTGCACATATTAAATTCTCGGAGTAGCTATGATCAGATACAGTAGATTTTATTGATTATATGATGTAATATAATCTAAAGTCTTCTCTACAAATAGTTCATTAAAAATAAGAAACTTTTCAATTGTAACCAGTAGTTCCTCTTCAAACAACCTCTTCTTACCAATCTACTCGCTTTATAATATAATATTAATTATAAATTAAATACGAAGACGCGAACCAAAATTCAAGCATAAAGTTATTAACGAGTTCCATTATACCAATTTCATGCAATAAGAAACTTCCATCCAACTATACCATTGTGAGCGACGTCACTTACATCCACACCCACACCCTCACCCTCGCACCGCCCGTACGTGGAATTAGAGATTCCGTTAATTTGTCGAGCTCTGAACAAGTTGCTCTGCGCTTGGAGCGATACAACGCAAGTCGTAGACGCTAGCGACTCTATTATGTGGATTTCCTTTGAAATTTCTAACCGTTGACGGTTGAGGTTTCAATTTGATTGAAGTATTATCATAAGTTTGCTCTGGTAACGAAAGAAGCTTCTTTTTAAATTTCGTCTCGCAAAAGACAATGCCTTGAAAATTGGACTGAAAGGATCAGAGGGGATTACTGTGTGTGTAGTAATACTAAATTCCCTCTGCTTGATGCTGGACACATGGTATAGTTAAAAAAAACCTCTCAGAAATTGTATAATTCTGTATTTCAATATTCAATTGAGAAAATATCTCAAATAGCTAAAAGATTAGTAGTATAATATATATAGAATTAAATAGATATTATTATATTGAATACAATATAAGATAAACGTACAATTTTCATGTAATTGTCATTATTATTACAGTTTTGCTTGTAACTTGGGCCGTATACAATTTCACGAGCGCTTTCCTCGCTGAGCATAACTTTTGCTTCCTTCAATTACGTAATTTCTCGATAGTTGCAATATGTTGTAATAAACATATTAATTTAATTTCAGATCACTTTTAAAAGTTTTAATTAAATAAGTTGCGTTCGTTATTTTGCTTGAAATATATGTAGTTTACAACAAACTTTCTTCAGTGTAAAATGTAACAGAGAACTTATGAAAAGTGAATATTTTTATAATTTGTTTTTGTGATATATATCTAAAAACATATTTTATTTGTAATGTAAATGTAAAGAAAATTGACTTTATGCTTTTTTCCGTATTTCAAGCAGAGAAGTCAGAGAAAACTTAGTGATAAGACACTCCGTTTTGAGTGGCGGAAATGAAATATTTTTATTTTCTTAGTGTGTGAACTTCCTATGGCATAATCGCGCCGCCACGGGTTACGCAACACAACATGGAATGCCTCCAGAATTCAGTAGCAAATAGAAAACAGAAGTGTCTTAACGGGAACTAAGTTGCTATGTTCCCTAGGTTCCCTTGGTAGGGTTGCTTACTCTACTAATATACTCTATAATAATATGCACGATATAATTTCAAGCTAAAAAATGTGGCATCATTTAGATATATCATGAAATACCTGATATATTTTTTTCCCAACTTTCCAAGCTATCTTTAACGAAGTATCGCCATAGAAGTACATTTACTAGGAATAACTCAACCGTTAGTAACCCTTAGCTCTAATGTCGTACAGGTATTTCCGAATAAGTGAACACTAAACGTAAGACTTGAGTCGTTCTAGACTTATAAAATGGATTTTATATCGTACTTGAATTGCTTTTTATTGTAGTCTTTAAAGAAATAATACTATATTGATAGAAGGAAAGTGATTTTCTTTTTAACTTAATATTGTATCGTAATTATTTATATATGTAATGTAATTATGTAAAATATACCTAACTTCACGAACTAATTTACTCGTACTAATTGAAGACCCTACCTCTATAACGTACGTAGGTATAGGTATATAGGAGGCACAAATTAAGTTACACCTGTAGAGGTACGCCAGTATGACGCCAGACCTGGTATGACCTAAATTGTTTTGCGAGGCCACCAGCCCGACCTATCCTGTCCTAGACAATTTAATAAGTGACTAAAGCTCGCCACACTTCCGCCCTAATTGCTTTGATGGAATTTTAGGGCTGTTATGTAATTAAAACGCGTGATTGCCGGGAAATTTCCTTAAATGAAAAACGAAATTTATTATTAGAGTTCTATCTATAAAAAGAATATAAAATTTTCCAAAGTGACTCGATACGCGATATATCGAAAATTGAGTGGTAAGAGGAAAACGGCGAGTCTTACCACTAGAGTCCCACTGCTTATCTTTCTTTATGTGGAATACAAAGTGAAACTACAAAAAAACATAGAAACGTACTATATTATCATAAAATATAAAATATACACTACATATTATACATGTTTCTGCAAACAAAACATAAAAACAATATAATTCATATTACATTAAAACAATATAAGTCTTATTTTCATTATAATAAAAAGTAATATAACTGAGAATAATAATTCTATCTCGCCGGCGGCAAGCTCTAATGAATCTCAGAGGAAAACTTTTAAGCGAAGCGAAGCGAACGAACATTTACAAAACCACTCTTCTGAACATAAAAATTGTACTGCTAAAAACCTACTTATTGTGAAATAATAGCTATAGTATTTAAGTACCAGCTAATTTTGTGGTGGAAACTTTTTTAAAAGTTATAGCGGAAAATGTTGGATTGATTCGTGTTAATTATGAACCAGTTAAAAGGTTTGAAGTGGAACGTAATCTGGTTTTTGTATTTTTTGACTTTCTTGAATGTTTTTTCCATAAATCTAAGTAGAAAAAGCTCTTCCGTTACTTAGTGATCGACAGACAACTAATAGGCGACACTACTAGACTTAGAAAGTTGAAATTCGGAATGTAGTGTAAGGTCAGTGTTGGAATCCACTGAAGTGAAAAAATGGATTTTCCATTTTATTTTTCAGAGTTCCCACAAATTAAATTACAATATCTGGAAAATTGCGGGGAAACGGAGTGCTACAACTAAATTCCAATTATCTAAGCTTAAACTAACTAACTAACTTCAGTTGAAACTATCTAATTCGAAGACTAATTCAGTGTTGGATAGTTTCAACTCAACAAATATTATTCGATCCACTAAGTCTTATATTCAGAACCAAATAACTAACTCAAATCCTTCTACATTAAAATTATTTATACGTTTTCTAAAAATACGATTTCTCTAACCCATTAATTGGTTCACAGCTTACCTGGACCCATACATCGCGCCAGCCAGCCTAGAACAGCTGCTGGTGTCTAGCGACGTGGTCGGCAACATCCGCTTCAGCCACCCCACCCTGTACGTGTTCCCTGGGGGACAGGGAGATGCTGCACTGTTTGGCATCAACGGATTCAACATGCTCGGTAAGTATTTAAAAACTTGTTTAATCTTTTTGGAATTTGGCACACAATAATAAATTGGGAGGTCGTGACGTAGAGATACAAGGATGTGACTGTAAACGTGGCTGGTTGCGGGTTCAATTTCCAATCGAGGAAATGAAATATTTACTACTTTTAGTTTTTCGCTCTGGTGTCGAGGCAAAGCGCAGTGGGCTCCTCTGCCAACCTCGCTACATGCAGGATACAACGAGAAAAGAAAAAGAAAAGCACTTTTCCTCGTTGTCAGAGTAACCAAATGAGAATATTAAATATTTTATTTGTATGAATAAATGAAACGTAACAGTTACTTTTAAACTAATACCTCTGAGTCAGAGCAAGTTTTATGGTAAATTAAGCTAAGTATATGATTAACACTTAAATATTATAACTTTAAATAGGAAACGTACGATTTAACAGTGCACATAAAAAAAAACCTTAAACTGACACAATGCAGTGAAAAAGTAAAAACTCAAAGACGTAAAACGACAAAAAGTAATTTGATGTCTTGAAAAAGAATGGCTTTAACTAATATTCTTCTTGGCACACTTCCAACACTTGCCAAGGCTAGCGTCCGCCGGGAATTGGTGATTTAAGCTTTCTTCTAAAGAATTTTCTTTTGTAATTTTAACCTACTTCTATAGAAATGAGAAGTCTTGTTGCTATTCTAGGTACTTAAGTACCCACCAATTTGGAGAAAATTTACCTTACTATCTATATATCTTATATATCTAATACCCCCCAAATTTAACGGGAAGTGGGGACGGATGTATCTTGATGGGAACAAAGTGTATTAACACTAGATCCCTCTGCCAACCCTGATATGATTGCGGGATACAACGTGAAGCTAAAAAACTTTTCTATATTAATAGTAATTTCATGTACGTAATAGCAAATTTCATTAACAAAATGACTATTTTATTAACAAATTTTTATATATATTTTTTTATTTTGAATATTTTCCATTACTAGTAGAAAAATTAGGTAATATTATTATGTTAGATTAGTCCACGTAGGACACCAATAAGAAATATAAATATAGATAACAGGCTGAAGCCACATCTTAGTCAGCGTGCAATTGCAATAAGGCTAAGAACTGTATTTGGCTGGTTGGCGTGCAGCCAGACGAGACGGAAAAGGAAAAAAAATTCTTCAGCGATTACCTGAAGTGAAGCACGTTTGTTAAAAGTTAGTTTACATTTTTTTTCTTGTATATGTAATTCTTCTGTAAACCTCTAAATATAATTTACTTTTAAATTTTGATGCAAATCATGTTTAAAACATAATTATTAAAACGTACTTTTAATTAAGAATTGAACTTACACACATCGGCTTACGATTATCAATTTAAAATAAACACAACAAAATAATTAACTTTACGTAGGTACTTCTGTATCCATCATATAGCACGGTAGACAGAGGAATTGTAGTGTTAAGATTCCACTTCCCGTCCAATCATCGAAATATTAACGCCGTAATTCTGGTTGACATCACAGCGAGATGAGAAATATTACACAAAACTACTCAGACAGACAGACAGACAGACAGATGAATTATTACCATAATATCTAGAATTAGTCTCTACTATTACTCGCTGGCATTGTTCGAGCGCAACCCCCGCGGTAGTTACGTCGCGATTGTCTTTTTGTTCACATTTGGCTGACAGCCAACGCAACTTGTGCTTATGTTTGGCGTTAAAAAAACTATCTAAAAAATGTAACATTTATAAAGCGGCACTTTAGAATATTACTTTAGTTATTTTTTATTCATTTCATGATATATCCGGTATAAAGCGATAGGCAGAGGGAAGCGTCCGCGCAATTTTCGGGACGTTTTGTGTTGAGTGGCGGAGCCTATCTTGCAGGAACAGGGAACGAAAAATAACTCATTGTCCTGAGTGGGGAATGAACCTATAGGTGACTTTACATTTAGCAATCTGTAACAATGCGCTCTATGTAGACAGTACAAGCAAAAATATTTCAAATACCATAAATAAAGAACTTAACTAAAGGATATCTAAGGTTAGCTAATCAAGCTACCATAGCGGGGATTTATTTTTTTTTACACAATTTTCCTTTCTTCGTTTTCAACATAAATATGTATACGATAAAAGTATTTTCAATTTGAATAGGTAGGTATAAATATTTAGCTTAAAAGTATTTCTTTTACTTTGACCGCCAAACGACAACTTAAAAAGCACTTATATCAAAGAAAAATCTCGTGATTACGTAAATGTTGTATTTCACACAAAATTTTTGGCTTTTCAATTCAAGTAGTCTTTCACTTAGTGAGTAGTGAGTTACATGCTATTTCCCGCACGACAGGATAGGCAGAGAGAACCTAGTTTTAAGACATTCCGTTCCCCATTTTTTGCCCAATTATCAAGACTTCGTGTTGTAAGGTGGAGCGAAGATTTGAAGATAATTTATACCTTCGAGTGGGAATCGAACACATTACCGTCGCGCTTACAGTACGACGACGTCACGGTTCCCTTTCATTTTCAACTATCTTTATAATTAAGTCATATATGGTATTAAAACTTATAGCAGCGTTAGTTGTACAATGTAAATTTGGACTAATCACAGTTTATATGACCGTAAGGCCCTATTTAAGAAATGGGTCAAAATCTCTTATAAGGATTTTAGTTTTGTGTATCAACTAAGTACTTAAAAAACCATTTTTGAAGCTTTTAAAAGAAAGGCCATTGTTGCCGCTAAATAGTGCTAAACTGATAATGCAATGGGGGGGGGGGGGGTCGATATATCATATTGTTTATATTTTAAATATGGATGTACATCTAAAGTGGTCGTCATATTTGGGGATATATTTCCTGGGTTGTACGGGTATGTTCAAAGTTAAAGTGCTTTTTTATTAGTGAAATTTCTAGAGTGCCACCTATTATTACACAAAAAGCAACAAAAGAAATACGTGAACCTCCTTAAACATATTACAACAATATTATTTATATCAATCGTATTTTCTTAAATAATAATATAAAAAATGAGCCTTGATTATAGGTAGGTACTCCACCAAATGTTGTTACGTGATATTTTATACACATTAATTAAACGGCCACTTTTGTACCATGAAGTGGAGACTTTTACCCGAAATTTGATACTCGACAAGAGTGCTCTTAGCTTCTTAAAAGGTGACCCTTCTTTATACATTAAACATATATGAATGCCTAACCTTCTCTAATAAATACTATAATTAGCACCAAATGTTCTCTTACTAAAGGCGACTAGATTGTTTAAATATTGTAATAGGTACTTATTTATTTTAGATACAATAAATACTAATTTATATATAGCAGTTTGAATCTACAATCATCCTACTTAATCAAATACAAGTACATCTCTATGACGTCATATTTATATTTTTATCATTTAAAATTTCCACATAAAAAGTTTCGAAAAGTTAAAAATTTCACCGACTTTTATTCGTTTATCGAAAAAACCGTCAAACTGTAAAAAAATTCTAACAATATAGGTTTTAATTAATCCCTCGGAGATGAAATGTAAACAAAAACTTTTTCATTCTATTTTCCACAGCATTTCACACATAGCCTAAACTAAAAGCGCATCGAATGCCAATCGATTTAATTGGTGTTTTTTTGTCACGTCCCTAGAATATGAGAGTCGAAAAATATTATAACTATTAGTGTGAAAATAGAAATACGAATTTTCATTCTAACAATAGGTTTAGGTACATGACAATGGTTTTAATAAAAAAGATGAATTAAATATATAATTCATGCTTACAAAGCCGAGTGATCAGCCTCAATTGAGCCACAAATCACAATGTATAGTATAATGTGATAAATGGGCAAGATAATAGGCATTTTATGATACTGGTAATTAAATACACATATTTTCTCCTCGTGAACTAAATAACCAATTGTGGCTTACAAAACCACAGAATTAATTTTCTTTTTCATGTAATGTAAGAACGGACACCATTATAAATTGATATCTATTGAGATATCATTCGTATTGATTATAAATAAACACCCTAGAAATCGTTTAAATTTTATAAAAAAATATTTTTACAGTACATTAAAATTATGAAGACAATATATAAATTACTTCAATGAGACAAATAAATGTTACTTACTTCTAATAGGTTCATTCAATATTCTCAGATAGTATCTATTAATATTTGATTAATACCAATTTTTATTAAAAGCAGGGATTCCGAACCTTTTCTTGAATATAATATATACGTTTATATTATTTGTGTATTAATATTAAGTTATTGTTACTATGCATAATAATGATAGTGTTTATAGTGGTAGTATATCTGATAATTCTTTTCACCAGTGCGTTTCTACAACATCCGACGATAGTTGCCATAGCATATCTGATCCTCTCAACTCAATATTAGACAGCAAACTTAAAAACTTTTCAAAAAATTTTAATGTAGTCCACATCAATGCGCAAAGCATACCAGCCCATTATCCAGACCTCCTTGACTCATTTAATGTAAGAGATGTTCATGCAGTACTCGTATCTGAGACATTTCTCAAACCCAGTTTACCATCAACTGCATATGCCCTACCGGGTTTTCACCTGATACGAAACGATAGGACAGGGAAAGGTGGAGGGGGAGTAGCTATTTATCTTAGGAGCCACATTCCCTTTTCAATATTAGATAAATCGCCTTCAGCTTACTCAAATTCATCGGAACATATCTTTATAGAGGTCCTATTTGGCACTCTTAAGATGTTACTTGGTGTCTTTTATAGTCCCACCTTACATGTGAATTATTTTGATTCGTTTGAGATTCTTTTAGAAAAGTATGTGCCAGAAGTTGACCACTCCATCATAATGGGTGACTTTAACACATGTCTCATTAAGAAAGACACACGCTCAACTCGGCTTAAAACCATAATCAATAGCTCTAACCTAAATATCCTTCCGACGAATGCAACCCACCTCTTCCCTGGTTGCGTGCCATCCTTGCTGGACCTCATGGTTGTCTCATCAAACGAGCGCGTAGCTACCTTCGGACAAATCTCAGCGGAAGCGTTCTCCTATCATGACCTCGTTTACCTATCATACAAAATACGACCACCCAAGCTAAAGCCAACGGTAGTGATGCGAAGATCCTTCAATAACATCGACAACGAAAAATTTATGAGTGATCTTAGTCGTATTGACTGGGATTGCATTTTTAATGCAGGTACTATTAATGATAAATTAAATATTTTTAATTCCATATTAATTGAGCTTTTCGACATTCACGCGCCGCTTCGACCAATAAAAATAAAACATCTCCCTGCTCCGTGGTTAACGCAAGATATTAAGATACTTATGGTCAAACGAAATACTGCAAAGTCCAAATACAAAATGAATCCTACGGATGCAAATCTTCAGAGGTACAAAAAACTACGGAACAGATGTAACAAGGCTTGCAGAGATGCGCGACGTAACCATATTTTTACATCTATAGACCCCAGGAGTCCTGCAAAAACTTGGAAATTTCTGAATGCGATGGGAATAGGAGGTAGACGCACTCGGCATACACCAATCTTAAGCAACTGCATGGATTTAGATTCACTGAATAATTTCTTTACGAATGTCAATAAGATGGACGACATCACTAAATTAAACACCCTTCAATCACTGTCATTACTTCCGAATCCCTCACCTCCTTTCCTTTTCAAACCCATCTCTACGGCACAAATTCGTAAGCACGTGATAGCCATTAAATCGGATGCTACTGGCTATGATAATATTAGTCGTCGTATGATTATATTATCGCTTAATTATGTTCTTCCTGTCTTATCCCATATCTTTAACTTCTCCCTTTCGTCCAGTGAATTTCCTGATGCTTGGCGCCATGCACTAGTGATCCCTATCCCAAAAACATCCAAAACGTCCAATCCAACATCCTTCTCTAACCATAGGCCGATTTCCATTCTTCCCTTCCTGTCCAAAGTCCTAGAACGTATTGTTCATGAACAACTATACTTATTTTTACATAATAATAATATCCTTTCCCCTTTCCAATCAGGTTTCCGCCCTGGACATAGCACAGTAACTGCACTTAATAAAGTCTGTGATGATATTCGATTCGGTATTGACAACCAGCAAGTTACTCTACTTGTTCTGCTAGACTTTTCAAATGCCTTCAATTCTGTTGACTTTGATATATTGCTAGCCATATTAAAGTCCATAAATTTTTCCTCAACAGCTACTGAATGGTTTTCTTCATACCTTCGCGGCCGCAGACAGAGTGTCATACTGGATGGTAGACAATCCTCACTAAGCCATATTAGCGCTGGCGTGCCTCAGGGTGGTGTGCTGTCTCCCCTCCTTTTTTCCATTTTCATTAACACTCTCACTCCACATATATCGTCTTCTTATCATCTTTACGCTGATGATTTACAAATTTATACAACCGTAGCCACGAATGAAATTTCTAGCGCGGTTGCTAAAATTAACTCCGACCTTCAGCTAATAAGTATCTGGTGTAAAACATTTGGGCTTTCTTTAAACCCAAATAAATCTCAGCTATGTATTTTTGGAAACTCTAAACAACTGTTTAAATTACATGTACCTCTACCATCGGTTTCGCTTGATAATATATGTTTAGAGCCTAGTGAGAGTGTTGTGAACTTGGGGATCAGAATGGATAGCACATTTTCCTGGTCACCCCGCGTTTCTGAGCTTAGTCGTAGGGTTTTCTCCGCCTTAGGGGGACTAAGAAGATGGAAGAACCTCTTACCATTGAAAACCAAAATATCCTTAGCCCACACTCTTCTCCTTCCCATTCTAGATTACGCCGATTCTTGCTATCTGGATTTGTCTCAGCAACTGCTTAATAAGCTCGAGCGTCTGCAAAATGCTATAATAAGATTTATATTTGGACTTAAAAAGTACGACCATGTGTCACAGTTTCGTGCTCAACTGAAATGGCTCTCAATAAAATACAGGCGTAATCTACATTCCCTCACTCTCCTTTATACCATCCTTTTTCATCCTATTACTCCTTCGTACCTTAAAGAACGGTTTAAGTTCTTAGGGTCGAATTCCCTTCATGTCCAATGTCTCCGTTCCCGCACTGACAACCTCCTTCAAACACCTTTGCCCCGATCGAAACGCTATGGTGACTCCTTTACTGTCAAGACAGTAAAGCTCTGGAATGAGCTGCCGGTGAATATCAGAAAATCTCAGACGGTTGGAATATTTAAACGTCGTCTTAAACAATACTACCTGGAACAGTCTATAAACTGATTTTATTACACTTAGTTTATGTATGAATATTTGTGTATGTATGTATATGTGTATCTGTGTATATATGTATCTATGTATATATATATATGTATATATATATATATATATTTGTATCTATATATGTAGTTTTATTAATATATATGTTTATATTAAAGTAATCATAGTAAGTAGTTAGGTATATGTTTGTAGAATATATTTTATTTTATTATTATAAGTAATACAATGCTTTTTGCACCGTTCTGCGTTTGTGTTCTACATATCCTGTAATGTCGGTTGCCTGTAAGAGATCGCTCTTAGCGATAAGGCCGCCATTGCACATTAATCTTATATATACTGTGTAAGTCAAATGTATAGTCCAATTGTAAAAGTGCAATAAAGTGTTATTATTATTATTATTATTATTATTATTCTTGCTCAAGGACCACTTTTATATCAATATTGCTAGCAAGCACCACTCTGTAGGTATAATCAATATAAACTGTCATAATAAAACACAAGTTTGAATTTGGAGTCGTCGTGGCGAAGCGGCACATGCGTGTGACACCGCTTCACCGCACTAAAATTTAAATTGTTCGAGGACCATTTCTAGGCTTCTGCGGACCACTGGTTGGGAACCACTGGATTAAAGGAACTAAATGAAACAACACATACGCCCCATAACTATGTAATTACTTTACATTCAAATAATTATTTATTTTACGACTTCTAATAACAATTTAAAGAATTAAAATGTTACCTAGATTTTTATTAATGTCGTTAAGAAAATAATATTATACCAACATTTTTATTATCTGTACGCTATACCGCATGACACATGTATAAGTGACAATGACAATTAGGCAGGTGCACCAAATTTTCAAATCTTAAAAATTAAATTCGCGCTCTATTTCAATAATTTAAATATTTATAAACATGAATGGTTTAAAGATTAATATTAATAGACGTATTCTGAAAGAAATGCTACGCGTACTAGATCGCTTCGGATTAGATGTAATAAAGAAAGTTATATTACAATCAAACTTTCTAGGGCTTCGTCCTTCAAATGGAAGTAACTTAGAATTATGTATTATGCGTAATACATTTAGTTGCGAGAGGTAACTGTGACTGCAGTACAGTGGTTTAAATCAAAGATTGACAGAACTAGCCCTTTCTCGGTCCTATATGGACAATCCAACATAATAATATTTTCTAAGTTCTAACCAGTAGTTCCTGAGATTAGCGTGTTCTATCATCTTTATAATATTGATTTAGATGTGCCATGTTCTATATTAAGTCATCAATCAAAAAGTAATCCGTATATAAGATGTATTTGCTTTAATCAACTCTATTTGCAGCTTCAACCTGATTATATTTAATATCATCAGAAATTTAATTAAAATTTTCAATACTGAATATTGTATTAAAATTATTTCACTTCATCAACAGCTGCGATTGAATCAAGGCTTATTCATTAAAAATGATGTTTCAGTAAACTTTGTAAATTTAATTTCAAATGAAAATATTTGTATTATTGGTTAGTGTAGTATTCTTTATTAATTATGTATGTATGTATGGTTTGGTAGGTAAATTATATTTCTAATTGATTTTATGATATAACATATCTGTATCTGTTTGCATGTAATGGTTACAAGTTTAAATAGTATTTTACTTTTATTACAAAATATTTATTTCACAACCCGTAATCGCAAATTGTATATAATATATAAAATTATTTTAATTTAAATGTGGAACTGGGAACACTAGGTTTCTTTACTTTCCATACAAAAAGGCTCAAAAAATTATATGTAATATATTAACAACTTTTTCATTGTTAATTTATCTATGAACAATGTGACACTTTAAAGAGGAAGGAGGGGGATCAGTAAAGTGTGATATTATATGACAAGCCCTAAAATCATATCACATTTTAAAATATAATATCTAAGAACTACTGGTAAGTGATATGGTGCAGTGACACAAGTGTATGTGTATTACTTTAAATGCACTGGATATGGGTTTAAAAAAATAATATCTCAGACAATGAAATATTATTTTTTTTATTTCATCAATCTGGTAACAAGGCAAAGTTCGGCATTGAGTTCTATCACTTAAACAATAATAAGGAAGGAGGAGTAGTCTAAATATCATAAAATTCATAAAGTTCATTCATTTATAAATAGTCCCATTTAGCTTTTTTTCTTATACTAACTTAAGAATATATCATTTACAATCAACTTTTTTCAAAATTCCAGTTGACGGCGGTTTCTCCAGAAAGGCGTGCTGGTGGGACTTCGCAAGACATTTGGATAGACTTGACGCGGTACTCTTCACAAGACTCAACAATTGCTCAGCATCGGGAATGGCTTCCGTGTTGCACCGTAAAGCGACTACTAGTGTATATCCACAGATTGGACATTTCTTCTGTAATTTAGAAGTGAGTTTGTTATTTAATTTAATTTTGCTTCAGGAATTTTAAAGGCTATCATGGCCCAATAGCACAGTGTCAATTGTAGCACTAATTTGCCTTTTTGTCACTATGGTAACAAGATAAAGCGTGGTCTTGAGTTCTGGTACTTAACAAAATTTCATGTATAACAATTTAGGTAGAGTGTGGTTTTAAGACACATCTCTTAATTCTGCTTCATTTAGACACATTAAACATTGATTAGTGAAACCAAATATTGCAAATGTCTTATTAAAGTAAATAAATTAAACTAATTTAAATCATACTTTTCACAAAATGGGCACGGCATGGTGTTTAAACTCAAAAGTTATCATTCTGTACTACAATAGCAATAATTTATAACATTAATTAATACTTCAGCTTTATGCGGGATACACCCGCATACAGCAGGGGGTAAGCAGAGAGAACCAAGTGTTAAGACACTGTGTTCTCCATTTTCCGAATTCTTTGCATGTTGAGTGGTGGCACTCAATGTTTTGCTTTGCCTCTACACCAGAGCAAGACATGGAAATATAAAATGAAATAAATATTTCATTTCCTCGAGTGGGGATTGAACCCACAACCTGTCGTGTTTACACATGTACCGCTGTGCCATGATTGGCCTCAAAATGGCTTGGCCTTTTTTAAATATGAAATTAAAATATAATTTTATAACAAAAATTTCAGGAACGCCGCTCCTTAGCAAGCCCCGATGGCGACAAGGACACAGATCCTCTCCTCGTGTCTCTTCTGCAGACAGGATCAGACATGATGACTGACTTACGACATATTAATTTAAAACCACAACACTGCTATAGAAGTCCTGAACCAATCAATTTGTATCATAAAGTTGGACATGGTGAGTCAATTTTAAAAGCTTTTATTTGAATTGCCATATTAGTTGGTGTGTTAATGAATGTGAAATCATGCGAGTTCAAATTGATACACTTCCCAGTGTCCGATTGAGCTGTAATATAATAAATATTGTCTTTAATCTAAAATGGCCGCCGGAACACAATGGTGGTAAACAAATTTTTGCATAACCCACTTAATATGGTTATCAAACGAGAGGTCTTGACTTGCGAAATACAATACACCAAAAAAAATCTAGAAAGCTTTTTTAAATTTAATATTTTATTAAATTGTGTATGAAAAAAAAAATTGGCATTAGAATAGCTACTTATTGCCAATTTTTTTCTTAAAACTTAATAAAGTTTTATAGTAAATATTTACAATGTTCAATTTTTGTAAAATAAAAAAAACTATTTGTAAAGAGAATAAGATTAGGTTAATATTATAAAACATTTTAGAGATCATTTGTTATATTTTTATTATCATTAATTTGTATATGTCGGTATATCATATTAGTTGCCTATGAGACACGTACCGATTACACCATATCAGGCGTCATCAATTCTTATTAATTCTACCTTACAACTTAATTATTAACGAAAAGGCCGTATGGGTATTGTACCAGTCTTGGCTTTGGCGTGGCTCGGAGCATCACTCGTCGCATGCCGGCATTCCTCGGCTATTTGGATAATTAATTTTGATTAATTAATTGATTAATGAATGTGGTTAACACCTATTTATAATGATATTGGGCTAGATTAGTGAATGCGAATGTTAGTTACTGTACTGTAAAGTGTACTCTGGTCTCAAGCACTGCTCGGAGCTTCACATCATTTAAAGAGAGTAGATAATATTAGTTATACTTACCATCCACTTCTGACGTTTGTCCAATAAGACTATCCTACCCTGACTACCCTCGTATTATTTATTCGTCCATTCTGTTTTAGCTTTATTACCTACATATATATATATTGTTAGAAACTATTGAAAATATTAAATAAAGTGGGAAAGGTAATGAATTAAAACAAGGCTTCAAATAATTATTAAACAACCAAAGGGAATTATCTAGCAGTCTATAACAATATCTGGTTCTAAAGAATCCATCGGGTAGAGTGACATTAGCGATCCTTTTCTTTCGGTCGTCGTTGACAGCCCATAAAAGTGCCAGCCAGTAATTAGAGCCGTTCTTATATAACCTCTATGGTCATTATTTCTAATTATTTCTAACACGGCCTCTCCTGATACGGTAGCGTCCCGATGCCGTCCTCCGTTTCATTAGCAGGACCAGCTTCGTCAGTATTAGTAGAGCTCACATTATCAGTTTCGTTATGACCTGTGATATGAAATGGAATTAGTTATTTCAATAAGTAACGAAAATTGTTGTCAGTGTATATCTGAATTCTGTCCTTGAACATGTATCTTTGATCTTTCGTATTAAACAATGACACAAGAATGAAAATCAAATACGCGTGGTAGGATTTACTTCAGATCTCTTCTCACGCAATCGGATACTAGATGCATTCTAGATACAAAATGAATTACAACGGTCTCTTGCGAGTCAATCCGACACCTACAAAGTAACCATTAACTCAGAAATAAAACAGACATAGTAGGATTTTGTGTCGGATCCTGTTCCCGCGCAACCGAATACTAAATGCATTAGAATTTACACCAATCTCTTGTGAGTCAATCTGACACCTACAGAGGTATACAGTAACTTAAAAAATGCAACACAAAATAATCTGTAGACTTTGGCATCAGATCTCTTCTCACCTTTGTGAGTCACTCTGACACTACAGAAGTAACACCGGACTTACTGGGTCTCTAGTCGGCCTGGGCCCCACCGACGCAACCACATGCCTTAATTCGAAACAACACAAAACAAATATAATCTGTAGACTTTGGCGTCAGATCTCTTCTCACCCATGTGAGTCACTCTGACACTACAGAAGTAAGACCGGACTTACTGGGTCTCTAGTCAACCTGGGCCCCACTGACGCAACCACATGCCTCCTTACTAACCTTTAGTTACCGTACACACAGCACTGCGCAATACACACTAACTAAAAATTACATGAGCACCATGTACAACAAAAACATGGTGAGTACACAAATAGTTTGATACATAGTCAAGAACAAATAGATACTAAATGGGAAAACTAACAATCAAAGAGAACAGCACATGTATCTGGTGTCCTGTTTCCTCGCCATAATACCAGCCATGCATGTCATACCATGTACCTGGCAGCGGCTATTATTTTATTTTGCCTCGGCCTAACCTGACCACGAGGAAGAGGATGTCTAATATTTACAGTTATTTGGTAAAGTATGCAAGTTTTATCGATTTCGTCATACGACGTGTCGACGTCATGAATATTGGGGCAAAATCAGAAACATAATATTGGTTTGATCTCACCGTAAAAGAGTTCACACTTCAAGTAACCGCTCAGCTATAGTTGCTCGACTGGTGCTTGTAGTCCCCACGGATAACGGCAGCTCTGCGTTGGCGTTGTGTAGGTTGATGTCGATGGTGCAGGAGCACATTGTGCCGCACCCAGCACCAACACGAAGTCAGACTTCGCGGCTTCGCGCGAAGTGACTAGTAGGGGAGGGAGTTCGCGTACAGCGTCTCCCTCTAGTTTTGCAATGTCAACTATCAGAAGACATTGCTATGTAACTCTACCCGATTACATAAAAATATTAGAAAGATCAGGAATGGGATGGCTTAGTAACTAAGGCTTCTATCCCACTTCTGATGTTAGAAACTATTGAAAATATTAAATAAAGTGGGAAAGGTAATGAATTAAAACAAGGCTTCAAATAATTATTAAACAACCAAAGGGAATTATCTAGCAGTCTATAACAATATCTGGTTCTAAAGAATCCATCGGGTAGAGTGACGTTAGCGATCCTTTTCTTTCGGTCGTCGTTGACAGCCCATAAAAGTGCCAGCCAGTAATTAGAGCCGTTCTTATATAACCTCTATGGTCATTATTTCTAATTATTTCTAACAATATATATATATATATATATTTTTGTTTATAATCTACAATATCTAATTGTAATACAACATAAATTGAAGTAGAAATTGAAGTAATTAATAGAAAATATTTACACAGACTTTATTATGTCTGTACAAGACTTAATAGTTTTCTATTAAATAGTGTTAAATAAAAAAATAATAATAAGTTTTATCAACCTAATTTTTTTTTCTTCTGAATGGTCCTCTCTGTTTATTTACTTTACCCATTAAAGTAAATGAAAAGTTTTTAGCCAAAAAATCATCAAAGGGCATGTATTTCTTATAAATAAATTCAATTGAATATTTTTTTTTTTAAATTAAATTATAAATAAACTTAATTAACATATTTTTAAAAAATGTGTGTTCTTACAATAGACAATAGATAGAATAACATGTTTCTTTTATAGAAAACTAAATATTTTCTATATTATTTTCAGGTACCCTAGACATGTACGTACTCAATCCGTCTAAGGACTCTAAATATGTAAAAGAATTTCTCAAAAGATGGCACAATAGCGAACAAAAGTTATTCGAAGGCGCAAGTATATCCGGACAATACAATTTCCCAATCCCGAATTTAGTATCAATATGCGCTCTTTTAGTATGGCGACCTGCTAATCCTGACGATACTATCACAAGAATTATGTTCCCAGGGTCGACGCCACAACATAAAATATTTGAAGGACTTGAACGATTAAGACACTTAGAATTCTTACAACATCCTACTTATACTGGAAGGCAAATGGTCACAGCGCCTGTAGCTACTACTGCAGTTACAACTGTAACACGAACAACTAAACCGGTCACGAAAATTACTAAAGAAAGAACCACTATTGCAGAAAAAAGAGACGTCGAGAAAGAACTAGATACAAAACTAATCAAAGACGAAACTGACTCTAAAAATATATTAGACAATAAGCTACTTAGTGAATTAGTTGATGGTGAAGATAAGAAAATTGAAGCGATTTTACAAGATGCTATTACTGCCAGAGTAGATACTAAGTTAGATGATAAGTTCGCTCAATACGAGAGCACTGTGTTAGACGGTCTGCCAAAGAAGAAAGATGTCAAAAAAAAGGTTGTGGAAAAAAAAGCGAAACGCGTTGAAAAGACTGATGATATTAAAGACTCTATTTATAAAAGTACTGATGTGAAAAAAACTGATATTGAAAGTAAACCAAAACCAGATACAAAGAAAAAATCAGAAAAATTAAAAACAGAAACTGTGACTTCCTCAATCAGTAAAAGCAAAGTAAGTCATAAGGTTACTGCAAGAAGTACTGAGAAAAAGACTGCCTTGACTACAATAGATAAAAAAGACGATAAAAAGTCTCCTCCGACCACACCTAAGAAAATGATGGATACAAAAACACCTACAACTATAGTGAAAGATAAAATTAAATCAAAAACTAGAAAATTAAGTCCAGGGAGCACTCCTGCTAAAAGCATGAAAGAAGCTAATAATAGAAGAGTTGCTGAGTCTAAATACAAACAAGTTTCTCCAAAACGTGACATTACGCAGAAAGTTTCAGATAAAAAAGAAACTAAAACGAAACGAGAACCAATTTCTCGTAGACCCCGGCCTTTAGCGTCACCTATTAAAGGAATGAAAGCATTAAAGAGCCCCACAAAATCCATGAAAGGAATGAAAGCAGATACGTCGAAGCTAAAAGGATTACAACGAGTAAATTATGAAGATATATTAAAAGAAGCTAAAAAATCTGATGAAGAAACATCAAGATCACTTGATGATATAAAACAGCAAGAATTAGATGAAAGAGAAGAACAAGAGATTGTGAGAGAAATTGAGGCAGTATTCAATAGGGATAGTGAAGCTGAGGAAAAAATGGAATTTGTCGGAAGGTCAGACATTGAAAAAATTACTTGCTTATTGGACGATACTAAAACGGAAACTACTGCTGATGGTGAATTCGAAGAAGAATACCTTATTATTGAAAAAGAAGAAGTTGATCAATACACAGAGGAATCAATTGCTGACAGAGAAAGTAGTCACGAAAAAGAAGATGAATTACAGAAACATTTAAAAGACAAAGAAGAATCTGAAAAGAAAAAAGCAGATAAGGATAATCAGTTTGAGCAAGTTGCTGATGTAATAAAAGCACCTGAGAAAGAGGTAGAATCAAAAGAACACTCAGTAAGTGTAGAAGAAAAACAAGATATAAGCAGCGAAAAGAAAACATCTGATAGCAAAAGTGGTGTAATTAAACCAAAAGATTCACTTGAAAATATTATCCAAGAATCTCAACCAGATGAAAAAATTTCTACAACTATCGAATCTGGTGCAACTACCGCACCTACATTGCCTGAAGACGAACGTATTCCATTAGATGATATAAAAGAGGATCAACATGTAGAAGAAAAACATATTAAGGAAGAAACCAAAGAGATTCTTCCCCCCCGAACTCTTGTAGATACACAAAAAATAATAACATTAGATAGAAGTCCAAGAGTGGCACCACTTCCTGTACCTGTAAGAGAAATTGTTAAAACGCCAGATGAAGTGGCAGATTTGCCTCTACACGAAGAAGTCGACTATCGAGGCTATGAAGATAAGAAAACACCACTCGAAGATGACTACAAACATAAACCAGGCTTAGGCATAGATAGTGAAATTAAAGTACCTAAAGACTTAAACCTTGAGAAAAAAGTTTCACATAAAGATTCAAAGGCAATACAAGACGATATTATTGTAAAAACTGTACGTCCGTCTCATGCAGAATTAGTAACAGTTACACCTGGTTCAGCACCTGAGTCACCTATGTATGCAGATCATATAAAGCCTACATTAATATCAGGTAAAGATTTACAACCTGTAAAAGAATATGAAGATTCTGCCTTCGCTTATGGGCAATTTACAGAAAAATTACGGGAGACTCATATAACGACTGTAGATTCTCCTATAAAAGATGATGTAGTTTTAATTGAAGAAATATCTTCTATGCCAGAAAAAATACCATCTATACCAGAAGATGTAGAAAAAGAAATAGAAGAAGCCCGTAAATTAGATATTGCTGAAAAACCACTACCAAGTCCTAAAGAAGTGGAAAAAATAGTAGCCGATGTGGCGGAGGTGTTAAAATCAGATAAAAGCTTAGATGAACTTATAGCAGAAAAGTCACCTATGCTTCGAAAATCTCCTGAAATGTTTACAAAATTTGGGGAAAGTACAATTGAAGCAACAAAAAGTTTCTTATTTGAAGAAAAAGAGCAGCAAATCGTGCAACATGAAATTATAGGTACTGACATTGTTTTGCCCACTGAAATTGATAAAAAAGCCCAGAAGGAAATATCTCCTGTGAGATCAGTGACCTCCGAGGAAATAAGTGAGGTATCTGATAAAACTGTTTTAAGTGAAGGTAAAAAAATTAAAAAGGATGAAAAAGAAACAACATACGATAAAAAAATTGAACCTGTGGATGTTACAGAAGCACAAGATGGAAGTCAAGTTAATGGATTTTCTACAGAATTATCGCTAACAACTGAAAAAGATATATTAGAAAAATCACAGGAAGAACCAGATTTTCACATTGAAAAAAGATTAAGCGTGACCTTAGAATCTGCTAAGACTTTAGAAAAGCTAGAAGAAAAAATGGCAATTTTAAAAAACAAAGAAGATCGCCATTTATTAGACAAGGATAAAATGTCAAAATCTGAATTAACCGAGGCTTCCCCGGAAATAGTTGAAGAGAAAGCTAAAGATAAATTTGTCGTCGAACCATTTAGCCCCAAAATGGAAATTCCACTCAGTAAAGCTCTTGAAAAAGAACTTCTTACTGAGTATAAAACAGATTTTACTGAAATAAGTAGTGAACGCAAATCAATACCAACTGACACACAAGAAGTATCTAGTCCTGATTTAATACAAGATATTAAGATTATGTCAAAACAGATTGTAGCTGATGAATCTGCAGTCCCTATCATTTCTGACAAACTTGATGAAAAGCAAGTAAGTTTAGACAAAGATAAGAGGAAACTGTCCAAGGATGACGACAAGCAAGAAAAACAGGATGAGAAAAAAAAAGAAAGTAAATCAATGATAAGCAGTTTTATGAATAAATTTGATGAGAAAATTAGTAAAGCAAAAGGATTATTCAGCAAGAAAACCGAAAAATCGATTGAACAAGATGATACGACTTTAAAAGTCGATACTTTAAAACATGAGGATAACTTATCTACTTCTGAAAAAATTAATGAAACTGTTTTGAATTCTGTTAAACCATTTGAAACATATATTATAGCTTTGATAACATCTCAAAGGGAACTCATTGAAGTACTTAAAGACTTTACTGAATATGGAGAGTCGGAGGAAAATGTAAGTGTTAAATCTGAAAAAAATATTGTGGAACAAGTAATAATAGTACGAACGACGATAACACGTATAATAAAAACGAAATTTGCAGACAGCTATGGTATAATAAGGAAGCTAAGGACTTTGACTTTAATTACAATTACTGACATTCGTCCTGATGGTACTATGTCTACCGAGATTGACGGAAACACTGCTATTAATGATATTGATGATAAACTTGCTGCTGAAGTAAGGCGTTTTAATATTAGAGAAGAAATATCATATAATGAGAATATACTAGAAAGCAATATCAACTACAATAGCCAACATATATATGAAAAAAGTTATATTAAAACTACTAAAGAAATTGTAACTAATCAAATGAAATTAAGGAAAAAAGTTAAGACTATAGAGGAAATTACCAATAATATTCATTTATCAGATAATATTATAGAAAATGTTAAAATAATACGAATATTTTATGCAGATTATAATGCCATAACACACAGAATAACAAATGAAAAAAATTTAAAAGTAATAGTAAGCAGTACTAAATATATCAAAGATTCCAAACAAGTACCAATGTTTTATGACATATCAATAATACAACAAATGATAAATGAAGTCAAGTCAGAGAATATTACAAAAACATTAAAACGTGAAGACGGAAGGTTTCAAACAGCAGCAACTCCTAAAGCCACGGAACCTTTTGAGAAAAAGGAACATATCGAAAAAGCACCAATAGCAACTCAATTTAACAAACAAGTTCCGAGTCATGTACACGATATTGAATTCAAGCATATTCCTGAAAAGCAGGACGAAAAACCTGAGAGCTCTGACGACCAACACAAATCGAAACCTATTATTCAACCTCAAAAAGAAAAGTCTAGCCCTATGAGGGATATCGAGCCCACACCAGGGCCACCAGGACCACCTAGTCCAGTAAAGGATATTGAAACCAAGGCTATCACTGAGAAACTCGACGACAAACTTGAGGATAAGGCTCCCAGTCCAGTCTCAGAGCAGGGATCGGAACCTTCACCGACTAAACCTGATGACAAGGTACCTAGTCCTCTGAAGGATATTGAACCCGAACAGATTATTGAAAAACGTGACAAAAAAATCCCTAGTCCAGTTGAGGAAACGGAAAAAAAACCTGAAGTCAAAGCTCACAAAGAACAAGTTAGTCCTACAGAAGTCACCGAGCCCACACCTATCGACACAAAACTTAAAGATAAGGCTCCTAGTCCGGTAAAGGAAAAAGTACCGGCACCTACAGCAGTTACACTTGATGAAAAGGCACCTAGTCGAGTAAAGGATCTTGAAACCAAGCCTATCATTGAAAAACACGACGAAAAACTTGAAGATAAAGCTCCCAGTCCAGTTACAGAGAAGGAATCGGAACCTTCACCAACTAAACCTGATGACAAGGTACCTAGTCCTCTAAAGGATATTGAACCCGAATCGTTCATTGCAAAACATGACAGAGAAATCCCTAGTCCTGTTAAGGAAACAGAAACAAAATCTGAAGTCAAAGCTCACAAAGAACAAGCTAGTCCTACAGAAGTCACCGAGCCCACACCCATCGACACAAAACTTGAAGATAAGGCTCCTAGTCCGGTACAGGATATTGAAACGAAGCTTATCATTGAAAAACACGATGACAAACCTGAGGATAAGGCTCCCAGTCCAGTCTCAGAGCAGGGATCGGAACCTTCACCGACTAAACCTGATGACAAGGTACCTAGTCCTCTGAAGGATATTGAACCCGAACCGATTATTGAAAAACGTGACAAAAAAATCCCTAGTCCAGTTGAGGAAACGGAAAAAAAACCTGAAGTCAAAGCTCACAAAGAACAAGCTAGTCCTACAGAAGTCACCGAGCCCACACCCATCGACACAAAACTTGAAGATAAGGCTCCTAGTCCGGTAAAGGAAAAAGTACCGGCACCTACAGCAGTTACACTTGATGAAAAGGCACCTAGTCGAGTAAAGGATCTTGAAACCAAGCCTATCATTGAAAAACACGACGAAAAACTTGAAGATAAAGCTCCCAGTCCAGTTACAGAGAAGGAATCGGAACCTTCACCAACTAAACCTGATGACAAGGTACCTAGTCCTCTAAAGGATATTGAACCCGAATCGTTCATTGCAAAACATGACAGAGAAGTCCCTAGTCCTGTTAAGGAAACAGAAACAAAATCTGAAGTCAAAGCTCACAAAGAACAAGCTAGTCCTACAGAAGTCACCGAGCCCACACCCATCGACACAAAACTTGAAGATAAGGCTCCTAGTCCGGTACAGGATATTGAAACGAAGCTTATCATTGAAAAACACGATGACAAACCTGAGGATACGGCTCCCAGTCCAGTCTCAGAGCAGGGATCGGAACCTTCACCGACTAAACCTGATGACAAGGTACCTAGTCCTCTGAAGGATATTGAACCCGAACCGATTATTGAAAAACGTGACAAAAAAATCCCTAGTCCAGTTGAGGAAACGGAAAAAAAACCTGAAGTCAAAGCTCACAAAGAACAAGCTAGTCCTACAGAAGTCACCGAGCCCACACCCATCGACACAAAACTTGAAGATAAGGCTCCTAGTCCGGTAAAGGAAAAAGTACCGGCACCTACAGCAGTTACACTTGATGAAAAGGCACCTAGTCGAGTAAAGGATCTTGAAGCCAAGCCTATCATTGAAAAACACGACGAAAAACTTAAAGATAAAGCTCCCAGTCCAGTTACAGAGAAGGAATCGGAACCTTCACCAACTAAACCTGATGACAAGGTACCTAGTCCTCTAAAAGATATTGAACCCGAATCGTTCATTGCAAAACATGACAGAGAAGTCCCTAGTCCTGTTAAGGAAACAGAAACAAAATCTGAAGTCAAAGCTCACAAAGAACAAGCTAGTCTTACAGAAGTCACCGAGCCCACACCCATCGACACAAAACTTGAAGATAAGGCTCCTAGTCCGGTAAAGGAAAAAGTACCGGAACCTACAGCAGTTAAACTCGATGAAAAGGTGCCTAGTCCAGTAAAGGATATTGAAACCAAGCCTATCATTGAAAAACACGACGAAAAACTTAAAGATAAAGCTCCCAGTCCAGTTACAGAGAAGGAATCGGAACCTTCACCAACTAAACTTGATGATAAGATACCTAGTCCTCTAAAGGATATTGAACCCGAACCGATCATTGCAAAACGTGACACAGAAGTCCCTAGTCTTGTTAAGGAAATGGAAACAAAATCTGAAGTCAAAGCTCACAAAGAACAAGCAAGTCCTACAGAAGTCACCGAGCCCACACCCATCGACACAAAACTTGAAGATAAGGCTCCTAGTCCGGTACAGGATATTAAAACCAAGCTTATCATTGAAAAACACGATGACAAACCTGAGGATAAGGCTCCCAGTCCAGTCTCAGAGCAGGGATCGGAACCTTCACCGACTAAACCTGATGACAAGGTACCTAGTCCTCTGAAGGATATTGAACCCGAACCGATTATTGAAAAACGTGACAAAAAAATCCCTAGTCCAGTTGAGGAAAAGGAAAAAAAACCTGAAGTCAAAGCTCACAAAGAACAAGCTAGTCCTACAGAAGTCACCGAGCCCACACCCATCGACACAAAACTTGAAGAAAAGGCTCCTAGTCCGGTAAAGGAAAAAGTACCGGAACCTACAGCAGTTAAACTCGATGAAAAGGCGCCTAGTCCAGTAAAGGATATTGAAACCAAGCCTATCATTGAAAAACACGACAAAAAACTTGAAGATAGAGCTCCCAGTCCAGTTACAGAGAAGGAATCGGAACCTTCACCAACTAAACCTGATGACAAGGTACCTAGTCCTCTAAAGGATATTGAACCGGAACAGATCATCTCAAAACGTGACACAGAAGTCCCTAGTCCTGTTAAGGAAACGGAAACAAAATCTGAAGTCAAAGCTCACAAAGAACAAGCTAGTCCTACAGAAGTCACCGAGCCCACACCCATCGACACAAAACTTGAAGATAAGGCTCCTAGTCCGGTACAGGATATTGAAACCAAGCTTATCATTGAAAAACACGATGACGAACCTGAGGATAAGGCTCCCAGTCCAGTCTCAGAGCAGGGATCGGAACCTTCACCGACTAAACCTGATGACAAGGTACCTAGTCCTCTGCAGGATATTGAACCCGAACCGATTATTGAAAAACGTGACAAAAAAATCCCTAGTCCAGTTGAGGAAACGGAAAAAAAACCTGAAGTCAAAGCTCACAAAGAACAAGCTAGTCCTACAGAAGTCACCGAGCCCACACCTATCGACACAAAACTTAAAGATAAGGCTCCTAGTCCGGTAAAGGAAAAAGTACCGGCACCTACAGCAGTTACACTTGATGAAAAGGCACCTAGTCCAGTAAAGGATCTTGAAACCAAGCCTATCATTGAAAAACACGAAGAAAAACTTGAAGATAAAGCTTCCAGTCCAGTTACAGAGAAGGAATCGGAACCTTCACCAACTAAACCTGATGACAAGGTACCTAGTCCTCTAAAGGATATTGAACCGGAACCGATCATTGCAAAACGTGACACAGAAGTCCCTAGTTCTGTTAAGGAAACGGAAACAAAATCTGAAGTCAAAGCTCACAAAGAACAAGCTAGTCCTACAGAAGTCACCGAGCCCACACCCATCGACACAAAACTTGAAGATAAGGCTCCTAGTCCGGTAAAGGAAAAAGTACCGGAATCTACAGCAGATAAACTCGATGAAAAGGCGCCTAGTCCAGTAAAGGATATTGAAACCAAGCCTATCATTGAAAAACACGACAAAAAACTTGAAGATAGAGCTCCCAGTCCAGTTACAGAGAAGGAATCGGAACCTTCACCAACTAAACCTGATGACAAGGTACCTAGTCCTCTAAAGGATATTGAACCGGAACAGATCATCTCAAAACGTGACACAGAAGTCCCTAGTCCTGTTAAGGAAACGGAAACAAAATCTGAAGTCAAAGCTCACAAAGAACAAGCTAGTCCTACAGAAGTCACCGAGCCCACACCCATCGACACAAAACTTGAAGATAAGGCTCCTAGTCCGGTACAGGATATTGAAACCAAGCTTATCATTGAAAAACACGATGACAAACCTGAGGATAAGGCTCCCAGTCCAGTCTCAGAGCAGGGATCGGAACCTTCACCGACTAAACCTGATGACAAGGTACCTAGTCCTCTGCAGGATATTGAACCCGAACCGATTATTGAAAAACGTGACAAAAAAATCCCTAGTCCAGTTGAGGAAACGGAAAAAAAACCTGAAATCAAAGCTCACAAAGAACAAGCTAGTCCTACAGAAGTCACCGAGCCCACACCTATCGACACAAAACTTAAAGATAAGGCTCCTAGTCCGGTAAAGGAAAAAGTACCGACACCTACAGCAGTTACACTTGATGAAAAGGCACCTAGTCCAGTAAAGGATCTTGAAACCAAGCCTATCATTGAAAAACACGAAGAAAAACTTGAAGATAAAGCTTCCAGTCTAGTTACAGAGAAGGAATCGGAACCTTCACCAACTAAACCTGATGACAAGGTACCTAGTCCTCTAAAGGATATTGAACCGGAACCGATCATTGCAAAACGTGACACAGAAGTCCCTAGTCCTGTTAAGGAAACGGAAACAAAATCTGAAGTCAAAGCTCACAAAGAACAAGCTAGTCCTACAGAAGTCACCGAGCCCACACCCATCGACACAAAACTTGAAGATAAGGCTCCTAGTCCGGTACAGGATATTGAAACCAAGCTTATCATTGAAAAACACGATGACAAACCTGAGGATAAGGCTCCCAGTCCAGTCTCAGAGCAGGGATCGGAACCTTCACCGACTAAACCTGATGACAAGGTACCTAGTCCTCTAAAGGATATTGAACCCGAACCGATTATTGAAAAACGTGACAAAAAAATCCCTAGTCCAGTTGAGGAAACGGAAAAAAAACCTGAAGTCAAAGCTCACAAAGAACAAGCTAGTCCTACAGAAGTCACCGAGCCCACACCTATCGACACAAAACTTAAAGATAAGGCTCCTAGTCCGGTAAAGGAAAAAGTACCGACACCTACAGCAGTTACACTTGATGAAAAGGCACCTAGTCCAGTAAAGGATCTTGAAACCAAGCCTATCATTGAAAAACACGAAGAAAAACTTGAAGATAAAGCTTCCAGTCTAGTTACAGAGAAGGAATCGGAACCTTCACCAACTAAAAATGATGACAAGGTACCTAGTCCTCTAAAGGATATTGAACCGGAACCGATCATTGCAAAACGTGACACAGAAGTCCCTAGTCCTGTTAAGGAAACGGAAACAAAATCTGAAGTCAAAGCTCACAAAGAACAAGCTAGTCCTACAGAAGTCACCGAGCCCACACCCATCGACACAAAACTTGAAGATAAGGCTCCTAGTCCGGTAAAGGAAAAAGTACCGGAATCTACAGCAGATAAACTCGATGAAAAGGCGCCTAGTCCAGTAAAGGATATTGAAACCAAGCCTATCATTGAAAAACACGACGAAAAACTTGAAGATAAAGCTCCCAGTCCAGTTACAGAGAAGGAATCGGAACCTTCACCAACTAAACTTGATGACAAGGTACCTAGTCCTCTAAAGGATATTGAACCCGAACCGATCATTGCAAAACGTGACACAGAAGTCCCTAGTCCTGTTAAGGAAACGGAAACAAAATCTGAAGTCAAAGCTCACAAAGAACAAGCTAGTCCTACAGAAGTCACCGAGCCCACACCCATCGACACAAAACTTGAAGATAAGGCTCCTAGTCCGGTACAGGATATTGAAACCAAGCTTATCATTGAAAAACACGATGACAAACCTGAGGATAAGGCTCCCAGTCCAGTCTCAGAGCAGGGATCGGAACCTTCACCGACTAAACCTGATGACAAGGTACCTAGTCCTCTGCAGGATATTGAACCCAAACCTATTATTGAAAAACGTGACAAAAAAATCCCTAGTCCAGTTGAGGAAACGGAAAAAAAACCTGAAGTCAAAGCTCACAAAGAACAAGCTAGTCCTACAGAAGTCACCGAGCCCACACCTATCGACACAAAACTTAAAGATAAGGCTCCTGGTCCGGTAAAGGAAAAAGTACCGGCACCTACAGCAGTTACACTTGATGAAAAGGCACCTAGTCGAGTAAAGGATCTTGAAACCAAGCCTATCATTGAAAAACACGACGAAAAACTTGAAGATAAAGCTCCCAGTCCAGTTACAGAGAAGGAATCGGAACCTTCACCAACTAAACCTGATGACAAGGTACCTAGTCCTCTAAAGGATATTGAACCCGAATCGTTCATTGCAAAACATGACAGAGAAGTCCCTAGTCCTGTTAAGGAAACAGAAACAAAATCTGAAGTCAAAGCTCACAAAGAACAAGCTAGTCCTACAGAAGTCACCGAGCCCACACCTATCGACACAAAACTTAAAGATAAGGCTCCTAGTCCGGTAAAGGAAAAAGTACCGGCACCTACAGCAGTTACACTTGATGAAAAGGCACCTAGTCCAGTGAAGGATCTTGAAACCAAGCCTATCATTGAAAAACACGAAGAAAAACTTGAAGATAAAGCTCCCAGTCCAGTTACAGAGAAGGAATCGGAACCTTCACCAACTAAACTTGATGACAAGGTACCTAGTCCTCTAAAGGATATTGAACCCGAACCGATCATTGCAAAACGTGACACAGAAGTCCCTAGTCCTGTTAAGGAAACGGAAACAAAATCTGAAGTCAAAGCTCACAAAGAACAAGCTAGTCCTACAGAAGTCACCGAGCCCACACCCATCGACACAAAACTTGAAGATAAGGCTCCTTGTCCGGTACAGGATATTGAAACCAACCTTATCATTGAAAAACACGATGACAAACCTGAGGATAAGGCTCCCAGTCCAGTCTCAGAGCAGGAATCGGAACCTTCACCGACTAAACCTGATGACAAGGTACCTAGTCCTCTGAAGGATATTGAACCCGAACCGATTATTGAAAAACGTGACAAAAAAATCCCTAGTCCAGTTGAGGAAACGGAAAAAAAACTTGAAGTCAAAGCTCACAAAGAACAAGCTAGTCCTACAGAAGTCACCGAGCCCACACCTATCGACACAAAACTTAAAGATAAGGCTCCTAGTCCGGTAAAGGAAAAAGTACCGGCACCTACAGCAGTTACACTTGATGAAAAGGCACCTAGTCCAGTAAAGGATCTTGAAACCAAGCCTATCATTGAAAAACACGATGACAAACCTGAGGATAAGGCTCCCAGTCCAGTCTCAGAGCAGGGATCGGAACCTTCACCGACTAAACCTGATGACAAGGTACCTAGTCCTCTGCAGGATATTGAACCCGAACCTATTATTGAAAAACGTGACAAAAAAATCCCTAGTCCAGTTGAGGAAACGGAAAAAAAACCTGAAGTCAAAGCTCACAAAGAACAAGCTAGTCCTACAGAAGTCACCGAGCCCACACCTATCGACACAAAACTTAAAGATAAGGCTCCTAGTCCGGTAAAGGAAAAAGTACCGGCACCTACAGCAGTTACACTTGATGAAAAGGCACCTAGTCCAGTGAAGGATCTTGAAACCAAGCCTATCATGGAAAAACACGAAGAAAAACTTGAAGATAAAGCTCCCAGTCCATTTACAGAGAAGGAATCGGAACCTTCACCAACTAAACCTGATGACAAGGTACCTAGTCCTCTAAAGGATATTGAACCGGAACAGATCATTGCAAAACGTGACACAGAAGTCCCTAGTCCTGTTAAGGAAACGGAAACAAAATCTGAAGTCAAAGCTCACAAAGAACAAGCTAGTCCTACAGAAGTCACCGAGCCCACACCCATCGACACAAAACTTGAAGATAAGGCTCCTAGTCCGGTAAAGGAAAAAGTACCGGAACCTACAGCAGTTAAACTCGATGAAAAGGCGCCTAGTCCAGTAAAGGATATTGAAACCAAGCCTATCATTGAAAAACACGACGAAAAACTTGAAGATAAAGCTCCCAGTCCAGTTACAGAGAAGGAATCGGAACCTTCACCAACTAAACCTGATGACAAGGTACCTAGTCCTCTAAAGGATATTGAACCCGAACCGATCATTGCAAAACGTGACACAGAAGTCCCTAGTCCTGTTAAGAAAACGGAAACAAAATCTGAAGTCAAAGCTCACAAAGAACAAGCTAGACCTACAGAAGTCACCGAGCCCACACCCATCGACACAAAACTTGAAGATAAGGCTCCTAGTCCGGTACAGGATATTGAAACCAAGCTTATCATTGAAAAACACGATGACAAACCTGAGGATAAGGCTCCCAGTCCAGTCTCAGAGCAGGGATCGGAACCTTCACCGACTAAACCTGATGACAAGGTACCTAGTCCTCTGAAGGATATTGAACCCGAACCGATCATTGCAAAACGTGACACAGAAGTCCCTAGTCCTGTTGAGGAAACGAAAAAACAACCTGAAGTCAAAGCTCACAAAGAACAAGCTAGTCCTACAGAAGTCACCCAGCCCACACCCATCGACACAAAACTTGAAGATAAGGCTTCTAGTCCGGTAAAGGAAAAAGTACCGGAACCTACAGCAGTTAAACTCGATGAGAAGGCGCCTAGTCCGGTAAAGGAAAAAGTACCGGAACCTAGAGCAGTAAAACTCGATGAAAAGGCGCCTAGTCCAGTAAAGGATATTGAAACCAAGCTCATCATTGAAAAACACGATGACAAACCTGAGGATAAGGCTCCCAGTCCAGTCTCAGAGCAGGGATCGGAACCTTCACCGACTAAACCTGATGACAAGGTACCTAGTCCTCTGAAGGATATTGAACCCGAACCGATCAATGCAAAACGTGACACAGAAGTCCCTAGTCCTGTTGAGGAAACGAAAAAACAACCTGAAGTCAAAGCTCACAAAGAACAAGCTAGTCCTACAGAAGTCACCCAGCCCACACCCATCGACACAAAACTTGAAGATAAGGCTTCTAGTCCGGTAAAGGAAAAAGTACCGGAACCTACAGCAGTTAAACTCGATGAGAAGGCGCCTAGTCCGGTAAAGGAAAAAGTACCGGAACCTAGAGCAGTAAAACTCGATGAAAAGGCGCCTAGTCCGGTAAAGGAAAAAGTACCGGAACCTACAGTAGTTAAACTCGATGAAAAGGCGCCTAGTCCAGTAAAGGATATTGAAACCAAGCTCATCATTGAAAAACACGATGACAAACCTGAGGATAAGGCTCCCAGTCCAGTTACAGAGAAGGAATCGGAACCTTCACCACATAAACCCGATGAAGAGGTACCTAGTCCTCTAAAGGATGTTGAACCCGAACCGATCATTGCAAAACGTGACACAGAAGTTCCTAGTCCTGTTGAGGAAACGGAAAAACAACCTGAAGTCAAAGCTCACAAAGAACAAGCTAGTCCTACAGAAGTCACCGAGCCCACACCCATCGACACAAAACTTGAAGATAAGGCTCCTAGTCCGGTAAACGAAAAAGTACCGGAACCTACAGCAGTTAAACTCGATGAGAAGGCGCCTAGTCCGGTAAAGGAAAAAGTACCGGAACCTACAGCAGTTAAAGTCGACGAAAAGGCGCCTAGTCCGGTAAAGGAAAAAGTACCGGAACCTACAGTAGTTAAACTCGATGAAAAGGCGCCTAGTCCAGGAAAGGATATTGAAACCAAGCTCATCATTGAAAAACACGATGACAAACCTGAGGATAAGGCTCCTAGTCCAGTTACAGAAAAGGAATCGGAACCTTCACCACATAAACCCGATGAAGAGGTACCTAGTCCTCTAAAGGATATTGAACCCGAACCGATCATTGCAAAACGTGACACAGAAGTCCCTAGTCCTGTTAAGGAAACGGAAACAAAATCTGAAGTCAAAGCTCACAAAGAACAAGCTAGTCCTACAGAAGTCACCGAGCCCACACCCATCGACACAAAACTAAAAGATAAGGCGCCTAGTCCGGTAAAGGAAAAAGTACTGGAACCTACAGCAGTTAAACTCGATGAAAAGACGCCTAGTCCAGTAAAGGATATTGAAACTAAGCCTATCATTGAAAAACACGACGAAAAACTTGAGGATAAGGCTCCCAGTCCAGTTACAGAGAAGGAAACTGAACTTTCACCACATAAACCCGATGAAGAGGTATCTAGTCCTCCAAAGGATATTGAACCCGAACCGATCATTGCGAAACGTGACATAAAAGTCCCTAGTCCTGTTAAGGAAACGGAAACAAAATCTGAAGTCAAAGCTCACAAAGAACAAGCTAGTCGTACAGAAGTCACCGAGCCCACACCCATTGACACAAAACTTGAAGATAAGGCTCCTAGTCCGGTAAAGGAAAAAATACCGGAACCTACAGGAGTTAAATTCGATGAAAAGGCGCCTAGTCCGGTAAAGGAAAAAGTACCGGAACCTACAGCAGTTAAAGTCGACGAAAAGGCGCCTAGTCCGGTAAAGGAAAAAGTACCGGAACCTACATCAGTTAAACTCGATGAAAAGGCGCCTAGTCCAGTAAAGGATATTGAAACCAAGCTCATCATTGAAAAACGCGATGACAAACCTGAGGATAAGGCTCACAGTCCAGTTACAGAGAAGGAATCGGAACCTTCACCAACTAAACCTGATGACAAGGTACCTAGTCCTCTAAAGGATATTGAATCTGAATCGGTCATTGCAAAACGTGATACAGAAGTCCCTAGTCCTGTTAAGGAAACGGAAACAAAATCTGAAGTCAAAGCTCACAGAGAACAAGCTAGTCCTACAGATGTCACCGAGCCCACACCTATCGACACAAAACTTGAAGATAAGGCTCCTAGTCCGGTAAAGGAAAAAGTACCGGAACTTACTGCAGTTAAACTCGATGAAAAGGCGCCTAGTCCAGTAAAGGATATTGAAACCAAGCTCATCATTGAAAAACACGATGACAAACCTGAGGATAAGGCTCCCAGTCCAGTTACAGAGAAGGAATCGGTACCTTCACCAACTAAACCTGATGACAAGGTACCTAGTCCTCTAAAGGATATTGAACCCGAACCGATCATTGCAAAACGTGATACAGAAGTCCCTAGTCCTGTTAAGGAAACGGAAACAAAATCTGAAGTCAAAGCTCACAGAGAACAAGCTAGTCCTACAGATGTCACCGAGCCCACACCTATCGACACAAAACTTGAAGATAAGGCTCCTAGTCCGGTAAAGGAAAAAGTACCGGAACTTACAGCAGTTAAACTCGATGAAAAGGCGCCTAGTCCGGTAAAGGAAAAAGTACTGGAACCTACAGCAGTTAAACTCGATGAAAAGACGCCTAGTCCAGTAAAGGATATTGAAACTAAGCCTATCATTGAAAAACACGACGAAAAACTTGAGGATAAGGCTCCCAGTCCAGTTACAGAGAAGGGAACTGAACTTTCACCACATAAACCCGATGAAGAGGTATCTAGTCCTCCAAAGGATATTGAACCCGAACCGATCATTGCGAAACGTGACATAAAAGTCCCTAGTCCTGTTAAGGAAACGGAAACAAAATCTGAAGTCAAAGCTCACAAAGAACAAGCTAGTCGTACAGAAGTCACCGAGCCCACACCCATTGACACAAAACTTGAAGATAAGGCTCCTAGTCCGGTAAAGGAAAAAATACCGGAACCTACAGGAGTTAAATTCGATGAAAAGGCGCCTAGTCCGGTAAAGGAAAAAGTACCGGAACCTACAGCAGTTAAAGTCGACGAAAAGGCGCCTAGTCCGGTAAAGGAAAAAGTACCGGAACCTACATCAGTTAAACTCGATGAAAAGGCGCCTAGTCCAGTAAAGGATATTGAAACCAAGCTCATCATTGAAAAACGCGATGACAAACCTGAGGATAAGGCTCACAGTCCAGTTACAGAGAAGGAATCGGAACCTTCACCAACTAAACCTGATGACAAGTTACCTAGTCCTCTAAAGGATATTGAATCTGAATCGGTCATTGCAAAACGTGATACAGAAGTCCCTAGTCCCGTTAAGGAAACGGAAACAAAATCTGAAGTCAAAGCTTACAAAGAACAAGCTAGTCGTACAGAAGTCACCGAGCCCACACCCATCGACACAAAACTTGAAGATAAGGCTCCTAGTCCGGTAAAGGAAAAAGTACCGGAACCTACAGGAGTTAAACTCGATGAAAAGGCGCCTAGTCCAGTAAAGGATATTGAAACCAAGCTCATCATTGAAAAACACGATGACAAACCTGAGGATAAGGCTCCCAGTCCAGTTACAGAGAAGGAATCGGTACCTTCACCAAGTAAACCTGATGACAAGGTACCTAGTCCTCTAAAGGATATTGAACCCGAACCGATCATTGCAAAACGTGATACAGAAGTCCCTAGTCCTGTTAAGGAAACGGAAAAAAAATCTGAAGTCAAAGCTCACAAAGAACAAGCTAGTCCTACAGATGTCACCGAGCCCACACCTATCGACACAAAACTTGAAGATAAGGCTCCTAGTCCGGTAAAGGAAAAAGTACTGGAACCTACAGCAGTTAAACTAGATGAAAAGGCGCCTAGTCCGGTAAAAGAAAAAATACCGGAACCTACAGCAGTTAAACTCGATGAAAAGGCGCCTAGTCCAGTAAAGGATATTGAAACCAAGCTCATCATTGAAAAACACGATGACAAACCTGAGGATAAGGCTCCCAGTCCAGTTACAGAGAAGGAATCGGTACCTTCACCAACTAAACCTGATGACAAGGTACCTAGTCCTCTAAAGGATATTGAACCCGAAGCGATCATTGCAAAACGTGATACAGAAGTCCCTAGTCCTGTTAAGGAAACGGAAACAAAATCTGAAGTCAAAGCTCACAGAGAACAAGCTAGTCCTACAGATGTCACCGAGCCCACACCTATCGACACAAAACTTGAAGATAAGGCTCCTAGTCCGGTAAAGGAAAAAGTACCGGAACTTACAGCAGTTAAACTCGATGAAAAGGCGCCTAGTCCAGTAAAGGATATTGAAACCAAGCTCATCATTGAAAAACACGATGACAAACCTGAGGATAAGGCTCCCAGTCCAGTTACAGAGAAGGAATCGGAACCTTCACCAACTAAACCTGATGACAAGGTACCTAGTCCTCTAAAGGATATTGAACCCGAACCGATCATTGCAAAACGTGATACAGAAGTCCCTAGTCCTGTTAAGGAAACGGAAACAAAATCTGAAGTCAAAGCTCACAGAGAACAAGCTAGTCCTACAGATGTCACCGAGCCCACACCTATCGACACAAAACTTGAAGATAAGGCTCCTAGTCCGGTAAAGGAAAAAGTACCGGAACTTACTGCAGTTAAACTCGATGAAAAGGCGCCTAGTCCAGTAAAGGATATTGAAACCAAGCTCATCATTGAAAAACACGATGACAAACCTGAGGATAAGGCTCCCAGTCCAGTTACAGAGAAGGAATCGGTACCTTCACCAACTAAACCTGATGACAAGGTACCTAGTCCTCTAAAGGATATTGAACCCGAACCGATCATTGCAAAACGTGATACAGAAGTCCCTAGTCCTGTTAAGGAAACGGAAACAAAATCTGAAGTCAAAGCTCACAGAGAACAAGCTAGTCCTACAGATGTCACCGAGCCCACACCTATCGACACAAAACTTGAAGATAAGGCTCCTAGTCCGGTAAAGGAAAAAGTACCGGAACTTACAGCAGTTAAACTCGATGAAAAGGCGCCTAGTCCGGTAAAGGAAAAAGTACTGGAACCTACAGCAGTTAAACTCGATGAAAAGACGCCTAGTCCAGTAAAGGATATTGAAACTAAGCCTATCATTGAAAAACACGACGAAAAACTTGAGGATAAGGCTCCCAGTCCAGTTACAGAGAAGGAAACTGAACTTTCACCACATAAACCCGATGAAGAGGTATCTAGTCCTCCAAAGGATATTGAACCCGAACCGATCATTGCGAAACGTGACATAAAAGTCCCTAGTCCTGTTAAGGAAACGGAAACAAAATCTGAAGTCAAAGCTCACAAAGAACAAGCTAGTCGTACAGAAGTCACCGAGCCCACACCCATCGACACAAAACTTGAAGATAAGGCTCCTAGTCCGGTAAAGGAAAAAATACCGGAACCTACAGGAGTTAAACTCGATGAAAAGGCGCCTAGTCCGGTAAAGGAAAAAGTACCGGAACCTACAGCAGTTAAAGTCGACGAAAAGGCGCCTAGTCCGGTAAAGGAAAAAGTACCGGAACCTACATCAGTTAAACTCGATGAAAAGGCGCCTAGTCCAGTAAAGGATATTGAAACCAAGCTCATCATTGAAAAACGCGATGACAAACCTGAGGATAAGGCTCACAGTCCAGTTACAGAGAAGGAATCGGAACCTTCACCAACTAAACCTGATGACAAGTTACCTAGTCCTCTAAAGGATATTGAATCTGAATCGGTCATTGCAAAACGTGATACAGAAGTCCCTAGTCCTGTTAAGGAAACGGAAACAAAATCTGAAGTCAAAGCTCACAAAGAACAAGCTAGTCCTACAGATGTCACCGAGCCCACACCTATCGACACAAAACTTGAAGATAAGGCTCCTAGTCCGGTAAAGGAAAAAGTACTGGAACCTACAGCAGTTAAACTAGATGAAAAGGCGCCTAGTCCGGTAAAAGAAAAAGTACCGGAACCTACAGCAGTTAAACTCGATGAAAAGGCGCCTAGTCCAGTAAAGGATATTGAAACCAAGCTCATCATTGAAAAACACGTTGACAAACCTGAGGATAAGGCTCCCAGTCCAGTTACAGAGAAGGAATCGGAACCTTCACCAACTAAACCTGATGACAAGGTACCTAGTCCTCTAAAGGATATTGAACCCGAACCGATCATTGCAAAACGTGATACAGAAGTCCCTAGTCCTGTTAAGAAAACGGAAACAAAATCTGAAGTCAAAGCTCACAAAGAACAAGCTAGTCCTACAGAAGTCACCGATCCCACACCTATCGACACAAAACTTGAAGTTAAGGCTCCTAGTCCGGTAAAGGAAAAAGTACCGGAACCTACAGCAGTTAAACTCGATGAAAAGGCGCCTAGTCCAGTAAAGGATATTGAAACCAAGCTCATCATTGAAAAACACAATGACAAACCTGAGGATAAGGCTCCCAGTCCAGTTACAGAGAAGGAATCGGTACCTTCACCAACTAAACCTGATGACAAGGTACCTAGTCCTCTAAAGGATATTGAACCCGAACCGATCATTGCAAAACGTGATACAGAAGTCCCTAGTCCTGTTAAGGAAACGGAAACAAAATCTGAAGTCAAAGCTCACAGAGAACAAGCTAGTCCTACAGATGTCACCGAGCCCACACCTATCGACACAAAACTTGAAGATAAGGCTCCTAGTCCGGTAAAGGAAAAAGTACTGGAACCTACAGCAGTTAAACTCGATGAAAAGACGCCTAGTCCAGTAAAGGATATTGAAACTAAGCCTATCATTGAAAAACACGACGAAAAACTTGAGGATAAGGCTCCCAGTCCAGTTACAGAGAAGGAAACTGAACTTTCACCACATAAACCCGATGAAGAGGTATCTAGTCCTCCAAAGGATATTGAACCCGAACCGATCATTGCGAAACGTGACATAAAAGTCCCTAGTCCTGTTAAGGAAACGGAAACAAAATCTGAAGTCAAAGCTCACAAAGAACAAGCTAGTCGTACAGAAGTCACCGAGCCCACACCCATCGACACAAAACTTCAAGATAAGGCTCCTAGTCCGGTGAAAGAAAAAGTATCTGATCCTACAGCAGGTAAACTCGATGAAAAGGCACCTAGTCCAGTAGAGGATATTGAAATCAAGCCTATCATTAAAAAACTCGGCGACAAACCTGCGGGTAAGGCTCCCAGTCCAGTAGCAGAGCAGGAATCTAAACCTTCACCGACTCAATCCGATGAAATGGTACCTAGTCCTCTAAAAGATATTGAACCCGAACCGATCAATGCAAAACGTGACACAGAAGTCCCTAGTCCTGTTGGGGTAACGGAAAAAGAACCTGTAATTGAAGCTCACAAAGGAAAGACTAGCCCTACAGAAGTCACTGTGCCCACTCCTATCGACACAAAACTTGAAGATAAGGCTTATAGTTCGTTAAAGGAAAAAGTACCTGAACCTACAAAAGTTAAACTCGACGAAAAGGCACCTAGTCCTGTAAAGGATATTGAAACTAAGCCTATCAAAGAAAAACACGACGAAAAACTTGAGGATAAGGCTCCTAGTCCGGTGAAAGGAATTGTATCTGAACCTACAGCAATTAAATTTGATCAAAAGGCGCCTAGTCCATTAAAGGATATTGAAACTAAGCCTGTCATTGAAAAACAGGACGAAAAACTTGAGGATAAGTCTCCTAGTCCAGTAAAAGAAAAAATATCTGAGCCTACTGCAGCTAAACTCGATGAAAAGGCACCTAGCCCCGTAAAGGATATTGAAACCAGGCCTGTCATTGTAAAACACGACGAAAAACTTGAGGATAAGGCTCCTAGTCCGGTGAAAGAAAAAATATCTGAACCTGCAGCAGCTAAAATCGACGAAAAGGCATCTAGTCCAGTAAAGGATATTGAAATCAAGCCTATCATTGAAAAACACGACGAAAAACTTGAGGATAAGAGTCCTAGTCCGGTGAAAGAAAAAGTATCTGAACCTACAGCAGCTAAACTCGATGCAAAGGCACCTAGTCCAGTAAAGGATATTAAAACCAGGCCTATCACTGAAAAGCACGACGAAAAACTTGAGGATAAGACTCCTAGTCCGGTGAAACAAAAAATATCTGAACCTGCAGCAGCTAAATTTGATGAAAAGGCACCTAGTCCAGTAAAGGATGTTGAAACCAAGCCTTTCATTGTAAAACACGATGAAAAACTTGAGGATAAGAGTCCTAGTCCGGTGAACGAAAAAGTATCTGAACCTACAGCAGCTAAACTCGATGAAAAGACGCCTAGTCTAGTAAAGGATAGTGAAACTAAGCCTGTCATTGAAAAACACGACAAAAAACTTGAGGATAAGGCTCCTAGTCCGGTGAATGAAAAAGTATCTGAACCTACAGCAGCTAAAATTGACGAAAAGGCACCGAGTCCAGTAAAGGATATTGAAATCAAGCCTGTCATTAAAAAACTCGACGAGAAACCTGAGAGTAAGTCTCCCAGTTCTGTTACAGACCAGGAATCTGAACTTTCACCTACTAAACCTGATGAAAAGGTACCTACACCTCTCCAGGATATTGAACCCGAACCGATCACTGCAAAACGTGACACAGGAGTCCCTAGTCCTGTTGAGGAATCGAAAACAAAACCCGAAGTCGAAGCTCACAAACAAAAGGCTAGCCCTTCAGAAGTCACTGAACCGACACCCATTGACACAAAACTTGAGGATAAGGCTCCTAGTCCGGTGAAAGAAATAGTATCTAAACCTACAGCAGCTAAACTTGATGAAAAGGCACCTAGTCTAATAAAGGATATCGAAACAAAGTCAATCATTGAAGAACACGTCGATAAGCTTGAGGATAAGGTTCCAAGTCCAGTAACACAAAAGGTATCTCCACTTACATTATCAAAACTCGACGAAAAGGTGCCCAGTCCTGTAAAGGATGTTGAATCTAAGCCTATGATGGGACCTGCAGCAGCTAAACTCGACCAAAAACTGCATAGCACCGAACTTAAAACAGATAAGATTTGCGCAACAAAGGAAACTGAATTCGACGAAATGGCTTCCGCTCAAGTTGACGACAAGGAAGTTGTTCCAGTTGCAGAAAAATCTTTTCAATTAAAATCGGAGGACACGGAAGATAGTTCACAAGATTATTTAATTGTTGAAGAAATATCTCTTACTGAGGATAAAAAAGAGAGAACTATTACATTAAATGGTAAAAATATTTTACAAATAACGACTATCACAACAAGGAAAGAACTTTTGACCAATGATAACACGGCTGAAAAGAAATTAAGGACTACTATTGTTACCGTCACAGAATCTATATTACCAGAAGGTGTAACAGAAAAGACAAAAGACATAAAAGTATATATCTCCGATTATGGAGTAGAACCTCACTTATCCGATGAATTTGAAGAAATTGGTGACCCTGTTACTGAAGTGTCATGTGAAAGAAGGAAAGTATATAGAAATAATACTACTGTCCAACAAAAAATATCGAAAACAATTACCAAACAGACGTTAGTGAATAGAAAATACAATATCAAGGTAACAAAGACGACAGTTAAGACTGTTACAGAAGAAGAGTATCCTGACGGTGCCCAATCGGTAACTACAAGTGAAGAAGTTTTGTTTGATGACAAATCTGTATTACCCACATATAAAACAGTGTTAGAAAAATCACAAGCTATGGCCGCTAGTGAGTCTTCATCAGACTTAACTTCAGTAACATTTAAAGAAGAAAAACCAGGATCTGAACAATCTGGCTCACAGATTGAAGATATTCCAGAAGATTTTATCATCATTGAGCAACCTAAAACTACATCGTCTACAAAATTAGAAAACATATCCGAAAGTGGTATAAATATAATTAGAAAAACGACAATAACAATAATTGAAGAAATATTTGGAAATACCAAAACCAACACAAAAAAAATTAGAACTGTTAAAATATCAACTATTGAAGATGAATATCCTGATAAAACCTTAAAAACTACAACTAATAAAGAAATTTCTGTAGTTGATGAAATTCTTCATCCAGATAAGAGTCAAATAGAACAAAACACTGATTTGGCTGATTTTGAATATTCAGAGGAACCTTTAGAAGAATCTACTACAGAAATTGCGTCTATTACAGAAAACGATGTAACAATAAAACGTAAAATAATCACCACTAAAACAACTCAAGTATTTTATAATATTTCTAGAAAAATTAAATGTACTAAAGTTACCATAAAAATTGTAACAGAAGATGAATATCCTGATGGTACTGTAAGTATAAAAGCTACTGAATCAACATCATTTACTGAAGAATATGTCGATACAAATTACGTAAAAGAAAAAATTAATCAACAAACTAAGAAACAAACAAAACAGGAAGTAAGAATTGACGAAGAAAACAAAATGACTCCCCAAGTCAATGGAGAATCTATACTTCGAAAAGAATATCATTCAAGCAAAGATACCCATAGATTTGTGAAAGACAAGGAAAGTTTAAGTGATAAGACAAAAGCTGACTCAGAAGTTGGAAAATTTGAAAACTATAAAGAATTAAAACCACACGCAGCAACAAAACCAGTGAGTGAAACAGAACGAATGCTACATGAAGAAAGATCATTCGCATCCAAACTTGATACAAAATCATCATCAGTATGTATGCCACACGGTAGTAGTAAAAATATATTGGAGGACACTGAAAGGGAAAGGCCTATTCAATCTTTGACGCATAGTAGCTCTGAAGACATTTCGAAAGAAATTAGCTTAGAAGAAAAATATTCATTTGAAAGCACAGAGAAAAGTCAAAAGCAAGCAGTTAAAGAAAAACAAACACAACTTTCAATGTATGGCTCTAACACAGATACAATTTCTCACACTAAAGAAAATGTTTTACCGACGGATATGGAGTATTCTCCTGAGAAGGCAGTTCAATTAGTAGAAAGTATACACAAAGCTTTTAGTGACGAAAAAGTGCAACAGGGTATTAAGTCAGAGTTTGTCGATTCTCTGACAGTGTTCCCTGAATGCGAAAGGGTATCTACTCCACCTACTGTTCCTGTTAGCCCATTACCAAAGGTTCCAAGTAATTTCCAAGATATTAAAACAAGTGATGGTGTACAAAGCGAAGTAACTTATGATAAAACACATGAAAATGAAGAAACTATTACTAAAGTTGTTCACGTAGGTGACGATGTTCTCACACAAAAAATTTCAACATCTACAGAAAAACTACCCAAAACATTAAAAAGTAATTTTGAAGATGACCCTGATAATCTCAATTTAATGCAAACAATAGGTAAAATTAAAACTGAAACTGACACTGTCACAAAAATTATTAAAGAAGGTGAAAACGTCGTCACACAAACAATAACAACAGTAACCACAAAAGAAATAATATCAAGAGAAGATGGTACGCCTCAAAACATTAAGACAACCATTGAAACTACTACGCTTAGCAAAAGTTCCGATGGGTCTACAACAACTACTAGGGACACACAAACTTTACTTTCTGAATGTTCTTCCAGCCTCAAATCTACCTCATTAATGGATTTATATCCAAAAGATAGTAAATTAGAAAAATTCTACCTCGAAACTTATGATGATAAGACTGATTCTATTTCAAGTAGTGAAGAAAAAAAACCTCAAGCGTCTTCCACTACTCCCATAATCATGGACATGAAAAAAGAGGAAATTTATTCTAAATCTGATTTGTTAATAGAATCTGATGATTCTGAAGAAAATGTAGAAGATACTATAATTGACACAGATGTAAGTAAACGGGTTATTAAAGAAAATAATATGGATGTAGTGGAAACAATTACAACAACCACAAAAAAAGAGACATTAAGAATAAATGAAAATAAGAAAAATATAAAAACGACTATCGAAACGATTACAACTAAAGAATATCCTGGCGGTTCTAAAGATATTCAAAAAAATGTTGAAGTTAAAGTAGAAGAAGTAAATGTTGATACAGATAGTAACATTGATAAGATACTAAGTGACTTTATTTTATATGGTGAACCAGAAGAAAATGTCTCGACAAAAACTGAAGAAATACTTATTGATAATATTATTATTAAAAGAACAATTTTGACTAAAATCATCAAAACAAAGTATTCTGATAATAATAATCACATACGAAAAATCAAGACCGTTACTACTGTTACTACAACTGATGAGTACCCAGACGGGTCGTCTCAAACTAAAATAGATTGTAGTACTTCCTTGACTGAGGTTGAGGAGCAAGATGTAATAGAAACTACAGAACTTCATGACTATACAACTATAGAAAACAAAACAGTTGACGTTGAAACACAAGAAAAAAATGTAGTCTCAGACGGTAAAAATATATACCAGCTAATTACTACAACTACTACAAAAGAAATTTTAACAACTAGTGATAAGTCGAAAAAAAAGTTAAAAACTACAATTGAAAAAATTATTGAATCAACGTTTTATAACGGAGTTAAAGAAATCACTAAAAATACACAAGTATTGATTTCGGATTATAATCTAGAATCTGTGGATGATATTCCTGAAGGTTTTGAGCTTACTGGAGAACCACACGAAGAAACGAGTGAAGAAGTGGAATTTGTAAAGGAAAATGAAATAAATATTAAACGAACAATTACAACTACTATTATTAGTCAGGAGCTACATAATGTATCAAAAAATATCAAACGAATTAAAAAAACTACAAAAACTGTCGTTTCAGATGAATACCCTGATGGATCTACTATTATTAAAACAAGTGAAAAAATATCAACAGTTGATGATGATTTACAATTATATCATAAAGAAAAATCTCCTCTTTTACTATCGAAAGATATATTATCTGAAAAATTATCGCCAATTTCAACACATGAAGAGGATAATGAAAAAATAGAAGAATTACTTGAAGATCTTAGCGTCAAAGGAGAACCTGAAGAAACCGAAACAAGCGAAGACAAAGAAATAAAGTACGAAGATTTTATAATACAAAGAAATATCACGGTAAAAGTTACTAAAATAAACTATGCTGATAATAACGGAACAGTGAAAAAAATTAAATGTATTACAACTACTACAACTGCCGATAAGTACCCAGATGGCTCTTCGCGAATCAGTGTTGACAAAAGACAATCGATCTGTGACGTCAATGGCGAAGAAAGAATGCAATCAGATGATGGCCTGGACGAATTTATACATGTCTTAGATAAATCTGTCAACGTTGATAACCAACAAAAAACTATTGTAAGGGATGGGTTAAATGTCGTACAATTGATAAATATAATTACCACTAAAGAGACATTAGCCACTGAAGATTATTCTATGAAAATTATAAAAACTACTATAGAAACTGTCACTGAAACTAAATTGCCAAATGGAATTACTGAAGTTACAAGAGACGTAAAAATTACAGTTTCTGATTATACTAGTGACTCTTTTGATGAAAATCTAGTTGGTTATATACAACTAGGAGATCCTGATACAAAAACAAGTATAGAAACGGAAGAAATCATTGAAGATGGCAAAATTATAAACAGGAAAACAACCATAACTATAATTAGAGAAGAATTTGAAAATGCGGAAACTAAAAGTAAAAAAGTAAGAACTACTACACGAACTACGACTGAAGATGAATATCCAGATGGGGCAATTATAATTAAAAAAAGTGAAAAAGTCTCCGTTGCCGACTTCCTCCTTAAAGAACCTAGCACTAATGGTAGTCTGGAACCTGTAGATTCATATGACGGGGAAAGCGAAGTTGTAGAAAGCACTTCACAGGATACAGTTGTCAACAATGAAATAATAAAAAAAGGAAATACAGAGATTAAACGCACAATTACTACGAAAACTAAAAAAGAAATTTTAGCGAGCTCCGATAAAGATATCGAACGTGTAAGAACTACAATTGAGACTATTACTGATGATTTATATCCCAATGGACTAATAGAAACTACGAAAGACATTAAGATAACAATCTCTGAATCACAAAAAACATATAATAGTGATTTACAAGCTGCGCTCTATGGATTGAAACCAACTGGTAAAGTAAAAACAGCAGTTGACAAAAAAACGAATATAATATTTACAGACGATTCAAAAAAAATTGATCAAATCATAACAACGTACATTACCAAGGAAGAAATGATTAATTCTGAAATAAATTTATTCGCTGTTAAAACTGTAACTGAAACTGTAACAGAAAATAAAAATGAAGATGGAATAACACAGATCACTAATGATTTGAATACACAAGTAACATATCTCCCTCAAGGTACAAGCCTAGACGACTGGTCTCCAGAGGAATTGGATCGAATAGAAAAAGGACCTACTATGGATACAAAATCTATGGAGCTAAGCAAGCCAGAGGATATTAAAGATTTAAAACCTTCTATTTCTGAGTTACCACTAGAAAGGAAACCAGACCCACAGACTGAACATAAAGCTAAGAAAAGATCTCCAATCGGAGAAATAACTACTGAAACTGATACTTTTACCAAAATCGTTAAGGAAGGTGACAACGAAATAACGCAAACAATTACTATAGTTACAACAAAAGAAGTCATAAGTCCTGAAAAAATTAAAGTAACTGTTGAAACGACGACCGTAAGTAAAGGAAGTGACGGTGTAACTAAAACTACAAAGTCAACAAAAACAACAATATCTGAAATAAAGGAAGAATATGAAGAAATAATTGATACGGGTGAAAGTGAGAAATCGTTCTCTAAGCTGTCATCAAAAGCAAGTGATCTACGAAGTTCTTCTGCAGCTAGTGACGATTTAGATCACCCAGGTATTTCATCTCCACCTTCTGATATTAGCTCCAGAGAATCACGAGCTGCTACACATATTTGGGGAACGGAGAGTAGTGGAATGTACTATAGTGACGATGACGGTCAAGCTAGTCCAAGTAGTACAAAGTCCCAAATAGCACATTCACCGAGATCAAATTTAAGCTTTGAGCTTGACACAAAATCACCTCATTTAAGAGAGTTAAGTCACGATAGTTTCCCAAAAACAGAATTTGATCCAATGTCGACCTCAATTTATGGACAATTACCTGATGACGATTCATGTACATATTCAACACATTCCGAAGATAAGACTGAAATTCACTTTACAGATAAATCACTATCCAAAACAACGGAACAATTTTTATCGCATGAACAGTCACAATCCGAAATTAAAATTCATTCCAAAGCGTCAGATGCATCATTTTTGAAAGAAGCCGACGAGCATTTTGAAAAAGCCATAGAAGAACATAAAAAAGTGAGTGGCTCTGACGTAATATCGAGTGTAACTGGTAAATATAAATTGGATCAGCAAGAATATTCTAGTATTAGTCATCTGGAAAGTGAATCAGAGTCAACCTCACTAACACTTAAAGATATCAAAACAGAATCAAAAAAAATAAGTTCTTGCTCATCAACTAGCAGCAGCAGTAAAACTGAATCAAAATCTGAAAAAAGTTATTCGAAAGATCCCATAGAATCTTGGGGTAAACCTCTGGGACTACCAAGTCCAATATTGCCACCCAGTCAAGTAGATGGAAAAAGTACACCGAAGAAACAACTTAGCGCAAACGTATTAAATAAAAATAAGATAAATCAAGAAAAAAGTAAAGAAGCTAAAAGAGCTGCAGAGTCTCCTACGAAGAAAAAATCCCCAGCTCCTATTTATATGGATCTAACATATGTTCCCCACCATGGAAATTCATACTACTCTGCTATTGAGTTCTTCAAACGGGTCCGTGCTCGATATTACGTCTTTTCTGGAACGGAGCCATCAAAAGAAATATACAACGCTCTCCTTGATGCGAAAAAGACTTGGGAAGATAAAGATTTAGGTAAATTTATTTATGATTACTTTAATTACTATGTTTTCTATTTTCACTCTGTATCCCGCATGTAGCAGGGTTGGCAGAGGGAGCCTTGTGATAAGACACTTCGCTACCTTTTCTTCGAATTCTGGATTGTATGTTGAGTAGCAGACGCCACGCTTTGCGTCGACACCTGGACTATGTTATGTTATTTAAGGATAACATTTTGAATGTTATTAACTAATGTTTTTCTTTTGTAGAAGTAACGATAATTCCCACGTACGACACCGATGTCCTTGGCTACTGGGTGACCGAGAATGAGGAAGCGCTTGAGAAATACAAGATCGACCTGTCGCCATCAGCTTCTAGGTGTACCATCAACTTACAAGACCACGAAACATCTTGCGCGGCCTATAGGCTCGAGTTCTAGGTGTCGGGTCTATTTGTAGCCTTCTCATCGAAGAAGTAATCCTCCTTAATTAACTCACTCAATAGGTGCTTTTTAATGGGGTACCAAAGAGTCATTTATTGTTGTAGGAATTTAAGGCTGTGATAAAGAAAGAAGCATTGAAAAGCACCTAAATTGGAGGAAGCTACTTCGTATGAGATAGTTTGCAAATAGTAAAATCTATGTGATATTAGAATGCAATCAACAGACTGCTGTGGAGTTTAATCCCGTAGACTTAAACAATGTGTAGTGTTATTTATGCGACGACCGAGTGTCGATCCTGAAACGATTCCTTTACTATATCCAACTCCAAAGTCAATAAAACCAAATTCTCGACCTAATAACGGAAACGTCCATTTTTTTCTAAAACTGTTTTCTAGTAGCGTCATTGACAAATAGTACATGCCATTTAAAATATTTTTCTGACGGTATTTTTGAATTTGGTCTTATACAATCAGTAGAGCTTTTATACACGATTTTTAGCGAAACCAGTCCATTTTGTTTAGCCAAAACACCGCTTGTGCGAAATATCTAAATTTTGGAAAAATTATTTTGCTAAAGCATTGACTTCTTGGTAGGACGTAATTTAATATAATGATAAATACTTAATGCAAATTTTATTTTGGCGAATCGCTTTACGACGGACGTAATGTATGTAAGTCCAGTGCCGACACGAAGATATCAAGGACGAGTACTAAATTTCATCTGAATTACACGAATGGTTTTGTAATGTGATTGAAATTTTAAATAAAGAATATATTTTAATAACTGTCTTAAAAAGACGCTTATAAACGTCGTACGACGAACTAGTGCTGCTTGCACTGTTACGTAAATTAATTATAAATAAATTGACATCACTATGTCCTATATTCCTGTTGGAGGCATTAATATCCCCACTTGTTTGCGCCAGGTTGTGTAGATAAAAATAGATTCCTCAATGTTTTTTTCAGCACAACCAAATGCGTGGCTAGAGAAGGGTAATATAGAATCTGGCGGTGTGTAGAGTTTACGGAACTGTGCCTGTACTTCGTCTACTTCTACATCCACCAAATTGTCTATAGTTGACTAGTCCCGACCAAGTTGAGATATTATTGTCTTCCCAGAAAACCAATCAGCCTAAGACGATAGAGAGCTTACTCCATATTAAATAAATGTTTTATTAGAATTATTAATACAAATAAAAAAACAATATATTTACCTTTGTTTTAAGTTGAAATCTGCTTGTTGCGTCGATGCGATATAGTTTAAGTGAGTGTTGTTTAAATTTAACTAATTTCATGTACAGAATGTTGACAGAATCTCTGACTTTATAATGGTTTGGCAAAAATTTGGTCTACTTTATTGAATAGTTTAAAACTCTAGTCGACTCCAACCCAAATAATTGACACGTAGTTATTATATGTTCCTGTGTGAATTGATTTATAGCATTTTTATATGTTGTTTCCTATTGAACGTCAGTTGTCTACGTGTACACTGTACAGGTACCTATCTTGTTAGAACAACGCTTAAGTTAAAAATTACATTTAAATTGTGTGAGAGAATGTGATATTGACAAAATTCATCAAACTTACCATTTAGCATAGTGGTTAAGCTGTAAGAACTTTCCTCGGATAAACATTTCCTTTCGTTGTTTGCCAATAAAATTGAATATTTCGAGTCAATTAATTTTAAGTCATCCATAGTTTTAAGCCGACTTGCTCCTCTCGCCTGACATCGCTTTATTTGCCAAACTTTATAAATAAAATATAAACTATAGATAAATATAAAAAATAGAGAAAATGATTCTGTATAATTGATGGCACCAGCACAATGTAATAAAATAATTAAATGCATCAACAGGTACATTAACTACTGTACGAGGATACTATATATTTATTTTATACAATATTATAAAGAACGCGTGTTTATTTTGTAGTTATACATACTTATATTAACGTTTGAGCCGAGTGTTGTTTGTGTGAGCACAATTATGTTTCGGAAGGCTTAAATAAAAAGTTGTGAGTGGAAATAACAGGGACATGAATCTTATTTAAATCTTAGCGATCAAACGACGATGCACTCTTTGAGGGTCCTGATCTTCTGTTGTCTCGCCTCGTTCGATTTACTTTGGCTTTGCTGTAGTGGCGTAGTTCCCGAGCTCTGCTGTAACATAAGTGTCTGGTAATTTTATAAATTCACTAAATTAGATCGCTGTTCCTCCTCAAAGTGGGCATCGCGTTTTGAGTGTTGGGAGTGTTCTTCGGCTTTCAAGTTCCGGCCGGCACCCACAATTCCGCTGGCTCCAAGGCCTGACACTTTACTATGTATTTTATAGCTAGAACTCTAATTAATGCATATTATATTAGGAATATTAAAATGTTATTAAAATTAAGAATTGTATCAGCTTAGTGAACATCAATAGCTCTGAAAAATAAATCATTATTAAAATTATTAAATGTTGTATTCTTCATATTATCACTGATATTATGTTTGTTTTTATTAGCGCTTGATATGTCGTTAGTTATATCAATATTTATGGTGGAACGGAGAAAGTAAAGATCGAGTTGTTCTATAGTTCCTAATGGAGAAGCAGGCGTTGGATGAGTTCGGACTAGACTATTTAAATTAATTAACGTTAAGTTTAATTGGATTTATCTAGCTTCTAATTGATTTATGTTATGAATCGAAATGTATACGGAGGCTGTAGGTAAGATTGGAAGGCTTTTTGGTGCTAACATCTGATGTGCTAGTTTGTTTATATGCGTTTCTTTAAAAAATTTCGATGTATTATATCGACTTTACTACAAATTTTGTAAGATTCACCAAAAAAATCAAATGAAATTCAAAACGCTGCAAATGTAGGACCTCAAATAGGTATTTTAGATAAAAATGGCTTCGCTTCTGTACATAATTTGTTGACAAAGTCAAGATATACGAAAGTCGAAATTTATTTAGGAAAAGTGCACGCTTGATGGCAAGAGACTGATTTTGTGTTTTGTATTTTAGAAATTTATTTAAATTTAATAATTTCAATAATGATGTCCTCTTGTGGGTGTTTAAGTATTTGTAATTTAATGTATTAATGTAAATTAACTATCGAATATGAATCAATCATTGTATCAGTCATCGCTAACCATTCGGCGTGTGTGAGGTGTACGGTTCACTAAAATAATAAAAATATTTCAAAAATGTTATGGCTGATTTCATTTTGTTTTGAGTTTTATATTGAGATTTTGTTTATTGTTGAACGTATATATTTTTTTATTAATATGATTGACAAAGAGCACGCTATCTCTCTCTTTTCACATACCTACTGCCTATTTACAGTCACTTGTTTTGTCTAACTAATATGACCATTAAAGAAACATTTTTTTCGTTTATATTGTCAGTCCTTTCTGTTGTAGATATAATCGGAATTTGAACCCATTATCGTTTACAAACATCTTATGAACACACTTCAAAGATAAATTTATTTAGATACATATAATATGTATCTATATAAATCAGATCAGCTTCACGCTGTATCCCGCAGATTTAAGATCAAATTCAAAATATTATTTATTCAAATAGACTTGCACTTTTGAATCGTCTAATTAAAAAGTTACCACTGACTCGGAAGGCACTTCTGGTGAAAAGAGCCGCCAACAATCTCAATAATTTCTTTTCAATATTAATGTTACAATTTTATTATTTTTACCTTTGTACTAGGTAGCTAGTTAATAATCGTACAAAAAATACTAATTCCAATTAAAAGTCGGTCAGCAGGCGTGTAACTGTAAAAGCGACAATTTGTGGGTTTGATTCCCGCTTAAAGAATTAAAATATTTAAACTAAAACTGAAATTTTCATTTCCTCGTTCTGGTAGCTCCTCTTTGTCTTAACACTTCCCAGATTCGAAACGAAAAAAATACTAGATTCACACATTTATATTTTTAAATAAATATTATTATTATTATTATTATTTTAAATATGACACTTTCAAACAATAAACTTATTTAAACTCAATAAATCCTGTTCAAAATGAAACAAAAAGTTTAAAATAAATGTATATATTTAACGACATACAATACATTTTAACTTAAACATAAACAATTAATAATTTTTACATCACGTAGCGACAACCACACGATAATCGAAATAAAAACAACGTTTTTTATATAATGTATTAAAAAATATGAATAACAATTTTTGTTATTACTAGAGAATGGCGAAATAAAGAAAGGTTAAGGATAACCTTTCTTTTTCTCTTGTAGATATTAACTAAAAGGTTAATTTAGTTATCACAATTGAATAATCGTATCCTTACCGTTACGTATTCGTATATCTAAATAAATAAATATATATCAACACCTAATATTACAACAGTTACAAAGAACAAAATCACATATTTCACTTAGAACTAATCTTTTGAAATAAGCAAAAAAATATTTTTCAAAGGAATATATATCTCGGTAAAAATAATAATGCCTTAAGCTTACGCTCAAAAAATTCAATTACAAAATAATATTAATTAACTAACATTAAATCACTAATATGTAATTTTAACAATCCCTAAAATTATTGTACTTATTTAATTGTTTTTTGGGATTTAATTTATCTCAAATTCAAAGAAAGGCGCGGGAAAAACTTAGTTTGAAATAGTATTGAAATATTCTGTCAATTAAAATTTGATAATTAGAATATTAAAGAGGCTGCCGTGGCACGGTGGCACAACTCTATGACTGTAAACGCGATTGGGGGCTCGATACCTTCAGGAAACCTCCAGGAATTCTCCCGGAAAGTGGAAAACGGAGTGTCTAAACGCCAGGTTCTTATGTTCCCTCTGCCTACTTTGCTGAGTGTGAGACACACTGTAAAGTTAAAAAAATATTAAAGAGAAATTATTATATAAGGATCGATCAATATAAAGGTACTTTAATTCAAAATATCGAAACATCTTAATTAGGACTAGATTTACGGAAATCTCAGTGACAACTAAAGTTTATACTGTACAGACACTTGTTCTAGAAGGATAACGTATATTTAGTTATATAGTACATATGTTTAGAAAGAAAGTGACAACTTTAAAATTTTCATAATTCCTTTGATTAAAATTTTCGATATAAACTTTTGTACCGCGGTATTCGAACACGCGTCCTACGATTAACTTAAGATTGGTTAAACTTAAAAGAAGTTACGTATTTTGTTAATAATACTCAAAAAGCAATACTTTGCAAAAATATCAAATACAGAAAATGGCTTAACTCAAAAAAATATCAGTGGTAAGAAATCATCACAAAATTTCAAATAAGTAAGCCTACTTTTTTCAGAATTTTTATCGTTTTAAGAATACAATGAAAACATACAGGTCTTTTACTATTTAAATAAATCATTAATATTTATTATATTAAATTTTATTTATTCTCTAAAGAGACCAAGATTTGTATACTTTAATAATTAAAAACTAATTAATTATTTAATTTTGTTTCAACTTAATTTAATTGCACGCACGTACACAAAACAGTCAAGCAAAATGAAGTTTTCACTGTTTTCAAACTGTTTCAAAGTTTTACTTTAAATGTTTTAGCACTTTGTAAATATTGGAAATATAGGAAAAAAACAATTAGAATGCTTAAATAGATCAAACCTACGTATTTGGTATATTTTTTGTATAGCAATTAAAAACAAAAAAGTATAGGAATATTATCATGATAATATTTTTCTAAGCTTTGGTTTGTTTGGTACTCGACTACGAATACATGAAGAAGCTCATTTAGCCAAAAAAATATTTAGAGAATATACAATTATACTTGACGATTCAAACAATGCTATTAATATTGTAAAGGTAAACATTACTGAAGATGGATGTTTGTTCCACTTTTACGCAAAATTTAGTATTATTATTTTGTAGTCGAGTTTTAATTAAATGCTTATTTAAAACGTAAATCGTCAGGTTTCCTCAAGAAGTAGGCGACGCGATCTGTAGGAACTTTGTATTCGTGCATCCATCTGTTGCCTTTTCGAAGAGAACCATCGATACCGTCCTGCCATAATCCTGTTGGGAGGTAGACTGGAAGAGAAAAAAAAAAGACTAGAATTTAATCACTAAAAAATAAGTGATAATTTTTTTAGGTTTAGGCTTTACCCCAGGATCGAACGCACAATCGTGTTTACAGTTCGATCAGATCATGGGATACAAAGTAATAAATTAGTTAAAACTACCCTCTTCTAAGATTTAGCTCTATGTAGTGTAACATAATATTAAAGGCTAACTGATAAAACTAAATTGTGTATTATGATTAAAAGAACCTGAGAGTAACTCAAAATGGCAACAATTATACGTTGTAAAATACTTTATACTTTAATATGAATATCATACCTTCTCTCATTGTCTCTCCCTTATTCAATACTGGTGCTACAACGATCTCGTCGCCTATCGCGAACTCATCTTGCACAGGCATCGGTGCTTCTCCATCTGCTATGAGCCACAATGGTCTTATGAGAGGTAGGCCTTCTTCTAACGCTTCTCTTTTGTATTTTAGGAGTAGAGGTGTAACCTGGAACGATTTTGATAGCAATTTATAGAAAAAAAAATCTATTTGTCACTTTTATTAATTGAAAATTTCACTAAAATACACGATCATAAATTTATTTATTTTCCTCATTAAGTAAAAAAATGGTGTATTTTTATTTGTTTATTTAATAAATAAAACTATCTTTGACTTTAAATAACTATAGATTCATTTGCTGCTGACCAGGAAAATATTAAGCTGTAGGTTTGGCATATTATGAAATTATAATAATTGTGAAACTTACCAACTTCTGTCGTAGCAAAGTCAAATTCTTAGCCATTTCTAGAACTCGTTCATCATTGTATTTACTTGGCAGATGAGTAAACTTCATAACGGGCATAAACGTAGCCATCTGCAACCACCTCATATACAACTCCCTCTCAGGAAGCGCAATACCATTATCTTGAGTAGAATTCAAATTTGATTCTAAAGAACCTTTAGGAGAAGGGAGAAATTGTTCACTACCAGGCCAGTAAATGTCCCCACCGACTGCCCCAGGCATTATAAAAGGGAACCCGTTTACTCCGTAAGTTAATATTGTTGGTATAACCAGTTTTAATGCTTCCCATGTAGATTCAAAGGGTGGTAAAGAAACAAAAATAGGCGGTCGAGGTAAACTAATAGCTGAAGATACTCCTATTATATTTAAAGATTTTTCAAATGTCTTAACAAATATGGTCTTGTATTGATCCGGATTAGTTAACTGTTTCTCACATCTATAGTAATGTGGCATGTCGTAGGCCGTACCGAGATCAAAGTAGAACGAGTCTATATGATATTCGTCGATCACAGCTTGTAATTTATTTTGTAACCAGGGTACAGATCTTTCATTTGTTATATCTAAAACACCAGCACTTGCTAATGTCTTAAATCTTGTCAATGCTGGTATTCTTCTATCACTATTCCTTTCACTTATCAAAAGCCTTTTTTGTACTGTTTCAACGAAATTAAAACTTTCTGTGCTTATAAAAGGTTGAATAGTAAACGCTACTTTAAAGCCTCGTCTGTGAAGTTTGTCCACAGTTACGTTTAACGTTGCAAATCGACTCGTATCAACTGTCAGATCACCGATTTCGTTTTGCCAAAATTCATTTATTAATACGTGACCTTGTTTTAGAAAACCTAAGTTAATAACGTCTTCTGTATATTTAGATATTGTTTCGTCTTGTAATTCGTGTTTGAAACGAGGAGCAATTTGCCATACTGGTTCTGATATAAGGGAATCCAAAGTGTTTATATCAGCTGGTTTAAGTCCATCCCATAGAGGTGCTCGTCGATGACTATGTATTGATGAATGTAACGACTTCATATCTCTAGACGTACAAATATTATATTTCATTTCCGGAAACTCTGTAAGTTTGTTAGCGAATGCAAAATCATCATGCTTAGCCTTTAAACATATTTCTTTCCTTCCTTTATTTACAGAAATATATAGCGGTGTTTCATCATCAATAATGAGTGCTGCTCCTTTAGAATTAATAAGATACCGAGTCAAAACGTTGCTCCATTGAGACTTTTGCATGTCGCCAGTAATAAATGGCGTATAATCTATAGTTCCTGTATTTAAAGGCCAAGTCAGATTATTAGATTGCCCAGCTCCAAACCAATGGACTTTTGTGTCGCTCCAATCGAAACAATCATTTGGTGTAACATCTGGAAAATTTACAAAGTGTATTTACGTTAAGTTTACCTTGCTAATCTGTTAATTAAATGTTATTGAATAAAAAAAATATTTTAAAAATATTTTATGTACCTGCTCTCAAAGCTTTCCAATGAACTGAATAGCAAGTAGTGTTATCTACACCAGGGTCGTGCGGCAGACATTTGAGGTAGAAACGAAGGTTGTGCAACCACTCTAAACATTCTGATCCGTCTGACAGGCGATGTTCAGGTAGACATGGGAAAGCTTTTTGACTGCCTTGAATACCTACAGCTGAAAATTAGAATGTTACTTTTAAGTTTTAATTTGAGGCCAGTCGTGATGTAGGAGAACAAGCGTAAGCACGACAGTTGTGGCTTCGATTCCCACTCTGGTAAATGAAATATTTAATATTTGCATTTTCTCCCTCCTGTATCGAGACAAAGTGTAGGATTGAGTTCCGCCATGTAACACGCAAAGCCTCGAGAATTCGACGGAAAGTGGGACTTAATGGGACCGAAGTCTCTGTTCCCAGGTTCCCTCTGCATACCCTAAACTATAAAACATTTTTTTTGTTTATTAACTTTATTATTTCTTTATGTACCTACTACTAAGGTATCTTATACTCTTGAAGGTTACTAGTAAAAAATCACTCATAGTAAGTATCTATCAATAAAAATCATTACCTAAGGTGGCCTTCAAAATTTCCACGTCATCTGTATTGAATATCCTGATGAGACGTTTGGGCTCGTTAAATTGTACACTTTGAAAGTAAGCTTTGGTAAGCGCTTGCTGGTGGTAGAGTACATATGCGAATCCAACGAAGAACACCACAGCGAGGAACATGAGACCAACGAAGGCACGCAATTTATAATCCGTAGGCTTCTTTCTTATCTTTTGAGGAATACTCTGAAATTATTAAATTTATATTCCTTATTATCTTTATTAAACATTTTATATAATATACTTGTATCTTCTCACACCCTAATAATAAATCAATATACTTATGTTTCTGACTTGATGGTTCAATGCATCAGTATATTGGACATAGTTTCTTCATATAGTATGTATATATATGTACCAAATGTGCCACGATAACATAGTGAAAAATATACATCTAAGATGTAATTGGATTGGATGCTAAGTAACACTTCTTTGTGACTAATGCAGTCCTTTGATGTCATACTACTCATCACGTTATTTACAGCAGAATATTAAAAAAAAATTTAAATATGAACCTTTAATTTTTTTTCTGAAGTGTCTAATTGTAAACGCGACGGTTGTGGATTCAAATCTCAATCGGAGTAATTTTTTTTTTCTTGCTCTGGTAACAAGACAAGTTGAAGTTGAAGTGAGTTCGTCACGTAACTAAACACGCAATGACTGGAAAATTACTCGTTCAACGTAAAATACTTTAAACAAATGATAAATAATTGGTTTCTAAAATAATAAAAAATTCTATAACAATACTAATAAATGACATTACTAAGAACTTACTAAAAAAATAAATAATGTATTTCACCTGTAATTTCTCTTTCAGCAAACTAGCAAGGGAGTTGACGCTGGTGACAGAGTTACTCGGCGAGTAGTCGTCCTCCTCCATGCTCATCTGAGATCTGAAGCGACGCGGCGCCGTGGACTTCCTGCGAGGCGACCTGAGTGGTACTCTGAAAAATATTATAAAATTATTCTTTATGATAGAATACTTGTGATCTCTATATGTCTTTTTCGTAATCTAATACTTGTGACTCGAACGCGGCTTCTTACCGCGCACTCTTAGTAAGTGAGTATTGTAAAATACGTTAGTAGATATAAACAAATGTCAAAAAACATTTCTAACATCTAATCAAACATCCCAACAGTGTACAATTTTGGCTAATTTCCTTCCACTTCTCCGTTTCCTTATTACCTCAGTTGTAAGATTCTGTGCAAGGTCGTAGGAACACTTGTGTTATAGTAGGGTGTTCACTTAATCGAAATTAGCCTAAATATCACAGTTCTCGCTTTTCGACGTAGCATTATCCCGTATTTTAACGCAGGATAGGTAAAGGTTTAGACTAGAGTGGCGACAAGTATAGATAATTTTATGATATTTCCCCAATTAATATTCGTAATAAGAATCATCAACATTCAGGATACAACTAAACAATGATGTTACTAAAAGGTTTTAAATTCATTTGTCATTACGAGATAGCGTTTGACTCTAAGCGGTTGTAGGTTCAATTCCCGCTCACAGTTAATTATTTTCATTACCTCGCTCTGGTAACAAAACAAGGCGCAGCGTTAAGCTCCGCCGCTTAACACACAATAATCCGAAAATTAACAAGAGGAACATTGTGTCTTAACGCTAGTTTTCCACTACCTACTCTAGTATAAGCGAGATAAAAAGCAAAGCTAAAAAAAAATAGTTGTAGAGTTGTACAAATTTAAGATATTAGTTACATTCGGCCGAATGCACGAGGGTGATGCTGGACGATAGGATACTCGGAATGGCAAACGCCATTTCAAGCGATCCTGAGCCGGGCGCAGCCTTCGTGAATTGGGAGCTACCAAAACTTTCCTGGGTAAATGGGGTTCCGGGGTGTGGTAAGACAACTCACATTATCAAGCACTTCGATGAGGACACGGAAGTAGTAGCGACAACCACAGTAGAGGCCGCGAAAGATCTAAGAGAGAAGCTGGCGCACCGCCTTGGCACGAAAGCGACAAAGAGAGTGCGAACAATGGCCTCGATCTTAGTCAATGGTTTTCATGAGGGAATAGCTATAAACCGGCTAACGGTGGACGAAGCCCTCATGAACCACTTCGGGGCCATTGTTATGGCGGCCAGACTGTCAGGAGCGAACGAGGTCACACTCATCGGAGATATCAATCAGCTGCCTTACATCGACAGACAAAATCTATTCGAAAGACCAGGGATATGGAGCTGGAGCAGGTTCGCGAGTCATGACTATCCATGAGGCTCAGGGGCAGACCTTCGCAGACGTCATCATAGTCCGAACCGGACGCGCACGGATCCGAGTACATGAGAGCGTCTCTCACGCAGTCGTCGCAGTGACGAGACACACCAACACCTGTGTCTATTACTCTGACGATGGCGGTGACGCAATAGGCAACTTCATCAGCCGAGCGGTGGGCGCTTCATTTACGGAGGTGGTGGAGGCGAACCTAAAAGGGGCAATGTCACCTTTGTGACATTGCCCCTTTTAGGTTCGCCTCCACCTCGTCTCTTTAGACGATAGGGTGATAGAGGCACATCCAAAAACTTAAGGAAGGCGTTCTGCATAAGCCAGGCCAAATCTAAAATTCCACACCTATATACATAATAATTATACAAAAGACTATAATAAAAAAAGAATTAAAAAAAAAAAAAAAAAAATTGTCGGTAGGGGTCTCATCCAACCCCTCTAGTATAAGCTCTAGATATAAGTACAGTTTAAATTGTCCCAAAATTAAGTACGCCACATTAAAAGAACTTTCTTAAAATAAAAAAAGGCACGGGCAACTATGCGCCCGTGGATGTAGTTTTTTTAAAATAAAAAAAAAAAAAAAAAAGATATTAGTTACAGTTGACAGCCCTGACAATGCCCCCTACCCACGTAATAAACTGCATGTGGTATGCAATGGAATGCATCTTAATGCATACAAAGTTGATCTTTTTTAGATATAAAAAATAAATCAGCTTCACGCTGTATCCCGCGCACAGCAGGGTAGGCAGAGGGAACCTAGTGTTAAGACACTCCGTTCCCCACTTTCTGCCGAATTTTAGAGGCATTGCGTGTTGAGTGACAGAACTCAACGCCGCGCTTTGCCTCGACACCAGAGCAAAGAAATGGAAATATACACATAAATAAATATTTTATTTCCTCCAATGGGAATCGAACCCTAAAACGTCGCGCTACAGTTACACCCTTGTGTCGCTGTATATAAAATATAGAGTAATTTTTATATGTAGTGAAATTATTACGTGCCTGACAGTAGGTATAAGATGAGGTAGGGGTTCATATTCAGGTAGGGGTTCAGTTTCTCACTGTATCCCGCATATAGCGGGTTAGTCTAAGGAAATCTAGTTTGTCTCGGAAGTAGTCTTATTACTATATAGATAAAATGAAAATATTTTTTTCTCCCGATTATTGATAATTGCACCCTGAAGTCTCGTTAAATCTTCTCTCCTCAAAAACCTAGATATTTCCCAATTACTTACGTATCTCTATAATAACCGCGCATTAATTGTTGATTCAAAATATTATGAAAATTGAACACGTGAAGAACGTAGTGTCTTAACACTAACTACCTTCTGTCTACCCTACGCGATACATATATGTTTGTTATATATGTTTGTAAAAATACTTAAAAAAATATGCAAATTCTGCATTTAAATGCACTTTTAATTAATAATTTACAACGTTGCATTGTTACGTAATATGAATTGGGGATCCTTAAGAACGGAAGACGACAATACACCCATTATTGGTCGGCATATATGAACGAACATTCTTCCTTTTGCTTTCAAACACTTGTAGGGATAAAACTGCATATGAAATGCAATGTAATAGGTTCAATTCTCGACTGAGATACTAACAATTATATACATATATGTGTATTATGTTATTAAATATATGTATTTATTAGTAGATCATTGTAGAATTTAGAAAAATTTGATCCTATATTAATATGTAAGTTTGTCAAAGTATTATGTAATGTAAATTTGAATAAGCCGTTTTTAATATTTGTTACTTACAAGAATTACATTTTTGTTTTTCCTAATTATAATATACACGATAATATTAGGTTCAAATTTTCTTTGAATAATACTTATTTATGTCAGTTAGGCGTATCGTATCTTAAAACAAAAATGTATGCGCTTAAGTTGATTACAGTTATACTAGTAATAAAAATAATAAGAAACTCATAGTATACGAAGATTGAACAATTCCTATAGAACTGTATGGTTATATTAGTTAACATAAATATTAGGTAAAAAATTAAAAATATTGTTATTTATGAAAAAAAAAATTACAACTTTTATTTTTTGTATTTCATTAATTTTATTAATTTTATTAATTCTTTTATTAATTTAAAAATTATTCATTAATTATTTCATCTAGGAACTGTGTTAATATAGAGAGATAAAATATTTATTAATTAAGTGTCTCCTATAGATCATAATTAACTTATAATTGATGAAATCAAAAACATAATTCAATTTAACGTTCACATGTAAAAACTTTAACAATATTTTTTTACATTTGATTGTACAAAATATACTCACATTTCTTTGTTCACTAAAATATATCACTAAAATGGGCACTAAGTGAAAGAGACACCAGTATGTGACAGTGAATCACGACGCGTGAAGACATACTGACCGGATTGACGTGAGTGTACCTATAGGTCATACGCTATGTTACAGCGCGCTTTTTATTATTTAATTTTTTTGCATACATATTTTCACCCTTTTTGGTTAGATAGAGTGCAGTAACTATAACTTACATTATAAAATCACATCATTTACAAAATCTTACACACTTATGAAACAAAATCTTTTTTTAGAATATTTATAAAAATTTTGATGTAAAAGATACAGCGGCAATTTTTTAAAATCTTCTGGATAATACAGTAAAAAGTTTTTTTACCATTTGGAGGCACTTCGGGAATGAAATATTCAATATTTTCATTTCCTCGTTCTAACATCGAAGGATGGCATTGAGTTACGCCACTCAAGAAGCTATACATCAAGAATTCAACGAAAAGTGAGGAACAGAAGTGTATTTTATAGAGAACGAAGTGTCTTAACACTATGTTTCCAGGTTTCCATTGCCCACCAATATAAACGGAAAAAAAGTAAGGTCAAGTAAACCTGTCGCACTAGGACATTGGTATAACAAGACGGAAATGAGTTAAAATCCTAAGTAGGATTTGTCTCACGATTATTAATGCTCTAATTAATACAACAGAAAATAAATGCGATAAATTTATCAAAATAAAAAAATTGAAAGAATATAATTCATATCCAAAAATACAAAAAAAAAGACGTTAAAACGACGCACATTAAATTAGCGAATGTATTGTAAGCTTACTTCTTTCGCGATAATTCTCGATACATAAGGTTAATGATAGAAAGCTAATGAAGGGATGACGTAAAAACTTTTAATACTATACGATGAAGTTTCTTTTTAAGAAAAACAAAAACAAAAATAACCTCGTGAGGCCGTTCTGGTGTCATACCCACTGTATGTAATCTTTGTTTTCTTTGTTTTGGTTGTGGTTTCGATTCTATTCGGGGGAACGAATTATTTTCATTTCCTCGCTCTTGTAATAAAAGAGGATGCGGTGTTAGGTTCCGCCACTTAATATGCAATGTATCGAAAGTTAGAAAGGAAGCTGGGAACAGAATTTCTTAATACTAGGGTATACAGCGTGAGCTAAAACAGCAACTGTTTTAAGTTTTTCGTAGAAAATAATTGTTTTTGTTTTAACAGTTAGTAAACACGAAGTCTTGCGTCACATTCGTATCTAAATTTAAAATATTTAATAACTTCTAGTATGTTCTAAATACTAAATCAATTATACGCTTAACTATGTGTGAATGAATAATTTAAAAAAATGTGTACGTTATAATAAATTATTTATTTAAAATATATTGACCAAATGATCTTATCCGTAAGAAAAATAATAATTTGAGCCGAAATTTCCGACCTTACGTGTTGAGTGGCGCAACTTAACGCTGCGGCGTTGTCTTTCTAGAGAGAGAAAATGAAGATGACAATATAGTTTTTTCCGTCAGTGGGGATTAGTTGTTGGGATGTTCAGTGTTGAGTACCGCTTCCGCCACTCAACACGCAATCTCTAGAATTCGAGGTTCCCTCTGCCTACCCTGATTTATGCGGTGTACAATTGAAGGTTTATAAATATTATATTATTATGCAAAATAAATATCTAACTTAATTACGACTTATTTTAAATGGTCAATTAAATCATTTATGTAATAGGATTCTTTGTATAATAGAAGAATGAGCGATACATCTTCATAATAAACTTAAAATATACTTTGCTTTAATTGCTAACTGTATTTGTTAAAAGTATATATTATAATTTATATATAAATTATAATTTACTTTGACACTACGCGATGGTAGTGGTTAAGTTAAGGCATGATTATATTTAGTTTTCATATAGATACTAGTCTAAATGAGAAAAAGTTGCAGAGTTAATTTCCAACGCCAGAACTACTGGATTTAGAAAGTGGTATATGTGGGTTAGGTGGAGGGTATTCCAAGATTCCTATAAAAAGTGAAAAATCAAAATTTATCACTTCAACTTTTAAAGTCCTCCTTCCTTTGTCTGTTATATTAATTCAATCTTTCAGTGACTCTACAGGACGAAAAAACTAATAACGTCGTCGTAACACTCAGTTCTCTGTGCCTAGCTTCGCTATATTAGAGTTTAGTGACCCGCGGCTTCGCCCGTTGTAGTAATTTTGTGTAACAAGATAAAATAGATTCATAGTTTTTAATTTGCGAACCGATTTTAATAAAAGAAGCACTAAATGTTAAGGGAAGTTCGCCGAAATACAATAGTTTAATATGCATTTAAAACACATGCACAAATGCACTGAAAAACGGACTAATTTATTAATAATCATTGTTTTGGGTTCCAATAACTCCGCTACTCCGCTACGGAAAGTGGAGAACGCAGTGTGTACACTAGGTTCCCTCTGCCTACCCTGCTGTGTGCGGGATACGGCGGGAAGCTGGCTTAATTTTAATTAAATGCTCTATATATACATATATAGATATGTACATACGTATGTGTATGTACAGTGGAACTCGCACTAATGTCTGGTCATAAATCACCTTCACGTTGCAATGTGTGTCAATTGCTTGTTTATTCTATTGGAAAGGGTGCCATATGAAGGATGGAGTTTCTTGACCTATGGTTTTTTTTTATTTTTTATTAAAAATGTAAAAAAATAGAAGGAAGTTTAAAAAAAAATTAAGAAGTTAGTATATACATTATAAGAAGAAGAAGAAGAAGTTTTATCGAGACATTATGTCTTGAGCATTCAGCAATTTTATTAATCTAAATCAAAACAAGTCATTGAAGAATTTTTTTAGCGAATGATTGTGGGTTCGCGCGAATAACGCGAGTCTCGTTTTGCTACACACAATATCTAAAGATTTCGGTGGAAAGTAAGAAACGAAAGTGTCTCAATGAGGATGGTCTTATTCTAGCCCCCAGGTTCCCTCTGCCATGTGTAATCGACAATTGCCAAACCAATTAAACTCATATTTTTTACAATCAACTTTAGTGAACTATTTCTCTCATTAAATAATCTTTCCTACTAAACCACACTGATAGCGATCTCTCCCTCTATCTCTCTCTACTGGCAAGTATGTATAATATTATCATTATAGTAATTTGCGAAGCTCCTAGCATTAGGCAAAGGGCTACGGTCACTACACTTCCTCATTAAGAGCGCAGACGTTGTGCAACGGTATGCATATATAGATAGATATAAGTGTATGTATGTACGCACATACAGATCGCGTGAACAGACCGAAATCACTTTGATTGAGCTATTTAATATTATTTATTGAATTAAGTGACGCGATATTTCTCTCTGTATTTTTTCACTTTTAGACATTTTTGTTAGCTCCACCTCAACACGTAGTGTCTGTATATCAGTGAGGCATCGGAGTGTTTGAAAATGGACTTACTCTTATATATGCGGGATAAAACGTGAATAAATTATATGTACTTTCTCCTAAGTAAATAAATAATTTAAAAATATACTTACTTGGCACGTTCTTCATCGGAGAGTATATTTTCATCGTTTGGATTTTCTCCATCGCTGAATACTGATGCTGAACTCTGGTGGTGTTCTGGTATCTGAAAATTTTATCATAAAAATATTTATTTAAAAAGTTTCAATATTTATAAAATTCATTATAATTTTTCCAAAAAAAAAACTACAATTTCTCAACAATTTACTGTATCTGTATATTTTTTCCTATACTCTAAAAAGGTTTTTTTTAGCTTCACATAGGGAACCTGGGAACAAAGAAACATTAGATTTCACCAACTAACATGGAAATTGGAATATTGCTTTTAATATATTATTTAAGTTCATGACAACAAAGATTCGCTGATCCGTGATAAAATAACTTGGTTGGACTCACTATTTTCCAATCAATTCGAGATTTTTACTTTAAACATTTTATTATTAACAAATAACAAAAGCAATCTATATGAGTGATATATTTAATTTTTATAACTAATAAGCTCACTGACCATATATATAGATCGTAACGACTTCAAATCCATTTTAAGAAACAATCACAAAAATACTTTAACAGTAATAAACTAAAATTATATTTACATGTGACAATTGTATGAATATCACAGAAGCAAATGACTTACTTGTTCCTCGTTATCTTGTATGAGAAAAACAAATATTTATTTATTTTAATAGAGTTGATATATTATCAAATATATGGAATTAAAGGTATCATGGCACAATTGTTAGTCACCGGGCAGTATTAGAAATGGTTACGGATTCGATATCCACTTATATAAATGGTATAACTTATACAAACGTAGAATGCCTATGGAGCAACAGTTACCCCCAGTACTGGACGTAACTGTTCAGAGTAAGTATTTGTTAATTCAAATTTTATTATGATTTTTTTAAGGGTAAAACGATATTTCTACTCGTATCAAAATAAGATCTTTGAGTTTACTTCGCCTGTTTTACTTGCTATAATAATAAAAAGATCTCTTTAAAGACAGCTCAATCATCATCAATCATCAATCATCACAAATCAGCGCAATACTTAAATTCGAAAACTTCCTCCTATACCTACACACACTACAGGTAAGAGCCTTAGAGATTAGAAATCCTTGAACTAAATAAATAATTTTCGTTTAAAACCCATATAAACTCAAGAAACTTTATCAGGTAGATTCGGTTGCAAATATTAACGCGATAACGGGGCTATTGACCACAGCTTGCTCTACATATATTCGTTACAGTGGTTAGTGGTAGAAAAAAAAACAAAAAATGTGAGGACAGCCGTGGCGCAGGGGAACAAAGTATAGCTGTAAAGGTTATGGGTTTGATTCCCATTCGCTCTGGTGCTGAGACAAAACGTGGGGAAGTTCGCCACTCAACTTTTAACAGACGAAGAAATCAGAAGAATTGAAATGTCTAACGAATTCGGAAAATCGGGAACGGAATGTCCTAATACTAGGTTCCCTATGCTAAATGATGTATTAAATAATGAAAAAATGTATAATATGTATGTAATGACAGGTAGGTATATGCATACAGATTGATTATTATGGGTACAAATTGCTGTTTACTGGAGGTACATACTAATTTGCAATATGTAACTTACTACAATTTCTCCTCGTACGATATCCTAGATTTCACACTTCTATATAAAATCACTTATATACAAAACTTTACTAAAGTAAATAATCAGTAAAATCTTCTCTTTATCGAATTTTAATATGCTAACAAGTGACAACATTAATAAATTGTAAGCACATACATATAAACAATTCGACGTAACTTGACGAGAACGTATAGGTTAGTGGCGAGAGCGCGGACGGTAAACAAAAAGCGCAGGTTCAAATCCCGCTGCGTTCAATTTTTCGTATGTTTTCTATATAACTATTATTCTTTCGTAAATATAAAATAATATTTTAAAATATCTGACCTTAGTGAGAGGGATGCAGTCATAGCCGCGCTTCGCGCCGTACATTCTGTACTTACTGTGGGAGCTAATGGAACAATTAACAAATGGACCTAGATAGTTAATTAGATATAGTCTTACTTGTTAATTGAATGTGTGGATTTGATTTATTTTTGTATTCACGATTTTTTGGTGTTGGCATAAAGAATTTAGTGAACTGTCTCTCTTTTCTTAATTTCTGTTGTCTGTTAAGAGACAGTGTGTGTTGGGTAGCGTACTCAACGCCGCAGTTAACAAAACCTTATAAATAATATTAAATATTTGAATTGTATAAAAAACTTAATTAATCGTAGTAAATATTCCAAGGAAATTTGAATCTACTACCTAATGTCGTGTATATTGATTGTATGGTAAGCAGAGTCCCAAGTGCGTCACCGCAGCGTGACGTCAGTGGTAAACGTATTTTTTTTTAACTTTATCCTCATTATTATATAAGGATTGCAAAATACAATTTAATGACAAAAACTTTTTTAAAGATTAGCTTACTTACAGGAGTTTAAATGAATTTGTAGTGTGGACTTTAAATTCTTAAAAATCTTGTTTTTTTTTTTCAAAGAAATCATAATTCTAGTGCGCCCCTACACAGGGAGTGTAGGTAGTCCAGTAGATTTGTCCAAGCTTTGTCTGTTAGTGAGTAACGGAATAGTTTTATATATATAAATAAATCTCACTCAGGGCCAACTCTATGTTCTGAAAATGGTGCAGAAACTGAAGAAGCTAGGGTCGTAACTCTATGTTCCCTCTGCCTACTCTGCTATTTGCGGGATACAGCGTGAAGCCGAAAAAGAGTATTATTATCTGTACAAGTTATCAAAGTACTTCTAGTGACATCTAGTTTATATAGTGTTAAGCTTCGCACGACAGATAGAAGAGTTCTCTACATAATATGTTTATAGCTTCTTATTTTGCGGATAGAGGGCTACAAAATGGATGATTGAAAATACTTTTGAGTAAACATTGTGGTCATAGAATTTAAGTTGTACTACACTGTTGCTTGTTTCACACTTCTTGATGGTATGAACTTTAAATAAAAAGTAAAATGAAAAATTCCGTTGCTTCCCGTTTTCGTAGAATTTCGAGAAACCCTCTCTCAGTGCTCCCTTACACTCCCTAACCTACCCACATGCAAAATTTCACTGAGGCTTCAATTCGGACGATTTTAATAAAAAAAATATAAAAGAATACTTCTCTATTTTTTTTTATATAAAGCGGGAAATAACAAAAATATCCAAACAGAGGAATTCACAATACCAAAGCTAGTATATTATAAACTTATAATTATATTACTTTTGTGAGTTACCAAGTTGGAACTGGCAATGCAAACAATAGTTTAGTTTATGTGTTTTGTTCTTACATTTCCGGTTTGACGCCTCGAAATTATTTAATAGTGCTGCTATTTCCTGGTACATAATATATAATAGGGACATATGTATGTTTTCTAGCTTCTGCCCTATATGCCACACTGTTGCGGTAGGCAGAGGGAACCTAGGAACCTAGTCTTGCCATCACAGATAAAGCAGGGTAGGCAGAACGAAGGTAGAGTCAAGATACTCCTCCGTTCTCACCATCAAATACACCAATTGTAAAAATATCGTCTTGAGTGACGGAACTCAACACCGTGATTCGCTTTGTTACCAGAGCGAGAAAATGAAAATAATTTATAATTATGTGTGGGTATCGAACCCACAATTGTCACGCTTTGTTCACAGTTTACGCCATGACTCGAAGGTCTCATATCAAAAATAATTCAAAAAAAAAAACAGAATCAACCTTTTTGTCCAAAAAATTGTTGATACTGTCAGAACTGTTGGAACTGCACTCTATACTGTCATCGCTGTTGAGACGCTCTATGCCACTCCCACTATCTCTATCACTCCCACTTTTGCTTATGTCTGAATCGGATTCAATCCATAAAGGCGAACGATATTTAAAAGTTTGCGCGAACGCGTTGAATCGTGATTCATTGTTCATTTGTGATGTTGAATACGAGTTCTTCATTTTTGATTTAACTTCACTTTTACAACCAAAATGTTTAGATATATATATAAAAAAGATTTTGGAAAAGATAGATGTTATTAACTATCAATTTTTTAATTAACGAAACAAATAGACAATTCCAGTTAATTACATTTAAAAAAGTTTTATATCATTAAATCTTGAAAAATGCTCTTTTTTAAGATAAAAATCACTTCATTATATAAAAAGAAAGATTTTATAGTTAAAACACATTGAAAAGCTGTAAAATATTAGGTTATAAACGATCAAAGCTACTACACTTATTTTAAAGTAAAAAAACACTTTTTTACCTAGAAGTAAAGGTAAATCCAGGTAAAATAAGAAGTTAAGTTAAGACACGTTAAGTTAAAAAAACTTTGTAGAAGAAAATCGAGGGAATTTGTAAGAGAGAATACAGAAGATTTGGTGAAGATCACGGGCACTACAGATGTAGGCAAATAGGACATGCGACGCTTAGGCTGACCTTACCGATTAGTGACGGGCTTATTTTTTTATCGTGTCCATATAAGAATCATGAGAAAATTGAAGCCGTCATAACGCAGGAAAACAACTGATTGTAAACGCGACGGTTTGATTCGATTCCCACTCGTGGGATTGAATATTTCCAAGTCTCCGCTCTGTTAACGTGACAAAGTGCAGCGTTAACTTCCGCCAATCAAAACGCAAAATCTCAAATTGGACGTAGCTTAACGTAAACATCGATCAACCCATTTTAGTTAAAAACTTTATTAAATAAATAGTCATGTAGTTCAAGTGTCTAGTGTCTAGTTATAATACATTTATAATTTACACACACTTCGATTATGGCTGGCAAAAAGTTAAAATAAAAAACCTGCCTTAATTGAGCAAATATTTTTTTATAAAATCAACTTTAACAAGACGCTCAATATTTGGCTAAGATACGTACAATGATTTTTTAGTAGTAAGTAATGATGTTATTATAATATTATACATTTTTTTTATATTTGATATCATAGAATTAAATTAAACTAAATTCAATTTGCACCAACATTTCAACGTTTTTGTATATAATTGTAATCTAATAGAAAGCGCGAAGGTTGTTGGTTTGATTCCCGTTTGGGGAAATAAATTATTTTCGTTTCCTCGCACCGGTAAAGTGGTAACAAGACAAGGCGGGGTGTAGAACTCGGTAAATGTCTGAAAAAACTACTCAACACGCAGTAAATGTCTGAAAAAAATATTTGAAATACCAACTCTAATATATACGATGTCGTTAAAGGGATTTCTAGCTATTTAAGATTCCAATAAATGCTAGATTACCTTCCATTATAAAATAAATTTCTTTCAATCTTTCAAAAAATTGTTTAAGATTTGTGTGCCTGTTCTTTAAAATAATTTGATATTTTATTATATTTTATATATAAACACAGATAAATCAATAACAAAAGTTGTAGATAACTATTTGAGATACAAATATATCGAAACTGCACCTCCCTCAAGAGGATGTGCTCGGTCAATTTCGTTAAGCGTCTTAAAGTGCCCAAGTAACATATTCGTCTTGCCGATCATTTAAATAAAAAAGTGTATGAAAAATTATTGAAATGTTCTTGTAAGAAATTCTTATTAGCTTTAGTTTTTTCCTGTCCGTCTGTCTGAATAAGTAAATAATACGTTTTTTTCTTCAACTTTGATTAAATCAGGCGCAGCGTTGGGTTCCGAAACTTGAAGAACGGTGTAACAACACTAAACTGCTCTACGTATTATTTAGCAATACTTACATCCAAAAAAATATTATAAAGCTAATCTCAAGAACTTTAAATTAAAAAAATATTGTTGTTGCATACTCTATTTATACAGAAAGTTTATAGAGTAGATGTCTCTTCCAGTTAATCATTTCCATGTAACGCACTGTACTCGTTCATACACAACTCTTATTTACTTCACGCGGGCGAAGCCATATGAAAAACTAGTAAGGAAATGTAATCTTTAGTCGCAATTTTGTCTCAAAACTGATAACAGTTCTTAAGCTATGTTAACTTACGGATAAAGACCATCCTGTTTTAATAATGTTAGTTAGGAATTTATCTCGTTTGCTAATTTTTAAATCAAATTTACTTAAATAATACTAGTTTGCATAGATTTCAAGACACGAAGTGGAAAACCATATATTTTTTTAGAAAAACTTTCTTAGTGGTTTTTTAACCATCCAAGTTGGTAATATTGGGTATATCAACTTTCTAAGTCCAGTAGTTTCGTCTGTGCGTTGTCTGTCAGTCACTCAGTAGCGAAAAGGTTAAATAATATTTGAATAAAATACAATTTATATAGAATTGAAAATAATGTAAATTGTTAAAAAATATTTTAGACTCATATTAATTATGCTTTAAAAAATAATTATTACAATTTGTAATCTTAAGAAATATATGTAAATATCTACATAATATACATATATCTACGTATCTATATGTGAGAACTTTTGTTTATTGAGTTATCAAATGAGGTATTGAGATCTGATAACATCAATTATATGATTTATTTGTTGAAAGATAACCTACATGGATGTTTATTTAATCTATATATTTATATCTCTGAAACATAATTGTAAAAGAGTAATAGTAGATAAATCACTCTATTCTTAATCTTTCCATTAGTTAAGAAAAAGAACCTCGCTTTGTATACCAGTCAAGTTTTGATACAATGTTGACTATTCTGTTAATGTACCTATACATAAAACCTCTACCACGTCCTAAGCCCTCGCCAAGCGCGCTACAATAGATTACGTTAATCTACATCTACATATTTTATCTAAATCATGTTTCAGAATTTTTATCTTAATACCTAAATATTTCCTATTTTCCTTTACAATTTCACAGTTTAGATGGACAATGATTATGTTAACTATAAAATAATGTCTAGACTTAATCAACTACAATTATTATAGATCAGTCCACTTAACTAAAATATATTTGTGTAATTTTGCTCGTATGTACTCTCTGGATCTAAACACTTACATGTAAACTTCTTGAAGGGTTCCTCACATTTTGCCTGTGATAATTGTTCAAAAATTCTGGTACTGAAAAAGATGCCCTTTTAAAATCTCTATTATACGATAAAGTACTTTCTCCACTGGAGGATGGCGATATTACAATTTCCTTATCTGATATCACTTCTGTTATTTTAATTTCTGGAGTTGCTGATCGTAAATCTAAAGGACTAGCAACATTATAGTTTACTTTTGTTTCATCGTCGTCATCGTCTATATATTGTATGTCGTTTGGTGTTCTATTTGCCTCTAATATCAGTCTTCTAGTTCCTGGAGGCATTTCCACGTAATCATGAGGATAGGAAGGTATATGTATACGAAGATCTGGCTTCTTTCGGACTCTCATTTCTATTTTTGAAGTCGACTTCAAACTAATTTCAAATTTGTTTACCTATATTGTCTCTCCTGTATTATGTACTTGAATACTTAATTCTATAGATAACGCTTATCTCGCCCAAGGATGCGTTTTGCAAATGGATCTAATCTTGACGTATAACGTAAAAGTTTAATACACTATCACTAAGTAATATTTAAAATGTCAATATTAAAACATAATTTAATAGAATTAGCGCACAGACAATAGTACTGTTATGATAAAAAAGTAAGACTAAAGTGAATTTCTTTTATTCATCAAATTCGCTGATATCATTTAGTTAGATAAAAACCGACGTAAGATAGCAAAGTATTAAATAAACAACGTTTAAATGTTAGCAATCAGAATCGTCATTTAAATTATCATACACACTCGTCATCAAGAGTCATTGAGCAAATATCTTTAAGATTTTGATCCTAGATAAGAAACCAAATGCTGATTATATGGACAATTTACAAGTTATAAAGCAATTAGACAATTAAAAAATTAGGTTTCATTTATGAGGTTAAAGGAGTTAAAATTTTTAAGCAAAAATTATGATTTTTTTTTAATATAGGAGTTTCATGATGTTGTTCAGAGTATTTGTATGTAAATAATTTTACATAAGGCCAAAAAAAATAACAGTCACATTTTATTTATCTAACAAAGGCTCTAATCTAACGTAATACGTAGATGCTGCGATTTCTACAAATAAACTTGATATCTAAATCTATATACATATAAAACTCTTTCCTTACTCAGTGATTGATAGACAGCGTACAGACGAAAAGTTGTTTCGTCAAATTTCAAAGGTCTCAGTTGTTTTGGACTTAGAGACTTGAAATTCGGCGTTGAAATGTTTATAGATTAGAAAGTGTGCAGGATCATTCAAAACGTTTTTCAAAATTTATTTATTTATATTTAAAAAAACATACCTGATCTTGCGTGTTCCTCATATACTCTTGTCGCAACAGTTCTAAATTTGGTAGCGTCGGCATTGATATAGAGTTCCGTCTTAAGCTTGCTCTTCTTTGCTCCACCTCTTTCTCTTCTTTTATTAAATCATTAGACTCTTGTGCTCCAGCAGCTCTCGAAGTAGTAGGAGAGAAATCAGATATATCCGTGGATTGAGTGCTTGGACTAGTCGGCTTAGATGATTTTGACGAATCTGGATCTAAAGTTATGTATAAAAGTCCTTCAGGAGTATCAACAATTATAGTATCCTTGTTTGGTGAATGTATAGCACCTAAATCTGATGCGTGTAACTTTCTCTCTTCTCTCATTTCTCCTTTCTCTACATCTCGATGACGTGTCGGTCGTATTGGTTCGTCGTGACTTACATGTTCAAGTTCTACAAATTCGTCGGCGTACGGTATGTTTGTGTTCGATCGTATTTCGGGTGAGTTGAGGCCTTTGGCGACATTAGCTTCGGTTGCCATTTGTTCTTATTTCATAGTAGATATCTGTAAACATTATGTTGTATTAATATTTATTATGTTATATTAGTATGGGGTTTTGTGCAAATGGAAATAATTTAAATTCTATTTATTTATACTATATTGTACAGAGTTTAAAGAAAAATATGCACAAAAGGCGGGCTTGGCAACAAAAAACGCTTTCTACCAGCCGACCTCGTCATGTGGAAAATTATGTGACAAGTGTATAAAAAAATGTTCTTCCTTTAATTGGGATCGAACCCACAATCATCGTGTTTACAATGAGATCACAGCGCTACGACGGTCTAGACGATATTACCTATAAGAGCCTGACAAAATAAACCTGAGGTATGCTAATTGGATATGACAATCGCTAATCAGAACCGACATATTATTTTCCTTATGTAGCTATACATACACTACTGCTGTTATATTTCTTAAACTTTTTTGAATAGGGGTCGTCGTGGCGCAATAAGATAGTGTCAGACTGTACCACGGTTGTGGGTTCAATTTCCACTTTGGTAAGAGACACACCTCGAAAATTAGATACAATATATAAAAAATAAGTAACGAAATTTCTTTATAACTATTATTCTTTTAATCATTAACATAAAAATTATGAAAAGGTAATGAGGAAAAAGTTGTGATTTTCTCCATTTCCTCCCAAATTAATATACAATTTTAATAGATACTACTGCTGTGCCTCTATTTCACGAATATCTCTGACAAATTAAAATAAATGTAAATTTCCATACCATAGGTATCCATAGGTATCCTTAAAAATCTTCTCCACATAAGCTACTGTACCACGAATGGAGTGTATTTACACTTAGCTGTTTACAATCGTGCTATCTCAAAGATTAGCTTATTAAATGTTTTACGTCACACGGTGGGCAGACCTTGGGTTTAAATCTTGATAATATGTTAAATATAATATCTGATTGTAGACAATGGTCGTCACTTCGATTTTTGATAAAAGAAAAAGTGGAAAAGTTATATTTAACAGGATTTTCTCCACAATTCAGCCATCTCATATACTTTCTTATACGATAACGACGTTTATAATAATAATAATAAAATAGATTTATTTATTCCACAAAAATTCACATTGTTTACGTTTAGGTAAATTATATTTAATTGAATATATAGTAATTATAATTACTATAAGATAAGCTACAAAAACTGCATTGTCTTAGAGATTTTCTTAATCAGACAGTATAAATTAATTGGTACTTTAAGTTTACAAAAAGCTATGTCATCATATACAGACTACTAGCGGATGTAACCTTGAGATCAGATTATTATGAAAATTGACCATATCTCCCTATAATGAAGAGAAGTTAGTGCAATCTCACAGACGCCGAGGGAACCTGAGAATCTGTTATTAAGACAATCCGTTCCCATTAAGACACATTCGTTCCCCACATACCACAACTATGGAGACATTTAGAAACTACACCGTTTCACCTTTGAAAATAGAAAATAGCTTGTACTTGTCAAAAATTAAGAAATTGCTTACAAAATTTTATGAGTGTTTCTTTTTTTTACTTACATTTATTATTATGTGAACACATGATAATACACGAACAACCCAACTAACACAAGGGAAAGAATGCCGTATAGCACTAAATCCAAATAATGGAGGCAAAACGAGTTTTCACAACATAATTTCTTCCATAATTCCATTTTCACTTTATTTTTCTGTTTATAGTTTTTTTTTTCAATAGTAATGTGTATTCGACGTGTGTTTATCTTGAATTGATTCTGTGTTGTGTGTTTAGAACCTGATTTTTTTTGACATTTAAAGGTTAATTGTGTAATTAAATACATAAATATTTCAAAACCGTATATTTTCGTATAATTTATGAGAGTGTAGATTCAAATTCATATTCATGTCTACTTATTTTGTATTTATTTTATGTAAATTTTCTTAATTACATATGTAAGTATCTACAATCATCCCCAAAAAAAAATTATAATATTCTTTAAATGTTTCACAAAAGTTAGATACCTAACTTAGCATTCTCCTTTTTTTTTTTTCTCGCTATTTGATAATTATGCACTTTCACTGGCCTACTGAAAGAGATCTTTTTCATAATCCATCACTATGAAATGATTTTTTCATTGTTTTAATATTTTTCTTATTTATATTTTTAGTGCAATATAAAATAAATTATATTTTTTTATTTATAATTTTAAGTCTCTAATATACAGAAATAATAATATAATACTGTTACGGAGAGAAAGAGAGGGTGATTATGGTTGAGTATAAAAGAGACGGACTATATAATTAAATAACTAAAATAGATCAAAATTACTTTACAATATGACCTTCACAGAATATGCTTTTAGTAAATAATCGATATGATAATTCATTTTTTTGTCTCGTTTTTTTATTCTGTTTCATTTCGTCATAGACAAGTATCTGTTATACTTTTTTTATAATATTACATGACATTCTTTGCTTCACGCAGTATCCTATACATAGCAGAGTACATACAGGGAACCTAGTGTAACATAGTGACTATGTTTAATTTAATTTATTATAATACTAGCGGCCAGCCCGCGGCTTCGCATGCGTGAACTACGTTATTATTAATTTCTGTCTCCATGAGTACCTACGTCCATGCAAAATTTGAGACTTCTAGCATTTGTAGTAACGAAGTTTCATACAAATTTTCAACCCCGAAAACAACCCCTTGGAAGTCGAATATTGCAAATTCAGGAAACACCTATGTCCTATAAGTAACTCCTATGCAAAATTTGAGATTCCTAGCACATGTAGTTTCGTGATGAGTGAGTGACCTTTCGATTTTATATACAGATTTATATATTTTATATACTGTATATAGACGAAAGCATGGACAAATTCAATTTATTTCACACATAGCGATTCTCTTTAGAACTCTACTGAAAGTGTGGGTTGAAATATCTACCGTTTTTATTAGATTTTATATATGAAAAGAAATGGCTGCATTTACATCAAAATAAGAAGTTGATCAAAGTGATTAATTCACATTTTAAGCAATTTAAATTAAGTCGCGATATTTTAAAATATTTCCCTAAATGGGAATCGAACACACATCTTTTACCTTTATAAGCAAACATTTACTAGATACTTTAATATTTTTAACAAGTATAATATGACTATGCTGAAAAATCCCTTACTATAACCCTAGGAAATTCCAGTGACAAGTCCTGGGCAAATAAATAATATTATATAGAACTTTGGTATTTAACAATGAAGACATCTAAATACTTAAGAATTGATCAGCAGATGGTCCAAAAAGTAAATATCAAAAACAATTCGTTTCATGAGAACATCGTGAGTGAGACAGAGTCTGATTGTAAGCACGATATTTGTGAGTTCGATTCCCAGTCGGTAAATGACTATATTTCAATTATTTCCAAAAAACAACAAATATTTCCAAAATATGTTTTTTCCAAAATTTATTTTCGTTGAATAAGTTGTAATAAGCATATGATTTTTATGTTTTCTAAAAATTAACGTTTTTAAAAACTAAGCTGTGCGTGAAAATGGCTTGTTAAAGATGGGTGCACTAGGTTCCCTCTGCCTACCCTATTTCTCTCTCTAAAGCTGTATAGTTACAGACTTACAGTACAGTGCTTCGTTTACACAATGTATTAGAATGTTGTGAATTCAATTATATATTTGTTAAGTTTTCTCATTATAGTGGATGACTAAGAGACGCACGAGGTTCGATCTCAACGCTATTATCGTTTCATTTAACTCATTAAGTACCTATCTAAAGGTTTTTTTGTTAAATAGTCTTGTGGAGTTTTTTGCCAGTACTTCTATCAAACATGTTATATTGGTAAAAATTACATATATCTTTATTAAAAGGCGTTGAGTTTTGAAACTCAATACACAATGCCTCAAGAATTCGGCGGAAAGTGGGGAATGGAGTGTCTTAACACAAGGTTCCCAGGTTCCCTCAACCTACCCAGCTATGTATGGGATAAAGAGTGAAGTGAAAAAAAGGCATAATAATAATAAAAGATATCAATCAAAATCTAAATTATCACTATTATTTAACGTAATATAATTTGAGGGTCTTTTAGATTTTTTTTGTTTAAAGATATTATATTAATATATTATATATTATCATCTAATATACGTAATAAACATATGACTTTGTAAGTAAATTTTGTTCTAAAAAACAAATAGTCTATACAAATAACTCTAAAAATTACACTTTTTAATTAAAACACTTCACGTTTTTCACACAAACAAAAACCAGTTAAAAACTTAAAGTAAATTTTAACTGACAAGTTAATTTAACCGCGACGCGGAGTTAACTAATTTCAAAGTTAAAGTGTTGTGGAGTCGATACGTTTATCATTAAACCACTTGCGGTCACTAATTAGCTTGTTATTCGCTAAAATTGTGTAGCTTATGTTTGTATGTATATTTTTATATATTTATTTATATATATATATATATATATATATATATATGTAGAAACATCAAAAGGGGCCTCAAAGCGGTCTTGGCTGTTACTATTCATTTGTGGGCGTTGAAGCAACAGAGATGTTTAAATAAAAGTCACATTTATATTCTACAATGTCTTATTTCTCGTTTACATAACAGTTTTACAATAAATCTCACAAGATTCACAAAATTACAATAGATTAGGAGCCAATAGGTTAATTGGTAAACATCTCACGCCATAGCTGTCAACCAATGACATCCGCTATTATTCGTGGCTACACCTACTACCCTATTCGGGGTTACCCGCTCCATTTTAAATATTCTTCTAATATAATCCATTACATAAAACAATTAACATCCAAACGTAATAATTGCGAAATTATAATTAAAACTAATACATAGCAGCGCGCCGTCACGGCCGTCCTGCATCGTCACACGTCCTCGTGTGCAGAGGTTCAATCTGTGAACAATAAACATAGTGCTTTGCAATACGTCCCGTTCGGTCTTCCTGACCACACAATATCTCCCCTTAGTGGATGTAACAGTGAACTCATAGTGATTACAATTTTATAAGTGTATTACAAATACTACGAAATGTTTCGTATAAGGCAAACATAACAATCTTACAAATGTCAATACCACATAGGCTAACAGTCACACAGACAAGTCATTGCTACAACAGTTAGTAATTGCCACACAGGCCAGTCATTGCCACACAGGCCAGTCATTGCCACACAGGCTAGTTTCTGCCACACAGGCCAGCCATTGCCACACAGGCTAGTACTTGCCACACAGGCTAGCTGCTGCCACACAGGCTAGCTGCTGCCACACAGGCTACTCGTCGCCACACAGGCTACTCGTCGCCACACAGGCTACTCGTCGCCACACAGGCTACTCGTCGCCACACAGGCTACTCGTCGCCACACAGGCTAGTCGTTGCCACAAAGGCTAGTTTTTCTAGTTTGCTAGTTCTTTTTTTTTTGTTTGTTTTGTTTGTCTTAGCTTTGTTTGTTTGTCTTAGCCACACAGGCTACAAAAGGGGTATGTAACTATTTAACATGGCCGTCATCGGCACATTCTGACTTTATTTTGTTGCTTGCAATCTCCGGCACTACTACGTGCTACTAGAATTGAAAGCCAATTACTACGCGCTTACGGGCTTTTTAAGAGTCTTTAAAATTTTGGGTCAAGCTTGGTTTGGTTACAGCACATAATCACCTACTTAATTCTTTAACTTTGCTTTACGTTTATCAAACTAAACCTTCTCAGAAGAAGCATTAGCTTCTTTTGCTCGTGTCGATTGCTCGATAATAAGATTCAAATCAAATTCATCCGTTGCTAATTACATTAAGTTTAGAGGGATAGAAACCTTTACTACTAACAATTCTAAAGGACTCGCCCTGGTTATCCTACTCATAATAGCTGTGCTAATGGCTAGCTTATTGTCAGGTAGTGCATCTTGCCATGACTTATTATTATCTATCTCGACAGAGCTTACTTTATTAAAGAGCATTCGGCAACAGAGCCGAAACAAAATGAAAACTTCTCACCAGATTCATCTAAGAACTGATCCATAGCTAGTTGAATGGAGCAAACATTCACCAATCGTTCAACCCGTTCATCGCTTGCCTTGGTATCCATACTGGTGCAGCGCCGTGCGATGTGGCCGCATTCACCACACGTGAAGCAAGTTGGACTAACCACCTTCATATGCACACCAACTTCCTTAGACTGTAGAGATGAGGTAGTATCTGAAATCTCACAACGTAAATAAGAATTTGCTATTATAACTACTATTGCCACAACAATCATTGGGTACGTGACCCTGCTTGTCACGGTTATAGCATCGCTGTGATGATTCTATTAGTGCCTTTTTCACTTCCATAGTCAGAGTACAACTATACTAATCGGATGTCCTCTTTTTCTTTGAAAGAGACTGAAGCGAACATTTCATTCCCAAGGCGTGTTATCATTTATAACATCATTAATTTGGTAATAATCTTAGCTGGCAGCTATCCTGCATGACATTCAATAGACATTATTTCCATACATGTTTATCCTCTAAATATTCTAAAACAGTGTAATAAGCAGCGCCCGGCATACGCAGATAAACACTCGTCCCTCCCTGGACCACCTTTGAGTACTCGCCATAAATTTGCAGCTGGAGTCTCAACAGTATCAAATCTAACTAAGAACAGATCTCTAAATTGTAGCCATTTAATTCCGGGAAAAACTAGATTAAGCAAGCCAAGATGTCGCCGATCCCTTGAATGCCTGAGCATTATAAAAGGCTTGTTCCCAGGTTTCTCCTTTTACTAGTAAAACTGTGTCATCAGCAATTTTTTCAAAGTTTATAGGTAAGTTCAATATTAAAATAGTGTTGGTCCCAATATACTTCCCCGTGGAATGCCATATTAGATAGGAAGGTTTATATTCTTCTATTTTAGTGCATTGCATTCTATCCGTGAGATAACTTTCGAATAGTTTGTGTTCGTCACTCCTTACACCAATTTTCTCAAATTTGTCTAACAATATGGGAATTGCTACAGTGTCGATTATGAATTGTATCAACTACAAAGTTTATCAAGTCGTCACTCGAAATCCATACTGGCACTGGGATATTCGGTTGATGATGACTTTTTGACACAATTAAGGAAAATAGAATCGGTAATAATCTTTTTGTAACGGATACTTAACTTATTTTTGAATACTTTCCAAAAATTCTTATTCAACACACAGTATACACAATCTCGGAATTGTCAAATTCTATCTTGACTCTTTTTGTGCCGTGCTCATTGTAATTATCAAATCACTGCCAAAATAAGTTTTTCTTGTAAACATATGTCACACCAAGTGCTAGCGTCGTGGTCTGCAATATCAGAATTAAACTTTGCTAACATTATTTTTCTTAATGTCAGATACTAATGGCTCCCGTAAAATTTTGTTTCTGCATGTCAAAAATAAATTTTCAACTTCACATTTTTTTACAATTTTCACATCTTGTCAAATTTTAACATTTTATCCTGTATTTTGTTTCTCATTAGTTGCTGGTAATCCCACTTCTGATGTAGAAACATCAAAAGGGGCCTCAAAGCGGTCTTGGCTGTTACTATTCATTTGTGGGCGTTGAAGCAACAGAGATGTTTAAATAAAAGTCACATTTATATTCTACAATGTCTTATTTCTCGTTTACATAACAGTTTTACAATAAATCTCACAAGATTCACAAAATTACAATAGATTAGGAGCCAATAGGTTAATTGGTGAACATCTCACGCCATAGCTGTCAACCAATGACATCCGCTATTATTCGTGGCTACACCTACTACCCTATTCGGGGTTACCCGCTCCATTTTAAATATTCTTCTAATATAATCCATTACATAAAACAATTAACATCCAAACGTAATAATTGCGAAATTATAATTAAAACTAATACATAGCAGCGCGCCGTCATATATATATTTATTTACAGTTTCACACTGTTTCCCGCCCACAGCCGGATAGGCAGAGGGAACCTGGTGTTTAGAAACTCCGTTCCCCTTTTCCCGCAGAATTCTAGAGGCATTGTGAGTTGAGTGGTGGAACTCAACGCCACGTTTACTCTCAACACAAGAGCGAAGAAACGAAAATATTAAATATTTCATTTCCTCGAGTGGTAATCGAACCCACTATCTGTGGCGTGCTTGCTGAGCCACGACTGGCGTCAATATATATTTACTTAAGGATAACAATGTGAAATAGTACTGTCCGATTGTATATGCGACGGTAAATTATATTTAGAATTATTTTAGTTCGATTAATTACGTAATAATAACCAAAGCGTTCCTTGACACGTGAAATTCCCACATGGGTTCCTCAAATAAAAAAATATGATGGTATTAAAATTCGGTTTGAAAAACATAAAAAAATTATAAAACCCGTCTCTATGACTTGTAATTTACAAGTTTATTCTACTGGTACAACGCTTCACTGCTGTGAAAGAAAATGCGTATTACTATTCCTCTGTCTCTCCTCTCATGCGGGAATGTTTTTTTTTATTAAAATAGTTCATTGTATAAATATTTTCGCTGGAAATGAACCTGATACCTTCTACTACTAACGTTACATACTATATATAGCCTTTGATTCCTGTATTCAAATTATAACGACGCTCTTACTGTAAGCTTGTAACGCGAGGTTGTTTTCCAAATGGGGATCATTATGTTAAAGTGGAGTTAAAACTAGCGTTCTTTTAAATTTAAATTGCTAAGAAACTTATATTTGTATACATGCATATATGTATGTATTTGTCTTCATATTGTGAGTAAAGAAATGGATTAGAATTAAATATAATTTTGTATGGTACGTCGCTTCTGTCATAAACAACGGCTGATTCAAGAACAATCATAGAAATTACAAGTTTTTAAGCAGAATGTTAATATTTTTTTCACTAATATTTTTTTACCTTATTAAATTAATACTTTTAGTACATTTGTATATTAAATTGATACTATTGCGGTTCGGCGGGAGGTGGAGGACGGAACTACAAATTGCTACGTGGTATGTAAGAGGAGGAATGGAAGAGAAGAAGAAGAAAGAAGAAGAAGTTGATGATATTGGAGGCGAAAGAGGTATGCAAAATCCATAGCGCTTCCTTCTCTCTGACTACCCCGCATGGGATACAGCGTGAAGCTAAGATAAGTCAACAAAGATGTTATAAAAATATCTCTGATAAGTAATTAATGAGAGACATGTAAAAGAAACTCGTTTAAAAGCCGTAGAGCTGTAGAGGAAATATTTATAAATTAAAAAAAATGTATAATAATAATGATATAAAAAAAAGTATACGGACTATATTATTTCAGTACAGTTATCAGATTTCAAATAAAATATATATATATATATATATATATATATATATTATAAAAATAATAGTTAAAATAATAGTTAAAGAGCACCAGACCTATATATAATTTATGTTATCTATCATAATATGTATGTACGTCTGTACGTTTAAATGTAAATGAAGTTGTCACAGAGCGCGAATATGAATTAATAAGTGGCTGAGATTGCGGTGTTGTCATAACGTAACACTTTACGGTAACGTCTGAATACATTATATACATTATTTATGTATTAGATATAATAAATACTTATTATAGGTTAGTGGCATCGTTAGGATGAAAGTTATTTAATTTATTTTAATAATAAAATTAATATTTTTTAGCTTTAGGCTGTATCCTGCACAAAGCAGGGTGAGCTGAGGGAATCAGGAAGCCTAGAGAGAGTTAAGACGTTTCCATTAAGACACTTCCGTTCCCCCAATACCACCGAAAACGGAAATAGACACTAGTTCAACTCTACAAACACAAGTCACTGAAAGAACAGGAAAATCCATGAAAAAAAAAGAAGATTAATATGGATTATAAGTAAAATATCAGGGTCTAAAATATATTTTATTCAACTCGTCGTGGGACCTTGCCAGTGATTGTATTGTTTTTTATTCTTTCATCGCGATTATTTCCTCGTGTTCGTCCTTTGGAGAAAGCACGTACCCATATACACTAACCTTAGTACTAATTTTACTTTCAAATTTACTATATACAGCCAATGATATGAATTGATATAATTTTAAAGTTTTTAATCATGTATTAAAAACGGGTAATTTTTTTTTATCTTCACTGCACACAGCAGAAAGCAACCTAGTGCTAAGACTCTCCTCTCCACCTACAAGACAATACACTTCCGTTCCCCATTTTTGTTTTGTTTGTGTTGAGTGACGGTACCTAACGCCGCGCAACTATTTAAATGATAGTGAAATATTCACCACATGTAATAATAGCTGAAGAGAATTAAAAATATCTAGTGACAGAGCTCTCAGTTTGTTTTTCTTATCTTTAATATTTTAAAGTTAATTTTATTCAGACGGCTGGAATAAAATTCAACGCAGCACTTTATGACCACTGGTTAAACATGTTTTTTAATTTTTTTTTAGTTTCACTCTGTATTCCGCCCATAGAAGGCTATAGGGAACTTCTGGAGGCATTGCATCTTGACTACCAGAACTCTGAGCAGCAGTTTGCTACTCGTTAGGGAGTACCTACGGAGCGAAGAAATTAAAATCCTAAAAACACTCTTTTCTACCCCAAGTGCTACAATTGTTATTGAATTAGTTCTCAGCTATAAATTATATAAGCCTAAACTCGACTAGTGTACTGGTAACCGAAAGTATAAGAAAATATATAAAAAAAATATATGTATATATAAAAATATTAAAAAAATATACATGGACAAGGTAAATACATATATGATGTTTTGATGCTAATCTAAGTACACCTTCACTTTTTTATTATTTACTGATAAAATTGACAAATATCTACATTTCAATTGGCCGTGAGCGTGACATATATTATTATATCTCGTATAAGAGTTTACTAGAGACAGAAAATATTTTTAATTTTATGTTTTTTTAGTTTTTATCTATGGAGTTAAACTCCGGGATCACATAAAAATACCTAACACATCACATATAATAGTTTTTTTTGCTCGATGCTGTATTCCGCACAAAGGCGGGTAGGCAAAGCGATCCTGGGAACCTAGTGTAAAGACACTCCGTTCCTGTCTGCCACTTACAGCCAAATTCTGTAGGCAATGTTTGTTGAGTAACGGAACACAACGAACGCCGCGCTTACCCACGTTACCAAACGAAGATATGACCCACACTAGAGGGAATAAATTATTTTATAAATATTATTATTTCTTAATATTTTTCTTTTCTTCGCTCTATCACGAAGGCAAAGGCCAGACGTTGAGTTCCAACTCACACTCAACAACACTCAAGACGCAATCCTTAGATAAATTTGCCGGAAAGTGGAGGACGGAGTACCTTAACACTAGGTTCCCTCTGCCTACCCTGCTGAAGTCACAACAGTCACAGCCTAGTGCCCCTGCGTCGACGGCCTCGATGGTGCATTTTTGATGTTCTTTAATAACATAAAACACTTTTAATACATTGTTTAATTACATACTGTTTACTTAAGATTACACACATAATATATACATATATCTATGTATATTTACATAAATACTACAGACATTTATTGCATAATTGTGGTTAGCAGAAATCGAACCTATGACCTCTAAAATAACCGTAACACTCGCTTATCACTAGAACAAAGATATATATCACATGTTTTATATTTTGTAAATTATATATTTTTTACAGATACGCATATAGCAATATACGAAGAGGGAACCTCGTGTAGAAACAGTATTTTTCCCACGCACACCCCCATTTTTAAGACATTGCGGATCGGATTAGCGTAACTCAACGCAATATATTGTCTTTCAGAATGGGGAAATAAAAAAAAATTAAATACAATTATTGTCTCGGGTGATTATCGAACCCCCAATCTTCACGTTTACAATCAGTTGCGCTAAGATTTTTTGAAATATTTAAAACAAAATTGCAGGTAATAGTTCCAGGATATAGTTGCAGGTTGCAGTGAAATGTTTCTATTGAAATTACACAATGACAAAGCACCGCGTTGTGCTCCGCAACCAAACATTTATTGTGATAAACCTTGATATGGTAGGGAAATTAAGAACATAATATCTTATAGCTAACTTGCACACGACGGACATTGTGAAGATGATGATTAAATATTAAATCATATAAAAAAATATCAAAAATAATTAAATATTTCAATAAACAATTATACTAATAACACTTTAATACAATTCAAAAATAAATAAAAAACATTAACATAAAAAATATATATAACAGAACTACTTACATACACACATAAAACAAACACTTAATCAAATAAACACAAAAAATATTAAACACAAAAACGTTATTTAAACACACTGGATGCGCGTGAGTTGGAAGCGCGGCGCGGTAGAGACTGCGGCTTTACTTACATAGAAATTCACACAGATTACATCACTAGGTAATGTTTTAAGTAAACATTACTGAAAAAAAAGGTTAAATCGTTTTTTCTTTATAAATTTAAGGTTTGATAACATGCAATGTTCAGCTATTAGGCGGAGAGTGGAGAAAAGAGAATCTTAACTTGGCTCATTCTATCTAGCTTGCTACATGTGAGATACAGAGGGAAGCTAAGAAAAAGGATTTGAAATGAAGACGTAGAAGCGTCAGAAAATGTTCGTGAATCTAACATGTGAGAAAAGTATCCAACAAAATCTAGTCCATAAAGTCTATACATTCAGGATTCCGTGAGCTAAAATGTAAACAAACCAGAAAAAGGTTACTGTATAGGTCACGATTGATGGAGCTAATATATTTTATAAAAATAACTGTGGAAGTAATACGCTGATAGCACTGTAAATAATACTATATAACAATGTCTGTAGAACTTATGTAACCCTTTAAGACTTATTAGAAATTGAATATCACAAATTACTTCAATTATTTTCTTAACTTTTAATTATTATTTATCAAATAGTTGATATGTAAAAATATCCAAAAACAAAACCAAAGCATCCTATTCTCAAACTTCAAATACATTTCTATACTAATAAATTACAGATTAACAGTTATTTTTTTATTTTGCATTTCAGTACAATTATAATTATTTATCGAATTCAAAGATACAAATATAAATAGAAATAAAAAAAGCAAAACAAAAGTTTGAGAAACTTTGTTTTCTTTGTTTACATTTTGTCTCAAGCCCAAATGAGTAGACGGTATAGGTGATGTTATGCCTAATAACGAGAGAAAAAAGGAATAAGTAAATTATTTCCACTTCCTCGTTCTGGAAACAACACTGGAGGGGCAAGTGAGGAAAGGAATGTCTTAGCACTAGGTTCCCTCTGCCTACACCACGGATGGGCAGTGTCTTAATAGGAAAGCCAAAAGAAACATTTGATTATTTTATATACAGAAATGCAGTGGCGGCGAGTTCTAGTTCTTCACGTTATCACCGAGGTCGTCGGTTCACAAAAACGGATATTGTAAATATTTGGTCTGCGATGATAACATAGGTAACTGATAAGAATCTTTTTTTTCATATTCAACGCAGTATTAATAACTTTTTATTGATTTATTTTTATTTCAAAAGGGTCACGTATTTTATTTTATCATCATCATCAGCCTGTCGTCGTCGACTGCTGGACATAGGTCTCTCCAATGGCACGCCACTGAGCTCGATTTTATTTAGTAAGTCAATAAATATTTGGCACGGGAAGCCTCGGCTCAGCTACGGATAGTCCGTTCCCCACGTACCGCCCAACTTTCGAGACATTTCGTATTGAGTCGAGGAACTCGACGGCGCACATTGTCTTGTTAGCGAGGCAATGAAAATAATTTATTTGCCAGTGTAGGAATCGAACCCATATACCATGTATGTATTTAACATTCAACACAATGTATCTTATATGGAAAAATGTAATCAGTTAAAATATTATTAAGTGTTTTTTGTTATAATATAAGTTGTATCATCACTTAGGTTATTGAACTATAAAGTATAAAAAACGTATGACGAGCATTAAAATAATACGTTTATATTTTTTGTCTTCAATTCACGTTTTTTTATGAAGTCGATGAGTCTACTTGGTAAATAATTATAGATATATTAAAAAAATAAAACCAATTAATATGTAAATTATCTAGGTATATAGCTTCATGCTGTATCCTGCACATAGCAGAATAAACAGGGGAACCTAGTGTTAAGCAACTCTGTTATTAGACCTATCGATTAGTAGATTTCCGTTCCCCACTTTCCTTCCAATTTTTGGAACAGCGTGTTGAGTAGCGAAACTTGCGCCGCGCTTTTGCCTTGTTATCATAGCGAAGAAATGTGTCTATTTCGTCGACTGGGAATCGAACCCACAACCGTCGCGTTTATAGTGGCACGCTCGTGCTCCTACACCACGACAGCTTCTGTAAATGAAAACTCACAACTTGTTTGTGTGCACTTAAGACGTGGAATGGAAAAACATTGAAATTTGGCTCACACTTCTCTTGTTGAGTATAGAGGAGCGCAAAAGGAGGATTTCTCGAAATTCCTAATCGAGAAATTAGAATATTTTAATGTTTTAATTTAGTTGTTCTGGTAATGAGGCAAAGCGCGGCGTTGAATTTCGCCACTTAACACGCCTTGCCTTCAGAATTTGGCCGAAAGTGGGGAAGAGAAATGTCCAAATGGGAACGGAATCTTAACACTAGGTTCCAATGATCCCCTGCCTAACCTGCTATATGCGGAATACAGCGTAAAGCTAAATAAAATTACAGTTCCTGGAAACGAAAGTAGTGCTTATTTAGTAGAGTACAATATCATTTTCTTTTTAATTTTTATTGCCTTCTGAAATGAGGGTCGCGATGTTTATTCATGACTTTTCCGTGTCTTTTATACTATACTTTTTTTTAGGTATACATTTGTATACAAGTTCAGAGAGTCTTACAATTAGGTACGTTCTCAGCTGGACTAATATGTATTAAAATAAAAGAAAATGTATGTAACCTATTAACCTAATTAAAGCTATAGGTATAAGTGCGATCGCTAATGCGTTCTAATCGAGTTCTGTCTGCGTCTGCGCAGGAAGCTGGCGTGAGATTCCAAAGAGATAACGTTACTAAGGACGTTTACACTTACGTTATTTATGTATACAATTATAGATATTTAAATATACTGTAGATACTCAGGACTCTTTCGAATATAGCAGAGTAGAGAACTTAATGGCGAGTACTCCGGCTTCAAATTTTCGAGATATATTGCATTGTGTGGTCGACCTCAACGCCCTGCTTTATCTACTAGGGCGAGAAAATGAAAATAGTTTAATGTTTCCTCTTTCTTTAATTTAACATTTACTTAATGTTTCCCCCGAATGGGAATCGTACTCACAACCATCGCGTTCACAGTCAGATGCTGTGACAATGCACCATGATGTCCTTGTAAATATATTTTTTAGCTTCACTCTGTATCCTTCACATAGTAATAGCAGGGTAGGCAGAGGGAACTTGGGGACCTATTGTTAAGGCATTCCGGAACTCAACGCCCCGCTGTTATCTACAGAGGAAGACAAGAGAAAGTAAAAATATTAGATATTTCATATCCTCGATAAACTCAAATGAAACCTTTTGATAGTAATCTATACGAAATGTGTGTCATATAAAAATATACCTCATATATTATCTGTTAGGTACCTACTTCTCTAAAAAGCATACTTACTCCATGTCATCGTATGCGGTCTCCCTAATACTGCACTCTGTTCAAGTTTAAGAAACTCTAGACAGTGTACGTTAAAAGGAAAGGATAAGTGTCGACCTTATTAAGAATAATCTTTTTTGTCTGTATACTAATGTAACAATATCATAACCGCAGTAACGGAGTAGGTTATCGTCTGGCTGTAATCGGTGGCTATAGGTTCGACACTTAATCGGGGGAAATATTCTCTTTTAAAATAATGCAAGGCTTTGTGTACCCTTTAGTCGTCTTGTAGAAAAAGAGAGTGCCTTAACGAAACTTAACTTATATGAGTCGATCGATATGTTAACACCAAATTAATATCCCTTGGATCTCATTTTTAGGTTTACGCTTTATCCATAGCCCAAAGGTACCCAAAGAGAACGGAGCACCAAAAGTTACGGTCTCTGGATACCTTTTACACCACTGTCATCAATCCTCGTCATGGTTTTTACTTGACCTTCCCCCAGTATCATCGATACTGTGTTTTCAATAGTCAAACGACTTCTCTTTCTCTTACCACTCACTGTTACTTCAGAGATAAATTTTATTCGTCATTTTTCCTTTCCTCATTCTGATGCCAAATATTTTACTTAAAGCACATTCTTCAAATCGTAAATCGAATCTATACCCATCAGGTTCATTTAGCATATGAAATTAATTTTCTTACCTATATACATACATTTAAGTATATGTTTTATATATAATTACATACGTAAAACGCAACGTTAGTTAGCTAATGATCACATGATGGTTAAAAGGCCGCACTAATTCGTCTCTCACGAATACACGTGAGGCCGTCTCTACTGTTGTATGGAATGTATGCAGCATTATATATAAGATTTTACATGTCTGATTTTATGAAATGGTTCTAGGTCTAAGTGATTCCGAGGAATTTTTTATATTTAGGATATTACCTATTATGTAACGGCGTTGAGTTAAGCAATCAATGTCTCCAAAATTACACGGAGTATAGGAAATTAAGAGTATCGACAGTAGGTTCCTCAAGCTGTTTTTTTAAATACCTATGTAAAATTAAACCCACAATTTTTGGCTTCCGCCATTCATATACGGCATTCAAAGCCGCGCTTTTCTTGTTATAAGAGCAAGGAAATGTAAAAAAAATCCATTCAAACGAGTGAGGCCAGTCGTGGCGCAAGAATATAAGAATAAAACTGTAAACGCGACAGGTTGTGGATTCGATTTCTACTCCAGGATATGAAATATTCAATATTTTAAATTTCTCACAGAATACAGTCACGCTTACAGTCAAACGCTATGCCACTGCGCCACGATGCATCATCATCACGATGTATCATCAGCATATGTAATAAGGAGAAATAAAACAAATACAATATGTAATACAGTTAATATATTTAAGTGAAATCTATATTATATACTGATAGGTACACGACGTCCGACCTTTACCCTAACACTAAGTGAGACTGGAATGTTATTACACATTTTTTTTATATTGGGATGAGAATAACGAAACCAAATTAAATAAAACAAAAAACTATTACATATGAAAAAAATTGAAGCTAGATTAGTTATGAGAAAAGTTTATGATTTTCCCTAAATTGACTTAAAAAATATGAATACGATTAAAAAAACATTCACATTAGAATTTTCATATGAAATCGACTATTTCATAACTATAATAAAAATCGATATTCCATCCCAATATATAATCACATACATTGCCTAATGAATCCCACAGATAAAACTTACACATGTACATTAATCAATAGTGATATTTAGAATTAATTCGGAACTTTAAATCGATATTAAGAAGCTTCATTAGATAACGTTACGATAGTGTAGCCATCTCTATCATTGAAAACAAAGATAAAACAATGTAACCGCTTAATCGAAATATATTTTATTATTTATAATGTGAAAATTAGTGAGGATCTATGTTTATTCCATTTTCACGCAAAAAACTACTAAACGGATCTAGATGAAACTGTAAATGTGTTAGTCTGATGTATAACGTAAGTTATACATCAGACTAACACATAGGCTACAATTTATGTAAAGATTTTGAATAACTTTGCTAGGTTATAAAAATAAGTTCAAGCGAGCGAAACCGCGTTTGTGTCGCTAGTCTAGTATATTATAATTAAAAAAATTACTCGATTACGGAAGAGGAATAATTTTCGTTAACCATTGTCCAAGCCAAGTATAAATGTATAATCACAAACAAGCTAAATGACCAAAGAAAACATCAATAGATATTCTAATATATTTAAATAATAATGTTAATTAGTACCTACAAGGATTTAAATTATAAATTAATAATTTAAGAAACGTCAGTCACTGTATTTTTTAAGGATTAAGAGGTTATATTGTTTCCTGCATTTTCCATACATTCGGATACACGCAATGTGACATAATAAAAATACTATTCAATTGTCTTATAACGATTATATATTTTATATGTTCGACTTTATGTATGTAATTCCAGTATGCTTTTCTATTTTTAAATATATTTATTTATCAAATACGACATTTCAGAGGTAAAAAAACCAAAAAGTAAAACAAACTAAAAATATTACAGTCCATTCATTAAATTGTTTTACATACATTTATTTAAGAGATGAAAGTAAAGTCTAAAATGTCTAATATATGAGATATATTTACATTAATAATAATTTCACTACAAAATAAAAGAAATGACACTAGAATTTCATACAAACATCAGAAACAGTCTAAGCAAACAAAAAACCGTCCTTCGAGGCGACATATTGCACTTATTATATTTAAATAAGTTAAACAAAGAGGTTTTTAGCTTTACGCGGTAGAACCTGTTAAAACACTTCCACGCACCACAATAATATCGAGACAAGGTAAAAACTTAAAATAATTGCTTTGACGGAGTCGTAATTAAGCCTACGACCGTCGTGTTGACAGTCACATAGAGGCAGGCATAATAAATAATAAGCGATATATAATTTTTATCAAATTAGATTTAAAAAAACGTCACGTAACTTGTCATTTCAGTATTAACAGAAATGACAAGTGTCAAACGTATTTTTTCAAATCAATATGGCGCGAACTATAACTTACCACCGCCATCTTGGTTTAACTTATTTGAACAGTAATATAACAACTGTTTAAGACGACACAATATATAACAAGCTTTCAGATATAATATATTTGTATAGAATATTTCATATATGTGTATATATTTTTAATGACATTGTATTAAGCAAATTATAAACATTTCTAAAATGTCGAAATAACATATACAAGTATGTTGTGGGTTCAACGGCTGATATAGTTTCGTAATATTCTATAATATTGTAGAATATTTATTTTTATATTACTTTCATAAAAACAAAGAGATACAAAAATAAAAGGACTTAGTAATATAACACAGAAATTGACAGACACAATGAGTCAAACAAAAAGTAACACAAGGATCAATATTTATTACTACAAACATCTACTAATTTCTAAGGCCTGTATTTAACATCTCAGAGTTGAGAGCGGTTTATAAATTCAGGTCTTTTTTTTAAGGGCTACTCCAGGATTGATCAAATATCATACTACACGTCGAAATCCCTACAAAAGAAAGAAATATCAAATATCCAAATAATGGCAACACTATACTAAAAACTAAATTTACCTCTATCAGCCGTCGAACCTAAAACGTACAACATAAAACTAAGTACACATAAGTGACGTCATGAGATAAAAATTAGCTTATAGTCTACTAACAACGTTTTTATATAATAATCTATATGTGTAGTACGATCGACGCGTCGTGGCAGCCCTGAAGTTATGCTTACTGAAATTTCAACCATTGTTCACTCGAGAGGAAAATATGCGCTTGTCATCTACAGCTAAATTCAGGGGGTCACAACTCGAGGACCATAATATATAAATCTATGTGTTAGAAATGATAAATACTGTAGAAGCGAAACCATTTTATGAAATAGATATTTTGGCTGTATATACGTATTGTTAAACGTACATACAAATAACAAATATTTCTTTACATAGTGAAATAAAATATATATATAAAGACTAGGAGTAGGAATTAAAGAGATAATTTACATATGTAATATATATGATATATACTGATGCTAAAAAATACAATTTTTGTTTTAATACTTTCTAAATATCTTTTCAATCGTGGCGCACGGGCACACGTGACTGTAAACCATATGGTTGTGGGTTTGATTTCCACTCGAAAAAAATAAATATTAATTTAAATTTATATTTCCATTTCTTTGCTCTAGTGTCTAGGCAAAGGGCGTTGAGTTCCGCCTCTCAACACGCAACACGCTCCAGAATCGGGCGGAAAATGGAGAACAGTCTCTTAACACTAGGTTCCCTTCGACTACCCTGCTGTGGGCAGGATATAACGTGAAGCTGATTTAATTTTTTAAATATATTTTCTATAATATTTGTTTATATATATTTGTACGTGATTTTTAAAATAAGCAAACAAACGGATGCAATATGGCACCATAATACATATACATTCTAATAAATAAAATTAATAGTGTTTATAGAATATACTCTATCACATTCATTATTAGCTTTTCATAGTCTGTGCAAATTAGCAAATTAAAAAAGGGGTCCAACTTTTATGCTTGCAAGTTTTAATAAATAGGATATTGCTAAGGATAGAATAATATATCAGGAAACGTACAAAATTTTTAACCTAGCGAGAATCGTACTTGCGCCTTTTGTGTATCGTCCAAGAGCTCTGACCACTAAGCCATACGTTCTCATCAAGCTACGCTGGAATTCTTATACACTTGTTACGACTTATTGAATATTGCTATAAACGTTAAAACAAGAGTCGCGAGTTCATATCCCACTACGTTTTCTAAAAATATTTTTCTATAGTCAGTGTGAATTAACATTTTAAAAATGTTAAATACGATGAAATCACTACATTAAATTTCTCTACAATATAATAATAATTATAATAACATTGTGACATATTCCCACATTTTTTATATAATATTTCTTAGCTAGTAACCCTAACAGAACTTAAATTGTTGCAAGTATACAAAATAAGACAATAAAACTATTCACCCATTTCACATAAAAAAGTCAATTTGGGTATTAATTGTAGATTCAATAATATAATTGACGATTATAAAAGTCATGGCTACAATGATGTTTTTATATAAGCTTAAATATTTTATGACACATATAATAAAAAAAACTGTAGCACATTTAATTGGTCGTGATTTCTTAAAATATTAAGTGTTTAAAAATCTTTAAAAAAAAGTATGTTTTCCATTAAGTATTAAAAAAATTTTCGAAAAAATTTCTTTTTTCTAGTGTAATTTACCTATGGTCCAGTAAAATATATTAACGCAAACAAATCTATTTATAATTATAAGAGAGCTACTTTTATATAAATCTCTATGGATAATTTAAATATACTTTTAAAACTACAGTACTTTTACATATAAGATATTTTTACGAGCAAAGGATAAATATTTTAAAGTGTGATACAGTTGTAATATATGTATTATTTTCAACACATATATGATAAATTATATTTTATATTTACAGAAAAAAACAAAACTATGTATTTTTTAGCTATGGATACATACGGAAAAGGATATAATTTTTTTGAAAAATCATTTAAAATTGTCTAAAAATCAGCACATAATGCTCAAGTAACATTAACAATCGTAAACCATCTTTTATATGTAGTTCTAATTAATAAAAACCAATATGGATGCTATTTTTTTTATATTATATAAAAATATGATTTATGAAAGAAAAAGATTAAACTGTTCTCTTGAATCTAATTCAACAAATTACACAAAAAAAAGATTTCTTAAATTCAATTATTTTTTTGTCTACAAAACTATACAGCAATGAAATAAGAAAAAAGTACAATTGATACTTTAAATTAAACTTCAGTGGCTGTTTAAATAAATTGCCCAAATAATAAATTAAATGCTCACATTTTTTTAACAGGTAGTATAGGCAAACAATATTTTCTTTATATATATCATACGTTTCAAATAAAAATGGTAATAATTTTGAAAATAGTGTAATATTTTTTGTTAGTATAAGTATAACCATATATTATTATGAATTCCTTATATTATACATCATTTATCTTATAACTTAATGGAACATAAATCGGCTATTAATCATAGTGTATCTTTCCACTGGATCTTTTGTATGTAAAGAGGAATTTCAATATTTATTTTTACAACAAAAATATGAAAGAAAAAATGAAAACGTTTAAAATTATAAATAAGTTTTAAAATAAAATTCAAAATTTTAATTTATAAGAAAATAATAGATTCACAGACATCGATTACATAAGAATATTCTTGAAACATGATTATTGTGTAGCAATAAAAAGTATTATCAAAAACGTAGCCATTATATAATCAATATATATTTTTATAATTATGTAAAGTCGGCATTATTTATAAATAAGATAAAAAAAAATAATAATAATTTGTATAATCTAGAATTAAGTGTTTTATGAAGTCATAAACTATATAATATATTTTATACTTTTGCGAGAGAGAGTCAAACTGTATCTCTTAAAATTACTTTATTTTTTTATATTTCTAAGTATTTTAGTTATATTATTAATGTTAATAGATTGGAACCTACTATCTACATGATAAGCACGTATTACTCCAACTTACACATACAATTGTGAATATTAATAACTTTAAAGATAAACATGTAAAAGGTAGAAACAAAATCGATATCTTACAATCGCTAAGTAACCTAACGCGAAAAACATTATAAAAATCGATTAAATATTTTACTAATTAATTATATTATTTGTAATGTATCATATAAAAGATGTAAGTACACAATCTAATGTTAATGTTAAGAGCCATAGATATTCGTGATTAAGAAAAATCGGTATATATATCATGTACATTTAGAATATTTGTTGTTGTTTTCCTAAATCTTTTTTATAATATATGTATCTTACATATAAAAACAATAAATTTAATTAATATTTCAAATATTTTTGAAATGAATGGCTCGTAAAATGAGATAAATCGAACTTATCACAGTTTAGCAGTTTCGACATGGCAACACCAAACCACAGACTAAAAATATCCAATAATGTTAAATAATTAACCGCTTAAAAAACAATCACATCAATAATGATAATAATTATACTTAAATATATTTAACTAGATAGGATAATATCGCCATTTTGAAAAGCATTTTTTATTATTTCAAAGATTAATATATTATATAAAACATTTTTTTTTTCTAAAAAAACAAATATAATTTTTAATTCATTCGTGTATGCCATACAACCACTCAATTACACATTTTAAAAAAATACTTTTGACATACCTTTTTCATCACAATTACCACAGATTATACATATAAACATAAAAAAACTAAAAACATTTTAGTAAACATGTAAAATTTAAAAGCACACCTCTTGTTTTTATTTCCAAGGGCCAAGATCACTAACCCATACGTTCTCATCAAACAATATCTTATATCCTTGTTTTTATACAATTTATTTATAGGCTCAGTATTAAATCGCTTGGAGAGTAAACACGAGGTGTTCGTTCAAATCTCGCTACGTTGAATTTATTATAAATTTTCTAAGATATTTTTAAATAAAACTTTCAAAATATTAAAAAATAAACGAATACCTGTCAAGATGGTGGCTAATGGCGTAATATATTTATATCTTATTCATATATTAAACTAGTTTTATTCCCCGGTTTCGAGCCACGTCGTCTCCTCCGCTATTCTATCCATACAGTTGCATAGAAATTGGTACTGCAAAAGATATTTTTTAATGGAAAATTAGTTATTATATTAAAATATGAGGCCTAATTTAACTATAAATATGCGATAATTATAAATACGATTCCAATGATTATTAGTTAAATGAATTATTATAATTATTTTGTCAAGTCATGGTAAAAGTGCGGCTTTAAGTTCTGCCTGCTTCATGTTGTATCCTGTGCATAGTAGGGCAGGCAGAACCAGGGACGAATTGAAAATGAATGAATGAATGAAATGAATGAAATTGATGAAAATGAATGAATGAAATGGATGAAAATTCAAGAGATTTTATGTCAAGTGACGAGACTCAACACAGTGCTTAAAGTAGCCAGAGTGAGGAAAACAAAAATAATTCTCTCTTCTCAATGGACATCGAACCCACAACTGTCGCATTTCACTAAAAATAAATAATAAAAGCACTCACATAAGGCGTATACAGAGTGATCGCTCTCTTATCGCATCCACTACGTCTATACAATATCCTGACTCCTGCCGCTTCGTGATCAGCTTGATATTCACAAATATTCTCCCATACGATCAAACCCCCTTTTAGCGTTAAGCCTTTATTACCCAGTGCCAGTAGCGCCGGTGGGGGTGTTGCAGGTTCAAATGAGGGGGGGAAGGCGATGTCGCCGTAACCCGGGAGGGTGCGCGCGAGGTTGAGATAGTCCTGAGCGCGGCGGACATCTTGTAGTGCTTTCAGCTGGTACAGACGAGGGCCGGCTGTGCAAATGCCTCTGTTTACATCTTCTACTGCCTGAAAGAATAGAAAAATAAGATTATTAGGAATTATATATAACAATAACAAAATAATCAAACATAAGAAAAATCCTAAAATCGATTGGAGAAGCTATCTAAAGCTTACTTCAGGGTGGGCACAAAACGTCGACCTTACTGCAATTACGTGCATCTTTGTTCGTATATTAAGTTTCACTTTCTAAATCCATTTACTCACCTACGCATTTTCTACATCCATCTCTTTCACCTACTCACGTTTTATTTTCATCTATTTTACACATTTTCTAATTATATCTTTTTCTTACCTGCCAAAATATAAAAGCTGCGGCCTTCTCATCCTCATTAACCACAGAAATCTCAATTTCGGGGTTAAAAAGCCATTTTCTTATGGACAGACAACTGCTGGAGGCGGTCGAATAGTTCTGTATGTAGAGGGAGTGCGGACACTCGTTAGGTTGCAATTTACGTTCTGAAATTGTTTTTTTAATATTAGTTTATAATTGCTGGTTCAAATTCGTAGAAGTAAAACACTTAGTATGTAGTTCAAGAAAAGAGTTCTGTATATGTAATTGTATAAATCAATCCAAAACATTATAATACAAATCTCTATTAGAGATAAGTTATCCTTTGTACACGTTTTTACCTGTTGTTATAAGTTTTCTGTACTTTCTATCTTGTGTGGTACATAAATAAATGAAAAAAAAAAAAAAAATGTGGGTTGGATTCCCACTAAAAAAAAATAAAATATTTAATAATTTTATTTCTTTGCTCTGGTGTCGAGGCAAACATACGGAATATAACGTGAAACTGGAAAAAACTGAAACAAACAAAAAAACTTACCAAAATTATACTCAACAATTTCAAACAAATAGAAATATTTTTGAACAGTTTTGGCCAATCCTATCTTCTCGCAGACAGCTTTATACACGTCGTCGGCGTTGGTCGACTTGAGCACCGACACTGTTACCACCTCCTTGTCGGGCAGGAGGACCTTCAGGTCGACGGGAGATGGGTTCGATGAATCGTCTGAATCTGTTAGAAATTCCTGTACTGCATCAGATTCGGCTATAACGCGAACTGCGCATACCTGGAATATAGTTAATAATATATATACAAACAGCTTCACGAAGTATCCTGCCAAAATTCCTCCAGAATTCGGTAGAAAGTGGGAAACGGAACGGAACGGAAACTTAACACAAGGTTCCCTCTGTCTACTCTGCTGTGTGCGGGATATAGCGTGAAACTGATTTCATTAGATTTTTTTTAAAATAATTTAATTATTTTTTTTATGTCACGTTGTATCCCGATAGCAAAATACATATAAATAGGAAATACACCCCTCTCCAGTTTTCCGACTAATTTTCGATATATTGAGTGGCGAAACTCAATCCCGATGTTTATCTTCATATCAGAGCGAAAAATTGAAATTACCGTTCACCAATCATATATTATCTCTAAACGGTCTATAAACATAGAACGGAGTGTCTTAATATCTGTCATCTCTCCTACTATACCTTGCGGAAAAAAAGCGTGAAGACAACAAAAAAACAGTGACATTGTACAAGAACATCGTAATGTTTTTTTTCTATTGATAGATCGTGAATAGATCGATTTAATATAATTTAGTTCCATTGAAATATAAATCAGTTTTATTGATGTCGGTCAAGTTTGATTTCAAAGTACAAATACAGATAACATATTTTATAATAATTTAGCTCTTACGCTTTTTGAATATTTATTTATTTAAATTCTTTCAAGACACAATTGGGAATCGTATGACTGACGATTGTGCACATGCAATATCTGTGAGTTCGATTCCCGCTCAGTGAAATTGTTATATTTATAGTGTTCTGTACTAACAAGGTGAACGTTACAATTTAAAAAGATTTATTCTTAAAGTCGTAGGGCATGCAAAACGGAGTGTATTAACACTAGGTTCTCTTTGTTTACTCCATTTAACAAAAGTTAAGCAAGTGACTAAAACTAAACTTAATAAGGACAATTTATAAATAAGAAATATTTTTTGAGATTAGTCGTCGCGCAGATGACAGAATGGTACGGCTACGTTGCGAGCCGGCTGAGAGGCGAGAGGAACAATGCCGGATCATCATCGAACACCAGGTTCCCTGTGCCTACCCTGCTATGTGCGAGATACATCATGAAGATGAAAAAAAAAGTAAAAAAAAAATACCTTTTCCAAGTATTGCTCTAAGCCTCGCCTTCTCGCGTCTAACTGTTGCTCGCTCAAAGTGAATGGCCATTTGCCAGGTAGTTTCGGGAAATTAAATCCTGTAACAAAAATATATATCTAATCCAAGTTAATATTATATAAAGGAAATTAATGTAAGCGCAGGGACACAATGGTCAGACTGTAAATATGATAGATTAGATGGGTTCGATTCCCACTCGAGGAAAGGATATATCTAATATTTTATTATCCTCGCTCTGCTATCGAATCAAAGCGCGGCATTGAGTACCACTAGTGAATACGCAATGACTACAGAATAAGGCGGAAAGTGGGGAACGGAAATGTGTTAATGGGAATGAGTGTCTTAACTCTACATTTCCCTCTGCGTACCCTGTTATGTGCAGAATATAAAGAGAATTAAAAAAAGAGCAACAAAGAAAGTTTAATACAGAAAACAACAATAAAAAATGTATATTTCATAAACTTCCCGTTATGAGTGCAGTAATTGTTTTTGTTCGTTCTGAAGTTCGTAAGTAATTACAATCTTTATATTTAAACACATCAAAATTAAAAAAAATATTCTAAACTCATAAAAAAGACAACAATATTCCTTCGAAACGTATAAAAATTTAAACGTAGGGGGAACGTCCTAACATTCTCCATTCCTAAGACTCTAACAATGTTAAAAAACACAAACATACCAAGAAACTCCTTCCTCAAAACCTGGTGTAGGGCAGCAAATTCCCTATACCTCCTGCTGCAAAGATGCCGTCCAGCCATATGCACGTTGAAAGCCACATAGGACCTTCCCGTGTTCCTCTCCATGACCACTCTATAATCCGGTATGGAAACCGGTAGGGACCTCTTGTCTGTATAGTCATAGCGTTGGTAAACTGTTGCCCTGGAATTGGCAGCTCCGCCTATAACGCCTACGGGTGCTGAACCGTCGTCGCAGGGTTCGAGACGTTCTGCCTCCTAAAATTTTGGAGAATTTCTATTTGGAAAGTTGGAATAGTTGTATGTTAGGATATTGATGGGCAAAATTTGTTTGTGTGAATGAGATATTGTTGTAATAAAACCGCACGAACAAAAAATATTTTTTAACAATCCAAAATCCGCCTCAACACGCAATGCCTCCAGAATTCAAGGGAAAGAGGGAACGGAGTGTTTTAATACTAGGTTCCCTCTGCCTCCCCTACTGTGTGCGGGATACAGCGTGAAGATGATTCCTGTGTTTTTAATTTTATTTAAAAAAAATATTTAACTTATTATTTGTTGAATGCAATAGGCATTAGTAGGTACTGATATTACAAATTAGAGATATTGGTTTCAATAGAAATAAAAAGAACTCAAAAGTTCAACTGAAACTACGCATACTTTGGGTGTGACAGAAATAACAGTCAGCGTCAGACAATCGCCCCCAGATTTGATCAAGTCCACCACTTGTTTGTGGGTAGCTCCTTCCACGTTCACCCCATTACTGAAAATAAATATTTACAAGTGAATAAAGTCAAAGCCAAATCATTTTAATCAAAATAACAAGTTACATATTTCATACTTTTAAAGTCAAATAATCAGTGCACTAAAGTGTCTCAGAACTGAGGAGTACCAACGCAAGAATTATAACTTTTTTTTACCGTACAACCTCTTTCGTGAGTGCTCCATTCAACGTGACACTGGCGAAGTGATTTTGTGCTCAACTGGCACGCTCAGAACGCCATAATAGAAAGAACAGAACAGAACCAACGCAAGAAATGTAGCGGATCCTTTCTTTAATATGATTCTGTTTAGTCAATAGGCGAAAAGCAAAGAAAGATGAATCTATGTGTGTGTGTCTAACTTATATATTTTTAATAATTGAAGTCGAATAATTGAAGATCGTTGTTCAGCGGCTGAGCCTGGGTACACGACGTGTGTGTGTGACGTGTGTGTCAAATTTCTTTTTAATATTTATAATTTATTGAAAATACGTTCAAGAAAATATTATTAACGGGCCTCGTGCCTCTTGCGTGAGTGCGTGTGTAAATATATGTATGAGTTATTTAGTAATAAAATTTCAAACTCAATAATCAGCGTCGTAGCGCCACAAGCGTGTGATTGTAAACACAAAAGGTTGTGCGTTCGATTCCCACCCGAAATTTAATATTTTCATTCCTTTACCCTGGTGTCAAAGCAAAGCATGTCATCGAGTTCGGCCACCTAACACTCTATGCCTCCAGAATTCGGCGGAAAGTGTGGAGAGGAGAGTTTTAGCACTAGGCTCCATCTTTCTATCCTGCTACATGCGGAAACGAGACAGCGTGAAGTTGACAAGAAATCTCAATAATAAGGAAATTGATTAAATAAAAAATCTAAATGGCTAGATAGAGTGGAGCACGCAGCTACGATTAGTTACAAAATTAGTATCTAGCATTGTAATAACCAAAACCTGCCTAATAAATGTACCTCATGGACTTCGATTCCGTCTCCACATCGTATATCTCAAATCCAGTGCTGGCACAATAATAATAACAATAACGAAACGTCCCTATCACTTCTCTGCGCACCGACATCTTATACTACAGCAATCAACACATCGACTACTGCTACGCACTTCGGAGAAGTCACAAAATTTGGTAATAATATGAAAAAATATATTTTTTCTAATTCAAATAGAATCACTTTTAAATAACATCAAAATCACAGGCCATTACAAATCCATTAGACATATGGACACTTTAGCGAACTACACTATTTCAGAAGTTTTGAATATTAAACTATTCTATAATATTTAAGTAATTTTTCAGTTTTAGTCCGTCAACTAATAACTTTTAAATTAAAATTCTATATTATACTAAGACTTAATCACAGTATGAACAGACAGACACTATTAACACTAATAATGGAGGAGCAATGAAAATAATTAGTTCATTAGCAATGTATTAATTAAATAGTGATTATATGATGTTACTGCGACGTTGGCCTATTTAGGCGTATTGTTGATAACGTCAGTGGATTCGGAACAGTTTTAGACAAAAATATTAAAATTAGTTTGATTATCACTTCTTAGTTCTTTTTTTAGCTTCACGTTGACTACAGCAGGGTATGCAAAGGGAACTTAGTGTTTAGACACTTCGTTCCCCATTCTCCGCTGGAAGTGGCATTGACTGTTAAGTGGTGGAACTCGCGTTTTGTTACCATAAAATGAAAATATTAATAAATTATAATTCATTTCCCCGTGTGGGATCCAATCGAACCCATAACCATCGCGTTTCTGTCACACGCTTGCGCCACTGCGCCTCGCCGGCCTCAATATTTTTCTGTCTTTTGATCTATTATATAAGAGGATTCTTACATCCAAATAAAGTGGCGAACGAATATTACTATTATAAAATGACCCGACTCAAATAAATACTAAAATCAAATACACATACAATATACTTATGCATATGATTATTTATTCTTATATACACATTATGTTAATATACGAATATTTTATCATATGCATATTTTAAATTTTAATAAGATAAAGTTAGATTTCTCAAAGTTTACGAATAGAAAATTAGTTTTTTTGATCTAAAAATATCATGTCTGCAAAAAATCTGGTCTTTTGTAGTTTCTTTATCAATCAAATATGTTGATTTTACCTTGGAACTATTTAAAGCACGTAATACAAATATTTCGTACCTTTCATCATCGACAACAAAGAAGTATGTTATAAACAAACAAGTGATTATTCGAGACTAAAACCACTTTTATAAGCCTTATTTTTATGAAATTTCTTTTTTTTAAGTCTTTTGCATGTCCGACATTATCTAGGTAGAGAAAATGTAATGTTAGGTCAGTCTATCCTCCATTATCCACAAAATATCGAATTATTACGTGTTGCTTTGAGGCCAGTCGTGGTGCAGGGGCACAAGCATGTGACAGGTTGTGGTTTCGATTCCCAGTCGAGGCAATAAAATGTTTCATATTTTCATTCCTTCGATCTGGTCATGAGGCAAAGTGAGGCGATGAATTCCGGAATTCGGTGGTAAGTGGAGAACAGAAATGTCTTAATGAGAACGGAAGTATAGGTTCTGATTCGGAAATATCTGTATATATCTGATCGGGTATAGGTTTCCAGGTTCCCTCGGCCTATCCTGCTATGTGCGTGATATAGCGTGAAACTGGAAAATTCTTTATATCTAATCTGTGCGAAGCAAAAAAATATTTAAGTCCCAATGAACATAAATGGCGTCTACAATCAAAATGATTATACAAAACTAATGTCATTGAAAGCATCATTATGTAATGTGGTGATTATACACCGACCTCCAGGTAAATGAGCAGTTAGTTTTTGTATGTGTTTGTGTGACTGTTCTTACATAGGACGTTAAGGATTTACGCGCCTTTTTTGTCATCTCTACACAGAATCATGTGAGGCCGTGAGAAGTTAACAATTGATAAATTAGTCCATTCATTTTTTATTGCCAATAAATGATAATTGTGTTCATCTACCGATACTGTCGTGATGTGAGGCCGTCGCGGACCAAGGGCACAAGGGTCACTGTAACGCGACGGTTCTGGGTTCGGTCTCCGCTCGGGGGAATTAAATATTATTTCTTAATACATATTTTCATTTCTTTCCTCTGGCACTATCGCAATCCATGGTATTTCACAGGTGGTTAAAAAATAAATTTACGCATTTTTCACTGTTCCATATAACCTGTTAACCTGTAGTAGTTTTTAACTGTTAAAGCAACAGTCTGTGACCATGTGTCATCCAATGTGACCGAAATGAAATTTAGTTATGACACATGACACAACTTAAATTCCAATTACCCGAGGTAACTCTTACACTCTGACAGACAGCAGGTACAGTGGGTTACATCGACACAAATAAAATATACCATTCCACAATAAACAAACTATCTAATACAAACATTATTATTCCATTCGAGCCAATAGTTTCTCAGATTAGCGCGTTTAAACAAACAAATTGTTAACAATATTTTACATTTAAATGTAACAGGATCGAATATAACAACAGCATTGAGAAAACACAATTTCTTGCGAGATAAGAGTCAAGTCAAGTAGGTTACTGGAGTATGAATAATGAAGCTAGACAGTTTATTTACAATTAATTTATTTTAATAGTATACAGCTGATTTTATTAATTAGCCTTTGAAATGACATCGTAAATTTTACGCGTAAATTACAAATGTTTCTTTGACGTAACGTAACGTTCAAAGCTTAAATATTAAAAGTTCGAACACTCCGTTCTCCACTTTCCACCGAATTCTGACTCATATCAATATATTAAATAAGTAATACAATCATATACTCTCTTGGAATTAATAACATGAATAAGTTGTAACAGGCGCATAAAAATGTCTATGAAGCTTGACATGAACGTATGGCATAGTTATAGACGTAGTGCACGGGTTCAGATCGTGCTACGTTCATATTTAAGAGTTTTTTACAAAAGCATTTTTCTTTCCTAAGTTTGGAACAACACTGTAAGATTAAAGAACCAAATATCTATTTTAAAGCAGACAACGTAATAGATAACATTACGTACGTATAATATTATATTTGTATATACTTTGGTAACAATTACATTGTTCAAACAAGTGCAGTGGGTTAATCTGCCTCAACATCCTGTCAGCTGTTTAATGGTTTAAAGAGATAATGTTTTAATAGCACTATTATGGACGATAATAGCCACTAATGCTAGTACTACCTGTAGATGCTAGATGCCAAATTTCATAATTGTAGGTTAACCAGGAGCACCCTATAAATTTTGAATTTCTTTATAGTGTCGAAATACGCGTTTTTTGCTATTTAAACTATACCTACCAAAACTTGCGATCAAAGTTACCTCCCGCCCTTAGAATATGTCTATGTCATACAAATCTTTTAGTTAAAAACCGCAAATAAAAGCTAGTTTTAAATTTTAAATAAGTTTATTAATAGTTTTCTTTAATATAAACTTATAAAGCTATCGATTTAAAGTACACAGTCGGTACTCTAATAATCCAAACCGATTCGATTTGTTTCTATAAAACAATAAATATGTAAAGAAGCCATATTATGTGGTATTTTAAACATATAAATAGACTTTACGGCTAAGCTACTGTAGTTTTAATCTACAAATATAATTAAGTTTTCAGTTAGTTATTCTAATTATATTATATAAATAAATTAATAAATCAATTGTGTGTGGACGAGTGTAATTCTAATTATATTAAATACTAGCGGCCCGCTCGCGGTTTCACCCGCGTGAACTATGTAATTATTAATTTCTGTCTCCATGACTACGTCCTAGTGACGTCTATGCAAAATTTGAGACTAATAGCATTTGTAGTAACGAAGTTTCATACAAACTTTTGACCCCAAAAACTACCCCTTAGAAATCGAATATTGCAAATTCCCGTCTTAGCGAGCACCTACGTCCTATAAATAACTCCTATGCAAAATTTGAGATTCCTAGCACATGTAGTTTCTGAGATTTCGTGATGAGTGAGTGACCTTTCGATTCTTCTTTATATATATAGATATAATTGAACTACTGCTTGTAGTTCTTCAATTTAATTTTGATATGTGTTAAATACAGTTAACAATTTCTAATAAGAAGTGCATATTTACATATTTTTTTTAGTTCAACGCTATACATAACTAAAAAACGCAGGTGATACTTACCACCTAATGTTAAAACACTTAGTTGTCCTAAATATTATTGTATTGTTACTAGAGCCACCAAATGTAAATAATAAATTCCCTGAGAGGAGATCGAAGCCATAACAGTATTATAGTGTTATTAGCTATATATTTAACATATATATTGCAGAACCATTAGCTATACATTTTTTTGATTTTTTGAACAAGAGGATACAGGGGCGGGTTGGTTATTTAATATACAGATTGTTTATGGCCGCATTTGGGGCATACTACTTACTGCTTAGCACGCAACGTCTCAAACTAGTTGCGAGTGTAGACCAATTTAAAGTACAAATAAAACTAATATTTTATAAGTATTTTATGTTAAGTTGCATTGGTAGCCGTAGGTAGGTAGAGCAGTGGGAGAGCGTAACTGGCTTTAAACTCTTCGGGTGTGGGTTAGATTCTCTCTCAGAAGAACACTTTGTAGGAACATTCAATGCACATGCTCGTGTACAATGGCTCGAAATTTCAGAAGTGAGCGACGAGTGTCTTACTGCTGGGTTTTTTTCTGTCTACCGCAGGGTAGAACCCAGTGGTAAGAGACTCGTAGCGGGGAATCGAGAAGTTGCTCTGTTTTGTCCAAATACTATATGAATTTTCATTCGAAAACACAATATCAAAGATACTGGAGAAATGTCACGTAAAAAGCATGAGGACCCCCCGAGGACATATATGAAGAGGTTGATGTCAGTGGACAGGGCGAAAAAGGTATGTAGAGAATGTAGCGTTTGGCGCTCCGTTCTCTCTGACTTCCCCGCTAAGGATAAAGAGTCAAGCCAAGTTAATTAAGTTAAGTTAATTTTCATATATTAGTTTATGGCCACTTCGTCAAGTTTATTTTTGGGTAGTCGAAGTCGAAAGTCGTTCCACTTGGTTGTTTTACCAAAAAGAAGAAATGAAAATAATTAATAATCCTGGGTGGAATTTTTCGTAGTTAATAAGATCTTTGACTTTCGTGAATTTACACATTTTAAATAATAAACTCTGTTTAAAACAGAGTAACATGTGAGTCTACCAATATAAGTGTTAGTTTCTAATATGTTCTAATATGTTTCTTAGTTTTTAACCAACTTCTGTAAGAAAAGGAACCTCCTTTTCTCCTCAATGTTTTTAGTTTAAGAGGGAAGTGAAGTAACTTAATACAAAGTAATTAAACTCAAATCAAATCATTTCTTGCACCATAGTCTAACTGAGTTAATGCCTAGTGAACATGACACCAATAACATTTATTTGTGTATATCTTTTCTTTTTGGTTGTTGTAAAAAATCATAAAAATTTTGAATAAAATATTTATATAGTAATTACAGAAGAATAATATTGACAGTTAGAATGAACAAGTGATTACTTTACAATGAAGCCTCACTGATACAAAACTAATGTATTTATAAAATATTATACTCATATATTCAACATTTTAAAGTGGCTACAAAGATAAATAATAAATTATTTGTACCATAAATTAGTACAAAGCATGGTAAAACACTTCCTGTTCAAATTGTGTACAAATTCAGGACATTGCATTGAGCGGGAGAACTGAATACTGCATTTTGTCTTGCTTAATGAAAAAAAAACATTCCCCCAAGCAGGCATCAAATTCACACATTTCCTCAAGTGTGGAAAGGAAAATTTTTTTGAGTCTTTAAAGCATTAGTTAAAGATATGAAATTAACTGTAACACTGGTGTAAGCCTCGAATTCATATGTTTCAATATGAAATTAATGCTGTTTTAGTGTGGTCAGACTACTTCGATGGTAAACAAGAGTTTGAGTGTGAGTCATTATTTTTATTTTATTTTCAAAAATTATACAAAAATATATTATATTCTTAGTACACTAGTAACACTTTCAAAATATTATTCTTTATATACAACACACCCAAGAATTTATTAGTAAGAATGGTGAAAGTTTATGTTAAAGTTTCAATAAGATTTTTTTATGTTTTGCATTACACCTTCATTCATGATGTAGAATTTATGTTAGTTAGAATTTTATTCAATTTTGTTGTAAATCAAGTTTTCCAATTAATGGCCATTCAAAATTAACTTTATCAATACAAGTGACAGGTGATAAAAAATAACAATCACATCTTGTTTACTTAATAAGCAACAAAGTGTTGTAGTTTCTAAATATATTACAAAACTGGTTCTTATGACTCACTATGTAAATTAAGTTGGTAAGAGTTAAGCATTGTGACAATATACTTGTCTAATAAGAGTAATGTAGCATTGTTTTCTTATAAATATTAATAGAGAAGTGTATTATATTAAATTATAAATATACGAGAATCATTAAATAAATGAGATTTAGTAAAATATTTAGACAGCAAAATATCTAACACACGCTTCGCAATTATAATAAAAAATACACTTTCATAACAAAAGAAGTTAGAAATTAAAAACTCTAACCCATTAAAATGTAACGAGAATTCAAACAATGATGGGAAAACCTACAAACACTAGCTCTAAAAAACAATATGTAAATTGTTTTTACAACATATATATACATTTATAAACTACTTACACTTCAAGGATCCTGTCCCCTTTGCGTATACCGGCCTGTTCAGCGGCACCTTGCTCCAGAACAGCACTGACATGCTGCAGAGGAGCATACAGTTCTCCATTAATCGATCTCAACTGCCCGCCTTCAGAAACTTGACCGCGGACGTTAAAACCGAAGCCAGTGTCTGTTTTATATATAGTAACGCGACGGGGCCCATTGTTAGTGACAGTAGCCTTATTTTTATCAGACCGTACGATAATGTTATTATCGGCCTCTGTCTCAGCCATTTTGGACAATTTTGTTCACAGATGTCATATGGACTTTATGATGGTTGACGGTTGTCAAGTGACGTTTAAAACACTGTAAATAAGGCGTTTAAGTGTGCGGAACAGATATTAAATAGAATTATGTTTATAAATGTTTCGTAATTTCTAGTGTCAGTTATTATTTTTTAACAATATTTTACTTATTTAAAGGTAAAATGTATATTGTACATTCAAATAAATTGACTAGTTCAGTTTTTTACTTTTGGCGGTACGGTATGGTACTCTTTTATGAAATGGCAAAATAAATACTTTTTAATCGTTAGCTTAATGAGTTTTGGCGCATTTATGAACATTATTATGTATAATAGATGTATTTATTTAATAAAAGTGCGCAATATCTATGCCGTATGATATATAACACTCCTCTACATAAACTACACAAATTCGTAGTGGTAGAGAGTAGAAACATGACATAATTTTTTTTTGTACAATTATTAAACACATGCAAAAACAACTAGTTAATTTACATATTTCTTAAGTCCTAGCCATTTAGAAACTATATATAAATACCTAATATCTATATTTGTTTGAACTATCAAAATCTTTTAATATAGACTAGCAAAAATTATTCTGTTAACGCCATCTTACGCCAAAACACAAAACTATATATAATGGCTACGTCGATAAAACAGTACGTATATAAACCGAAAACAACAAACAGATGGCACGAGTACTGAAACAACGTGGTAATAAGAAAATTCCAACTACATCAAAATCAGCTGTGAACATCAGTATGGCCGCTCAAATATCTACCAAATAATACTAAATAACCACATTACAAGATTCAAGTGCTATATTAGTGCTCGCTTACATAAATTAGCTTTTAAACAACCATTTTTATATATCGGTGTTGACTTAGTGTTGCGTCATGACAGACTCTCACTGACAAACAAATACAATAAAATTGATAGAGATTATTACAAAGTAGCATTTCTAGTTCGCGTTGCCTGTTCAGTCCAGTTGTAACGCTCCCATGTGAATAGTGTATACGCAATAACAATGAGCAGTGTACGGCTAAGCCTCGTGTCCGTTGGCAGGATAGCTGTTAGGAGAAATTCACAATTATCACCAGGTTAGTGTTCCATCACTTGTTTTTCTTATACTTGGATGTCTTCCAACTTTGCGTCGCAGTATATTGAATGTTTGATAACAAAATGACAAAACTGCGTTTCAATATTCTTTCTTATTAGAATCTAACCTTATTGGATTTTAATATGTTTTTATTACAAAATAACACTATGTCGAGGTTCCAACAAGGTCATTAACGTTGGAATTGTATAATCGACTTATTTCGGAGGTCTTTTCTATGCGAGATGTTTTTTGTTTGTAATCACGCCTAATATTTGTTAAGTAAATATTGTATAAATCAATAAATAGAGTAGAATAGTGTTTTATTCGTTATAAAACATATGAAGGTTTGAGCAAGTGCCATTAAAATTATTTTTTTCTCGAATCTATACATAGTACAATGATATTGATAATATAATTGTAAACAATTTTTTATATTTCATTGATATTCCTTACTAGTTTTTACAAGTTATTTGTAAATTCTTTATCCATTTGCCTATAACCTATTTGTAATTTACCATAAAATATCACATTAATTATGATTAAAAATTAATTTCTTACAAATAATTATAGTTGATTTGTAAAAAAAGCAAATGAAAAAATATGACCATTATAATTATTATTGTTCTTAATTTATTTTAAGTGTGGTCTTAAAACAAAACAATATCTGTAAAAGGAAAGTGTGACCAGTTCTTGGTACTAATGTGATGTTACAAAGCTTTGTTCTTTTATTTTCACATTATGTGAATTCAAACAATGGAATATATGTAGCAGGATATATGTTACTTTCATTTATCTTGATGGATAAACAGAAAACTAAGTATACTGACTGATTGGCAAACAGTATTTATTAATTTACTAACTTATCCACTATGTACCTATTTATTTATTAATGTGAGTTATTTTTATGTTCTAATAACATTAAAACTTCAAAATAAAAATGAAATATTAAGGGAAGCTTACCACATGCAATAATGAAAAATGCATTTTTGACAAACTTTTCAAAATTGAGGTTTGTCACATAAACAAATCCTCTAATGACAGATTTTCTAATATACCTACCATGTAAACATATCTGTCAGGAACAATTCAATTATTATTAAACTGTTTCTTCACTTGTAAAATACACATTTAATCATTTATCATTAAACAAATTGCCGTTGATTAGTATACTAATGTCATTTTTCTAATTAGTTCTTTCCTCTATTGCAGTTTTATTATTTCACAAAAATTTATACTAATATTATAAAGTTCAAGTTTTTGTTGAATGTGCTGACTTTAGGAACTTAGCATTTAGAATGGAAATTTAGAATCTATAATATTATTTTAAATATGATTGTTTTAGTTCTCTTTGTAATTGAGTAAGAATTTATTATGCATCTTGCAATTTTATTATGAGCTCTAGTGAATGTACAGAGATGTAAATGCGTCCCTGGGTGCATTTTATCCTTTTAGTTCAGTAGATATTGTTGCCTTTTGTTATGAAAGCCAAGTTCAATTCTGTGGATGGTTAACACCATTTTATAATAGTCCATCCATCCTTAATGAGGCTGTTGTGTACAGTATTTGAATGATGCAACAGTTGTGGGTTTCATTCCCACTTGAAATTTGAAACATTTTTATTTTCTCACTCTAGAAACAAAATAAAGTATAGCATTGAGTTCTGCCTCTCAACAGGCAATTTTTCAAAAATATATTCCAATTTATTTATTAAACAAATAAAACAGGTAGAGGTTCCGATATCAGATTATTGAACCATTTTATTATGATTGATAAATTGATAGCAACAGACTTGAATAAATAAAATTTTTATATGCCAATAAATTGCAATGTAAAATGCATAATCTATTCCAGAGAGTGGTTGTTAAATTAGAAACTAATTAAATAGTAATTGTTAGTGCTTTATAGTAATGTGATAGTTAATTGTATTTTAGGTTAGTACATTAGGACATACATACATACAAATAAACACATTTACATGGTTTCTAGTCATAGCGCAGGGGCTCAAGGGTGCTCAAACTATTAGATATTATGTACAATTCCATCACTCAATAGATTTAAAATAAATGAACTGACAAATATTTGTTTTATATGGGAAAGGAACTGGCGACGTGTAGAAGTGTGATTAATTAATCACTATATCTGCCGGATTGTACTTAATATATTGTACAATCCGGCAGATATAGTGACTTAATATATTAAATGTAATCTGCAGGTGAAAATTAAATTTATTATTTTCAAGGCACATTACAAGATTATTTAGTTATGTAAGACTTCGTTTTTATATGCCTTTTGCAATTTTTAACGCAAAAACGATTAAATTGTAGAAAAAGATAATAAGAAGCCAAAATAATTATACTTATAATAGTTTTTATAATATTGCAACTTTTTTATCACGTCATCGTAATGCTATAATGTAGTGTTTGATTGTTCGCGATGGTTGTGGGATCGATTTCCATTAAGGGAATGGATATTTATTTAAAATTTTCATTTTCCTGCCGTTGTTCGACTAAGAATCTGCAGCAATCAGTTCCCCCAAGGAAATTGAGTAGCTCACCTCTGTTCCCTTTGTCTACCGTGCATAATGCATGCTATAATTAAACAATGACCTATAGTTAAAATAATATTTTTTTAAATATATAGGTATTTTTGTTTGAGGCCGTCGTGGCCCAGCCGTATAATATCTGACTGCAAAGGCGTCGGTTGTAAGTTCAATTTCCACGCGGATTAATAAATGATTTTATTCTTTTTCGCTCTGGTAGCAAGGAAATTCGAGGAGTGTCTTACCCTTAGGTTCCCTCTACCTATCTTGCTATATGCGGGATACATGAGCGTGAAGCTAAAATAATAAAATATTGCATGTTATTATAACATGTTTAGCACAAAAAACAAGACTTGACACTTGGATCACTTTCAGACTTTTTTTATGCAGCTCGTTTCTCGAACATTCTATTTATATCTATTCTTTTTTTGTCATTTTTTAATTAAATGAAATACTAACTATTTACATAAGTGCTCGTAAAAGATTAAATATGGTGGTAGCACCGTGAAGCGTTTGATTTTAATTAATTCTATAATTGTACTTACTGAATCTGTTAGAATAATATTTTTAAAGTTATATAATTACCTAAATGTTTATATTGTTAAGAATATTATGTTCTCGCTCCGGTCTCAAGACAAGGCACGGTATTGAGTTCGGCCACTCAAGACGCTACGACACTTATATTGAGCTGATAGTGAGGAAAGGAGTGTTCTACACTAGGTTCCGTCTGTCAAGTCCACTAAGATTTAGAAAAAGCATAAAGCTGCTTTTTTCATTACCTATTTTTTCTTCGCTCTCAATTGATTTACAGATATTGTGTGCTTGAACGTAAAAAGCGAAAGTACATACTTTTCCAATACTTTTTCTAAGGTATTTGTATTCTCAACTTCAGCCACTTGCACCGGAATTATATTTAGAATTAAGATTTTGATTGTGTCAAGACAATCAAAATCTTTTTTAATTCACAATCAAAATCGTTTTCGGAATTTGCGACAATGCGTGTTGAGTGGCGGACCCCAGGCACCCCTGGCACTTCATAACCCCAAGTGGGAATCGAACTTCCGCAACTGCCTCAATATTAAGGTGCTATATTTTTGTCTATAAACCAGCTTCCAGTGGGCAGGTAGGCGACGATGACCTCAGGCGGGTCACTGTTCGGTTTGCGATCAACCTATAAATAAACTGCGATAAAAAAAATGTTTTTACGACAATCGTAAAAGCAGAGTTGGTATTACCTACGTATACTATAAATAATCTATATTATAATTGGATTAACTGAGGCCAGATTGAAATGCGACTCTCAATGCCTCCAAAATTCGGTGGAAAATAGGGGACGGTATCTCAACACTGGGTTCTCTCTGCCTACCCTGTTGATCGCGGGATACGGCGTGACGAAAAAAAAATTTATTGGATTAGGTTGTATTTTTTTAATATTGTATGGAAATAAAATTGGGTTTTTATTTACATAGTAAAACTATTTACTGTAGGTTCTTTTTTTATATTTTATAGCTGAAAGAGTTATATTATATTTACGTGATTCATTTAAAATGTAAATGACCGTATATTACATTATAACCATAATGATAACCATCATCTAAAATAATTTGTATCCCGCACGTAGTAAGATGATACGTGTTGAGTAGTGGAATTTAACGTCGCGCTCGATAGCAACTTGAGTGGGAATCGACCCTTTCTTCCTTTTGCGTGTGCAGTCGTACCCCTGCGTCACAACTCGTAATAAATGCTTTTATAATTTACTAGTGGACCCGGACGCGGCTACGCCTGCTTCAACTATAAGAATATTTATTAAATATATTCATGAAATTATTTTCAATTCTCAATAGAATTAGTAAGAAAATATAAGCTCAAATAATCAAAAAGAATAATAAGTAGATACACATTATTAGAAAAAATTATCTGAGTTATTGAAATGAACTAACAAAAGGATTAAAAGTAACTAAAGGATAGGTATTTTTAATATTAGAAAAAGTACCTAAAGTTTTCCGTGTGTGCGTACATAGATATCGACTCTACGAAATAACTAAACATTTCTATCTATTGAGTAGGATAATTTTAGCGGGCAATATCAAATAAAATAAGAAGAGAATCAAAGTGTATTTTAAATTAATTATAAACAACAAATAAAGTTCGAAAATGTATGAAAATTTATAAAACCGTCAACGTCATCTGCCCGTTCGCGTCGGTCATACTGTGCCGCCCGCTAGGTGGCTAGGTCATTTGGAATCAGTGACATCTCCTTAATTATTTATTAGTATGTTATACAGTAAACTATAATTTCAATCTAGTTAAAATGCTAAAAGTGACTATTATATTTATTTTCATAAGGATCAATATCAAAACGTCGCGGTAGCGGTCGCGTAGCAACGACGGTTGTTATTAACATGGCAGAATAAATTGCATGTCAAATTAGAATGTACTTTAAAATATATTAGTATATATGTGTAATGTAATGTTATATAGCCTATAGCACTTCTGAAGAATGCAGCTTTCATACAAAACAAAAACAATGAAAATCGGACCAGTAGATCCAGAGATCTTAGCGTTCAAACAAACAAACAAACAAACAAACAAACAAACAAACTCTTCCGCTTTATTATATTAGTATAGATACAGTCTTATAAGATATTCAAATATACTCTATCATATTATATTATTTCCTAGCAGGTTTCTTGTTAGGCAATTTATTTTAAATATACTATAGTATAATTTAACTAAATCAACTTATTAGTATTTTAGGTTAAATTTCTATATAAAATAACTTTACGTGAATAATCATAAGTTAAAAAAACAGAAAACCATTAAAAATCTTACTTAATATTCATACATTTTACAATAAAAATCCTGACTTTGTTAAAGATCATTAAGTCGACTTGCTGAGTGTATTTCCAGTTTTAAGCTCTCAAAGCTCACAAGACAAGTTCTTAAAGTAGAGAGCTTATTTCGCAATGTTTGCTTAGAAAATGAACGTTTCCCAAGTGTTTGGAGCAATGTGCGAATGCCTTTTCCTTATACATAAACTTCGAGGTTTGGTTCGTGAGAAGAATACTATTTTAGTATTATAGCATCATTTTATAAGCTTTGTAGAATATTATTCATACTTCTAGGGCGGTAAGTAGAAAGAAATTAATAATAAAACACTCCTTTCTCAGCTTTTCGCCCGAATTTGTTCTTGATACTGTGTGTTCATTGGCGTAACTCAACCGCGCACGTTGTCTTATCACCAAAGCGGTACCACGGGGAAATGAAATATTACATTCCCCTCGTGAGGATCGGACTTAAACCACCATTTTGCGTACGGACTCGGGCGCATTTGCGGATAGCGACCACTGATTGTAATTTTATTAAACTTTAGAATTTTTGCATAAAATAGCAGTAGGTAATAGTTATCGCGTTAATTTAGTTAACCTTGTCTTATTCGGGCCAATTAGTTTATATTTTTAATTTAAAATTATTTGTAAAATACTTTTGAAGGTTTCATTTTCATAAAAGATAAACTGTAATAAAAAAATCCGTTTATATTTATCGATGTATTTGTATAATTTTTTCAGCTTTACGAAGTTACCTGCATAGCAGGATAGGCAAAGGGAACGTAGTATTATCCTAGATATTTCCCGTGAGGTGGCGGAACTGAACGCCGCACTTCATCTACCTGAGCAGAGAAATGAATATAATTCAAATATAATCGTCATCCCGAGTAAATGCTAACTGTAATACTAATAGGTACTAATACGTATACCTAGGTTTTTTGTACGAGATTTGAACCTAGGACCACGTTACATAAATACTCCTTTCCAATAGTAATAATGAAACAGTATAATAGGTGTTATTCACTCTCAGCACTTAGTATGGCTAGATCATGAGAGCTACACGTAACTACTTTCACTAGTGAGATGCAATTTTGTAAGAGGTGTATTATTGAATTATTATATTACGTTTTCTATATTGGCATGTAACGATTTTGTTTTAAAATATATGTATGTATATATGTTTATTACTTCATTGTGTGTATATTTTATTATGTAAATAATTGGCCAAGTGCGAGTCGGACTCGCGCTCGTTTGGTTCCGTACCATCTATGAAAACGACAAAATAATGTTTGTTGTATGGGCCCTTTAAAAAATTTATCCGAGTGTCTTGAAATTAGATATCGGCTTCTAAGTCTACAAGTCTACACTAGTGATATAATTTCTTATTCCTTTAGATAATCCTAATAGAAATTATCCTTTGTGTAGATATCACCTATGGGTCATAATGTAGCGTGGTTTACTAAGAAAATCTTAAGAGAATTATTTTCCAAAAAAACCCCACACGTAAAGGCCGGTTGAGTTAATTACTAAACCAACTTAAAATATAATTTGCCAATTGAAGTTTCAAAGACCTTCTCACACCTAAAAGAATGGCAAGGTTGTATTTCCAATGTAATTCACGGTCGAGGAATGCCCAGATGTTTGTTGATGATAAAAAAATATATAATGTAATTAGATTCGTGTAGTTTGCATTGCTCCTTTGGCCTTCCGTCGTGGCGCAGCTACAAGCGTGTGTCTGTAAACGTGACGGTTGGGTTGGGTTCGATTGCCACTCGGGGGATGGAATATTTAATATTTTCTTTTCCTTGCTCTGGTAACGATCCAAATGCCTCCAGAAATAGGCAGAAAGTGAATAACAGAAGTGTCTCAATGAGAACGGAGTGTCTTAACACTAGGTTTGCGAGCTTCCTCTACCTACCCTGATATGTGCGGGATATCGCGTGAAGCTAAAAAAATAATTATATTTTATACTATTAATATTTATACTTTTTTTTTTATGTTATCACTTATCACAACACGAGATATCCCAAATTATGTATACTATACAACGTTGCTTTTCCTTTGTTTTGGTATATTGACTGTCGATAAGCATACATACGTTAACTGATAAATAATAATTTGTATATGTATTAATTTTAGTTTATTCCTTTACTGTGCTATATTCTGGTTATGTAAAAAATCTATGATTTAATTCGACTATATATGGAAAAAACCTTGATTCAGATTACCTTACGATAAATATTAATAAAAAAGTGTTATTCCAAACTAAAAATAGAAAAATATTTTTTAGATATAGAACATAAATAAATTGCAACATATAAATATTTAGACTAAGCTCGATAAGAATGTATGGCTTAGTAGTCGCAGCGGTTACCCAGAGGTGCGGGTTCGATGTCCGCCAAGCTCAAATTCTAATACGTTTTCTATAAAAGTATAAATGATGAATATTCTTATTTAAATATAATATTTTCAAGATGCTATGTGTATCTTATGTCAATTTCTAACATTTCCATCTCGTTGGCCGCAACGCCGTCACGCTGCGAGATCACCGTCAATTACCGAAATGGTCGTCGTCATTACAAATACATTACCACTTGTAGGTAGTGGAAGGCGAAAGTTTGTTGCTAAAGCTTCGCGTTCACTTAATGTAGCGCGATGGAATATTACATATTTTTGTGTAGGTATTATTATTGAGTGAGGTTGTTTTTTTTATATATTTTTTGTGGCAGTGATGGCAACGGCGTTCTTAATGTAAATGCGTCGGGTGTGGGTTCGATTTCCATTTAGGAAAATGATTTTATCCTTTTGGTTAGAAGGCAAACCGCGGCGTTGAGTTCCTCCCCTCAACAACGTGTATTACGTTGGTGAGACGCGGAACTGGATAATTGTTCGGAAAGTGGGGAGCGGAGTGTCTCAACACACTGGATTGCCTGTACGATTTGTGTCGATATTTTTTTGAGAAAGTAAATGTAGCAATATTTGAATCCACGCCAAGCTGACCTAATTAAGAATTTCACGCGAACTATAAAAACATTTGGAAACGTTATATTATTTTTAATACTCTTTAACGTAATATTGTAAATTGTTATTATTTTTTCGATAGCGGAATTTTAACAGCTATTTAATAAATAAATTAAGTTAATGATTAAATAATATATTTTCAAGCTAAAAATATAAATTTTATGATTGTATGTAAAAATAATTTTCATTTGCCTGTGACATTATTAATATTATATTCGGTAACTCTACTGCATAGCATGTAGGTAGTATTAAGTGAATGTAAATCTTTAATGTTTGTTTGTGTTTCTTTGAAATGCCTTTGATCGATGTGAATGGGTGCAAATGATTTGATGATGTCGAATTAAGTGATGACAACTTTCGCCTAAACTATATGATGGTAATATCTTATAAATTTTTTTAGCATCATGCTGTATTCTGCCAATAGCAGGGTAACCTGGGAACCTAGTGTTAAGACACTCTGTTCTCCACCTACCGCCCAATTTTCAAAATATTGCGTGTTAAGTGACAGCTGGTTAAAAGAGCGAAGAAATGAATATAAATTAATAAGGTTCCCTTTACCTACCCCGCTATATGCTGGATACAGCGTAAAGCTAAAAATCTATAGAAGTAATTAATCTGTACAAGCAAAGCTACTCAGCTATAGCAGCAAATAATGACAGCCAAAACGGCCAGAACTTATTATAATATAATGATATTATTTTCTATTCAAAAGTTTCTCCACAGTTACAAATATTACGCAAACAAAATGAATGTCCGTGCATTTATCAAAACGATCGTAACCGCGGGAGAGAGTTGAACTTACGATTATTATCTTTATTATATAGAATGTGTCTGTATGTGGTTTGTTCACGCGATGCTTCATATTACACTTTTGTGTTGGTGTTCATAAATGTTGCGGGAAAATTGTGATAAAAAATAGGACCTTCACGCTGTATCCCGCGAGATGAGGTAAAGTCCGGTGTTGAGTTCCGCCATTAAACGTACAATGCCTCCAGAATTTGGCGGAAACTGGAGAACAGTAATGTCTTAAAGGGAACGTAATAAATTAACACTTGATTCCCAGGTTCTTTCTGCTTATTCTGCTATGTATTACTGCCGGGTATAACATGAAGCAAAAAAAATATGTTTAGAATTGGAAGCTACACATCAAAAACAAATCAACTTCACGCTGTGTCCCTTGCATAGAAGGGAAGGTAGAGGGAACCTAGAGTTAAGACCCACCGTTCTCCACATTCTGCCTTATCACGACAACTACAAGTAATGTTTTCAACGAAAACCAGTTACACTTACCCAAGTATGTAGGTAATATTATAATATTATGTCAAGGTGGCGTTTTGTAATTTATGCAATGCCTTGTATGAAAATAATGACGATAAAGAGACAAGGATGTATGGATGTGGCAACACTGTTTTAATACGAAATCGCCTAAAATCCATTTAATTATTATCAGTCTATAAATGGTTCGCATTATTTAGGTTATGTATAAATAAGATAAGAAATACAATAAGAAAGACAATAAGAAATCAATTTTTGTTTGGATTGAATGTTTATGTGCAGTTTCACTGATTTAAAGCTCATTTAAATTCAGATTCACCTATAGTAGAAAAGGCACAGGAAAGGCACTCGTTTTTCATTTGGCATCATCAATTTTTTTTTGGTTCTGAATTTGGTATAAACTCGGGAGAATAATATTTCATTTATTATCTTTTTAATGTAGACCCGTATTTATAGATCGCTCTTAAGTCTGCAATCGATCTTGAGATGCCGTTTTCATATAATTCATGAGTGAAAATATCATCTTAAGATCAATCTCAGAGTAAAGGGCCGTGGTGTCTTTGTAAAAGGTTCACTCTGAAAGCTGCAAAACTTTTAATTTCTTGTTTACGTAAAGTGAGGGTAAACGGTTAATTGATAGCCATAATATTCAGCCTAAATGTCAGATATCAAATTGATTATTATGATTAACCTCTTCTTACATAACCCTATCATGAACTTTTTGAGGATAATGGTTACCTTAAATTACCAAAACGGTACTTTGTAGTACTTTGCATATTCATTTTATGAAACGGGCATACAATTAATGGATAATATATGATTTTTTCATATAAATGGCTGTTCCAGCTGATTTTTTCTGAGAAATCTTTTGGATTTAATGTAATTATTTAGTAATTTTATATTGACAATTTATGACTCTTTTGTTGTATTTTGGATATGGTTGATTTAAGGCAATGGCCGTAGGTAGGTCTTTGGTGTCGTCTGTATCATTTAAATATACATTATATCGTCGTGGCACAGTGGTACAGTGTCTGTGTTTGTAAACATTACGGTTGAGGCTTCGATCCCCGTTCATGTTGTATCCCGCAGATGGTAGGGTAGACAGAGAGAACCTGGGAACCTAGTGTTCGGACACCCTGTTTCCATTAAGACACTTGCTATCACTATTTTCAGTCGAATTCTCAATACATTGCCTGTTGAGTGGTGGAATGTCGCGCCTTTGTCTTGTTATCAGACCGAAACAATAAGAATATTAAACATTTAATTCACCCAAGGGATTCGAAGTGAGTACCCTGCTATGATCGAGATACAAAGCGTAGCTAAAAAAACCTTAAATTAGGTCAAAGTCATACAAGTTGGCGCTTACCAACAGACATACAAGATTAAAGCTGCACGCTTTAATACAATCACTTTTACTTGAAGTAAGTCGTAAATAAAGAAAGTGGGTCGCCGTCGACGATTGACGAAAACAATCGGATTCGTCACCCGCCTCACCATTGTTGAACAACAATGGTTAATTGGGGGAAACATGGCGGCTTGTGGGTATGTTGGGTCGAAACATAACTTAATTTCTGATAGAAATAGTTAATATTAAGTGTACTGATATATCTTTATTTTAAAAAAAACATATTTCGTGTCCATTATTTGAACAACTTTCTGCTAAAGCTGCGCTTATGCATATATTTCTTAGAGTTTAGCTGGACCGGTATGGTTCTACATCAGGGTTGCTTCAAAATCCAACATAGCCCTAATCTTACCAAGGCCTAATAACTGTGGAACAAAAAAAGTTTCATTGAAATCCGTCCAGTTTCAGAAGAGGCGCCTGTATAAATAGAAAGACAATAATTTTAAAAATTATGATTAGGTTATAGAACCTTGAATGTTATAGAACATTGTTTTACATAATCCTAAATCATAGTGGTACAACTGTGTGGGGGGAAATGGGGAACGGAGTGTCTCAACAAGAGGTAACAGTAGTATAATAAAGAATAATCATCTTAATTACTCGTCAGAGCGGTCATTTGTACTTTCGCCTCTTCCTAACCGATGATGCTGTAAAGAACATCCTCAGTCAATAGCAAAGCTTTATAATATTAAGTAAAGATATACAATAATTTCTAATATTAAATTTTCTTATCAATTGTTTGGCCAACACTTTAAAATTATTCACTTTTATGCCCAGGTGGTGCCCACACATGTCGCAGCCTACGACGCACTTGTGCTAGACCGCTCAGCACCAGCACCGTTCTGTGCAAGAGTCCCACAGAGCAGCCGCCCGGACCTCCACACAATGCCAAGGATTTGGGGACTGGAGAAGGTAGCTATATTCATTACTATATTTTTTTCTATTGTATTCAATTTGAAATAAGTAAGGTATTACACAGGGTCATGGGCGGCGGTGTCACTATCAGGTGACAAGTACGTTCGCTTGCCTTGTATTCTCTATAAAAAAAAAACTCCAACAAAAATGTTTATTTTTTAAATTGGCCCAGTAGTTCGTGAGGTTAGGGTATTCCACAAATGGATTTCTTCAGCTTTTATAATTAAGTAAGTAGATACATATTAGTGTATGTGGTATAGATAAGACGTTTTTCGCGGAGGACGGAGTGTCCTAACACTATCCTACGGTGCTACATGCGGTGTACTGCGTGAAGCCGAAAAATGAAAACTAGAACAGAATAACGCCGGCTTATAGTGTAAACCTGCTTAATTCGTTTTTTCTATTATAATATTCTTGTATATTAATTTATCACTAGTTTACATTATAAAGGAGTGTACAAACAAAGCTAAGTTTATAATAACGAGATAAAAATTGAATAAATAAAACTACGTACATATAAGGAAAATAATAGTTTATCCTCTTAAATGTTTTCTTCGAGGTTTTCGTAAATGTTTTCTTTTTCTAATATACGAGTACCTATATTAGATAAAGACATTTCCCCGAGTTTGATTCGAACCTATAATTGGGTCGGTGGTTGGATCTGCGGACCGACTACAGCGACAACCAGAAGATTTCACATCTCAGTGCACTGCTGTGCCTGGGATTTGCAACCCAAGTAATTAGACAATATTATATATACGGCGTTATGTTTCGTAATCTAGCGGAAAATAACATCGTGCTTTGTCTAATTATACCAGCAAAAGTTGTAAATGATGCACTGGCTTAAGCGTGTGACTGTAACGCGACGCTTGTGGGTTCGATTCCTCGACGAAATAACACACCACACTCAACAAGCAGTGCTTCGAAAAATTGGTGGAAAGTGTGGAACGAAGGTTCCCTTTGCCTACCCAGCTACATGCGGGATACAGCGTGAAGCTGAGAAAAAAATACTGTAAATACAAAGTATCGTTCTCCCAAGTGAGATCTATACTTCGTTGCGTGTAGAGTTGTAAGTACTCGTAACAACTATGAAACAATTTCAATATAAAACATGTATTCAAACACTTAATATATGTAGTGGTAACATAGTTACACGTTGTTTAAGCGAACACGTGGATGTTACTTCATTAGGTGATTGGAAACGATTTAATTATATTTGAAAAGGCACACTTGAAGCCAGTCGTGGCCTACGGGCACGAAGTGTGACTGTTAACACGACTGGTTGTGGAAATTGGAAATTAAATATTTATATTTCCATTTCTTTGCTCTGGTGTCATGTCTGGTGTTGAGTTCCGCCACTTAACAATGCCTCCAGAATCGGCGGAAAGTAGGTAACGGAGTGTCTTAGCACAAGGTTCCCTCTACCTACCCTGCTGTGTGCGGGATACAGCGTGAAGCGAATTTTTTTATCTGCCACTTTGTCTACTTGTTGAAATGGAAGTTGTATGGATGTGTGAAATAAGTAAGAGGTATGTAGGTACTTTTTATTTCTGTTTTAATTTGTTAAACAAGGTTGCATTATGCTAATTTTGTCGATAAAACTTAACTCTTCAGCTTTATAATCTTAATATGCCGTAGATTGTCTGTAAGAATCCTCGCAGACGGTGGTCCGCTGATAAAACCATAAATATTAAGACTTCTTCATAAAGTTTTTTCGAGATTTATAATTAAACAACACCATATAATCGTTTCTTGCATTATTTTCACCCCACACATGTTGTCAAGGTGAAAGCAACCTTCACTGATGCAACGCAAGGTTAATTTTCCATTGTTCTCATCTCGTGATTCATCTATAATCTTCTGTAAAGGTCAAGATTGTAAAAGCCTTATGTAACATATTATTTTTTAGTAATTTGCCGATATAGTAGGTAGTTATTTAATATATGTATTTTACATTTTTTGTTATCTTTATTGTGTACCTATACTACTACAATACTACGTATGCTGCGGAACCTAGGAACCTAATGCTAAGACATTTTGTTCTTCCGTTACCTACTTTCCGCCGAATTCTGGAGGCATTGCGTGTTGAGTGGCGGAACTCAACACCGAGCATCGGAGTGTCTTAACACTAGGTTGCCCCTGCCTACTCTGCTTTAAATAAATTGTCTTACAAGGCTACATACCTACTATCGTTACCTCGGTCCCGGCAAGTGAAATGAAAGCTCGCGCGAGGTAGGCAAGTTTTTAAATTCAAAATACTCATATAGAGATACTTGAAGGTCTCGGGATGAACATAGGATACTTTTTTCTCATATTTGTAATATTTTGGATATACATATATCAATATATTAATATACTTAATAAATTGACATGCAATTTATTCCGCCATGTTTATAACAACCGCCGTTGCTAAGCAACGATTTGCAAAGTTTGTTGTTAGAAAACGTCGCCCAAAATGAGCTTGCTTAACGCATCTCTATTGAAAACTGAAAATAATTTCATAAATATGTTTAATAAATATTCGTATAGTTCAAGCGGGCGTAGCCGCGTTCGGGTCCACTAGTTTAAATATAAATATGACTGTATTTAGAATACCTAGTTGCTCTAAATGCAGTTTTGGTTCTTTTTTCTTGTTTATTATTTTTTTGCAGATTGCAGAGTGTTTTTAAGAAAAAATGCTCTGTTGGACTCTTTTTACTGTTTTTTTTACCTTCACGCTCTTTTCCTGGGAACCTCCGTTCCCATTAACACGTTCACGCCGGCGTGTACCACCTGTGGCTCGCACTAAATTGTGCTATCGGGCACCGTGTACTACCGGTGTTGCGCATTCGATTGTGCTAATAGACACTGATAATTTAACGTACATATATAAAAAGCAAAGATACAAGAGTCAAAGATACAAAGATGATGAAGGCCAACATAGATTTACGCGCCGGCGGGAACGTGTTAAACACTTACTTTCTTCATATGATTTAACATCCTATATCCATATTAACATCCTGTCTCAATGATTCCTGAGATTGGCACGTAGAATTACACAAACTTTTCATTTTTTTATTAGTAGTAGGTATATAGTAAAGATGTAAATCGTAGCCCAAAACGACGATTCGCAATAATCACGACTGTTCTCGTACAACTCATTATATAGCGATTGATGTCGCGAATTGTTATTTTAAACATTTGTTTTGATTGTAATCTTTGTGTTTAGCTTTGTGGACCGAACCAGGGGTTGATGACCTGCGCTAAATGTATAATTAAAATTTCATATTGTTATAGAAAACATCTTTAAATATTCGTCTTTCCTTGGTGTATGTACAAACAAAATTGGACTTCGTCGTCCTATGTTTCTAGGTGCAAATGGATAAAAAATATATCTAGAATAAGAATATTAAATATTTCATTCCACCGAGTAAGAATCGAACCGACTATCATTGCGTCTGCGGCCGCTTGTGCCTCTGAGGCTGGCTATCTAGATTTTTGTTTTATTGCGTCAATTTAGATAATTGTGTGCAAATTAAAGGACATAACTTTGCTATATTTTGATAAATGCAGCGATAACCTATTGTTAAAACACTCTGTTTTCGTGAATAATATATAAGTATACCTAATGCCTGTCAAGTGTTACAAATAATTAAACAGTTTCTTTTCTCCCAACCTTTAGGATCATCATCTGGCGGCAAGAAGTCCGGAGGTAGTGGAGTACTGACGTGCCCTAAGTGTGGTGACCCCTGCACTCACGTGGAAACCTTCGTGAGCTCCACGAGATTTGTCAAATGTGATAAGTGCCACCACTTCTTCGTTGTTCTCAGCGAGGTCGACACAAAGAAAAGTATTAAGGACAATGCCGAAAACAAATCTGGATTTTACAGGTATTTCTATGTTTTGTTAGGAAATTTGACCTTTTTTTAAGATGGATTTTGATAATTTAGACTTTGAATAATTTTTGCTCTGTAGATCCTCTCTGACATAAAATGACTCTTTGAAGGACTCAACCTCGCACTTCGTCAACTAGAACGAGGAAATGAAAATAATTCATTGTCTCGAGTGGGGATCGAATCCACATTCATTCCGGAATATCACCGATATATAATATGTAGTCTTATTGTTATACCATGAAGTATGAGCGTACCGATAGTTATGAAAAATATTTGTTCTTTTTTACCTTATTTGGCTATTCTAATTTTTTTACTCGAATGCACATATCGTTTATTTTTTATAAATATTTTGTAAACGGGCTCGCATCAGTAGATTTGAAATTTGTTCAGTTCCTATGTTACAAAAGCGTAAATAAATTTCATAGTTCTGCTTAGTAAATGGAGATATTTCAGTGACTATACACTCCGATTTTATTTTTTATCAGCCACAATCACGAATGTGAATGGTTTTCTATTTAACATGATTATAATAATATTGATTAATATTGGATTCTATGTAGTGGTAGCAGAGTGTGGAACAGAGTATCTTAATATTAGGTGCCTATGTCAAGCTGAACAAAATACTAAGGGTAGCCAGCCACGCTGTGCTATTTGTTAAAAAGCTCTTCATAAGAAAGTTTATTAAGTTTATGAAAAACCCGACGGTTGTGGGTTTGTTTCATATTTCCGCTCGGATAAGATAAAATGCAGGGTCGAGGTCCCAGGGAAAGAGGAGACCTGGTTATCTTAACACGAGATTCTCCTGCCAACCCTGTTATATGCAGGATAAACCGGGAATGTAGTAGAATACTAAGCCTGCAAAACACTCTTTAATACTTTACAAATAATCAATATACAATTGATTTTTATTGATATTTTAATAAATAAATAATAATTAGAGATTAACCAAACAGCCTTGTACAACCGATATGAAAATACCGAAGGCGATCGTATTAGGAAGGTCGCTTACATCTATAATTGAGGTCAACACATCACCTCACTTTTGTTTAATTGATAAAATGGAAAAAAAAAACTTTAGGGAGCCTAATATTGTTTTGTCTTGGCAAACTTAAATGCTAGTTTTTGATATTGAACTGATAATGGCGAGAGTTACAGAATAACATGGATACATTTTCATATAGCTTCACTCCGTATACCGCATATAGAGTAGACGGAAAGAACGAAGTGTTAAGACACTATCACGCAATACTACCAGGTACTAGTGTCTTTATATGAAAACATTTTTTTCCCCCAAATGGGAATCGAAACCACAATCGTCGTTAATTATAACCGTCGGTTGTGTATTGTTATGTTAAGTTAGTTAAAATATCTTTAAAATTCTATCTTGTTATTCTACTTTTAACTACTAGTTACTCATTACAAGACTCATTTTAAGCTTTTAATTTTAAGTGAAAAGTAAGAAAAAACATGACTCAATTCAGAATCTAACCCATAACCATCAGTCAGAAACATACAAAGAAATAACAATAATTCATTTGTATCGAAGTATTCTACTAGTTTACGCAAACGTCAAGGTCGCGTATTAGAGGGTCAATGCTTTTTGAACGTGTTTGAGAAAAATTACTTATTTGACCAAATACAGAAACTACTTATGTATGTACATATAATGTACATACCTACAGATTTTTTTGTTAAACATTTATTCTTGTTTTAATGGTAAATAGAAAAACTATTTTTACTCTTTACTCTACTTTAGTTTTTAACAGTGGCTTCGCCAGCGTGATTAAATAGATTTACAAGACAACTAAGAATTGGGATGACACACGTTTATTCTAAATACGCGAGATAGAGCCTACAGAGTATAGACTTTTTCGATAAATAAAACAAAAAAAATAATAATAATAATATAAGTCAGCTTCACAACTTCACGCTGTATCCCGCACTCAACAGGGTAGGCAGAGGGAACCTAGTGTTAAGATATTCCATTCCCCACTTTCTGCCGAATTCTGGAGGCTTTTTGCGTGTTGAGTGGCAGAACACAATAATAATATAGGGATAGGTAAGGAATTTGAACTTACGACTGTCACCGATCAGTTTTAACCGGCTCTGCTATGATGTAGCGTAGCGATGCTGATACAATAAGTTTTTAGCATGTTAGTGGAAAATGATTTTAATATAAATAGCAGATGTATCATCCTTTATGTCATTGAACTTCCTTCAGATGACTTTGTTTTAGACGCTGTAACTTGTCGGCCTGACTTTTATAATAACTGCTGTATGGCACTATGGACAAATAGCTGATTCTAGAAACGATGGTTGCGGGTTCCAATTCTAGTACTAGTGTTGCGTTGTCTAGGCAGATTAAAAAGAAAATTTATGATTGGATACTTTTTTATTTGTAAATTTATACTCTTCTACCCACGTACATATGCGTTTATTTGTAAATTAAAAATATTTAAATAATTTTCGTGAAAGTCTGCTCTACTGTTTTCATGGTTAATTCAGAGCTACAGAAGGGGCCATATTTTGCGAAAATTATGTGTTATTTTAGTGTTAGTAATCGACAAATGATTGTTTCATACTGATATGACATTACAGGCCAGGCCAAAAAAAATCGTACTGATATTACAGGCCAGTCGTGGCGCAGGAGCACAAGCGCTAAATTGTGGGTTCGATTCCGACTCGAGGAAACGAAAAAGTTAATATTATCATTTCCTCACTCTGCTAACGAGCTGAAGGTTGAGTTCCACCATTAAACACTCAATGCAATAAAATTTAATTTTAATTATATATATTTGTGTATAGAAAGATAAATGTGTAAAATTAACTCGCCTTAATCTCTTCGTATACCGCAAACGGAGAGATTTACATAAATTAATTCTAATAATCGGGCATTACACTTTATTGAATATACATTATGAGCCCATAAATCTAATATGCATAATATATCTAGATATATAATGGTATATACAAATAATCAAGATATATTATGACGTATACTAATACAAGCGTAAAATATATAACTAATTGTACAAACAATTCTTTACATATATATATATCATACTTCCTGTTTACTATGTTGAGTCTTGACGTAAACCTCAATCTTGCTTGGTGACTTACCGTAGTAACAAAGTATTAATAGTATTTAGTACTTATATTATAAAGGTATTTGTAACTCTGTCCTCCATTATAAAATCGTAGCGTTTGACTTAGTTTTCAGCCTCTGAAACGCTGACTGACCTCTAAAACTCTCTGGTCAAAGATACCCCGGGTTTTGCCTCGTGGTAAGTTCTAGGGTGTAGGGTTGCCTCCATATCTGTTGTTTACCACTTTTACACTTTTACACTTCTGATAGTGTGACCTGGAATTGCACAGCCAAATGGATATTCCCCTTTTAACCTTCGTACTACTTAAATAATGAAAGAAATATATAAATCGTCATTATTCCATTATATGATAGTGTGATTATTTTAGCAATAAGATCTTTGATCTCCTCGAGTCCTACACATTTTTTAGTGAAGTCGTCGTCAAACGCCGGTTATAAAACTTAAGTATGCAAATAATCTGTTTTAAAAGTTTCATTTAAAATCCTCTTAGTGATTCCCTACGCTGCCCAGAGGCATGTAGGGTACATGCCAGGTTTCCATTTTCCATGTCCAACAATTTCTTGCGGTACGTCTTATAATAATGACGTTTCATATATAAGTACAGAATTAAAAAATATTAATTTCGTATCTTGCTAATTTAAAGCATTATTCATCATACTCATAATGTAAAAATCGAAACGAAAAAAGTGACCCAATTATTAGTAATTATCAATCTCCAACAAACAATCTGTTATAGCGTCCGTTGACTCCTAAACCGAACTGGTGACTGTCAAAATAACACAATGTCATTGTATGATAACTTATCTGAGGTGTGTTTACTAAGTATAATATAATATATATTTATATTTTATTTTCTTTGTTTAAAAATTACCCTTTTTTTAGCTTTACGCAGTATCCCGCATATAGCAGGATGGCAGAGGGATTAATGCACCTGTGAGCATAGTGTTAAGACACTGTGTTCTAATCGGAACATCCATCCATTTAACACTTCCTGTCGAATTCTCGTGGCACTGCGTGTTGAGTGGCGCAACTCAACGTTGCGCTTTGCCTCTAAACTAGTGCGAGGAAATGAATCAGTTAATCCAGTTAATATTTTTATTTATATACATTGTATTTTTTTTTCCAGAAAACCGCCTCCGCCACCGAAAAAGATATTCGAATATCTAAACAAGCACGTCGTAGGACAAGAATATGCCAAGAAAGTTTTATCAGTAGCCGTATACAATCACTATAAGAGAATATATAACAACGTCACTAGCGGAACAAGTAGTGATGCCCACCACCCCCTACATCACACACATAGAGGTAAGGAATGATTAGTGATTTTAATATCTGTGTTTTGTGGTTTGCTCAGAATAATTAAGTTCTAAAACTAACCTTTTTTAAGGCCAGTGGCGTGGACCAGAAGCAGCAGCGTCCGTCCATAAATACCACAGCTTGTGGGTTTGGTTTCCATAACCAGTCGGTTTTAGGAAATTAAATGTTTAATATTTACCCGATTTGGTAGCGAGGCAAGCGTTGAGTTCCGCCACTCAACACGAAAAAGGCGAAAGTACCTTATAATTAAAATTTTTCTCAATCCTCCTAGGAAAATAAATCTTCGCTATTTTTATATACCATGTAACAATAGAACTTACAATCATCAATCAAACGAAATGTTCGATTTGAACTGCACTATAGTAGTGCCTTTGGCACACGATAAACAGTAAAATTTCAACAAAAGCCAAAGTAGTTTGAGAGAGTGTGACCAATCGACTCGTGAAGCCTTTTAAAAGCGAAACTGTCTCGTTTCTGCGCTCCGTTTTCAATGTTTGCTTATTCGACCGGAATGACAGATTTTAACAGAAAGTCTTTATTTTCATTTTAATTTATTCAAATGTTTGGATTAAAATTACTGTTATGTTTTTAAGGTTATTCGATTTCCTCTCAGGGAATGGGATGTTTAATATGTTAATTTTTCCGCTCTGGTAATGAAAAAAAAATTGATTAGGTATATTAAGAAATTTTTATAACTGACTAGCGGACGCGCGCAGCTTCGCTTGCTTATTAAGGGGTGAATTCTAATAAACCATGAAACATGTGTTCAATGAAATATTTTTAAGAGTCTAAATTTCAAATTTTATAAAAATCGGTGCGATTTAAAGATTTTTCCATATAAACTTTCAACCCCTTATTTGCACCCTTAGGGAAAGAATTCTAGAAAACCATGAAACACGTGTTCAATTAAATACTTTTAAGAGTCTGAATTTCAAATTTTATAAGAATCGGTGGCGATTTAAATTTTTTTCCATACTAACTTTCAACCCCTATTTCACCCCTTTAGGGTTAAAATTTTCCAAAATCCCTTCTTAGTGGATGTCCAGATTACGAAAGTAAACATCTGTCCAAATTCCACGTTTCTACGTACAGCGGTTACGGCTGTGCGTGCGTCTTACCTCAGTCAGTGAGGACAAGTCTTTATATATATATAGATTAGGGTCCGGTGCGGCGCAGTCAGATTGTAAACACTATGATTATGGGTTCGATTCTCACTTAGGACAATGGTTTATTTTCATTTCCTCGTACTGGTAAGAAGAAAAAGTGCGGCGTTGTGTTCTACCATTTAACAGCGTCAAGCAACGTCTAGAGAAATTAGGCGCAACCCCCCTTTTCTCCTTATATTTTATTCATAAAGAAATCAATAATTCCTAATTGATCTGATATATTCATGTTTATTAGGATTTTCAAGGTATACTGAGTAACGGAACTCATCGCCGCGCTTTGTTTTTGTTATCAGAGCGACGAAACTAAAATACTGAATAATTGATTTCCCCAAGTGAGAATCGATCCTATAATCGCGATTGCACATCACATGCTCGGGCCACTGTGCCACAACGGTCATATTTCCATACATTTCCTATAAATGTAAGTAATGATAATTTCACAGATGTTCATTTGAATAACGCAGGCGCTGGCGGCGCGGAGGTGTTAGAGCGCAGCCACCACGAGCTGCGCCTGGACAAGAGTAATGTACTGCTGCTGGGGCCCACTGGGAGTGGTGAGTGATTGTTCTCTTCCTTTTTTATTTTTCTCGTTTTTTTTTTTCATAAAGTCGGAGTAAGTTAATAGTAGTAGTAGTAGTAGTAAGTTCATTTAGGTTGGAAATGAATAGTTTAGTTTAAATTTATTTGTAATATAAATTGATTTACTTTATTTTATGTTAGTTAAAAACATATATTATATTAATACTTCATTAATCTATACTAATATAATAAAGCGGAAGAGTTTGTTTGTTTGTTTGTTTGTTTGTTTGTTTGTTTGTTTGTTTGTTTGTTTGTTTGTTTGTTTGTTTGAACGCTAAGATCTCTGGATCTACTGGTTCGATTTACTATGTTTTTGTTTTGTATGAAAGCTGCATTCTTCAGAAGTGCTATAGGCTATATAATATTATATAATATTACATTACACATATGTACTAATAAATTAAAATACTTTCTAATTTGACATGAAATTTATTCTGCCATGCCAACCGTCGTTGCTAAGCACCGGTTTGCAAAGTTTCTTTATTGTTTTAAGAAAACGTCACCCAAAATGAACTTATATGGTATTGATATTCATCCTTATAAAAATAAATATATTATATAATATTTAATAAATATTCTTATAGTTCAAGCAGGCGTAGCCGCGTCCGGGTCCACTAGTTTTAAAATATAGGGATACTTGATAAAATCTTCGATTTCTATACTTAGGAAGGTTTCATACTACAGTGCCGGTTACGGCGAGATATTGTTACATGCGTGATTGAGCGGAACTTGACCGTAACGATAGTGTGAATAAATGCTCTTACCTCTTAGTGTTTCTCATATACGATTTTTTTAACAGACTAAGATCGAACCTAAAACGAGCCATGACTGGCGCTATAGTGTGAACCTCCCTTAATTTACTTTTATTACACATTGTTAATGTTCTACACCTATACGGTACCATCGTATTGTACCTACTATAACCCAAGCCCTAGGTCGTTATGAGCTATGAAGGTCTCCACACGGTTCTTTCTTTGTGCGATCTCAGCTTATTAAAATTTTGGTTTAATCATCCTCTGGCAACGATCTATCTCAAAGAATATCCGCCTGATTAACTAGTTCTGTTTGGTCTCGGTTAGGTAAGACTCTCCTGGCGCAGACGATAGCGCAGTGCCTCGACGTGCCGTTCGCGATCTGCGACTGCACCACGCTCACGCAGGCCGGCTACGTCGGGGAGGACATCGAGAGTGTCATCGCTAAGCTGCTGCAGGACGCTAATTTCAAGTTGGTATACTTATTGTTTGTGTTTATAGTGGCTTAGGTTTTTTTGAGAGATTTAGATGTTAGATGTTCCTATTGCTACTATATGGTTCTATGAATCAATATATTACTTAAGTCAAATATCATTTTTAAGATTTATTACTAAACTATAAGAACTTAAACGTATTGTATTGAGACTTATTAAATTTTATCTCTATCCATATTTCGCAAAAATTATAAACAAATCTATCATATATTATGATAACTATAATATTGTAACATAATTTAATAAATAAATACATGTTTCAGTGTGGAAAGAGCACAAACGGGCATAGTGTTTCTCGATGAAGTAGACAAAATAGGTGCAGTGCCCGGAATACACCAGCTACGAGATGTTGGAGGTTAGTTCCTACAGAAATTATAAAATAACACCTATAAAATTTAACATGATAAAAACACTTATATTTTATACAATCTCTAAAGAGATTTTTTGTCCATTTATATTCTCTTTCTCCTGGCAGTTGCCAGGGTCTACCTTCCTGTTTAACCTACTCCACTTTGCAGAGTCTGTAACATCCTCGGTGGTTATATTGAGACGCAAAAGTAGTACACTCTCGGCAAAGCCTGAGGTCGATCGTGCGTTCGAAGATGATATGATTGATCATTTTCTTTTTGTCTCTTTTTTGGGAGTAAAAGTATTCCATAGAATAGCTGAAAAAAAAAATGGTTCTTAGAGATGACTCTTCTAAACTCTTTTTTCTTCAATTCCAGGCGAAGGCGTCCAGCAGGGCATGCTCAAGATGCTGGAGGGCGCCGTGGTGTCTGTGCCGGAGCGCAACTCGCGCAAGCTGCGCGGCGACGCGGTGCAGGTCGACACCACCAACATACTGTTCGTGGCGAGCGGCGCCTATAACGGGCTGGACAGGTCAGTGAGTGCTGGGTCAACAGTACCAGCAGTACTTCGTCTTTCGAAAGCATCCCTTTCAATCGATGGGTTAGCGAGCAACCCCTAGAGACACTAACTTCTCGCCAGAAAAGCTTCGTGTTTTCCCCATCTTTTAAATTTCTGCCGATTCACGCAGCTTATACTATTCCTTTTTAATCTCTCTCATACTTTTAACCTTACCTGAGGCTATCGTAGTTGAAATCTCCGCTTAGTTACACGTGGATGTAACGTTGCAGCCCTCGTAAGGGCTGGCACAGGTGACTGCGGGCTAGCCTTCAATCGTGGACCCCTCGATTTTCTTGATGCTTAACTTTATAATTATAATAATTAGATTTCCTTTCCAGATTGATCCAGCGCCGCAACAACGAGAAGTACCTGGGCTTCGGCGCCTGGGACCCGAAGTCGGGCCGCCGCGCCGCGTTGGCGGCCGCGCGCGCTGACGCGTCCCCGCTCGACTCTGCGCGTGCCGAGGCGGCCGAGCGCGACCTATGGCTGCGCGCAGTGCAGGCCCGCGACCTCATCGACTTCGGCATGATACCGGTATGCTTACCGTAAGCTTAGGGATGAAATAGACTGCAAGGCCTAGATCTAAAACTTTTCGTTTCAATCTAATTATATTGAATAATTTTATTGTGTAATAAACACGATATTTTACTTTATATTTCACAATTCTATTTTTACTGCGTGCAATTTCGTTCCGTCCTCCCGACCGACAGCAGAGGAGATGCGGTCACCGTGGCCAAAATCAATCTGGATATCAACTACTACTACAATCTAGCTTATTTTAGGTTTATGTTTGTACATATGCTGTTTACAGGAATTCGTAGGCCGGTTCCCCGTGCTGGTGCCTTTCCACAGTCTCGACCAGGACTTGCTCGTACGCATTCTCACTGAGCCTAAGAATGCTATTGTAAGTATTAACGTTTAGTACATGTACGTATAAAAGTTTGAAAGTTGAAGGATTTGCACTGTTGGTTTCTAAGACGTCGAGATTCAAATCTTGCGCCTTAATTTTGTTATACGTTTTTAGAAAATAATAATAGGTATTATTTTAATACAGTATAATATTTTTTAGTATGTTATATTAGGTTAATTTTGAAGAGCGGATATTTCTGATGATTGTCTTTACGTACCAGACGTAATACGTTCGTAGTTATGGCAGGCAACATTAATTTAGTGGATATCTAAATGGTTATTATTAGAGATATTCAATGTTCTAAATTACCCGAATGCATGGTGCATTCGAGCAACTATTATTAACAATAATGTTTCTATATTTAAATATAAGTTATTTTAATTAATAATTTATTAACATAATATATTAAACAATATTTTAATATATAATTTTCTATATATAAATATTCGTTTTTATGTTTTCGTTTCGTTTCGTTTTCGTACTCTACAATAACATTTACAAACTGTGTGTGTGCGCACAGGTGGCGCAGTACAAGCTGCTGTTCGCGATGGACAAGTGCGAGCTGTCGTTTAGCGCGGAGGCGCTTGCCGCCGTCGCCGCGCAGGCCATGGAACGCAAGACGGGCGCGCGCGGCCTACGCGCCATCATGGTATGGAAGACATGCTTATTATTAAATTAATCAGCAATAATTAATCAGCAGGGAACAACACAGAAGGAACTCCGTTCCCTACTTTCCGCCGAATTTTTCGAGGCATTGCGTGTTGAGTGGCGGAACTTAACGCCAGATTTTTGCCATGGAGCGAAAAAATTTAAATATTCAAAAATAATACTTCATACTCTCGAGTGGGGATCAAACCCACAACCGTCGCATAACCTGGTTGTTATGGTGTTCCTCTTCCGTAGCTATTTTTCTTTCGACAATGACACCGTGCTTCGCTTTTCGTTGCCTTGTGGTTTTACTCTTAAGAAATCCAAATTACGTCAAAGTCGATTTTCGTTCACGACTCGGTTGTGCTTAGCTGAGGCTGGAATACATTCCACTAAATCGGTGACTGTAACCTTTCTAAGACTTGTATACCGTCAACGCTTAGTGTTCGGGATCCATTTGACCTCTTCTGTGTTCACTGTGCCTTTGTATTTAATATTTCGCCGTATGGACCAAGATGTCATTTGGTGTACGTAATGGCAGAAGCGAAGGCTGGCCTTAGTTACCACGTGCCGCCCATAAAAGCGCTTAAAACTGATAAATATCTCGAAAACACTAAACGGATCACCTCGCAAGCGTTTCACTGATTTAGGCGATAATGTCAAAACAATTTTTCCTTCAAAAATTGTCTGATAGTAAATTTATTCTTATTACAATTACGATCCTCTAGACTAGCGGTGCTTCCTCTGTGAGAGACCAGACAGACCTAGACATGAGTTTAAAAAATATATCGGGCTCTCAACACAAACAATTCTGTTCATTATGGAAGGCATAACATTAATTATACTGCTCTTTTCGACCTGGTGAATGATCAAAAACAATACGACGAAAACAATGATCTTTGTATTTATCTGATCGATGGATCCAAGGCCTATTTAACACCTGTAGCGTATGCTCTTTTTCCATAAAAGAAAAGCTTCTATTATAATGTTCCTCATATCCCTCTCCTCAGGAAAACCTCTTGCTGGAGGTGATGTTCGAGATCCCTGGGTCGGACGTGGCACGCGTGCACGTGCACGAGGGCTGCGTGCGGCGTGCCGAGCCGCCCGCGCTGCACCGCCGCGAGCGCGCGCCCGCCCGCAGCGCCTGCAGCGACAGCGAAGGGGACGGCGACCGCTGGCCCTCGGTGCGACTCACCAATTGTATGTAGACACGCACACACACACACACACACATACACACACACACACACACATACACACACACACACACACATACACACATACGCGCGCAGACACTTCTAGACACCCACTGACTGACGTGCGTCTCGGAAGCAAAGAGACGTACACACACGCAAAGACAGACGCACATTAACAGATATATTTTAGCTGTAACGGTAGACCCAAATTTACTTCGTCAATATTACGTAGAATGGAAAAGATAATGAGATGTTACTCAATCATTTGTAACGTACAATCTATTATATTATAATTTTTTTACCACAAACTACGTACAATATTACGTTAGGATTACTACACTGTGACATACTACAATATATGAACACTGATAGCACATTACACAATTAATTAAACAACATAAACCTAAAATACGTCACAACATCACGTCCCCGTGATACACAATACTAAAACAACACTAAATATCATTCCAAACGTGTGTATACGCTAAACGCTTACAATTTGCAGTAACTTTACCTGGTTTACTATAAGTACAGCACAGTTGACGAGCCGTAGCCGCCCCTGAAGTTAGGCTTTCTGAACTGATGCGCAATTTTCATTACACTCGCGCTCAGGAACCAAATAATGAAAACAATAAAAATCCTTAAAATAAATCCATACTTCCATCTACAATTCTACACTTAGCGGCCACGACTCGTTGACTTTACTATAATTGGGTATTGTACAATAACGTTATTACGGCAAAATAGTTATTTTTTTTTATAAATATTTTCAGGACGAAGTCAAAGCCGCGGTATGGCCGCGAACTAAAAACGGATTTTCAATTTAACTGTGCGTTAGTAGAATATAGACAAAATATATATTTTTGTTTCAATTATTTTTCTTAATTTGACAGTAGTATGACGTCATATTTTGTAACACAATAGTTATTTTTTATATATACATATGTTTTATATATATATTATATTAAGGCATTCTCATTGAGTAGCAAAACAAAGTTCAGTGACAAATTTAGTTTAGTACTCCAAAACTGAAGCATCTATTTTGTTAAATTAATTTGTACAAAAGTCAATATTCAGTAAATAAATTTATAACAATTAAAAACGTCTGGCTGCCGTGGCACAGAGTCACAAGGGTTCAACTGTCAAGATTTGACTGTTGTGGGTTCGATTCCTACTCAGAGGAATGAAATATTAATAACGAAATGTTTATAATGAAATATTATAAACATTTCGTTCCTAACCTGAACTTATAAGGCAAAGCACGGTGTTGCATCCGCCACTCTACATGCAATACCTCGAGATTTTTGCAGAAAGTGGAGGATGGATAGTCTTAATGAGAACTGGTGTCGTGACACTAGGTTTTCTTTGCGTACCCAAGATACATGCAAGATACGTGAAGCTAAAAAAATATATTATTGCTTTGTTCTTAAAAGCAATTAATCGATCAAACATTTTTGTAGCTCTATTATTATTATTTTTTTCATATTTTTAGATTGATTCATAAAGCTTACATAAATCTATGCTTAATCATTCAATCATATAATATCAATATTGTTCCTTCTCTGTTTACTATGAAATAATTTATTTTGCAGGAACTCAAAACATCAGAAACAGAAGAATCGGTGACCTGTGCGCTCTGACCTACAGACGTTCAATAGATAATATAAATATATAGACGACAAATTAAAACAAATATGTTGAACAGATTATACAAAAGCAAAGTATTTTTTTTAAATGACAAATTACAGTGTAAATGCTATTTGGTTGGATTCTGTCTTTTATAAATTTAAAAAATATATAAAAATGAGCGGTTTTAAACGTAAACTTATTGTGAATATGCTTTTTGGTTCACATTTTTTTTGGAAGCCGTGTCCATGTTCTTCTCATTTTCATTTGTAGGTAAAAAAAAACTTAAAATTATATAAGAATTTGTGATAACCAACTTTGATGGAGTATCTATAGTTTCTTTATTTTTTTACAAAAATATTTGATATCACTTTAAATTGATAATATAGTAGTGTCAATATGTAAGTTAAAATAATATAAAAATACTCTATTTAAATAATTTTATTTTCAAATCTTATGTGTGAGTAGTAAAAACCTTAATTATTTACTTGAAAAAAAAAAGAAAAGAAAAAAAATGTATTATTTTAATTGTTTTGCTTTACTAAAAATTGCTTGTTTATAATTATTCCAAAAGAAAAATTAAACCAAAAAGTGATTTTAATTTCTAAAAAAACATGAAATTACTTAAATGTAGATTCGATCCCGACGTTCGTATCTTTTAAACTGTTGTATTCAACACCATACAACATTACTATGTGATGTAAATTACTGTAAATAACGAATATAAATAGAATATAATAGATTAGTTAGTGTTATAGATAACTTTTATTATAAAAGTATCGAAATATGGATACAGCGTCAATGATTTGTAAAAAAAAATTAAAAATATATTATTTATATGTTTAAATTGTTGTTTAGAAAGAAAAAAAAACAGTTCTACTTTAACCTGTCTAAAGCTACTGGAGATTCTAAATATTTTAAATTTAAATCATTCTTCAGTGGAAATTAAATCCACAAATTTTTCCTCTTTCTTTTTTTTTACCTTTATCTGTTTTCCTCGGTACTGCTAATATACGAGATACAGGTGAAGCTATTTTAATTTAATTATTTAATATTTTTATTTAATAATAGTTATCATACTTATAATAAAACCCTTAATATATCAACTTCAATAACTTCGAATAATCAAAAAAAAAATCGCTAATAGTAATTTAGAGAATGGTTTTGCAATATTTATTAAAAATAACTCATAATATTGCTTAAATAATTTTCTATTTCAAAATTCAACCTGCAACATATTAAATAATTTTGAAAATATGCTAAAATATTATTTTATGATCTATATTATTCTCTCGATTTTTCTACAAATCATTGATGTTTAAAAACTAATTGGCAAAGCTGTGAAATTTATGACCGTTTTTTTATTTTTAGTTTTAATTTTTATTTAATGTTGCGACGTGAATTTTTAAAATTATAGTTTAAATTTTATTTGGAGATATTAAAAGAAACACTTTGCAACTAAAAATAGTATAATTTAATAAACTAAGCCTATTTTCGAGATAATATAAAGAAATTAATATTACTTTTTTGTTTTTCATTCTGTGTTCCTATTCAAATTCAAATTCAAAATATTATTTATTCAAATAGGCAATTAGGTATAGCGCGCACTAGTGATTTTTGTCACCGTGACTGTTGCGTCACTGTCACCGTGTACATTACACTTAATGAAGGTGCGCGCATTTGGATACGTGACAATTGGGTGACTTTTTGTCCGCGGAGGACGGCAACACGCCGGTGACGCAACTGTCACCGCGTCCATAGATTTGTATGCCCGTGCGCGCATTAGCAACTAAATGTCACCTCCTCCTTGCGGTTTCCATACTAGTCGTCTTCCGCATAAACATGAAACAACAGCATGTTGCATTGCAGCACCGAATTTTTATTTCAAGAATGGCGTCAAGTTCATCACCAAGGCAAAACGTGTGTTTTCATGAAAATAAAATAGACAATGACAATACTGATTGACGAAATTGAGTTGAGGCCATTGCTCTATGACAAATGAAAAGTTGAAAGCCAATATTTTCTACATTTGCTTTTTTTTCTATTTCTTAATATAAGTGCACAGACAACCATCTCTTCGAGTTCCATTTTATCAAATGTAAAAAGTTTCGTCACTGTCATCGCAAATGCGCGCAGTCGCGAAATGTATGGTGACATGTCAGTGACAAAAAATTTATTGTCACCGTGACAAAAGTCACCAGTGCGCGCTAAGGCTTATTATAAGCACTTTTGAATCGTCGAACATATGAACAAAAAGCTACCACCGGTTCGGAAGGCAGTTCTGCTGAGAGGAGCCGGCAAGAAACTCAACAGTTGCTCTTTATTGTTACCATTGTAGTACTTTATTTATTTTAAATACAACAAATTTTCTAAAACATAACACATAATACGGAACCTAGAGTAAAGACACTCCGTTCCCACTGAGACACTTTTGTTACCCATAGTTACTTAAATACCTTTGTTTTCAGCCTCCATAAATTGAACAAAGCTGGCCACTAGTTAATCTAATAAGCATGGGCCGGGCACAGTTTTTTGTAACACCCAGTTTTAGTGTTCTGGGGAACTTTCTAACCACACAGTATGTCACGTAATTTAATATTACCCACAATACCAATATACATGGCACCAGTACTGTGCGATTCGGCATCTGCCTCCAGCATAGAGGCTGGCCACGCCCCTGTAGCTCGTCTGGTGTCACCCGGGGTCGTGGGTGGCGGTGATCTTTTACCATCTGGTGACCTACCTACCTACCTACCTACGCACGCTTGCCTTGTCCTTGCCAAAAAATCTCAGAAAAGACTTTAATAAACCAAGGCCAGTCGCAAGGACACAAAATGTGACTGTAAATGCGTCTGGTTGTGGGTTCGATCCCCACTCGTCGTCACTAAATTTATATTTCCATTTCTTCGCTTTGGTTTCGAGGCAAAGGGCGGCCTCGCCACGCCATGCCTCCAAATTTCAGCGGAAAGTGGGTAACGAAGTGTTTTAACACTAGGTTCCCTCCCCCTACCCAGCTATATGCATGAATTTAGTGTGAAGATAAAAAATATAAATATCTTTCAAAGTTTTGCTATAAGAGAGTAAGTACGTAAACAAATATTTTAACATTAATTGACAATTTGATAACAATGATCATTATTTATAATGTCAGACTCAGAATGTAGACTTATGAGTCATAATCGTAGCTTAGGGGAATTGTGCTTAAGATGACATACTTTTTGTTTGAAGATAAATATTTCAAACAAATAAAGTGATCTGAGAACAGCATATTGCGTATACTATTATATATTTCATAATCAACGAAATTATTTTAGTTTCAGAACAATCATCTTTCAAACATCATAAAAACAAACAAAAATCGCACTTAGGTCGACCAGTGTAAGACGAAATAACTACAGGGTAAAATGACATACTTAGTATGTGGCATAAAAATGCCATCATTATTTGTCGAGCATAGTTTACAAATAAATAGTTTCTTCTTTGCTGGGGGGCTTTTAAACAGTATTAAGGCCAAATTCATACATGTTGCAATTTTTATGAGGTTGGATTCCGTTATCAGTTACTTCCTTTTCCAAAAGGGAAATAAGCTTCGTCACTTGCGGCTATTGAATGCCCTTGCTCTAGCAGCCTTATCCATGTCTTCTTGTGACCAATATATATTCGTTTGTAATTGCCAGGCATTTTGTAGGTAAAGCAAAAAATACATCGATTCTATTTATAAGGGTAAGATAGTATGCCATCTTATACTCACGTCTTGTATGTCATCTTACCCAATAGATATATGAATTTAATTTTAACCGTTGTGACAAAAGGTTATAGGTTAGGATGCGCTTTTAGCGTTAGTTGTGTCATATAATAATCCTATTTTACATTTATAATTAGTTCAAATAGAAAATCTTTATCTTACATGTCTTTTCACCATCAAGCAAAAGCGAAAGAAAAATTTGTTGCAATTGAAAATAACGAAAACATGAATTACTTGCCCATCTGCATTCACTTTCAGCCATACTGAATTTAAGCACTAGCTGCATCTACAGACACTCTCTAAAACGTCACAAGATCGCACTTAGCGCTAATAGTTTCATCAATATTGGTAGTGTGTCATCTTATCATAGTATGCCATCTTGAGCACAATTCCCCTACTCATACAAGTATTTGAACGTCACAATTCGTATATAACTATATACCTACGAGTATATAAAATATTAGATCGGTGGGAGAAGAATTCAGCATTATTATTATTGGAAAATTATTGCACACCTAGGAAGGAAAATATTGTTTTTGTGGCCGAAAAGAAGATTCCAAGAAAAAGTACGTAGAGTTTTGTTATTTTCCGCATGTCTATTACATGACGTCTTAATACCTAATATTGCGTATTATGAACGTGAATATATTTTATTCTATGGGCAATAAAAATATTTTTAAAGATTACCTTTATTATTGTAAAAATACACTAGTAAATATAATAATAATACTCTTAATCACATTTAATATATCACCATTGATAAAATTCTAGACTACTAAACTCCTATTGTCGCTAATTTGGTTATAAGTTTCATTTTCAACGATATCTAATAATATTTGGACCATATTATATACTTCTTCGTAGCTGGTGTATAAGGGTGCTGGAGTGAGTCTTAAAACATTGGGATCTCTGAAATCTGGAACAACTCCTCGATCTTTCAACGCTAAAGATATCCTATACCCCTCTTCATGTTCCAAGCAAATATGACCACCACGTTTCTCGTCTTCTCTAGGGTTGCCAATGGAGAACCCGTATTTTACCAGTTTCGTGTCCACCAAGAACATCAAATAAGATGTGATTTTTAAAGCTTTATTTCGAATATTCGATATACCGGCTTCTAGGAACATGTTTAATGAACCTTCCAAGCCTGCCATCGAAAGGAGATGTGGAGTACCGATCTGCCAGCCGTTGGCGTCCTTTCGATGATCAAACTCCTGAAGTAGTTTGAATTGGGTCTCTTTCTTGTTTCCAAACCATCCCGCTAATCCTGGGAGTAGATGGAAATGTTTTCTATTTATATACAAACCGGATGCAGCTCCAGGGCCACCATTTAAATATTTATATGTGCACCAAACTGCAAAATCAACGTCTAAACTTTTTAAATCGACTTCAATACTACCAATTGCGTGGCAAAGATCCCAACCTATTATTATATCTCTTTTCTTTGCTTCAGCGCTAATTTTCTTCATATCCAATATTTGAGCAGATCGATAGTATATCGCAGGTAGCAGAATAAGAGCTACATCAGGAGTCATCGCCCGTATTATGTCATTTTCGTCCATAAGAGTGTCTTTACAGGAGATGATTTTCACAGCATCTTTGGGATCATATCCCTTTAGCCTTACCTGGCTGTCTACAGCATATCTATCTGTTGGAAAATTAATGTCATCCACTAATATTTTATACTTGTCTTTGTTTGGTTTATAAAACGTACTGACTGCTTGGTGAATATTCACTGTGGTGGAACCATTTATAGTAACTTCGTCAGGATCTGCTCCTACCAACTCAGCCATCGTCTCTGCAAGATAGGCTGAATACATATAATATTTGTTATTATCCACGTTCCATATTTTGACACCTTCAGACTTCCATTTTTCTATTACTTCTAGTATTCTCTCTTCAGCGTCTGTTGAAGCCAATCCCAGAGAATTACCACACATATAAATTGTGTTCTTCTTCAAATAAAATCTTTTTCTAAAATGGCCTAATTTGTCGTTATTATCCAAAAATTTGGCAAATTCGTGGCCATCTTTGAAGTTCATGTCCATTTTGTAATAAGTAATAAGCTCTCTATTTAGACAGGGAGTTAGATGAAGTATTTGCGTCTTAATGTATTTGGACATCCGAGAACTATCTTTTATACTTAACTGACATGTTTTATAATTATTGTTTATTAATTATTATGCTATTATTTGAAACAATGATGTTTACATCACAATTCTAGAAGCGGTGACCATGATGTGCTAACTGCATGGAACTACTTTGCTCTTTTAAACATTAAATAGTTTTTGTACATACCGACATAGTTTACTAAGTTATAGACATTCACGTAACTTGAAATATTATTAGGAAGTAATTGAAATTTATTAAATGTTTTCGTTTTATCCGATTTTTTCAAAAGAAAAGGGGTAAATGATTCTGTCAGTGAACGGATGAAGAGCCGTTCGCATCATCCCTTCACGCAATGTCCCGAAAATTCAGCGGTAAGCGAACAACGGAGTATCTCAACACGAGGTCCCCTCTGGATCCCCCTATGGATACCGCGTGAAGCTGAAAAATAGAGTCGTCGTAGTCTTTCTAAAAGTTAAAAAAAAAGCTTTTTAAATATTTTTTTAGAGATAGAAAATGACTACAAAACTATACCTGAAAATAATATATTTATTACTTTGAAGTAAAGAAAATTGGAAAAGAGTAAATTAAATTATTGACAAAATTATGATATCTGGATATTAGGGATAACTATTAACTATTTTAACCCTGTTTTTTTTTAATCGGTGCTAGCTAAACATGACAAAGACATTAAGAGATAACCACTAAACACATTGAACAAAAGACTATTATTTTCAAGTATAGTTGTGAAGTAATTGTTTTAATATTTTAATAAAAAAATATGTACGTACGTTAGATTTTTATATTAAATGTAGACATCCTACAACTAAGGAAATATAACCGTGGGAAAATATTAGTAAATAATACTGATAATGAGGATTAAGTTATAAAAGTGATAGGTTGATTCAGATTCGGTGAAAGTGTTTTATTGATTTGTAATTTGTTTCGCGTTACTTCGTTTAATCTTGACGCATGTTTTCTTTGTGGCTTACGGAGAAAATGTTTAGTGACAAATCTCTACATTCTTTATTTTATTAATTTATAAAGTATAAGCATTTTATAAATGGAAATTGAACTCATGAGTGTTAATCGGTTGGCTATATGAAAATTGCGCGAGACTGATGTCTCCTTTAGTTCATTTCCTTCGTGAATCTTCAATATATTATAGATATTAAACCATTTACTCGGTTAAGTAATATTACAAAATTTATTTTCATTTATTTGCTATATATATAATAAAAATTTACTTTACCGATTTATTTTTTGCTAGTCACCAGTTCACTAAAGCTAATATCTGAGTTATTAGCTTGACCTGAAAAGAACCGGCGCGCGAAACGACGCACGAAAGCTGCTGAGCTAAGTCTATTCGCCACTCCATCAATATGATGTACCCACTGTTATTTGAAGTCAATGAAGTCAAAGTCAAAAAGTAGATTTGACAGGATCCACGGGTTCTGCATTCGAGAGTACTTCCGGTTTAAAAAAAAGTTTAAGGTATTCTGAATATTATACATTGAGTTTTTTTATCACTAAGTTTCTATCAAAATTTTTGACCTATATCTCTATCTCTATATAGTAATTTTGTACATGCCTTAAAATATTGTATATATCGCGTGTATAAGTTTCAATAATGTATTTATTTATAATATTGAACCTACGTCAATAAACGACCTACGTCAATTATTCCAAACACGCATAGCATATGTAACCTCGCATATTTATTACGAACCATTAGATAATATGTTTATAAATGTACACCCTGTAACCTAATCAGTACACGAGTGACGTATACAGCGTGTATAGATTACGTTGATAACAAGAACCTAGGCTTAGTATATTTATAATATTATCAAATACCTAAAAGGATATATATATATATATATATATATTTCAAGATCATTTTTCCCAAAATTTCATACTTGTTCAGAGATTCTAGTATTCTTAGGGTTCCATATCTTAAAAAATCAACATAATCATTAGGTATGTACGAGTGTCTGTGCATTGTTTTTTTTCGATCATGAGGTTAATGCTGTTAGCCCTATTGGCTTTTACAACGACACCGGTTGGGTAGGGAAGAGGGTACTCTGTCCCTGATGAAATATGCATTGCTTTGCCGTATTTTGTTCTATTTATCGTGTAATTAAAACCGTTAGGAAACCACCCTGGGGACTAAAATTAAAAAAAAATTGCAATAGATGAAAACTAACAGTAGATACAAATAAAGAATTAGATTAATATTAGGTGTAAGTATATCACTGGAAAAAAACACTATCAACTTATATTTGTAGTTAATTTCATACCAAATGAATGTACACGAACGTAACTTTAAGTTCGTTCACTTTTATAATTTGTTACGAAACCCTCGAACCGATTTATTTATGTTAAATTAGGTATTTAAATGTTTTTAATGCAGTGTTTATTATATAATATAACTACTGCGTAGGTGGTGCTGATAAGCTGTTGCAAATAGATGAATTGCTCAAATTGACTATCTTTGTGCAATAGAAGATGTGTATTGGTTCCAATCTTAGAATTTGTTCATTTTTTTTGCTTCACCCGCACATAGCAGGTGAAGCAGAGGGGGCTCTAGCGACCATGTGTTAAGATGCAAAATAGTTATATGCTGTGCCGCTTGGGCACAATGCCTACAAATATATTTTTTTAGATAAATAAGCGGGAACAAAACATCCTGGACATACGAGATAATATTTATTTTAACAAAGAAAATATTTTAATAAGTCATAATCACAACTGACAATAAATGACGTAAGTCGTAAATAAAATACCAAAACCTAAATATATAAACAAACAAAAACTCAACAAAATGAAAAAACTTCTACCAATCTTATATACTAACATAAAACTACGAAGTTTTACAACGAGTTCGTGTAGTACGTGTATATATTGTCCGCCGCCCACCTACGGACCAACGGAAACGCAACGGTCAGAAATGATGAACGGAATTAAAATATTAGCGGCGAAGACTTCTGGCACTATCATGGCATCATGCACTGTTATGTTTCAGGTATTATTATTTTTAACCAATTTAAAACAAGGAGGTTCTCGATATGATGAGAATGTTATAATTTTGTGTTGTTACGCGATTATGGTAATTTTTTTTTTCACGCGACCTACGTCGTATTTCAGAGATAGATCAGTGCTTTTTTAAATATCAACCCACCCAGAACAGAGAATCCATGAAATGCTATGTTGCTAGTTTCTACTCAAACCAGCAAAACTTATAAAATATATTAAAAAATCATTTAAAGGCAGGATCTCGATATGAAACCCACGACGACCTTGGCTCATCTCACTTCCTGCGCGCAGCATCTACATCATCTGGTCAGGATTTCACCAATTATTCCAAACTTCGAGTCTTACAGCAACAAGGAGCATATCTTTCTTGTACATCTGATAGGGAGACTATAGCGTATACTCTGCAATGCCCGTTATATCTGTTTGGGGAACTAAAGAATTACCTTTTGGATACAGCAGCAAGGTAGAAATCTTCCTTCTGACGTCTTTTGTCTTAAGAGTAATAAATAATAGTATTTTTTTATTGATCTCATAATATTAATCTGTTTTGTAATTAATTAGGTGTTTTTACCACAATTGGGAAATAACAGACTTAAAGGCACAAATCAGCGGCGACATACTTAGGATTCATCCGGAACAACGAGCTATAGACTTAGTGCAAAAAGCTTGCTTCGCCGGTTCATTAAGTAATTCCAATTTTTGTGAACAAGAGAGAATATATGAGATGACTGGAGAAAAGTTGAGAAGATATGTGGAGACCAACTTTCAGTCTAATCGGTGTACTGTAGCGAGCGTTGGGGTGCCTTTTGACGAGACGGTAGAGATGGCTGAACGTATCAATACTAGCCGGGTATGTGTAATACATATGCATCATGCTAGTGAGATAAAAACTTTTTATTGGTCATAATTTAGGAAAAGTACAATAATATATTTATATATAAAAATTAAAAAACACTCCGTTCCCATTCAGACATTTCCGTTCTCCACTTTCCGGCGAATTCCGAATGCATTGTGTATATCGTTACCAAATCAAGAGGAAATGAAAATATTAAATATTTTATTTTCTCGAGTGGAAACCGAATCCACAACCTGTCATACTCGCAGTCGCATGCTTGTGTCCCTGTCCCTCGACTAGCCTCAAAAAAAACTTTGCTAAGGTCTTTGTACTGAGAAATTAATTTCAACTTACTAATAGCTTATTTTGACAATTTTTAATCTTCATTAGATAAAATAGCCAATGGAGAACGTTGGAATAAAAATAAGAATATATTTGTTACAGGATAAGCCCTTATGCTTAGAACTGCCACAATCAAGTCCACGAGGTGGTTTTGAGTACTATGACTTGGGTTCAGGCAGTGACACTTGGATTGTCGTAGCTATTCCCGGTTGTGGAACTGATGATTTTCTGTGAGATAAATTTCTATTTGTTTTTTTTATTGCGTCACGCTGTATTAGTGCAGGCAGAGGAAACTACTTTGTTCTAACCTTTTTTTATTTAGTAATATCTACATATTTTTTTTAATTATTTCTAGTAATCTCCAGAAATATGCAATATTAGCGGCTGCATGTGGAACGGACACTTTACAGCAAGGAGAGAGCGAGTATAATAAAATTCTCCAGCCGCCGCTCGGACTTATGTGTGGGAACGACGTGTTCACTTCGTATAGAGCTTTTAATATATCATATGCTGATACAGGAGTTTTTGGTAAAGGAAGTTTTAAAGAATAAGATCATTAAACTAATAAGTGAAAAAAGTGCCTATCTTCGGAGAATTCATCTACAATTTTTTCTGGGGATATCTATTGAAAGCACAGAATTTATTCTTGTAAAATATTAAAAAATATAATTAGACTAGCGGACACGCACAGCTTCGCTAGCTCACTTAAGGGTGAATTCTAATAAACCATGCATCATGTGTTCAAAGAAATATTTTTAAGAGTCTAAATTTTTAATTTTACAAAAATCGGTGGCGATTTAAGAATTTTTCCATACAAACTTTCAACCCGTTATTTGCACCCGTAGGGGAAGAATTCTAGAAAACCATGAAACATGTGTTCAATTAAATACTTTTAAGAGTCTGAATTTCAAGTTTTATAAAAATTAGTGCCGATTTAAAAAAAAAACTATACAAACTTTCAACCCCTTATTTGCACCCTTAGGGGAAGAATTCTAGAAAACCATGAAACACGTGTTCAATTAAATACTTTTAAAAATCTTAATTTCAAATTTTATAAAAATCGGTGCCGATTTAATTTTTTTTCCATACAAACTTTTAACCCCTATTTCACCCCTTTAGGGTTAAAATTTTTTAAAATCCTTTCTTAGTGGATGTCCAGATTACGAAAGTAAACATCTGTCCAAATTTCACGTTTCTACCATCAGCGGTTACGGCTGTGCGTGCGTCTTACCTCAGTCAGTGAGGACAAGTCCTTTTATATATATAGATTACCAAACGGCAAACCAGGATAAAATCTATTTTATTGTTCAATTTCCCAATCGTTTATCGTCTTTAATTTGG